>NC_083422.1:2717096-3917096 GCF_020745735.1 Hemiscyllium ocellatum | reverse complement strand
CTTCCATTTCCCAACTGTACCTGTAAATAATCTCCCCAAATCAACTTTTGAACGTTCCTGTTTAATAGTCAAAATTGGCCTTCCTCAAACTTAAACTTTAATTTTTTGATCAGTTCTATTCTTTTCCATATTTATTTTAAAACTAATAGAATTTTGATCATTTGCCCCAAAGTGCATCTGCACTGACACATCAGTCACTTGCCCTGCCTTATTTCCCAACAGATTCTTTAGCAGGTACATTACATATTGATCAAGAAAATTTTCTTATAAAAACTTAAATTACTCCCTGTCTAAGTCCTTCACACTATGACAGTACTAGTCTATGTTTGGAAAGTTAAAATCTCCTACCATTACAATTCTAATATTCTTACAGGTATCTGAGAACTCCTTACATATTTGCTTCTCGATCTCTTGCTGACTATTGGGGGGCCTTTAGTACAGTCTCAACAAGATGATTATCCCTTTCTTATTTCTCAGTTCCAACCATATAACCTCACTGGACAGTTGTAATGAGACTTACTTCAACCTCCTAGTAATAAAGGCCAAAATCTCATTTGCCTTCATTTCTTGCTGCACCTGCATGCAAACTTTGTTTCAAACACAGGAGCACCCAGAACCTTCTGCATTGCATGTTTTTACTGGTGACTGACTTAAAAAAAAGTCTGCATTTTACTTCTTCCTGCCAAAGTGAATTCTGATCGAATTCACAATTTCATTTCACTGATGCTCTGAGAAATCATCGACAGATTCCATGAGATTGGATTAGATTCCCTAGAGTGTGGAAACAGCCATTCATCCCAGCAAGTTCACACCGACCCTCCGAAGAGTAACCCATCCAGACCCATACCTCTACATTTATCCCTGACTAATGCACCTAACACGATGGGCAATTTAGCATGGCAAATTCACCCGATTTGCACACTTTTGGATCGTAGGAGGTAACGTTAGAGGTTTAAATTATTATCAAAAACTTTCATTACTTCCTCCCAAAAAAACCCCTTTGCTTCTTTTACCCCTGGGGAAGCTGTAACATCTTTAGCTTTACTCCCAGTGTTCATCTAATTTGGAAGCTGTTAATGTGTCTCAGAAGTTGTATTTTCCAAACTGTCTAATTCTGTGCCCTAGTCGTCCTATGTCTGAAATTAAGCCTTCCTGGAAATATTATTACTGATATATGTCTTTCTCATGTGCTTATAGTTTTGCTTGCTGAGAAGATTGTTATTTTGCAGTAATAGCAGTTCTACTTTTCTTTCCTGCTATACTGGAGGGTTTTCCCCACCTTTTAAAATGAAAATGGAGGCTTCCCACCTCCTCACTGCCAGAAGAGAGGATTTCACAGGTAATTTGGAAGATTGCCTTCTTTTTCCACAGCTTCATTGCTTGAGTCCACAGTTCACGGTTTAATAAATGATTTCTACTCTAATCATGATTTTACTGAATTACTTTAAATAAATTATTCTTGTCATTATTGCAGTTCTTATGAAGAAACTCCACAGTCTGAATAAAATGGACAAACTTTATTCCTGTTTTTGACTATATTTGTTTAGGTTTTTTAATATATCCAATTTTTCACGTTAACTACTGGCTTTGAGAGAACTCCAAGTCTACAATTTCTTATTAATATTTCACTCATGGCCACTCTACTTCTATTTCTGTAGCCATGCCTTGTGATGCCTTCTCACTATAGCGCCAATGCTCAAACTGAGCTACAAATCATTTTTTTAAACATCTCCCTTTTCCAGCCTTTATTGCTGAGCCATTCTAAAGTTTCCCCTGACCAGCAGGGATCTTAAGCTTGACTGACCTCTGAACTCCACTCATCACAAACCAATGTCTCGCAACAAACCTCATATCCGCTCTGGAGTTAATAATCCAACTTCTCTGCACTACTTCTCCAACCAGTTCTGAAATATCTTACCATTTTATTTTTCCTTTTTGAGGGTTTCTTCTGTAGGGTTCTTAAATCTTCGAGTCTTTCCTATTGTTGACTGTCCTGTATAAGCTGATGACTTCAAGCAGAGATTGAAGATCTTTCACTACTGCTCACTGTGTTGTATGGTCAGGTCAGTTCATTACACTGTACTGTGGGAGAGGATGCATACTTCCTCGTCTAACTGGAAGAGTCTCCTGTCAATTACAAGATATAGTTTAATGCATGTTAACCGTGACAGGTTTTATTAACGTGATTGACGTTACTATAGAGACTTTGCTAGGGATCACATGCTGGGTCTCACTGCTTGGAGATTGAGCTGTTCTCCCACAAATCAATATCTCATTAGCACTCTATGTTAACCCTTTCAGACTGGTATAACACCAGTCACTTGCCTGCTACCACGGGAGGGCTCCCTCGAAAGGAATTACATTTCTTTACATGTAAATCAACAAAATCAGTTGTAAAGAAATTGTTGGTAATGTGAAATGCTGAAACCATAATGAGTATTGATCTTTTGTACTTTTCAGTCTTTCAAAGAGGTGTTGAATTTTTGCTGTGCTTACTCCTATGGCCAGACTCTTGCCTAATCTGAGTAGATGTCAAGTTCTCTCAGAAGTATTTTCAAATAACTAGTTTTTCTTTCATTTGTAAATTGCCACTGCTCTGTAAACTTGAGTCATTGAAATTCAGGCTGCAGAGTTTGTCATGTACTATAGAACAGGAGGATTTATTCTTTCACCAATTGTTCACCATGTTGTAGTCTCAGTCTCAATTGAGAAATCATCAAGCTCTTAAGGGAAGGAAAAAAAATTAAAGAATGTGTGGTGCTTAGAAAATTATTTAACAATACGGTTATCACATAGACTTTTCAGGAAATGTCGGTTGATATATTTTCTTTATAAAGCTAAGAGTTGTAATGAAATAAAAATTTCTATTGTTGAGATTGAGCAATTGTCATTATACCTGCATGTTACTTTCATATGAAGTGACTTGTTATATGGCCTGTAGTATTTCTGTTTCTTTATCCAAAACATTGGACCTTATTATCCAAAGGAATGTGGAATAAATTGCAGATTAAAAGATAGTCATAACTTCCCAAGCCATTTCCTCTTGGGTCACATTAACAAGGTGACCTCACATTCTTTCCAGCCGGTTCAGAATTAAGTTGTTTGACATAGTTGTGCAGTTGTGATAATGTGGACTTTATTTAGTTCATACCTCAGGTCACCATGCACATTTTAGGAAAAGTGACACAATAAATCATTCCTTATCCACCATTGATAGGTCCGTGATGACTTAGTGTTTGTATTATCTGTGAAATTATAATCTGACTGTTTCATGCTTTGAAGTATCTAGGAGTTGGGTAAGGACAAATTTGGGCCTTTTCATGTACAGAGAAAGGGACTAATTCCTGATTGAGATCTCTGGTATGAAGTTACTTTATCTTGAGGCAACCAATGCCTCATTGTAACTCGGTAAAACCAAATGGAAATATCTGCTGTAACAAAGAAAGTATGTACCTTAGCTGAATGCAGTCAAGAGCAGCAGCTCCTCCCGTACTCTCGTACAGCCTTCCTCACACCCAGTCATAACCATTGTAGATGTGCCACTCATGATCCACATTGGTCCTTGCAATCTTGACCCCTGTACCCTCTACATTCTTAGCAAGTGGAGTTGGAAGCTATTGTAACTTGCTCAAAAAGAGAGGCATCTTCCACCATCAGACTTCAGTTTTATATTGTAAATGTGCTTACCACATTTGACCGTTATTAAAATCAGTTTCATTTGAAAAACACATTCCTTCTTTGTTCTGTGGCTGTAATGCAATTGGTTTGTTTGTAGTTCATAAAACACAAAAAAAGGAGCAATAATCAACCATTTTGTCCCCTCATGCATACTTTACCATTCAACAACAAGGTTGATCCGATTGTGATGTCGGTTCCACTTTCCTGCTTATCCCCCATAATGCTTGACTCCCTTGTCAATCAAAAATCTACATAATTTATTCTTCACTGACCCACCCTTCACTGCTGGCTAGGAAGGAAAGCTCCAAACACTAATGACCCTAGTGAGATGAAGTTCTACATCTCCAACTTTAATGGGGGACCTCTTATTGATAGATGCCCCTCTGAATGAATTTTGAATTCTTTAAGGCCTTTTTAAAATATCTCAGTGGAACCTCTAAATGTTCAATGCACATTCTACCCAGCAAAATTTAGGAAATAAAGTCTAAAAAATATTGCAACCACTCAACTGAACAATCGGAGCAAAAATGTGCCAAGCAACAATTAGGCACTGTACAGAATTCAAAATGTGTTCCTCATGGGGATTAGTCTGAGTTGAGTTGATTTGTGGTGAGTGGTTTAATGTGTTTGCTGTATAGTCTGTGTTTTTGATTTCCTTGGCTGGCTGATCTCCAAGAAACCAAATCAGATCGGCTTCACTTTCCTTTGGTTTAACTTGATGTTTTTTAGGCATGTGCTTACTTGACTTCTTTTTGTATTTTTCTTCTCTACTCTTCCAATGACTTAAATTTACTTGAGGATCCATTTATGCTGCACATAACTACCCAAGAGTGATTGCTGCTGGATTTGGAGAGATTTAGATTTAGACTATGATTCTGAGCATTGAGAGTGAGAGCTGTGTTCGGGCTGGGTCACTCGACCACAGATACTGTGAGCCCTGTCTCAATCTGGTGTAGATTCTGCTGGGAGAGCGAGACCTCTATTTTGGTCTTCTCATTTAAATTTCCCAAATTATCTACCTTATTGCCAAATTCCAGTGCTGCCCTTTTTCTTCAGAAAGCACATTTGCACTATAGCCCAGCACCATTAAGTTATCTATTAATAGCCATAGTGTAATTTACTAATGGCAATCCCTATTCATATATCAACTTCTGCTTTACTGCATAGTGGAGACTGTTTCACAACGATAAGGGATGCAGATGAGTATAAGGCCAAGTAAGTGTTTCCCTCTTGACATCTGACAGTCTAGCAGCTATGTCCTTTAAGACTAGGCCAGCCTGGTTGGTAATGGTGTTGCTGAGCACTCTTGGTGATGGACATTTGGTCTGGACTCTCACCACTCTGAGGTCATCCTTAGAGTGTCACAGAGTGTACTCAATGTAGATGAGTGGAGGCGTATTGATTCATCAGCTGAAGGGAGTTGAGGTTGGGGTGGTTGCTAATCTTTTAACAATTTTCCACACCCATTGTTGACATTTCATGAGGCCCTGAGTCAGTGTTGAGAATTCCCATGGTAACTTCCTCCCACCATATACCATTGTGCCATCACTTTTGCTGATGGAACAGAAAATAATCTCAAATGGTGATGGTGTTGTCTGGGACTTCGGCTGTAAGGCGTTTTTTCTATTCACTTGTGGTGCACGGACATCACTGCCTGGGCCAGCATTTATTGCTCAACTTGAGTTATCAGGCTGAATTTTCTGTAGATATAAATTTTTGTCCATTGGAACTAGTTATGGTTCTGGAAATCAGAATTGTCTGCTTGTTTGCCATGAGAGTATGTTTGAGGATGCCATAGCTCTGTGAAAGGTGAATAAAGTCTGCTCACATATTCCGGGGGAGAGAGCAAGAGTGAGTCACACAGTCAGTTTGTCATGGTTTGGTCTATGCACTAATGTATGTGGCTATAAAAAGACTATTAGTTGAAAAAAAGTGGAC
The DNA here is from genome assembly GCF_020745735.1 of Hemiscyllium ocellatum. Classification (NCBI taxonomy): domain Eukaryota; kingdom Metazoa; phylum Chordata; class Chondrichthyes; order Orectolobiformes; family Hemiscylliidae; genus Hemiscyllium; species Hemiscyllium ocellatum. Next base: position 3,911,480 of record NC_083422.1, on the reverse strand, counting down.
ACAAAATTGTTTGCAAATCTGTTCGCCAACAGTCAAAAAGGAAGTAGGGAGCTGCACCACTCCATTATCTGTCCATTCACCACATTATTTACCTCCAATGTAGATACATCTTCAGTCCTTTTTACCTTTTAACTTCCCCCTCAAAAAAAGGCAAATATTCAATAAATTTTTTTATGAAGCATTCCAGAGGCATTGGTTTCCTTAAATAACCTATTCTCTTTAGATAGCTTGACCCTCATTTCTTTACATTCTGTAATACACTTGGGGAACACTTTTGAGAAATTGGAGAAGATAGCTCACTGCTGTCATTATTCACATTACAGAGAGTTGTCACAGTGCTATTGCTACTATGACAGGGGCTTAGAAATCAGTCCATCTATCTAAACAAGCTGGTACGTGCTTCAGCACAGTATTTATGCTCCTGTTGAGGAGAGTGAGCACATTGTGGCTGAAAATTTATTCTAGAGTTCATTAAACTCAGGCAATCATTAGAATTCCTACAGTGTGGAAGCAGGCCATTCAGCCCGTTGAGTCCTTACTGACCCTCTGAAGAACATCCCACCCAGATCCTCCCTCTCCCTTAACCCTGCACTTTCCATGACCAATTCACCTAACCTGCACATGTTTGAACTATGGGAAGAAACCAGAGCACCCAGAGGAAACTCACACAGACACAGGGAGAATGTGCAAACTCCACACAGACAGTTGCCTGAGGGTGGAATTGAACCTGGATGTCTTGTGCTGTGAGGTAGCAGTGCTAACCACTGAGCCACCATACCGCTGCACTGTACTAAACTCTCCTTTCATTACCAAATCAGTGTCATGGGCTCTTTAACATCCACTTGAGAGTCTCACCTGAATGAGAACACTTCCAGCAATACACCACCACTTCTACTATACTGAAGTGTCAGCCTAGATTGTGTCCCTGCAGCAGAAACCGAGCTCACAGCTTCAACACACAAGATATGCTACAGTTAAAATTTAGGGAATTAAGATCTGTTAAATCTCCAAGATAACATCTCTCACAGATTTCACTACTTACTACGTATAGAAAAGAGACAGGACATAAGTGAGACCTTATACAGCTGTGCAAAATGTAGTTTTGCCAATTATGTGGCATAATAAGATGTGACCATATAAAGGCAGCAAACAAGACAATACACTGCCTACTGAATCTGTTTGGACATTATATAACAGCATGTGTCCTTCAGAGATTTAAGTGCTGGACCATGAACCTATAATTGCTCAAGTTGAGTGCTCCCTGTATAAACCAGTGGAGATGCTGAACAGACACAGGATACTGTTCCACTGACAGAGAAAGTTAACTCCTCCAACACTTTGGGAAAGCAAAAAATCAATACAACCGTGAAGACAGAATGGCAGAGAAGAATCTAGTTTTTTCTGATCAAAGGAATGAGCTAAGGAAGAAAGCAGGGTCAGGAAAAAAGAAAGGGATATTAAAAATAAATCTAGCTTTGCTGTTTGTGACTTTCAAATGATGGAGGTGGTGATTCTGCCCTTATTAAAAATTTGCAAACTTTTTGAAAACTCACTCATTGTATGTAAACATTGTGAGCTGGGCCAGCATTTATTGCTTGTCCCTAGTTGCTCTTGAGAAGGTGGTGATGAGTTACCTTCTTGAGTCGCTGCAATATATGTGCTGTGGATAAATCCACAATGGTTTTTGAAATTTCAGGATTTTGACCCATTGAAAGTGAAGGAATTGAGATTTATTTCCAAGTCAGGATGGTGTGAATAATTTAGAGGGGAACTTGCAGATGGCATCTCTGCTGCCCTTGTACTTTGAGATGGAAGGAGTGGTGTTTGGAAGATGATATCGAAGAAACATTGGTGAATTCCTTGTAAATGGTACACCTGTTTGCTGCTGGGCTTTGGTGGTGGAATGAATGGATATTAGAGGGTGCGGTACTAGTTAAACAGGATGCTTTGCCCTGGGTGGTATTAAGCTACTTGTGAGAGTTTTGTTGGAACTGCATCCATCCAGGCAAGTGCAGGAGATTCTCTCAGACTCCTAAATTTGAACATTGTCAGCAATGGTCAGGCTTTGGAATGTCAGCTGATGAGTTACCTACTGCAGGATTCCAAGCTTCTGACCTATTCTTGTAGCCATTGTATTTATATAGTGAATCCAGTTCAGCTTCAGTGGTAACCCCAGGGTGTTGGTAGTAGAGGGTTTTCAGTGATGGTAACACCATTGAAATGTCAAGAGGTGATGGTTAGAGTCTCTTGGAGATGGTCATTGTCTGGCGCGAATATTACGTTACACTTAAGAATTATACAGATATACAGCACGGAAACAGACCCTTAAGTTTGACTCAACCATGCCGACCAGAAATCCTAAACTAATCTAGTCCCATTTGCCAGCATTTGGCCCCTATCTCTCTAAACACTTCCTAAACATATACCCATCCAGATACCTTGTAAATGTTGTAATTGTACCAGCCTCCACCACTTCCTTGAGAAGAAGGGTTATACCCAGAATGTCAGACTTCACCTCCTGATGCTACCTGGCTTGCTGTATTCTTCCAGCCTCCTGCTGGTCTACTCCTCCACTTCCTCTGGCAGCTCATTCCATACATGCATGACCCTCTGCATGAGAATGTTGCTCCTTAGGTCCCTTTTAAATCTTTTCCCTCTCACCTTTAACCTCTGACTCCAATACCCCAAGGTAAAGACAAAGAACAAAGAAAATTTACAGCCCAGGAACAGGCCCTTCGGCCTGCCAAGCCTAAGCTGATCCAACCGTACTGTCTAAACCTGTCGCCCAATTCCTAAGCATCTGTATCCCTGTACTCCATACCTACTCATGCATTTATCCAGACACATCTTAAATGAATATACCGTGCCTGCCTCTCCCACCTCTGCTGGCAACGCGTTCCAAACACCCACCACCCTCTGTGTGAAGTACTTGCCGTGAGTATCCCCCTTAAACTTTCCACCTCTCACCTTGAAAGCGTGACCTTGCATTATTGAATCCTTCACCCTGGGAAAAAGCTTGTCTCTATCCACCCTGTCTATAGCCTTCATGATTTTATAAACCTCAATCAGATTCCCCCCTTTTTCCTAATGAAAATAAACCTAGCCTTTCTTCATAGCTAGCACCTTCCATACCAGGCAACATCCTCATAAATCTTCTCTGCACCCTCTCCAAAGTATCCACATCCTTTGGGTAATGTGGCGACCAGAACTATACACAGTATTCTAAATGCGGCCGAACCAATGTCTTGTACAATATTAACATGACTTGCCAGCTCTTATACTCAATACCCCGTCCAATGAAGGCAATTGTACTTTATGCCTTCTTGAACACTCTATCCACATGCGCAGCAACCTTCAGGGTAGAATGGACCTGCACTCCCAGATCTCTCTACCCATCAACTTTTCCTAAGGCTCTTCCGTTCATTGTATAATTCGCTCTAGAATTAGTCTTCCATCTGCCACTTTTCCGCCCAACTTTCCAGTCTATCTATATCCTCCTGTATTCTCTGACAGACCTTGTCCATTTACCCTATCCATGCACCTCATGATTTTATAAACCTCTACAAGGTCACCTCTCAGCCTCCGACACTCCAGGGAAAACAGCCCTAGCCTATTCTGCCTCTCCCTATATCTGAAACCCTCCAACTCTGGCAACATCCTTGTAAACCTCTTCTGAACCCTTTCAAACTTCACAACATCCTTCCGATAGGAGGAAGACCAGAATTGCATGTAAAATTCCAAAAGTGGCCTGACCAGTGTCCTGTACACCTGCAACATGACTTCCAAACTCCTAAACTCAATGAAAAGCAGTGGACCCAGCACCAATCCTTGTGGCACACCAATGGTCACAGGTGTCCAGTCTGAAAAACAAAACTCCACCAAAAACCCTCTGTCATCTTCTTTTGAGCCAGTTCTGTATCCAAATGACTAGTTGTCCCTATATTCCATGTAATCCTACCTTGTTAATCAGTCTACTATGAGGAACCTTGTTGAACGCCTTACTGAATATCGATCATAACCACTGTTCTGCCCTCATCAATCCTCTCTGTTATTTCAGAAAACTCCAATCAAGTTATTGAGACATGATTTCCCACACATAAAACCATGTTGACTATCCCTAATTAGTCCTTGCCTTTCCAAATCCATGTAAAACCGGTATCTCAGGATCCCATCCAACAACTGGCCCACCACTAATGTCAGGCTAACTGGTCAATAGTTCCTTGGCTTTTCCTTACCACCTTTCTTAAATAGTGGCACCACGTTAGCCAAACTCCAGTCTTCTAGCACCTCACCTGTGGCTATCGGTGATACAAGTATCTCAGCAAGGTGCCCAGCAATCACTTCCCTAGCTTCCCATAGAGTACATCTGATCACGTCCTGGGGATTTATCCACCTTTATGCGTTTTAAGACATCCAACACTTCCTCCTCTGTAATATGGTCATTTTTCAAGATGTCACCATTTACTTCCCTACCTTATAGAGGTTTACAAAATTATGAGGGGCATGGATAAGATAAATAGACAAAGTCTTTTCCCTGAGGTGGGGGAATCCAGAACTAGAGGGCATAGGTTTAGCGTGAGAAGGGAAAGATATAAAAGAGACTTAAGGGGCAACCTTTTCACGCAGAGGGTGGTTCGTGTATGGAATGAGCTGCCAGAGGAAGTGGTGGAGGCTGGTACCATTGCAACATTTAAAAGGCATTTGGATGGGTATATGAATAGGAAGGATTTGGAGGGATATGGGCCAGGTGCTGGCAGGTGGGACTAGATTGGCTTCGGATATCTGGTCAGCATGGACAGGTTGGTTCACAGGGTCTGTTTCCATGCTGTACATCTCTGACTCTATGATTCTATTCTAGACTGGATATTGTTGCATTTAAACATGGACTGCTTCAGTATCTGAGAAATTGCAAATGGAGCTGAACATTGTGCAATCATCCCCACTTCTGACTTTGTGATGGAGGGAATGTCATTGATGAAGCAGCTGAGGATGGTTAGGCCCAGGACACTACCCTGAGGAACTCCTGCAGAGATATCCTGGAGCTGAGATAAATGACCAACAACCACAACCCTGACAAAACCCAAACTGGGCATCACTGAGCAAGTTATTGCTGAGCAGGTGCTACTTGATTGCACTGTAGATGACACATTCTATCACTTACTGATAGTAGAGAATAGACTGACAGAACAGTAATTGGCTTGGTAGGATTTGCCCTGCTTTTATGTACAGGACTTACCTGAGCAAGTTTGCACATTGTTGGGTAGATGCCAGTGTTGTAGCTGTACTAGAAGAGTTTGGCTAGGGGATGGCACGTCTTCAGTACGATTGCTGAAATTGTCAGGGCCCATAACTTTTGCAATATCCAGTGCCTCCAACCATTTCTTGATATTATGCCGAGTGAATTGTATTGAAGCCTGCTGTCTGATTCTGAGTGCATCTGGAGGAGGCTGTGATTGATCATCCATTTGGCACGTCTGTCTGAAGATTGTAGAATACTTTAGTTTTTGTGCTGATGGTACCTCAGAGTACAGTTCAGCTGCTGTTGATGGCCCACATTACATTATTATGTTCAGTCTTCAGTTAATAGATCTGTTCAAAGTCTGTCCCATTTAGCACAATTAAAAATCACACAACACCAGGTTATAGTCCAAAACGTTTATTTGGAAACACTAGCTTTTGGAGCACTGCTCCTTCATCAGGTCTTTCCTGCTTTCTTATATTTCTGCAGAAACTTAATGTCTGTGTCGATATGTGTGATCTTCTTGGAGCTCCTCTCCACTTTGAGCCAGCAGTTAGTGGTGTTGATGGTAACCATGATGTGGAGGCTCCTCCACATTATGTTACCATCTAGCACAATGATAGTGATACATAAAACAATGTAAAGGTATTTTCAATGCGAACGTGTACTTCATTTCCGGAAGGACTGTGCAGTGGTCACTCTCACCAGTGCTGTCAAGAATTAGTAAGGATGAGATAAATCACATTTTTCCCCCTTGTTGCTTCCCTCATCACCTGTGGCAGTGCTAGTCTTGTAGCAGTGTCCTTTAGGACTTGGCCAGTTTGATCAATATTGTTGCTGCTGAGCCTCCCTTCAAATCCACAACCCAGATTACGTTCTGTTCTCTTGCGCCTTAGTGCTTTATTGCAGATTTTTTAAATTTAATTCAAATTCCATCAGTTGCTGGGGTGGTTTCTAGATTATTAGTCCAGAGATCATATCATTATACCATAACCTTAAAGAATGGGTGGGCTTCATTGAAACCGGGTACATTGCTAGAGACATGCTGAAGGAAGAACTGATTAGTTTAAGCAAAGTTGCAAGTCCTGGATTTTTTCTTTTTAAAAGAAGTTGATCCCTTAAAGTTAGGAACTAGGACAAATTAACTTTCTGTAAGATTGTTATGGGTTGTTTGACTTTGAATATTGAATTGTTACAGCATGTTGTGGATTTGCACTAGAGCAGCTGTGACATCTATTACAGCGTAAAATGACCATCTTCATCTGTGGCTCAAATTTCTGTTCCAGGTAAAATTAAGCAATAATTGAAGTTTCATACTGCAAATACACAACACTTACAGGAGAACATTGACCCAACAAATGCATTCTGCCAACCACACAATTGGGTATTCTGATATATGAATTTTAAAGTCAATATGATGCCAGACTTACACTTGGCTTACACTTGCCAAAAGCAAAAGGACCAGGATCTGTCCTTCAAACAGAAAGAACATATTCAGGCAAATGAGCCTTTTCCAATTGAACAAAAGAATGGGGCAATTGGTTGCTTTGTGTTTTTCATGTCAACTCAACCAATTAAACATCTCCACCAGCCAAACACTCCACCCATTTCACACACCACAAATTGGTTGTGTTTTTGAAATTTAATTTTCTTGAACCTGTCCTGGTCATTACAATATGAAAAGTTCAACAGACATTCGTGTTATTCCTCAGCTAGAGTATTGTGTACAGTTAGGAACGCCACATTGTAGGAAAGTTGGAAGTGCATTAGAAAGTGTCAAGATGATTCCGGGGATGAGAAATTCCCGTTGAGAGGACAGATTCAAGAAGGTGGGAATGTTCTCCTTGGAGAGAAGGCAGCTGAGAGGAGATTTGATCGAAGCTTTCAAAAATCATGAGTGGCCTGAACGGAGTAGATAAAAACTGCTCCCATTTGTAAAAAGGGAGGGGAAAAACCACAACGGGGCATGGATGTAAAATGATGTCCAAACAGAGCAAAGGTGATTTTTCATACTGCATGTAGTTAGGGTTTGGAATGCACTGGCAAGAAATATGGTGAAGGTAGGTTGAATTGAGGCATTTAAGAGAGCATTGGATGCTTATTTCATTTGAAATGATGTGCAGGAATATGGTGAAAGGCAGGGGATTGGCACTAGGTAAAAGAACCAGAGCAGGCATGATGGGCCAAATAGCCTCCTTTTGGGCTGTAACAATTCTATGACTTTGTCTCTTCACTACCAACAAATTGTATAGAACAATCAGAGTTGGAAAGAAAAGACCTTGAGATGTGGCATGTGACTGGAAGTTGAAAGCCACACTTTCAAATGCCGTGTGGGCTTGCTAAATGGATCTCACTTCCTGGAGAGATGTGGATCTGAGATTTTAAAAAGGCCAGTGACTCTAGGAGCTAAATATTAACATTGTAATTACTTTTAGTTGCTGTTTTAAAAGTCGAAGAGTGTGGTGCTGGAAAAGCACAGCCGGTCAGCCAGCATCCGAGGAGCAGGAGAGTCGACGTTTCAAGCAAAAGCCCTTCATCAGGCTTATGCCCAAAACATTGACTCTCCTGTTCCTCAGATGCTGCCTGACCAGATGTGCTTTTCCAACACCAGACTTCGATTCTGATCTCCAGTATCTGCAGTCCTCACTTTCTCCTTGCTGTTTTAAAAGCTCTATTCAGGTTGGATTCTAGTTTAGACAATTGTTTTGATCAGTAGACTTCATCCCACTGGCTGCAATATGGCTTTTGAATTGGTCTCTATGCGAGAATAAAGAAAAGTAGTTTTGTAATTTTTCCAGAAAAAATGAACAGATGTGTTCGCCAACAGTTGAGCAAATGAGTCTGTCAGACTCAGTTCTAACCTAAACTAATTCCCGAGGTGCCTCTAAATGTGCTACAGAAGTTTGAAAAAAATCTTCAGAGCATTAACAAGTATTAACAAACATTAACAATATTTGACCAAGTCTGAGCTTTGGGATTGAGGGGAGAATTTAATAGAAGTTCCCCGTGATTGTGACCATATTTCAGATAAAACGTGGTCAGAAGCTACTGAATAAAGAAAGATATTTTGTGTAGAATCCCAATTTAATACCCAGCACTGTGGCTCAGTTAAATAGTTGGGATAAAGGTTAATGAGAATTTCATCTGCAAGCTCTACTAAACATTCCAATAATAAACCTGAAGGATTTGACATCCTGATGTTAACTGCAGCTTCAAGATGTGAAACACTAATGCACTGAACTAAATTGTTTGGATGAAACTAGACTAAAACGCGTCTTTCAACATTTATGATTGAAATGATTCTGTACGTCAGTGTGTCTAAGGAACAGCACTCAGGAAACATGCCACAGGAACTGGACGCAAGTTCATATAGTTCTGTCCCTGTTTTTATGAGATTAATTGTCCAAGTAATTTAATGTCTTCACTAAAGGCAGGAATTAGCACAAATATGTTGAGTGCTTAAAACACAAGGCCATAAGATTCAATGCCAAAGCTTTGCTGATTTCAACATTATGGAATCCAGAATACAACAAAATGATGGGGTCCACTCCCTATAACTTGAATTTCATTCCATGTCAATCACCTTGTTATGACAAGCATTGGAGAAGGTGAGGACTGCAGATGCTGGAGATCAGAGCTGAAAATGTGTTGCTGGAAAAGCGCAGCAGGTCAGGCAGCATCCAAGGAACAGGAGATTCGGCTCATGCCCGAAACGTCGATTCTCCTGCTCCTTGGATGCTGCATGACAAGCAATAGTCCAGGCACCCTGCGTATTTGCTGGAAGATTACAATCAGTCTGTCCACCATCTCTGTATTGACTTTTTTTTAAAAAAAAACAATATGTTAGGATGCACCCCATCAGATCTGGGGAATAATTTGACAATTAGCCTCATTAGTTTCCTTGTACATTTGTTCCCCCCTCTAGTGACAGCTACTGTGTTTATTTCTTCACCCACCCCCACCCTTGGTTATTTAATATATTTTGAATGGTACTAGTTTCTTCTTCAATGAAGACTGAGAAGATATTTATTTAACTCCTCTGCCAGTTCCTGGATCCCATTATTTTCCCATTCTTATTCTGTAAAGAGGCCCTTTGTTCACTTTGGTCTCCCTTCTCCTATTTGTATATTTAAAGAATCTCTTGCTGTCCCTCTTGTTATTATTTAGCAGCTTACCCTTAAGGTTTATTTTCATCCTCTATTTGTCATCTTTTGTTAGTTTGAAAAAATAAGTTTCCCAATCCTCTACCTTGTCACTAATCTTTATGTATTTTTCCTTTCAGTTTGATGCTATCCCTAACTTCCTTAGTTAATCATGGCTCACTAATTCCTTTCCTAGAAGTCCTCTTCCTCATTAGCAAGAATCTTTGTCAGGAATCAGAAACTATTTTCTGAAACATTTGATTGTTCTTTAGCCATCTTTTCTGCTAAACCTCTTCCCCCAATCCAGACCAGCTAACTCTGCAATCATTCCTTTGTGATTTTCTTTATTTAAAATTTAGCACTGTTTCAGACCCAGGTTTCTCAGTGTCAAACTGAATACTAAGTTCTACCATGTTATGGTCACGGTTTGCTCGAGGACCTTTTACGTTGACATCACTTATTAAACCTGAAACGTCATTACAAATCCAAAATAACCTGATCCCTGACTGGATCCTCAACATTTTTCTCGGGGAAAAGACAACTTGTTGGAGAAACTCAGCAGGTCTGGCAGTAAGCAGAGTTAACATTTAAGATCCAGTGACCCTTGTTCACAATGGATGATATCTAGGAAATGGTGGTATATATACTGTAGACCAAAATGGGGTGGTGACAGCAGTGAAAGTACAGGTAGTTCTCAGATAACATGCATTGCAGCAGAGCAATTTGCTTATAAAGTCGTGAGGATTGGGAGTTTCAAGAATGCTTACCTCAATTTGCCATAGTGCATTCCAGCGTGATCATATCACACCAAAGTCTCTCCGCCATTCTGTGCATGTGCCGACGTCAGTGCCAGTCTTTGTGCCATTCTGTGCATGAGCTGATGTCAGCTGCCGACAGAGCAGCTTTCTGTGAGAGGTTCTGTACAGAGAGCAGCTTTCTGAGAGATACATTGAGAAGCTTCCTGTGAAATGTACACTACTCCTAGATTATTCCTTTGTTTGAAAAAAAAGGGCCAAATTGACTAGAATGTTAGCTAGAAGCATCTTGGTGATAAAATTGCAGGTGGTAAATACAAGGAAAGGCTATAACACTGGAAGAGCAGCTAGATATTATGAAACGTTTTGTGTTTAAGAAGAGAATATGCTATATAGCTCGCTTAACAGGGATGAAGGACGATGATGACCATCTGTCCTTGCATTAACAGTATTATTTAAGAGTACTGTGTTAAATTTACTTTTGTTTCATTGATAAATATGATTTATGCCTTCATTGTACTTTGCATTAGACGTTTGGGTGATTTTTGAGCAATCGTGAGTGATATTTTTTGCTGGACTGTCCCTAACCTCACTTTTCCCCATAGGCTCCATTGTTTATACTGAGTGATTTTCAATGAAATAAGATTTCCCTGGAATGCAACTATGGTGTCATAGGAAAACTACTTGTACAAGATAGGTGGAGATGAAGCCCAGAGAGCACGAGAGAAAACAATAGTGAGCCAAGGACAAACAAAAGCTGATAACGCAGACCATTACCAGGTGAAAATGACTGAAATGAAAGTAGCCGGGGTCATGCTAGAGCCAGGGACGTAGGGGTGGGTAAAGGATAGGGAACAAAGCATTCAGGCCCTAAACTTATTCAATTCAGTGTGGAATCCTGAAGGATGCAAAGTCCCCAAGCAGAAAGTGCAATGCTGTTGGAATCATTCCCTGTATTATACTGCCCATAATTCATTCATGCAATCTCTATTCTTTCTTATGCTGTTTGCAGGAATCTCAACTGTCAGGCTATTGCAGAGGCAGGGGCTCCTTGAATGCTACCTTCTAGATCCCTGTAGATGCAATCAATCTACCTCACCATCCTTGATTAGAGTAAAGGGTCCATTGAATATTCCACTCCATGATGTGGTGCAATGTCTGTAGCACAGACTCCAGCTCCTCAGTTTAGGGCTGAAGGTCCTCAAATTGCAAACATGTTTTCTCTGAATCTCTACGATTCCAGCAGCTTCTACATATTGCAACAACAACCTACCATCTTTCCTGACATCGCTATCATATTTGATTTAATTAATGACTCCAGCATCCTTGCTCTTACATTTTTTAATAATTAATTTCTACAAGTTATGAGTCTCAATCTTATACTTAAGCTGCTTTTAATAAAAGGAAAATAAAAAGACTTGATAGTTCTACACAAACTGAAGACCTTTAGTTTACTTTAAAGACTGCAAATATTTATCAATCTACTCCCCAAACAACTGCTCTCCCTGTGCACATATGGCTCAATCCATACCTTTTATTCTCTCCCACACTCCTCTCACTCTGCAATAACCCTTTCTTAAAGCACCTTTTCCCCTATCTGTTCTGAATTCCTAGGTATACTCACAATCTTAGGCTTATTTAAAGCCCCTAACCACATTGACTATGCTCATTACTGACCATGTGTTGCAAGAAATCCTTCTCTTATATGGAGCTGTTCATAGCTTCAGTAATCAGTACCTCATCTGGACTAAGAATTTCAGGTGCTTGAATAATAACTGCAAATATAATTAAACTACCTCTTTCAACTTGAAGTCTGTTGTCTGAAAGTGGCTTTAACTCTGTTTGATATGGCAAAAGATATGCCAGTGTGAACCAAATTGCCAGATATATTCGTTCAGTCTAATGAGACACTGGTTATGCTAGACTTGTTTTCTGGGCTACACTTTGCAGAATGAGGGATGATTTGCCCGATTTTATAAGATCATAAATGATCTTTAAAGGTGGATGAGTGCAGAACTAATGGATACCATTTTAAGATTTGGCGTCTCCCTTTTTGAAAGAGATGAATAACTTTTATCTCTGAGGGTTGTGCAACATATCTCTTTGCCTCAGAAGATGGCAGTGGCAAGTTCGTTGAATCTTTTTAAGGTGGAGGTATATTCTTGTTAGTCTAGTATATAAAGTATCAGAGGATAGAGAGGAATGTGAAATTCAAAACAAAATTACATCAGCCATAATCTTATTGAAAGGCAAGCATGCTTAAAAGTTGAGTGGCGCATCTCTTCCAGATGGTATATAATGTAGGGAAGTATGAACTTGAGATTTTGGCATGAAAAATAGAAAAGCTGGATACTATTTATTTGGAGAGACATTGTCGAACTCTGTGGTACAGAGGGATCTAGGTGTCTTAGTACCTAAATGACAGAAAGTTAGTGCACAGGTACAGCAAGTGATTACAAAGATGAATGGAATGTAATTTATTTTAAGGGGAGTGGAATATAAAAGTGAGGATTTTTTTTACTGCAGCTGTACAGAGCCTTGTTGAGATGACATCAGGTGTACCACATACAGTGTTAGAGTCATACAGCACGGAACCATTTCCTTCATCCATGCTGGCCAAGTTTCCCAGACTAAATTAGTCCCATTTGCCTTTGTTTGGCCCCATATCCCTCTAAACTTTTCCTATTCATGTACCTGTACAAATATCTTTTAAATGCTGAACTGTACCCACGTCTACATTTTCCTCTGGAAATTCATTCCACATATGAACCATCCTCTGTGTGAAAAAGTTGCCCCTCAGGTCCTCCTTCAATCTTACTCTTCTCACCTTGAACATATGACTCCTAGTTTTGAACTCCCCATCCCAGGATCACTTGGCTATTCATTCACCTTATCTCTGCCCCTCATCATTATATAAATCTCCATAAAGTCACCCCTATGCCTCCTATGCTTCAGTGAAGCAAGTTCCAACCTATCCTGTCTTTATAACTCAAACCCCCTCCCCCAGTCTCAGCAGCATCCTGATAAATGTTTTTTGAGCCCTGATCTCCTTATTTGGAAAAGATATAATTACATTAGAAGCAGTTCGGAGAAGGTTCACAAAACTCGTTGCTAGAATGAAAAGGGTCTCTTGTGAAGAAAGTTTGAATGGGTTAAGCCATGCCCATTGGAGTTTAGAAGTATCTTATTGAAACATATAAGAACTTGAGGGATTGGGACAGGGTGGATACCACTTGTAGGGGAGACTAAACTTAGGGGATACAGTTAAGTATAAGTGCTTACCCTTTTAAAACAGAAGATGAGAAATTTACCTTCTCAGATGGTCACTGGAGGGTGGTATTCCCTTCCCCAGAAGATAGTGAAGGCTAGATCTTCAATTTGTTCAATCTGCATTAGACAGATTGTTGTTAGACAAATGAGTGTAAGGTTATTGGGAGGGGTTAGCAGACAGGAAAGTGGATCCAAGAACACAGTTAGATCAGCCATGGTCTTATTTAATGATAGAGCAAATTTGAAGGGGCCAAATGGACGCCTCCTGCTTCAGCCAGTTACCATGGAAGTTCACTTTGATGCTGTCTGCTGTAGGGGCCCAGTGTTCAAGATGTCTTTCAGGATCACTCAGCCGTTCAGCAATCTGTGCTACAGCAGCTTACTGAGCTATCATTTTGGAGAGATGGCCATGGTTCCTTGGGGTGCAGGCCTGTTTTCCACCACTACAGGTCCATTAGATTCCTTGATCTTACCTGTCAACCAGCAAGCTCAGATTGCTGTTGTGATGGTCTTTCCTTAAGCTGGACCTACTTGATGCAAAGCCTCAGAATTCAGGGTGCCAGCAAAGTCATCTGCAATCTCTCCCAGTGAAAGTCAGCAGCCTTCCAGCTATACTGTAACCACTGGAGTATCACTGCATAGGAGCATTAGGACAGGGAAACACAGAAAACCAACAGGCATTGAGGGAAGGTTGTGGTGTGGTTAGTTGATTCTGTACAGAATATTAAATATTTTATTGTATAAAATTAGCTTGGAATGGTTATCCTGTGGTGGCTTTTATTTCAGTTGTGGTAATGATGGTTTAGAAGAGGATAAGATATGGAGCTATGTAACAAGGTGAATTTTGTTTCATCACAGGAGTGAGACAGCAATGATGGTTTCAGAAAGAGCCTGTGTGGAAAGTGGGTGTTCTGGCTGCTTCCTTCCTTCTTCTTCCTCCTCCTCCTCCTGAGATCACCACCAAAATCTGTGCTGGCAAAGGCTGCAGTGGCTAGGTTATGGAGGATACAACAGAAACTACAAATGTATTCTGGGTGCTGGAAAGCTCCTTCAGAGCAGTTGTGCTAACAGAATCATTGCTCAGCATTTCATTTTCTCAGTGTTATCACTTGTGGCTCTGGTCATATGAATGCTTGGAGAAAGTGAGGACTGCAGATGCTGGAGATCAGAGCTGAAAATGTGTTGTTGGAAAAGCGCAGCAGGTCAGCATCCAAAGAGCAGGAGAATCTACGTTTCGGGCATGAGCCCTTCTTAAGGAAGGGCTCATGCCCGAAACGTCGATTCTCCTGCTCTTTGGATGCTCCCTGACCTGCTGCACTTTTCCAGCAACACATTTTCAGCTCATATGAATGCTAGCCTCATATAGTTGGCTTGTCGAGGGAAATCATTAGTCAACTGTGAAGTGGATAGCCTTTGTCACCCAGCTGTTTTGTGATGCCTAACTTTTGGAACAATGGACTAATGTAGAATGAATGCATCATGACTGCCTCCAGGATAGTCACTGTACAATAGCATGACTTGCTGAGCATGGTTGTTTACCAACTGCATATGGAATGAGTGGTGACTTTGTGATTTCAGTACATCTCAGCATTGAAATGCTGCATATACAAAGCCAAGTGTGAAGTCAGTGGCGGCCTGCACCTTGGGGAGACCGAGTACCCTGGTGAGGCATGCATATGCTTCATCTACTTATCTCTTTTTAGAGAGAAGACACTGAAATCCCCTCTCCTATTATACAGGGCATCTATCTCCTCTCAGATGCAGCAATATATGTGTGGCAAACTGAAAGACATTAGCTATGTTGTTTATATTTTGGAAGAATATGGTCATGAAGAAATTGCGAGTCACATTAATGAATGGAGACAGGCCCTTTGACCGAAACTGGTCCATCCACACTAAACCCATTTCCCTGTACTTGGCTCATATATTTCTCAACCTTTCCTATCCATGCATTTATCCAAATGCCTTTTAAATGTTGTTAGTGTACCCACCTCAACAACTTTCACTGGCAGCTCAATACCTATGCGTCCCACCCTCTCTGTTAAAAAAAAAGTTGCCCCATAGGTTCACTTTTATACTTTCCCCTCTAATCTTAAATTGATGCCCTCTGATGCTTGATTCCCCAGCCCTGGGAAAAAAAGACTGAGTGCGTTTGGGCTATCTATGCCTCTCATGACCTTATACACTTATATAAGATCACCCCTCAGTCTCCTATGCCCTAAAGAAAAAAGGCCCTAGCTTGTCCAAATTCTCCCTGAAACCTAGATCCCTGAGTCATGGTATCCTTGTAAAGTTCTTCTGCACTCTTTCCAGATTAATAACATTCTTCCTATAGCAAGGTGACCAAAACTGAACACAATATTCCAAGTGTGGCCTCACCAAAGTCCTGTACAACTGCAATATAACTTTCCAACTTCAATACTCAGTGCCCTGACTGATGAAGGCCAGTGTGCCAAAAGCCTTCTTCACTGCCCTGTCTACTGTGACTCCACTTTCAGAGAACCATGCACCTGAATGCTCAGGTTCCTCTGTTCCACGACACTCTTAAGGCTCTGCCATTCACCATGAAACTCCGACCTTGATTTGACTTTCCAAAATGCAAGACCTCACACCTATCTATATTAAACTCCATTTGCCATTTTTCAGCACACTTTCCCAGCTGAACAAGGTTCTACTGCAATTTCTGGTAACTTTCCTCACTGTCCACGATATTTTAGGGTCATCTGCAAACTTACTAAACATGCCTTGCACATTCTCATCCAAATCATTGATTTTGATAACAAACAGCAATGGGCCCAGCACTGAACCCTGAGGCACTCCACTATTCACAGGCCTCCTGTCTGACAAGCATCCTTCCTCTATTACCCTCTGCTTCCTATCATCAAGCCAATTTTGTATCCAACTTGCCAGCTCCTCCTAGATTCCATGCAATCTAACCTTCCAGAGCAGCTGGTCCTTACTGAAATCCATGTAGATCATTTCTACCAGGCAAAAGTGAGGACTGCAGATGCTGGAAACCAGAGTTTAGATTAGAGTGGTGCTGGAAAAGCACAGCAGGTCAGGCCTCTATTCCTGATGAAGGGCTTTTGCCCAAAACATCGATTTTCCTGTTCCTCGAATGCTGCCTGACCTGCTGTGCTTTTTCAGCACCACTCTAATCTGAAGACCACGTCTACCATCCTGCCCTCATCAATCCTCCTGGTCACTTCATCAAAGAAAGCTAACAAATTTGTGAGGCATGATCTCCCATGCACAAAGCCATGCTGCCTGCTCCTAATCAAACTGTCTTTCTAAGTGCACGTATATCTTATCTCAGAATGTTCTCAAGAACTTACTTACAACAGATGTTAGGCTTACTGTCTACAGTTCCCAGGTTTTTTTTTTGCAGCTCTTCTTGAAGAATATAATCTTAACCACCAACCTCAGAGGTGGGTTTGATTCTAAGAAATGGCAGAGATCAGTGATGACCTAGTTTGAGAATCAATCGTATTACAAAGAGATCCCAAGAGTATTGCTGTTGGCTAGAGTGGAGGTGGTAAAAGTGCTTGGGCAGTGGATAAGGCTGAGAGCTCTTCTCTTCTTCCTGTTCTCCCTCTGTGAACACCTTGCCTTCTTATTTGCTGTCTCCTCTCCATCTCCCTTGTGTTGCAGCCCACAGGAGGTTGCATCTATAACCCCATGACTGGGAACAAGTACTACTCACAAAAGAAGTGTCTTCCATGTGTAGCATCCTTCCTGCAGACTTTACCAACTGGTATCAATTCCACAAAACACAAGGCCCTTCTACAAATTCAAACAGAGGAAATAAACAACTAATATGAAAATTGATGATCTCTTTAAACAGTGCTGCCAGATGTGGCTCTTTGTGCTGTTAATGACACGTTTAAGAAAGAGTAGATAGTGGCTAGAGCAACAAAGTCACAAATGGTAGACCTGGCATCAGATCAACATGTGACATTGATTAGTGTCACAAATTTGTACACTTTCAGTGCAGTCACTAAATGCTCACATTAATGTCATTTTCAATAGAGTTAATGAGTCACGAAATGTGCAGAAGCGGTACTAATGCCATTTTGTCACTGAGTTAGTACCTGAAGTTACTGAAACAGAGGCCAGAGTTTTGTTTAAAATGCAATTAGATAAATATTTGGGAAGATTTGAGAAGTTATGGAAATGGAATTAGTGAGAGGAAAAAGCAGAGTTTAAAAGGAGGACATAAGCTCAGCTGGCCTCTTGCACAATTTTGATCATCTCCTTCATTCTCAACTAACCTTATTCTTGTAGAATATTCAATTTGAAAATCTATAAACTCAAATTAAACATCTGTAGTATTGGCAGCAATTTGGAAAAATGAACACCACTCCTTCGGAATCTGTGCTTACGTTTTAAGCAATTCACACATCCACAAATTTTATCAACATGTTCATTCCTTTATTGGTAATTATTTCTATTGGACTCTGACATCAATTTACATCCTATTTGCTTACTATGGGCAACAGTCGCAGTGCAGTGAAGAAAAACTAGAGAGTTGATTGGGGCTTTTATTTTGAAGTCACTGTTCAAATCCCAACATTGGTGCACAGCAACTGAAGATCAGCACTGGAGCCGTCAAAGAACAGTTTGGAATCTTTCAGTTCAGGAGATTTTTAAATCGTTCATAGTGTTTCTGTTTTCCTCCCTTGTTCCTATTACTGAGCAGCAGCTTATGAAACAATTGGGTATCATTTCACAGAGCAGCATAAAGCTCTTTGTAAAGGCTGTCAAAAGAAAAGGTGAGTAGTTAAGCGCTGTTTTAAGCAGTTACTAAACTGATATTGCCTTATGTTTGAGAATAAAGAGCCTGTCTGATATACCTTTCCTTTGCTAAAAATGTGTACGGAGAAGTATAGTGTTTCAATTTAAGGCTACTTTCTGATCCAAAAAATATTTGGCCTGAATATGTATTTGATTTTCAGTCATGTAGCTTTGTAAAGCAGTCAACTAGGTATAACTTTAATTAAAAAAAAGCGAATATTGTATGTTCCCAGATCCAGAACGAACTTCTTGGCTTTGACCTGCTGATGGACAAGATATAAACTTGAGTAATCAGTTTGATAAATCTTGGTCATTGGAAAATAAGAGAACTTCTTGCATGTCTAGACAGTACCAGACAGTCTAGAATTTTTATAGTTGCATAAATAGTTCTGCACAGCTTCTTGGCGTATGTTACTATGTGAATGAAATAGTGTAATATAGAAATGAGCAAAAGAAATGCATTTTGGAATAGTTTTAAGAGGACAGTATTTCTAGTCAAATGTAAAGAAATGTTAACAAGGTGTGTAGACTATTGCACACAAGCCACAGTACTCTTTTGTGTGACACTTCTGTGATGTCGGCAGTGGGAGGCCTATAGCTATAATGTGGGACTCAGTAAAGCTCTGCAAATATATAGTGCTTCTATTGAAAGAAGTAGCTGGTGAATATAATTCGGGTAGCTGCAACCCGAGAATGAGTGAAGTAAGATAAACTATTTTTGAGAGTCAGGTTGGATGACTACTGCAATTTTTCTGATTCTTTCATGGGGCTGTTGCTGACTAGATCAGCGTTTATTAGCCATTTCTAATTGCATCAAGAAAAGACATCAAGACTCTGGGAAAGAGCAGCAACATTGATCTTGAGGGTAGAATGGGGAACTGTGAGAAAACGTAGAAACCTGTGTCTTACACTTTAGAAAGAATATAGTTAAGGAATCATAGACAATATAAAATAACCTAAGAATGTTAATTTAAATAAAGCTATTCAGCAGGCTAGAAGAAACAAAAACATTGCAGTTGACATTATGACTGAGGTTAGAGGGGTCATTGTTCTGTTTTCTAGTCCCACTCCTCCACTAGCCATGACAAATTTCAAATTTTACTAGATGAGTCTCAGACTGTCAGATTCAATACTAAGAACAAGTCATTCATGTTTCTTTAGTCAACAATAAATAATTGATTTATTACCAGAAAAGCAAACTTACACAAATGAAAATGTAAAGATTATATTATGCAAATTATTCCAAAAAAATTAATGCACATACATCTGAGAAGAAAATCGAGAACCCTGCAAAACAGTAATTTGAAGGTTCTTTGGCCAAGTAATAGTTAAACCTGGAGAAAAAGTGTAAGTTACAGAACATTCCAAATAGTGGCCTGATTTTGAGCTATATCCATGCACACAAGTTGCTGGTGATGTTGTCTTCCTGGAACAGATTTCAAGAAAATCCTCTTGAATTTTTGGCAAGAGCAGCACAGTGGCTGCCTCACAGTCCCAGCGACCTGGGTTCAATTCAGGCCTCGGGTGACTGTCTGTGTGAAGTTTGCACATTCTCCCTGTGTCTGTGTGGGTTTCCTCCGGGTGCTCCGGTTTCCTCCCACAATCCAAAGATGTGCAGGTTAAGTGAATTGGCCATGCTAAATTGCCCATAGTGTTCAAGGATGTGCAGGTTATCTAACATTATCTACATTAGTCAGGGAAAATGTAGAGTACTAGGGTATGGGAATGGATCTGGGTGGGTTACTCTTCGAGGGTTGGTGTGGACTGGTTGGGTCTATGGCCTGTTTCCACACTGTAGGGATTCTATTCTATTCTTCAGGAACTGTTCCCAAGTAGGAAAGATTTTCATCAGGTTTTCAGCTTGCACATGTTGCTGAAAGGAGTTGAAAAGAAAGAGAGAGAAAACCATGGGCTATTACCTCTCTCATTCTCTCTTACTCTCTCATTCTCTCTTACTGAGTTCAAAAATACGCTTGCCTTCTTCCACTCACAAACTAAGCCATTGCTTCTTTTTCTCAAAGTTGTTTGGATTAATCTTCCAACTCTTTGCAGGTGAAATGTTATTGTTGTTGTATCTTTTTATATTGTGTCCTTTCATTTACAAGTTAAAAACATATTTACATCAGTCCAAGTAATCCTTTTAAAACTAATAATATTTGGACTCTTCTCTTAACAACCAAGTGTGAAGTACAATTAGAAGCTGAAATGGGGGCACAAGAAGGATGAGGTTGATGTGATAAAGGGATGTGGTACCATGTAAAGTTGGTATTAGGTATGAGATTCAGTGGGATGTTTGGGTCAATGGTAGTTTTGTTTTTAGCACTGATCTCCGAGTCAGAAAATTGAGTCCAATCACACGGCAGAAACATAAGTGCAAGAATTCAGGATGCAGTGCTTCACTATTGGAGGTGCTATCTTTCAGATGAGATGTTAAGCCAAGATCCTGTCTCATCTGATATAGATATTAGAAAATCCACAAAACTGTTTTAAAGAAGAGTGGGAGAAGTATTCCTGGCCATGATTTATTCTTCAATCAATCTCACTAAAATAAATGTCTTGGTCATCATTGCTGGTTTTGAGATTTTGCTGTGCACAAGTTGGCTGTTGTATTTCCTATAAAACAGCAGTGAATACTGTTCGAAAGTGCCTCATTGATGGTAATGCATTTTGGGATGCCTTGAGTTTACAAGGGCTCTGTTTTAACTGGAAGTCTTTATAGGAGAGGGTTCAGTGTGCATACTTGGAGGTTAGATCATTGAAAATATTTAGAGGAATTAGATAGATTTTTGAAATACTAAACATTTGAGGGCTATGAACATCTTGGACAAATGAGGAGTTGAGGCCTGGGCTATATCTGCCATTCTGTAACAAAATGGCAGGATATTCTTGAGGGGCTGAGTGGCCTACTTCTGCTTCTGTTTAAATTGTTCTTAATGAATTGAATTCAAACTGAATATTAGAAATTATAAGGAGGATGGTATGAATGGTTGATTTTGTAATGGATTTAAGATTGTTTTATACAGTCCGATATACACAGTTTCGCATGTGAAATGCAGCATTTCTGAGTACGTCTATTGATTTTTGCTTTATATAGGACCCACAGGACGTAACTACAAAAAATTAGTTTCCTGTATTAATATTGTGAAAGCTTGCTGCCTTATCCTGACAGTATGGCCATATGTAGTCTTTTTCATGAGATTCATAGCCACCGGTTCCTAAAGCTTGGGGTTGTTTACACAATGAAGCCTCTAACAGACCCGACATGTGCATCTGCAGTTGGCTGTATTCCTATGGCAACATCTTTCAGTCAAGTAGAACCTTTAACTTATGTAAACATCTGTCAACATGTCACAGACACATAATGGAAAAAACATCTACATAAAAGAACTACAATGCTTGTGATCAAGGAAATGCAGCTGACTGAAGACACACAATAGTACAAATGCATCTTCAATCAATTGTTTACAAAGTATGGCTGTGTGAAGTAAACTCCCCTTAAAAGATTCGGTCTCCAGCTATCTTCAAGTCACTGATCTTACAAATTATCTAATAATCAGTGGACTCAAATTTATTTTAATTTATATATACATACAAATGAGCAGTTTTTGTATACACAGAGTAAAATTATTGGGAAAATAACTGCAAGTTTAACTGACACAATATTATTAGTGTGTAAGTAACCTAACAATTTGTGGTGAGGAAGAGATATATTGTGAGATGCAAATTGCTTGAAAGTTTGCACCACTCAATTGTTTGCCTTAAGCTGAGCTCACTCTCAATTCTTCTATGAGTTTTAAGGAATTGCTGTTGAAACAAATTAATCACAGAAAAGACAGAGCTGATGCTTCGTGATCTATGTATATTTTTAATATACATAGTTCCTGCATCAAAACTCTCAGTTCATAAAAGGAACAATTAAAATCATGATGTCTCGTTCCTCAGGATAAGAAATTGTTCCTTGAGGTTTTTAAAGTTTTTCTTTTTTGACTCTTGTTTCCTTTCGATCTAGTTTTCCTCCACTTCATATCGCTGTTTAAAACTGAAGTGACTATAATTCACTCTATTTCCTCCTCTGGTATTTCTCTGTTCCTTTCACAACCCACAACCCTTAAATCTCATTTAGGAGCTCGGTTGTTGGCCTCAGCATTAAGCAACATTCTCGAAGTTTTCTTGCCCTCGTCACACTGTTACTAACTTAAAAAACCTTTTCCAGCAAATTAAACAACAGAAACTGTGTAAGCTGAAAGGTGGAGAACAAAGTCATAACCTTGCCACAAAATTCCCTGTTCAAGTAAGTTCTGGGTAATCAAGTTTTCAAAACGATAGTCTGGCTATGAAAATGAACTGAATTTGGTCGAATTTGTCTGTAGTTGCAATACTTGTATTTGTTCTTGTAACTGCAGGATTTCACTGTCAGATGGTGGACAGTTTATTTGTAGAAAAACATGGATTGTTTTCAATTAAAACAGAATTTAATGGCCGTACACTGAGCAGCCTTTCTCAAAGATGGTGTTGGTTTTTAGTTTCACACAAAGGTCAGCAACTTACTTGAAGCTGTAACTGTGGCAACTGCAGAATAAAGTGGCATTCATCTTAATCTTGGAGGATACAGGTGAATTATTGCAATCTAAAAGATTTTAGATGAAACTAGCACCTTCAGTAATTAGGAATAGTCTCAATAAGATCCTCCCATTTAAAATACAAATGTTATCAGGTTATAAAGAAAGGGAGCTTACTATCCTGTTTAAGCAGTATCAGAATAACTTTGTTTAATTTGTCCTTCTGTGTTTGAGATCACAGGTTTGGAAGGTATAGTTGAAGGGAGCTTGATGAGTTGCTGCAGTCTATCTTGTAAGTGGTGCATACTGCTGTTACTGTGAACTATTGTGGGGTATGTTGAAAGTATTAAATAATGAAGATGGTGAATAAGCTGCCAACAAATCAAGCAATATTATCTTGGATAATGTTAAGTTCCATGAGTGTTGTTTGAACTGCATTCTTTCAGGCAAGAGGGGAGTATTCCATCACACTCCTGACTGTGCCTTGTGGATAGGCTTCGGAGAGTCAGGAGGTGCGTTACTTGTTGTAGACTTCCTAACCACTGTCATGTTCTTATAGACAGTGTTTATATGGATGGTCCTGATAATGGGTGATCCAGTGATGACAATACTTTTGAATGCCAATGGGCGATCGTTTCATTCTTTGAGATGTTTACTGCCTTGAACTTGTTACGAAGTTATTGTGATGTAATTGCCAATTGATTCACACTGTCAACAACCTCTTCCTTCACTTTGCAAATGATCACAGTCAGGTTGATTGAGGCAGAAATTGGCCACACTGGACTTACCCCGCTTTTTGTGGACAATACATACTTAGTCAATTTTCCACATTGTAAGGTAGATGCTAGTATTGTATTGTAACTGTACTGATATAGTGGCTAAGTGTGCAGCTAATTCTGAAGCACATTTCAGCATTACAGCTGTGATGCAATGAGGTCCTTTTGTAGAATCCAAATATGCTTATGCTTTTTCTTGATATAATTCACACTGATTGCAATTTTCCGAAAAGCAACACCTGTGATGGGCAGGACCTCAGGAGAATATTTGAGGTAAAACATTATCCACTTGGCATTTCTGGCTGAAAATGATTGCAAATGTTTGAGTTTTGCTTTTGCACTGATGTGTTAGGCTCTGCCCTCATTAGAGAAGGGATGTTTGTTGAGTTGCCTCTTCTGGTTAGTTGTTTAATTACCCAGCACTATTCCTGACCAGATGTGGCAGGACTGCAGAGCTTTGACCTAATTGTTGTGAGATGGCCTATCACTGTCTATTGCATGCTACTTCATCCTTTGTTGCAGCTTCACCAGTATGATACCTATTTTTTATATATGTCAGGTGATGCTTCTTGCATGCATACCTACATTCCGCAATGAACCAGATTTGCTGGTTTGCTGATCATGATAATGGATCTGCTTGACCATGGGATCACAGACTGTGGTAACTGAAACAGTTAAAATACTAGCCAAGTAAAGATTTCAAAAAAATGATCATTCACCATGTACAGACATGATACTACAAAGGTCTCTCAAGCTGGGAGTGTATTTCCTGAAATTTTAGCTGTATGCCTGCAGTTTTCTATCATTTGAAATTAATTGCAGTCACTAAGAAAACCCCGGAGTGTGTGGCCTTGAATCCTCGGATACCTGGCTCCAGCTGGAAATCCAATTTGCTTTGGGTAGTTCTACAAAGTTTAGCTTGGAACGAGATAACCAGTTCTTAGGCTGTTCTGGAAAGCACTAATACACTCTATAATATTTATCTATTTAAGATTATTATGAAATACAATTTTTAAGCATTTTAGTGGCACTCCTATTTGACAAACAGAACGCATTCTTGAACGTATCAGAATATCCAGTGTATTGTAATGGTGCAGGAAGACTGACCTGTTATTATCCAGTCATTCTTACCAATGCTGTAACTACCTTTCACAGTTACCCTTTTGAGGGCCTTACCAAGAAGGGGGAGAGTCTAAAAAAGGACAGTTTTAGAAATTAATTAGTTCATACAGTATTTTTCTCAACATTTCAAGTAACGATTCAAAAGGTGCTTCCTGTTGTATTTGTTTCTTAATATACTTTAATGCTTTCTATGCTAAACTTTAATCAAAAATTGTAACATGTTATTCTGAAGCCAAACAGCCAGCTAACTTGAAGTAGCCAATGTCAGTTCCATAAAGAGAGATTGAATGAGTGTTTACATAAAGTGTGAATTTTGAAATTGCTGAAAGGTTTATTGGTTATTTGAACATTTATACTTGGAATCCTGTCACCAAATTTTCTATTCCTGTGGTGATGACTGGTCTGCACTGTTCAGTGTATTGTGTTCCCTCCCAGCCTACCCTACATGTGAACGTTGCCTAGGTTACTTTTAGCTTGAGGTCTAATCCAGGTACGCAGGTATTAACAAAACGCTGGGTGGCAAATCTAAACCTGTGTTAAACCTGCAGGCAAGGTGGGTTCTATCGGTTAATGTTAACAATTGAAGCATGCAGCCAAACACCAGTCTTGTGATTGATCAGCACAATTAAACTGTTATCAACAAGTAAATATTACCTTTTCTTTTATTGGACCCAAGCAAACAGCTTTATCAGAACCGGAATGTCTGCCAGCAATACAGAACATTGAAGTTAGTTTTGTTTACTTTTGGATTATACCTGTTCATAGTGTTCGTTGTTTGTTCATTAAATTATTTAATACAAGAGTCTAAGAAGCTGAAAAGTTAGAAAATTGACAGACGTTTTCCTTATTTAAAAATCTGGGGTAATTGTCCCCTGATTCTCTTACGCATTCACTTGGCAGGTACTACCCAAGCTGGAGCCATAGATTTTCTGATTTTCTGAACCTCAATAAATAAAGGCTGTGCTATTGTTCTGTCAGTCATTTATTTGTCCTTTTGATAACTGAACTTGTTGGGAAATTAATATAGCGTTTGTTCATTGAGGAATTCTGATGTTCTTGCAACATTACTTGCTATCACTCCTAATCTCAGCTATCAGGCACTATTAATCATTCTCAACTCTCATTTATCAGGCCCATCAATATGAATTTTTTTAAGCACAAAATAATGGCAAAGCAGGAAATCTAGAGTTAAAACTCAGAAAATACAGCAAATATTCGAATTAAGATTTGGGCCCCCTTGAAGGGCTTCTCAGTCTCAGGATCAGTCAAAGGAACCATTAGGAGTACAGTCTGTTTAAAGCAAGGTTACAGGTTTAATAAATTAAGGCAGCCTGGCGCGGATTTGTCCAGCAACACAGAGGTTAAAAGCTTCCCTGTTCCGTGGAGAAATGGCGCAATTACATTAGAAAATTACACATTATTTATATGTTTTTAAGAAATAGTACAGCCTTAATTACCAGAAAAGACCAATCACATATAATAAGGTGACATGATTTACAGCAGGTTAATCCAATGATATTTCCTGGGAAAGGGTTCTTAATTACAAGAAAAGTCCAATCAACTGTAATAAGGTGACATGATTGACAACAGGTTAATCCAATGATATTTCCTGGGAAACAGATTGTTATATGCACAGTATCACCCCATGTTTGCTAGTGGAGAAAGAAACCAAGTTAATGACCTGGAATGTCTTCCTTGATAAACACCTAGTTTGGCCTGACCCCCTCAGGAGAAAGCACCTGGAAAGGCAGGGTTTTCAATCTGGGGATTGGTAGTTGTTGCAGTTTGGTGTGTTCCATTTCACTTTCAGAGAATTTGTGTGACTTGCCAAAGGCTTAAGCAGCAGTGTGAACTGTTCTGGAGAAGCTGCAACTGAGGTTGGCAATTCTGTCAATTTGAAATCTTTGACCAGCAACTCAATAGTTGGTTTCACATATTTCTTTTGTGGGACAGATTAGTATGTGTCTTCAGTCCTTTTGATGTCGATCGTGAGACTGTGCAGACGAGAAGTTCTCCATACTATATTGCATTTCTTTTTCTAAATGGGCACAGTTCCCAGTGACAAGAAAGTCTTGAAATACAGCTTCCTGTACTTGGAGAAGTTTGTTATCTTCTCAAACTGAAGATGTTACCTTTGTGTGACATCTATTTTGGATGCCATTTCCATTAACACACAGTGCTTCAGTGCTGAGACCATTACATTGAACAGCCAACACAGCCCTGTTTCATTCTATGGATATCAAAAGGCTCCCTACCTTCCAGAACAGGAGTCAACGTAAGTTGTGTTGTTTCAGTACAGATCAGTTAATTTTTCTGCACAGCAAAATGTCGCAGTGCTACTTTGTAGATCCTTGCACTAGCTGTGTTAAACGCTTTTAAGTCAGTTGAGAATCCTCTGTCACTGAATGGATCCAAGAGAAGACACTGTATTTTGCAATCTTCCAATATTTTCCAATACCAGATATTCCTCATTTGACCTCCTACTTTATTCCATCCACTGCTACCTAACCTGCCAACCTTTTGAAGATTAAAAACCCTGACCTCACAAGCCATTGGTAATTCAACCTCTGCAATCAATTCTATTTCTCTTGCCCACACCTCCACTGGATCCAACTGCCCGCTCTGGCCTGCAGTCTAATTATTAAGCCGCACTGTCTCACACACCTTATGTTAATGTGTTATTAGCATCGGCCCAATCTTGACAGTTCATATCTAGCATTGTGAAGGTTACTGGCTTCTTTGAAGTAGGACAGAAACCCAACATGGGAAGCTCCCAAGGGCTACCTCTTACCTTAATAAGGAACTAGTGTGATGGAGTAGTAAATTAGCATAGATAAAGGATTAGCTAATTAATGAAAGGCTAGAAATTGGGATAAGGCGTGCATTTCAAGACAGCAAACTGGAGTGCCACATGATTCAGTGCTGGAGCCACAATTATTTACACCAATTGCTAATGACTTGGAAGATGGAAGTGAATGTGCTATTGCTGAGTTTGTGGATGACATAAAAATATGTCAGAAAGCAAGTGATAAGAATGACACAGAGTCTACAGAGGGATATAAACAAAAACTTGGCAGTGAATAGACAAAAACTTGGCAGATCAAGAATAATCTGGGAAGGAAGAATAGAGGAGATTATTGTTATTTAAGTGCAGCTGCATCACAGGGATTTTGGATTGTTGGGCATAAACCACAAAAAAGCTTAAAATTCAGCAAGTAATACGGAAGACAAATGGAATGTTGAGCTTTATTTCAAAGGATATAAAGTATAAAAATAGGGAAATCTGCTGTAACTGTACAAGGCCTTAGTTAGACCACACCTAAAATATTGTGAGTAGTTTTGATCCCTTTCTTTTATCTAAGGAAAGATTTATGGACATTAGAAGCAGTCCAGAGAAAGTTCCTGAGGTTTCATGGAATCCCTACTGTGTGGAAGCAGGCCAGTTGGCCCATCGACTTTACACCAACCCTTCAAAGAACATCCTACTGATACCCCCCTGCACTCCCAATCCCTACAACTCTCTGCATTTCCTATGGCAAATCCACCTAACCTTGACATCCCTGAACACTACAGGCAATTTAGCATGGCCAATCCACCTAACCTCCACATCTTTGGCTTGTGGGAGGAAACCGGAGCACCCAGAGGAAACCCACATAGACACAGGGAGAATGTGCAAACTCCACACAGACAGTTGCCAGAGATGGAATGAAATGAGATCCCTGGCACTGTGATGCAGCAGTGCTAACCACTGAGCTACAATGCCATCCCTGGGTTGGACCTGGGTTTGGGGGGGTGGGGGGTGGTTCTTAATAGGTTGAATAGCATGCGATTCTGCCTCTCATTCTAAAATCGAATGAGTAATCTTATTGAAGCATTCAAGATTCTGTGGGACTTAACAGGGTAGATGCTGAGAGGATAGTTTTCCTCGTGGGAGAATATGGGACCAGAGAACATAATCTCCATGTAAGGGGCTACTTAGTTATGACAGAAGTGAAGAATGTCTTCCCTGAGGGTAGTGAATCTTTGGAATTCTTTTACCGAGAAGGCTATAGAGGCTGGATCTTTCAGTATATCCCAGGCTGCGACAGACAGATTTTTAATCAGTAAGAGAATTAAGATGCTGGAAGGTGGAATTGAGTATTATCAAATCAGCTGTGATCTCAGTGTAGGTGGAGCAGACTCACATGGGCTAAATGGTTTACTTCAGGTCTTACATCTTGTGGTCTCGAGTGATGTTGTACACAGCCGTATAAAGTTTTGCTGTTATTCCACAAAGAGGGCTGGAGGTGAAATTTACATTGTTGCTTTATTCTATCTCCTAAAACATAATTAAGTATGAATTGAGGAATAAAAATGATAATTAGGTTCACAGGATGGCAATCAGTTAATTGGAAAAGTGATTTTTTTGAAAAACTTACTTAAAACCAGCTTTTGGAATCTTGGTAGAAAAATGAGAATAGAAATCTGGGAGTAATGACTGAAACATAAGCAAAGACATTGGTAGGTATTTTTAATCAATTTGTTCAGATAGATTATGAAACATCTCGAGAGCAGGTAGAACTTGAACCCAGGCCGCCTGGTTGAGAAGTAGGGACACTACCAATGCTCCACAAAACCCCGAAAAAGATATTTGTAATCTTGACACTGTCCTCAAAATGAGAGTACTGAGTTTACAAGTTCAGTGTGATTTATGTGCTCTGCAGTGTTCTAATGGAATTCCAGTTGGAAACACGGTGTGGTCAATTTAGTTTAGTTTTCAATCTGTTTGATTTGAGCCTGTATCATTGTGTATTGATTGAAGAGTAAATCATGGGCTTGTCCTTTCATTTAATATATTCAACATTATTCTGTTGAGGAATAATATAACAAAAGCATGGAGATAGTTTCTTTGCAGAACTTCTTCAATTTAATAACATTGGGGAAAGGCTGAGAAGAGATATCATCTGTTATCCACCACTGCTAAATCATCCATGTTTCCATTTTATAACATTTTTACATACAGAGCCTGTTCAGAGTAGTACAACAACACCAAACACAAACAAAGACAGAAATTGCTGGAAAAGCTCAGCACATCTGTCAGCAACTGTGGAGAGAAATCAAAGGTAACGTTTCAGGTTGAGTGACCCTTACTCAGAATAATGACCAGATACATACCATGTTTCAAATGCGAAATGGTGTTTACAGATATTTTTGAGTCAACCTATTCAGAGATGTTATTACATACCTTTTAGAATGAGTGGGACTAGTACCTGGCCCAAAATACTGACCCTGCCACTGCACCACAAAATCAGGTGAGAATCGATGTTTTATTTTCTAACTAACTTGTTCAGAGATGTTATTACACCCCTCTGGAGCAGGTGGGGTTTGAACACAGGCCTCCTGGTTCAGAGTGGATTCAAATAAGACACACGTGTTTGTAAGTCTAGTTTTAATTGTTTAAATCTAACTGATGACTACCATCACTTACTCATGTTCTGAGAGATGGTGCCCTAGCACTCAAGTGCTGATTAGAAGCAATCCTTGCGGAATAAAAGCCTCATGGACCCATTTCTACTGATGGCATGGAGTGTTCTGACTGATGCACAGTGAACATTGTATGACTGCTGGGCACAAATTTTGACGGTGCGCAGATTCCTGAATGTATCAGTAAAGGTGAGAGGTTCTTACTCTGAGATGGTAAGAAGGTCCCTTAGCATTCAGCCTTCTCTTTTACAGTAGCTGATGCTGCTCTGCCTCGCCCACGCTAATCCAACTTCACACCAAGGAAGACTCTTCACAAAATGTCTGTGACTAAGCACTCCCTTTTCGTTGGTGTCTTATTTTAGGTGTTGTAGCTCAGCAATCAATCATTCGTAGTGTTCTGACACCAAAGCTCTGACAGTGACTGTCGACTGCACATTCGTACAATATTATGTTGATTTTTTTTAAATTTAAAGAAAAGTTGACTTTCTTTCGCATTTAATTTCTCTTATAATTTTAATGAGATAGGTATCACTAATTGGTGTTTGTCATCATTTGTTACATTTATGAGAGTTTTTGCTGCTAATGTGTATGGTCCTTGATGTCAGTCAGCACAGCCGACTCATTTTAACTGAGGTGCTCAGAAAATTTCCAGGGAAAATATTAATGGACTGTTTGTGAAGTCTTTACAATCTGTCCCAGAAAGTCCTCTGGTGAGTATCAAAAGTCCGTTTCAGCACAGTAAATCTCAAGCAATAAGTGAACATTAAAATCTGAACACAGCCTTAATTAATGCTCAAAGCTCACAGCAGTGATATATTTATTCAGCTGGTTACTGTTAGGAGAGTGCACTAATGGTAAGACTAGCCACTAAACTGCATGCAGCCTCTTCACATGAGTGCTGGCAGAGAATTTAATTTACAGTCTGAATCTCAACAAAGTGACTGACTGTGTCTCACTTCCTTTAAAAGGTCTAAACGGTGAGTTAAATGGGTCTTAAGTTGCATGGCTGTGTCATAGACTCTTTAATACCTGAAGTATATTGGAACCATTGGTTGACTTGCATTTACAATGTCAGGGCTCTTGTGGCACACTGGTAGTGCCCCTATATCTGAGCTAGGAGGTCCAGGTTCAAGTCCTACCTGCCCTGGAAGTGTCATGTGTGAACAGGTTAATTAAATTTTGTTTTTTGTTTTAGCATTTTCAACGTTGTGATGGTTTAAGCTTGACTTCTATAGAAATTAGCCAGTTTTGAATTGGAACAACATTGCAGCAAGTGTAAGCCATTCCATCCCTCAAGCCCATTCAATGAAATTGTGACTTCGCCTTTACAGTCACTTTTGCCTCACATCCCTTCATCCTTTTGCAAATCAATCAACTTCTTTTTTAAGGAGTTAGACTGCATATCAGCTTTGATTTCATTGAATGGCAGATCAAGCTTGGGAAGTGGAATAGGCAACTGCTGCTCTTTTCTGTGGTCCACTCAGATACCTTGGCTTTCAATAAACAAAGCATTTCTGTATGCTTCACTATTCTTGAAAATTTCTGTCATTGTCCACTTCTCCAAGGGACCAACTATTTTCTTTGAACCCAACATCTAACCCTTTAATTCCCCACAAAATACCTCAATGTCTCAGTATGAGTCATGTTCATGTCCCACTTTCCTAAATGCTTTCAATTTGTGATGTATGCATCAGCCAAGTACACTGCAAGAACCTTGTTAAATATATGACTGTCTAAGCTGTGAAAATCAGAAATAATCTTAGCAGCAATAAAAGAGTTTTAAAATTGGAGACTGTGAACTCACGTTTTGATTTGTTTAGATAACAGGCAGTTGTGGTGACAGAATGACCACACCACTTGTTCGATGGCACCAGTAAGATTTTGTGGTTATCGCTCATTATTGTGGGATGCACACTGGGTGTAAATCCAAATCAAAAGTGGGGTATTAATGGGAAGAGGTGGGTGGATGGAGGAAGTAGAATTGGTGGATCAGCAGTAAATGGAAAGATTCCTGGGGGCTGGGTGCATCACAGAAACCAGTGGGAGAGCTCCTGTTGCCACATTTCTCAATGGCCCATGATCATGAAAGATCACTGGTTCAGCTGGTCAGCGCTAACTTCATCTGGATGAATGGCACACCCTGTTGAATGGATCAAAAGAGTCGTATGTCAGTGTAGTATAGTTCACAGTTTTGTGGGAGAGCATACTTAGGTAATTCCTGAACTGCGCCAAAATTGCAGACATCAATGAGAATGTCATAACATAATAATACATAACCATGTTTTTGTTTCTAATCCAAAAACGGTGTTGGAAGTCATCCCAGGTAATCCTCAGGTGGTTTAGGGAAAACTAATGAAGCATATTAGGTGTATAATTAAATATGTGATGCTGCTGTTTGGCTTACTGTTTAATAAGAAAGACTTGTATTATATAGCATGTTTCCAAACTGCAGGACCTCCTGCACTGTTAATATGGATAATAAAATATTTCTGATTTGTAGTCACTGTTGTAATGTAGAATTTTCTCAAAAAAGACTGTGTAATTTGACATGTGGATCGAATACTAAAATAAATGTTTCTGTGTTGTCCCGTACGTTAATTGGATCAAAAACTTGATTTATGTTAGACATTTTTAAATTAACCTGTTTAGAGATGTTACTACACATCTCTGAATCAGGTGGGACTTGAACCTGGACTCCTGGCTCAGAGGTGGGGACACTACTGTTCGGCGCCACAGTGGCTTAGTGGTGAGCACTGCTGCCTCACAGCACCAGGGACACGGGTTCGATTCCAGCCTCGGGCGACTTGCTCTGTGGAGTTTGCACATTCTCCCTGTGTCTGCGTGGGTTTTGTCTGGGTGTTCCGGTTTCCTCCCACATCACAAAGATATGTAATTAGGTAGATCAGCCAGACTAAATTGTCCATAATCTCCAGGGATGTGTAGGTTTTCTGGATTCGCCATGGTAGGTGTGGGATTATGGGGTAGGGTAGGGGACTGGCTCTCAATGGGATGCTGTTCAGAAGGTCTTGATGGGATGAATGGCCTAATTCCACACTGTAGGCATTCTATGATTGCTTCAGAAGAGCCCTTCAAGATTTGTTAATTTTTTTTTTGTCTTACTCTTTTCTATCCAGAAGTGTTCTGACTCAGAATTGAACAGTTTTCTTTACCCATCATTAAAGCACCCCATTTCCAAATTAATTAATTTGCATGCAAAGCCTGTTAAGGACAACACAGACCACCAATGAGGAGAAAGATGCAGGGAAAGAGGGAAATATTTATATTAACTTTATATTCTTAGTGCTTATACTCTTCAGCAATAAATGTGCAATTTTAGACAGAATTTAACTCAAAGTCTGATCCTGTTACCTGGGAACAGTCATTGTTGTTAAAACAAGGACTTTTATAGCAGCACTGGGATGGAGCATTTCATCGTTGGAGAGAGGCTGCGTGACATTGTGTAGTTTTCTTCAGAGTAGGAGATTTGAGTTAAATCTGCATATCTGTGCCAGCTGTTTGTACTTGGATTTAACTCATTGCCTTGTTCTTTCTCTTGTTCTTTGTGCAGTGATCCTGTCCATTTGCAACAGCTACACAACCAGGTCCTACAAGAACAACAAGAAGCAATCCTACAACAATCTCCACAGCAGTCCTCTTCTATGTCTTCCTCGGTGCCAACTGCATTTCAATCTACCATGAATCTTGTCAGTTCTACTCCTCAATCATTCGTGCAATCAAGCCCATCTAGCAGGCCACCAACTCTGAAAAACACCCAGCCCCAGTCATTCAATTATACTCGGCCAAAGCAGTTTGTTGCCACTCAGAGTTTTATGCCAGCTGCTGTCCGAAGTCATTCCCCCTCACTTTCTCCTCTGCCCATGCTGAATAGGGTATCTGAAAGAAAGCAGTATAGTGAAGAGAATTACTTCGGATTTCCACTCACACCAGCATTTCAGAATCCTGATAAATATCCTAGTCCGATTTTGTCATCCCCACTCTCATACAGTTACTCCATCATGAGTGCTACAGGACAAGCCACTTCTTCTCCAGTTCTTTCTCTGCCAACTTCTCAACCTCGGATTGTATCACCAACTTCCATTAATGCTGGCAACTCCTGCCCAAGTCCAGTTCAGAATCCTGTGGCTTTCCTCAGCTCTGTACTACCATCATTGCCCTCTGCACCATCTACCAATGCTATGGGTCTTCCCAAGAGTGCTCCAGCAATGTAAGTGTCAGTTACAAAAATTTATTACAACTGTGTGATTCAATGTGGGAAGATTGGGAATTGGGACATGAAAGCTTGTTCCTCTAAACTACCATGTAAGGGAATTGTGAGGCTAGATTCTCCATCTGTCAGTCTGCTTTAATTGAATTTGATTGAGCATGTGTTCTGTTGTTCTCTTGTGTACCCACTTCTCAATCACGGAGTCCATATGATCATAGGATGATCACAGCATCGGAAGATCATTTTGTGTTTTCTGCTTGGGACAGCTCTCTGACATCTAGAATGCTAATCAGTCCTACTCTATAACCTTGTCCCCATGATCTTATACATTTTTTGCTGTCTAATAGTCATAGAGTCACGCAGCACGGAAACAGACCCCCTCGGCCCAACTTGTCCATGCCGACCAGGTTTCCTAAACTGAAGTAGTCCCATTTGCCTGGGCGTGGACCATATCCCTCTAAACCTTTCTTACCTATGTACCTGTCCAAGTGTACTTTAAATGTTGTAATTGTATCAGCCTCCATTACTTCCTCTGGCATCTCGTTCCATGTACATGTCATCCTCTGTGTGAAAAAGTTGCCCTTTCGGTCCCTTTGAAATCTTTCTCCTCTCACCTTAAACCTGTGCCCTTGAGTTTTAGACTCCCCCACCCTGGAGAAAAGACCTTGCTAATAACTATCCGGTTTGGTTTTGAGAATTGAATCTGCCTGCTCCATGTGTGCAAGCAATGCATTCCGGATCCTAAACATTTGTGGCTTCAAAACGCTCTTCGTCATGTTTCCTCAGGTTCCTTTGCCAATTATCTTAACCCTGTGCACTCTGTTCCTTGGGACCTTTAGCTATGTTGGAGCAGTTTCTCCCTGTCTGTTCGGCATGCTCTGTTCCTCAGACCCTCTGCCTAAATAAGAAAGTTTCTCCCTGTCTATTCCTGTCCTTTTACTGTTTTTCATGTCTGATTATGGTCCAGTTTCTGTTTGGAAGCAGAATATTAGACCCCACTTCTGGCTAATTACTGCTTGTTTCAGACAGATGATCTCACTTTGAGGGAGCCCAGTATTGTCTCAGTTGTGGGGTATGTGGAGGTTAACTTGTCTCCATGTGAGGACAGAATAGGAATGGGCAAGCCATCAGAATATGTTTTGTGGACAGCCTCAACAAGTAAAAATTCAATGAAAATAGGCTCCATCCTGAATTCCTGTCCTCCTCACAAACACACCCAGTTTTGTCTCTATCAACACCAAGATTATTAGATCATCAATCTCATTGTAGATCCGAAAAGAATTTCCTTATGTCGAAATGCCACACTTTCCCAGCTGAATGCATCCATTTCTAATAGTTACTACATTACCTTATAGATAGTTTTCTCCTGTTACTTTAATGAAGCGAACTCAAAAACTTAAGAAAAATACAACCTTCAGCAACATGATTAACTGCTTTTATTCTGATAAAAATTTATCTGTGAAACAAATAACTTGCTTGAGAACAAAGACTTTGCTTAATGGTAACTGAAAAGTCAGTATCAAGAGGCTGGTATGTGACAAGATGTGAGTGTTCAAATTGGAATAAAAAATGAGGTCTGCAGATGCTGGAGATCACAGCTGCAAATGTGTTGCTGGTCAAAACACAGCAGGTTAGGCAGCATCTCAGGAATAGAGAATTCGACGTTTCGAGCATAAGCCCTTATGCTCGAAACGTCGAATTCTCTATTCCTGAGATGCTGCCTAACCTGCTGTGTTTTGACCAGCAACACATTTGCAGTTCAAATTGGAATAATTGTGCAACTTTGTCTCCATTTGGGACAGACTTCAAAAAGATCTAGCAATTCAAAAATCACCCATCCGTGATGTGTTGAGAGACATCAGCAGAATTGTATTTCAGCACAATCTGCAACATTATGGCCCACCATTTCCCTCACTCAACCATTACCATCAAGCCCAAGGATTATCCCTGGCTCAATGAGAGTGCAAAAAAGCATGCCAGGGCAGCACCAGGCATATTTAAAAATAAGGTGTCAGACTGGTTCAAGCTACAAAACAGAGATACTTGCATGCCAAACAGAATAAGCAGCATGTGATAGAGAGAGCTAAGTGACTCCACCGTCCTGTCCTGAGTCCATGATCCCCGGACCTAAGGCTGCATTCCATGTACTCCTCAGACATTGAAGATGTACAAATGGAGCAAGACCTGGATAATATCCAGGCTTGGGTTGACAAGTGACAAGTAACATTCATGCCAAACAAAATGCCAGGCAATCACCATCCCCAGCAAAAGACAATCTAACCACTGCCCCTTGACATTCAATGACATTACAGTCACTGAAAAACCCATTATCAACATCTTGGGGATTGCCATGAATCAGAAACTCAACTGCACTCACCATATAAAAACAGAGGCTACAACATCAGGTCAGAGACTGGGAATACTGCGGTGAGTAACTCACCTCCTGACTCCCCTAAAATCTGCAAGGCACAAGTCAGAAGTGTGATGGAATACTCCCCACTTGCCTGGATGGATGCAGCTCCAACAACACTCAGGAAGCTTGACACCATCCAGGACAAAGCAGCTCACATGATTGGCACCACACCCACAAACATCCACTCCCTCCATCATCGATGTTTAGTAGCAGCAGTGTGAACTATTTACAAGATGGACTGCAGAAATTCACCAAAGATCCTCAGGCAGCACCGTTCAACCCATGACCACTTCCATTTAGAAGGACAAGGGCAACTGATGCATGGGAACACCACCACCTGCACGTTCCCATCCAAGACACTCATCTTCCTGCTTGGAATCATATTGCTGTTCTTTCAGTGTCTCTGGATCAACATCAAAATCCTGGAATTCCCTGCTTAACAGTGTTGTGTGCCAATCCAGAGCACATAGACT
Organism: Hemiscyllium ocellatum; assembly: GCF_020745735.1. Taxonomy (NCBI): domain Eukaryota; kingdom Metazoa; phylum Chordata; class Chondrichthyes; order Orectolobiformes; family Hemiscylliidae; genus Hemiscyllium; species Hemiscyllium ocellatum. The sequence continues at coordinate 3,874,249 of NC_083422.1, read as the reverse complement.
GCAGCAGTTCAAGAAGGCAGCCCACCATCACCTTCTTAAACGCAACTAGGAATGGGCAATAAATGCTGGCCCAGCCAGCAGTGTTCACCCATGAGAGAATTTTTTAAAAATTATTCTTTGGCACAACTCTGACTTTTACTGACAACGAGTTTCATCAGCCTTTAGATTTTCCTTCGGCTCGAAGCAAATACTGCTTTTGACGCAGATACACACAGGCTCATGCTCACTGTTGAAGCTATACTGACCTATTAGAACATACAACAATACAGCACACACCAGGCCCTTTGGCCCACGATGTTGTGCCAAACATTTGTCCTAGCTTAAGCACCAATCTGTGTACCTATCCAATTGACGCTTAAAGGTCACCAATGATTCTGACTCTGACACTCCCACAGGCAGCGCATTCCACCACTCTCTGGGTAAAGAACCTACCCCTGACATCCCCCTATACCTTCCACCCTTCACCTTAAATTTATGTCCCCTTGTAACACTCTGTTGTACCCAGGGAAAAAGTCTCTGACTGTCTACTCTATCTATTCTCCTGATCATCTTATAAACCTCTATCAAGTCACCCCTCATCCTTTGCCGTTCCAATGAGAAAAGGCCTAGCACTCTCAACCTATCTTTGTACAACCTATTGTCCATTCCAGGCAACATCCTGGTAAATCTCCTCTGCACCCTCTCCAAAGCTTCCACATCTTTCCTAAAATGAGGTGACCAGAACTGCCCACAGTACTCCAAATGTGGCCTTACCAAGGTCCTGTACAGCTGTAACATCACCTCACGACTCTTGAATTCAATCCCTCTGAACAATGAACGCTAATTCACCATAGGCCTTCTTACAAGCTCTATCCACCTGAGTGGCAACTTTCAAAGAGCTATGAACATAGACCCCAAGATCCCTCTGCTCCTCTACCATACTAAGAACCCTACTGTTAATCCTGTATTCCGCATTCTTATTTGTCCTTCCAAAATGGACAACCTCACACTTGACAGGGTTGAACTCCATCTGCCACTCCTCAGCCCAGCTCTGCATCATATTTAAGTCCCTTTGCAGCTGACAACAGCCCTCCTCTCTGTTCACAACTCCACCTACCTTCATATCGTCTGCAAATTTACTGACCCACCCTTCGACTCCCTCTTCCAAGTCATTAATAAAAATTACAAACAGCAGAGGACGCAGAACTGATCCCTGCGGAACTCCATTTGAAACTGGGCTCCATGTTGAATATTTACCATCTACCACCACTCTCTGACTTCAACCGGTTAGCCAGTTCTCTATCCAACTGGCCAAATTTCCCACTATCCCATGCCTCCTGACTTTCCGCATAAGCCTACCATGGGGAACCTTATCAAATACCTTACTAAAATCCATGTACACTACATCCACTGCTCTACCCTTATCCACATGCTTGGTCACCTCCTCAAGGAATTCAATAAGACTCGTAAAGCAAGACCTACCCCTCACAAATCCATGCTGGCTGTGTCTAGTCAAGCAGTATCTTTCCAGATACTCATAAATCCTATCCATCAGTACCCTTTCCATTACTTTGCCTACCACCGAAGTAGGACTAACTGGCCTGTAATTCCCGGGGTTATCCCTATTCCCTTTTTTGAACAAGGGCACAACATTCGCCACTCTCCAGTCCCCTGGTACCACCCCCGTTGACAGTGAAGACGAAAAGATCATTGCCAGCGGCTCTGCAATTTCTTCTCTTGCTTCCAACATAATCCTAGGATATATCCCGTCAGGCCCGGGGGACTTGTCTATCCTCAAGTTTTTCAAAATGTCCAACACATCTTCCTTCCTAACAAGTATCTCCTCTAGCTTACCAGTCTGTTTCATACTCTCCTCTTCAACAATACGGTCCCTCTCATTTGTAAATACTGAAGAAAGGTACTCATCCAAGACCTCTCCTATCTCTTTCGACTCAATACACAGTCTCCCACTACTGTCCTTGATCGGACCTACCCTCGTTCTCGTCATTTTCATGTTTCTCACATACGCATAAAAGGCCTTGCATTTATCCTTGATCCTACCCGCCAAAGATTTTTCATGCCTCTCTTAGCTCTCCTAATCCCTTTCTTCAGCTCCCTCCTGGCTGTCCTGTATCCCTCCAACGCTCTGTCTGAACCTTGTTTCCTCAACCCTATGTAATCCTCCTTCTTCCTCTTTACAAGATATTCAACCTTCCTCGTCAACCAAAGTTCCCTCACACAACCATCTCTTTCCTGCCTGACAGGTACATACATACATTTACCCTTCCCCCAATTGTAAAACCCACCCTGTTGCACGCACCTATCTCTCTCCATAACCAAGGTGAAAGTCACAGAATTGTGGTCACCATCACCAAAATGCTCACCCACTAACAAGCCCATCACTTGTCCCGGTTCGTTACCAAGTGCCAAATCCAATATGGCCTTCCCTCTGTTCGGACAATCTACATACTGAGTTAGAAAAGCTTCCTGGACACACTGCACAAAACACCGCCCCGTCCAATCTACTTGATCTAAAGAGCTTCCAATCAATATTTGGGAAGTTGAAATCACCCATGACTACTACCCTGTGGCTTCTGCACCTTTCCAAAATCTGTTTCTCCACATCTCTGCTGCTATTGGGGGGCCAATAGTAAACACCCAACAAGGTGACAGCTCCTTTCCTATTTCTGACTTCAACCCATACTACCTCCAAAGGCATTTTCCCCTCGAACTGCCTTTCTGCAGCCGTTATACCATTTCTAATTAGCAACACTATCCCCCCTCCTTTTTTACCACCCTCCCTAATCTTACTGAAACATCTGTAACCAGGAACCTCCAACAACCATTCCTGTCCCTCTTCAATCCACGTTTCCATGATGGCCACAACATCGTAGTCCCAAGTACTGATCCACGCCTTAAGTTCACCCACCTTATTTCTGATACTCTTTGCGTTGAAGTATACACACCTTGAACCCATCTCTGTGTCCGCAAGTATTCCCTGTCAGTGCTACCTTCTCCACAGCCTCCCTACATTCTTGGACATCCTGAAAAACAGCTAACCTACTTGCTGGACTACAAGTCTGGATCCCATCCCCCAGCCAAATTATTTTAAACCCCCCCCCCCCCACCGAAGAGTGCCTGCAAACCTATCTCCCAGGATATTGGTGCCCTTCTGGTTCAGGTGCAACCTGTCCTGCTTGTACAGGTCCCACCTTCCCCAGAATGTAGTCCAATTGTCCAAACATCTGAAGTCCTCCTTCCTCTACCATCCTTGCAGCCATGTGTTCAACTGCATTCTCTCTCTATTCCTTGCCTCATTGTCACGTGGCACCGGCAACAACCCAGATATGACAACTCTGTCCATCCTACCTTTTAGCTTCCAGCCTAACTCCCTGAGCTCCTGAATGACCTCCCCATCCCTCTTCCTACCTATGTCATTGGTGCCAATGTGTACCACGACTTCTGGCTGCACACCCTCCCCCTTAAGGATTCTGAAGACACGGTCCGAGACATCTTGGACCCTGGCACCCGGGAGGCAACAAACCATCCGAGAGTCTCTCCCATGTCCACAGAACCGCCTGTCTGTTCCTCTAACCATAGAGTCTCCTATAACTAGCACTCTCCTCCTCTCCCCCTTTCCCTTCTGAGCCTCAGAGCCGGACCTCGTGCCAGAGACCCGGTCACGACAGTTTACCCCTGCTAGGCTGTCCCCCCTAACAGTATCCAAAGCGGTATAAATTATTATCGAGGGGAACGACCACAGGGGATCCCTGCACTGCCTGCTTCCTCTCCTTCCCATCTCTAACTGTTACCCAGCTACCTCTGTATCTCTGGCGTAACTATGTCCCTGTAGCTTCTATCTATCACCCTCTCAGCCTCTCAAATAATCCTCAGTTCATCCAACTCGAGCTCCAGTTCCCTAACATCGTCTGTGAGGAGCTGGAGCTGGCTGCACTTCCTGCAGGTGAAGTCGGCAGGAGCATCGGTGGTCACCCCTCCCTCAAACATCCTGCGGGAGGAACATTCCACTGCCTGTGCTGCCATAACTTTACACTTAGTCTCCAAAACAAGAACACAAAGTAGCTTACCTGTTCAGCACTCGGCTTGTTGTGAACATCATAACTTCCAGGACTTTTCCAAAGCCCTGACTGAGAAACATAGCTATCCAATAAGTCCAAGAATTTGATGTACCTTATAGCAACAGTGATACGTCCATCTGTTCTTGGAAACTAACTTACTGTTCCATATATAGACATCATGTAAATCAGTTGTCTTCCTTGTAATTAAAATTAGGACTTCTAACATGGGATCTATTTTCTCTCTGTCTCTGTCAACTCACTGACATTTTTAACCCTGTCTACTTTTGTATTCAAGTTAGTGACCCACCAAACTTTTCTGAGTCAACAAATGAAAGTCCCTCCGCTGTTGCCATCTTGCGACTGCTTGTTCAGAAAATGTCACCAGTCACAGCTGTTGTCTTGCTCAGTACAAAAGAAAATGAATATAACCAAATAATTTCATCATGTGTGGTACATCATAGACTTAAGCTGACCCAAAATAATTTCACATGGGTTCTAACAGTTAATCCAGTAGCAACATGTTCACCAACTGCATCGTCTTGTTGTTAATGGGTGCTAAATTACTACTTTATCTTGAATCTATTATATTTGTTTTATTTATTACATGTGTGCAAATGTTATAAAGTGACAATTTTTTGTTTAATAATGCAGCCCTCCACAAGGTATCTTGAAGAAAGTGCCCAAATCGCCACGAACATCCATAGATGATGAAATACGGGATAACAAGGATGCTGTGATATACGACTTAGACAGGAAGTTACGCTTCAAAGATGATGTTTCCCAAACTGGGCAGCAGGTAAGAGCTTTCCACACAAAAGGGATCAAACAACTTTCTTACTGCATTGATACTGAAAATAGATTTCTAATTCCATCTGCAGCGATATTTTGTTAGATGTTTTTATGTGACAGGAATAGTGTTCCAACTCCTTTAAAGTGCAACAGCAATCAGTTGCCCTGCGTATATTTATAAACATACATAATTCCTTTGCACCCCTAGCTATAATTGTAAAATATGATGATGTGTCCTTTGATTTTAATTAGCGTTATGAAGATAAATTCAGGGATGCTGCATTCCTAAATGAGAATCTTGCTCAGTAGTAGTTTGAACCCCATGGAGTTATTTGGCATATTCAGCTTTCACAGCCACAACAAACAAGTCTCAGTTGAGAAATTCAGCATCAATAAATTTACTCAAAGGATCTACGAAGTCATGCTATAGTCAGCTCCAACAAGCCCACTGCCAGCTAATAGCTACAGCAGAGGTTTGCTCTATTTGTAATGGTCACTTTAGAGAATCGTCATAACAAGATATTAAGATGCTACAATTCCCTTCCTTAAAGCACTGTGAATTTATATACCCACATGTGTTGCACCAGTGTAGAAGCAATTTAGAACCACCTTCTTAAGGATTAGAGATGGGTGGGAAATATTGACAGTGTCACACTTCATTAACAAATAATAAGTATACAAGCACCCAGGATGTGAAAATGATAGTTAATTCATTCTGTTGAGGTGTTCTGCTTATTGTTGTAATGCCATTGTCTATCATCCTTCCATAGACAATAATTTATAAAGATAAAATGGCCTGCAGATTTCTTGAACAAAACTCTCCTTCAAACTTTAATTTTGATGAGGTAGAGGATATTGCATCAGCACAGTTACAACAGTATTTGTTTTCAATTTTCTGATCATCTGAATCAGTTCCATATGAAAGTATGCCATTGTTGCAATTAATATTTAACAAGCCATTAGCAAACTAATTATCTGTAATTACATGTATTAAAATATTTAACATCTATTAGTTGCATACATATCTAATTTGCACCATATGAAATGAAGCTCCTTTAATACATTATACTCACTATGTAGTGTGCACAGAGATTGCAAGGTACAAATACCTGCTGTTTGTATGAAACTTAGCCATTAACATATTGCCAATTTCACAGAAGCTTCTAATCTTCTGGGTGAAGTTGGAGTCTTCTCATATAACAGTCTGACTTTGGTGGTTCTATTCAAAACTTGTCTCTGAACTTTTTATTAAAAAGTATTATGTATCCTAAATATATTTATCTGTCACATTCATCACAGCACTCAAGTGACGATAGATTCTAACTGGATTAGTTCAGATGCATCTAGATACTGTATTTAGTTGTTAATCTGAAATATAACATAAAGGATGTTTGCCATAATGCTATCAAATAATAGCCATGTATTCATCTGTCTAAAAAATGAATTAATCCAAGCCTTTCATCAACTCGTCAAGACATCTGTAGAATCCATCCATCTAAGCCATACTTCAAATTCATGTTTCTATGGAAGGCAGCATTCAATCTTTGATCTATCTGTTCAAACCTTTCATCCTAGATACCCTCCAAGTCCATCTATTTACCCAATCTATCTAATTTGTACTTCTATCCTTCCAGTCCACCCAATGTCCATCATTTCAGTCCACCCAGCCCTTCAACTCTGCAAGTGAGCCATGCATCTTTCTGTCTAATCTATCTACCCAGTCCATGTAACAAATTGATCCTTCCATACCAACCCCCTGAACTCTATCACTCGCTCATCTGTTCATCTGATCCCATCACCCATCTAGTCCATCCATTTTCGTTATTTTTCCATCTAATATATCCATCCAATCCATGCATCAATCCAGTTATCCAATCATTCACAATCTATTTGACCACCAAAACTACTTAAATGTATCAGATAACCCATTTATAACTAATTTATCCAGCTATACACCCTTTTTGGGGGAAGGCGATGGCCTAATGGTATTATTATTATTGAACTAGTAATCCAAAGACACAGGTAATGTTCTGGAGACCTGAGATGAAATCCAGCCTTGGCAGATGGTGGAATTTCATTCAATAAAAATCTAGAATTACAAGTGTAATGATGACTGTAAAAGTATTGGTAATTATTAGAAAACAAATCCAGTTCACTGATGTCCTTTAGAGAAGGAAATGGCTGTCCTTATCTGCTCAGGCCTCCATGTAACTCAAGACCCACTATAATATGGTTGATTTTTAACTGCTCACTGAAATGGCCTAACAAGCCACAATTGCAGGAATATCTCAAAACAAGCCCAGCAGAGGTGGCAGCACAATAGTATGCAGTTAGATGGGAATTGCTCTGGGAGTCCTCAACATTGACTCCAACAAAGACCATGCAGTCCTACAGGACTAGGCCAAGCATGGGCAAGGAAACCTTCTACTGAGTACCACGATCGTTCTCCCTGTTGAACAACACTTGGAGGAAGTACTGAATGTGCAAATGTACCCTGGGTGGGGATTTCGATGCCCATCACAAAGAGTGGCTCCGTAACAGCACCAGTTGATCGAGCTGATTGACTCCTAAAGAACATAGCTGCTCGACTGGGTCTGCAGCAAGTGGTGAGGACACCAACACGAGGGAAAAATATACTTGACCTCATCCTCAACATTCTGGATCAGTGGTGCTGGAAGAGCACAGCAGTTCAGGCAGCATCCAACAAGCAGCGAACAAACCACCTGCCGTAGATGCCTCTGTCCATGTCAGTGCCAATAGGTGTAACCACCACACAGTCCTTTTGCAAGTAAAGTCCAATCTTCACATTGATATTATCTGCCATTGTGTGGAGTGGCACTCTCACCATGCTAAATGGGATAGACTTTGAACAGAACTGGAGACTCAGTACTGGGCATCCATGACATGCTGTGGGCCATCAGCACCAACAGAATTGTACTCCAGCACAATCTGTATAACCTGGCATGTCCCCCACTCTATCAATACCATCAACCCTGACTCAATGTAGAGTGCAGGGAGAAAGTGAGGACTGCCGATGCTGGAGATCAGAGCTTAAAAATGTGTTGCGCTTTTCCAGTAACTCAATGTAGAATGCAGGAAGGCATTCCAGGAGTTGCAGCGGGCACACCTGAAAATGAGGCATCAACCTGGTGAAGCTATACAACAGGTTATATGCTAAACAGCATTAGCAGCAAGTTATATACAGCACTGAGTGATCCCGCAACCAATGGATCAGATCTGTCGCAATTCTGTCACAGCCAGTTGTAAATGGTGGTGAACAAGTAAACAACACACTGGAGGAGGCAGCTCCACAAATATCCCCATCCTCATTAAAGGAAGTGCCCAACACATCATTGCAAAAGATAAGGCATTTTAAAACAATCTACAGCCGGATAGTTCCATCCGAGTGAATGACCCATCTCGGCCTCCTCCAGTGATCCCCAGCATCACAGATACAAGTATTCAGCCAATTTGATTCATTCTGAGGCACAGAATACTGCAAAGGCTTTGGGCCCTGACAATATTCTGGTAGAAATACTGAGGACTTGCACTCCAGAACTTGGCATACTCCTAGGCAATACATTTCCAACACTGGAATCTACCTGATAACATGAAAAATTGCCCAGCTATGTCCTATGATCAAAGATCAAGAGAAATCCAACCTGGTTAATGACCACCCCACCCCCACCACCACCACCAGTCTGATCTCGAACAAGGGTACAGTAGTGGAAGGTGTTATCATCAGTACTATCAAACAACACCTGCTCCACAACGACCTGCTCAGTAATGCCAGGTTTGGTTTCTGCCAGGGCCACTCAACTCCTGACCTTTGTTCAAACATGGACAAAAGAGTGGAATTCCAGGGGTGAGAATGACGCCCTTGATATCAAGGCTCTATTTGACCAAGTGTGGCCTCAAGGAGGCCTGGCAACACTGGAGTCAATGGCAATCAGATGAAAATCTCTCTGCTGGGTAGGAATCATACCTGGCATCTAGGAAGATGATTGTGGTTGTTGTAGGTCAGTCAGCTCCAGGATATCTCTGCAGGGGTACCTCAGGGTAATGTCTTCGATCCAGCCATTAATGACCTTCCCTCCATCATAAGGTCAGAAGTCGGGATGTTTACTGAAGATTGCATAATGCTCCGACCATTTGAGACTCTTCAGATACTGATGCAGTCCATGTTTAAATGCAAAAAGCTGTACACAATATACAGGCTCAGGGCAAGACTTAATATTTGTGCTGCACAAATGACAGGCAATGACCATCTCCAACAAGAGACAATTTAACCATCACCTCTTGACATTCAATAGCATTACCATCACTGAATCCTTGAAAGGACTTTTGCCCAAAATGTCGGTTTTCCTGCTTCTCAGGTGCTGCCTGACCTGCTGTGCTTTTCCAGCACCACATTCTCAATGCCATCCAGGACAAAGCAGCCCACTTGATTGGCAGTTCTACTCCCTCACTGATGCTCAGTAACTGCTGTGACCGCTAAGTACTAGGGGCACTGCAGAAGTTCACCAAGGTTCCTTATCCTTAGACAGTGCCTTCCAAAACCTTGACCACTTCCACCGTGAAGGACAAGGGCAGCAGATACCTGGGGACACAATCACTTTCAAGTTCCCCTCCAAGCCACTCACCATCCTGACTTGGAAATAACATTGTTCTTTCATTGTTGCTGAGACAAAATTCTGGAATTCCCAGAATTGATGGCATTGTGAGTCTTCCTACAGCACATAGACTGCAGCGGTTCAAGAAGACAGCTCACCACTACCTTCTCAATGGCAACTAGAGGCAGGCAATAAATGTGGCCAGCCAGTAACAAAATTCCATGAATGAGTAAAACAACAAATCCTTGCACTTATGCATTTAAAACCTTTATTTAACCATATAACAGGATAGGTCAGAGTCAGCATGGATTTATGAAGGGGAAATCATGCTTGACTAATCTTCTGAAATTCTTTGAGGATGCAACTCTGAAGATGGATGAGGGAGATCCAGTAGATGTAGTGTACCTGGACTTTCAGAAAGCTTTGATAAAGTCCAACATAGGAGGTTAGTGAGCAGAATTAGGGCATATGGTATTGGGGGCAAAGTACTAACTTGGATTGAAAGTTGGTTGGCTGACAGGAAACAAAGAGTAGTGATAAACGGCTCCATTTCGGAATGGCAGGCAGTGACCAGTGGGGTACCGCAGGGATCAGTACTGGGACCGCAGCTTTTTACAATATATATTAACGATATAGAAGATGGTATTAGTAATAACATCAGCAACTTTGCTGATGATACTAAGCTGGGTGAGAGGGTGAAATGTGATGAGGATGTTAGGAGATTACAGGGTGACCTGGACAAGTTAGATGAGTGATCAGATGCATTGGCAGATGCAGTTTAATGTGGATAAATGTATGGTTATCCACTTTGGTGGCAAGAACAGGAAGGCAGATTACTACCTAAATGGAATCAATTTAGGTAAAGGGGGAGTACAGAGAGATCTGGGTGTTCTTATACACCAGTCAATGAAGGTAAGCATGCAGGTACAACAGGTAATGAAGAATAGCATGCTGGCCTTCATAACAAGACGGATTGAGTATAGAAGCAAAGAGGTTCTTCTGCAGCTGTACAGGGCCCTGGTGAGACCACACCTGGAGTACTGTGTGCAGTTCTGGTTTCCAAATTTGAGGAAAGACATTTTGGCTGTTGAGGGAGTGCAGTGTAGGTTCACGAGGTCAATTCCTGGAATGGTGGGATTACCTTACACTGAAAGACTGGAGCGACTGGGCTTGTATACCTTTGAGTTTAGAAGACTGAGAGGGGATATGATTGAGACCTTTTAGATTATTAAAGAATTGGACACTCTGGAGGCAGGAAACACGTTTCTGCTGATCGGTGGGTGCCGAACCAGAGGACACAGCTTAATAATATGGGGTAGACCATTTAGGACAGAGATGAGGAGAAACATCTTCACCCAGAGAGTGGTGGCTGTGTGGAATGCTCTTTGGGAGGGTTTAAACTAACTCCGAGGGGGCATGGGAACCAGGACTGTAGCTTTAGGGTACAGGACCTTGAGTGTAGGGAGGTTAGGAATAATGCAGTGATCTCTAAGGAGGGTGCCTGTAACCAGAAGGGTGGATTGAAGTGTGTATACTTCAATGCCAGAAGTATAAGGAATAAGGTAGGTGAACTTGCAGCGTGGGTTGGTACCTGGGACTTCGATGTTGTGGCCATTACAGAGACGTGGGTAGAACAGGGACAAGAATGGCTGTTGCACGTTCCAGGGTTCAAATGTTTTAGTAGGATCAGACATGGGGGTAAAAAAGGGGGAGGCGTGGCATTACTTGTCAAAGATAGTATCACAGCAGTGGAATGGACGATGGAAGAGGACTTGCCATCTGAGGTAGTTTGGGCTGAGGTTAGAAATAGGAAAGGTGGGGTCACCCTGTTAGGTGTTTTCTACAGGCCTCCTAATAGTCCTAGAGAAGTAGAGGATAATATTGCGAGGATGATTCAGGAAAAGAGTGAAGGTAGCAGGGTGGTTGTTATGGGGGACTTTAACTTCCCAGATATTGACTGGGAGAGCTATAGCTCGAGTTCATTAGATGGGTCGGTGTTTGTACAATGTGTGCAGGAGGGTTTCCTGACACAATATGTCGACAGGCCAACAAGAGGGGAGGCTATATTGGATTTGGTTCTAGGTAATGAACCAGGCCAGGTGTTAGACTTGGAGGTAGGTGAGCACTTCGGGGACAGTGACCACAACTCGGTGACTTTTACTTTAGTGATGGAGAGGGATAATCGTGCGCCGCAGGGCAAGAGTTATAGCTGGGGGCAGGGAAATTATGATGCAGTGAGCCATGACTTAGGATGTGTGGATTGGAAAAACAGGCTTCAAGAGAAGAACACTAATGAGATGTGGGGATTGTTCAAGGAGCAGCTACTGCGTGTCCTCGATAGGTATGTACCAGTCAGGCATGGTGTAAAGGGCCTTGTGAGGCAGCCGTGGTTTAGTAAGGAATTGGAGTCCCTTGTGAAAGGGAAGAAGGCGGCATATGTAAAGATGAGGCGTGAAGGTTCAGTAGGGGCGATTGAGAGTTATAAGGTAGCCAGGAAGGAGCTAAAGAGGGAGCTAAGAGAAGCGAGAAGGGGACATGAAAAGTCTTTAGCTGGTAGGATTAGGGAAAACCCAAAGGCTTTCTATAGGTATGTCAAGAATAAAAGGATGACTAGGGTAGGTATCGGTCCAGTCAAGGATAGTAGTGGGAAGTTGTGTGTGGAGGCGGAGGAGATTGGAGAGACATTAAATCAGTACTTTTCATCAGTATTCACTCAGGAACAGGACACTGTTGCTGATGTGAATATGGAATCACAAATAATTAGAATGGATGCCCTGGAAATATGCAGGGAAGAGGTTTTGGGAATATTGGAAAGGATGAATATAGATAAGTCTCCTGGGCCTGATGGCATTTACCCCAGGATCCTATGGGAAGCTAGGGAGGAGATAGCAGAGCCATTGGCCTGGATTTTTATGTCGTCATTGTCAACGGGAATAGTACCAGAGGACTGGAGGATAGCGAATGTGGTCCCATTGTTCAAGAAAGGGAGTAGGGATAGCCCTAGTAACTATAGGCCAGTGAGTCTGACTTCAGTGGTGGGCAAAGTCTTAGAGAGAATGGTAAGGGATAAGATTTATGAACATCTGGGTAGGAATAACGTGATCAGGGATAGCCAGCATGGTTTTGTGAAGGGCAGGTCGTGCCTCACAAACCTTATTGAGTTCTTTGAGAAGGTGACTAAGGAAGTGGACGAGGGTAAAGCAGTAGATGTTGTGTATATGGATTTTAGTAAGGCGTTCGATAAGGTTCCCCATGGTAGGCTAATGCTAAAACTACAGAGGTATGGCATTGAGGATACATTAGAGGTTTGGATTAGGAATTGGCTGGCTGGAAGGAGACAGAGGGTAGTAGTTGATGGATTATGTTCATCTTGGAGCGCAGTTACTAGCGGTGTACCACAAGGATCTGTTTTGGGACCATTGCTTTTTGTTATCTTTATAAATGATCTAGAGGAAGGACTTGAAAGTTGGGTAAGCAAGTTTGCAGATGACACAAAAGTCAGTGGAGTTGTGGATAGTGAGGAAGGAAGTGGTAGGTTACAGCGGGATATAGATAAGTTGCAGAGCTGGGCGGAAATGTGGCAAATGGAATTCAATGTAGCTAAGTGCGAAGTCGTTCACTTTGGTAGGAATAACAAGATGATGGATTACTGGGCTAATGGTAGGCTACTTGGTAGTGTGGATGAGCAGAGGGATCTTGGTGTCCATGTACACAGATCTCTGAAAGTTGCCACCCAGGTAAATAGTGCTGTGAGGAAGGCATATGGTGTACTGGGCTTTATTGGCAGAGGAATTGAGTTCCGGAGTCCTGAGGTCATGTTGCAGTTGTATAAGACTCTGGTGAGGCCTCATCTGGAGTATTGTGTGCAGTTTTGGTCGCCATACTATAGGAAGGATGTGGAAGCTTTAGAACGAGTACAGAGGAGGTTTACCAGGATGTTGCCTGGAATGGTAGGAAAATCTTATGAGGAAAGGCTGAGGCACTTGGGGCTGTTCTCATTGGAGAAGAGAAGGTTTAGGGGAGATCTGATAGAAGTGTATAAGATGATTAGGGGTTTAGATAGGGTAGATACTAAGAACCTTTTACCGCTAATGGAGTCAGGTGTTACTAGGGGACATAGCTTTAAATTAAGGGGTGGTAGGTATAGGACAGATGTTAGGGGTAGATTCTTCACACAGCGGGTTGTGAGTTCATGGAATGCCCTGCCCGTATCAGTGGTGAACTCTCCTTCTTTATGGTCATTTAAGCGGGCATTGGATAGGCATTTGGAAGTTATTGGGCTAGTATAGGTTAGGTAGGATTCGGTCGGCGCAACATCGAGGGCCGAAGGGCCTGTACTGCGCTGTATCCTTCTATGTTCTATGTTCTATGTTATGGAGATAAGGCAGGAACAGGATACTGATTAAGGATGATCAGCCATGATCATATTGAATGGTGGTGTAGGCTCGAAGGGCAGAATGGCCTGCTCCTGCACCTATTGTCTATTGTCTATTGTCTATTTATCTGTATACCTAATCAAGCCAATTTAACCACCCATCCATCTTTCCATCCATCCATCTTTATTATTTGCCAAAACAGCTCCCCCTTAATTCAAGAGTTGGCTTCTTTTTGTGATAAAATTTAGAATCAAGTGTTTATGAAGTTATTTTTATACCTGCAGGACCTTAAATATCTGATTGAATCAACTCGCAACAGCCTTGGTCAGCAACAGGTTAAGTCAAAAGCATCGTTTTACTATTTCTTTTTTCTTTCAGAGCTGTTTCTCATCATTCTTTCTTTTCTGTTTTACATTACTAGCTGTATCGCTAGGACTTATTGCAGCCAACTGCATGAGGAATCAATGTGCCAGCTCTAGAAAGCATCTGTTCAAAGAGAATCCTTCTTTTGAAGATAAAATCTTTGAAAAATGTTCAATCCTTAGATTGCTGTGTTATTTATCTGAGCCCCTGCATTAGCCAAATGTTGCATGATGTCTGACAGTTTAATTTCTTCATATTTGATCATTTAAAATGGCTATCTCTCAACCTTTCTTTTCCAAAAGATTACTTTCTTTACATCGTTTCTAACTGAAGCATGAAACTTTAAATCTAATAATGTAATTCTGCAATATAGTGATTCTCTTGCTAATAGAATAAGTCGCTACTATATTGAGTTGTTTAGGTTATCACTTCACTGATCTAACATAGATTCCTAACTCTCCAAAGCATTGTTTTCAAAATGTTCACTTTCAGTTATGAATCTGTCTATAACCCTTACACACTCTTCCACTATGACTGTCCACAAACTCATCTCCTGTGTTGGACCCTTCATTCCACGAGCTCTGGTGCCCTTTGTACACCAATCCTATTGTACCACTGGTGGCAGAGGACCTCCTTTCTGTGATTCATTTCTTCAGCACTTTTGCCTCACTTCCCCTTTTTCACAACTTTAACCATTTGTTCAAAACCAAGCTTTATGCAGATTTTATATTTCCTCACTTACAGTCTTTATTTTCATTGTTTTATTTTCCTTTACAAAGTCTGTTCGGAAACACAAGCACAACACTGAAGTGTAACAACTAAAGGCAAGATTAATTTGTGAGGAGTTTTATTGATACTGGTTTAGAGTATCATACATTAAGGACATTGATAGCTTCTTCCAGGCAGGTAGATGTAGAGAATGAGGTCCATATAAGAATCAGCAAAGCAATGTTGGTCTTCCAGTGACTCCGCATCGTGGAGATTTCCAAACCATCAGCACAGCTATGAAGTTGCCATTATGCCTGTCCATTGCGATGCCACTGCAAGCTATGCCAGGGAGACATGGAAGGAAACAGCAGAAGTATAATTGAAGTTTTGTGTTATAGTGGTGTTGCCTACCTAAGATTTTGGAGTAAAAAGTGAGGTCTGCAGATGCTGGAGATCAGAGCTGAAAATGTGTTGCTGGTTAAAGCGCAGCAGGTCAGGAAGCATCCAAGGAACAGGGAATTCGACGCTTCGGGCAAAAGCCCTTCATCAGGAAGGGCTGATGAAGGGCTTTTGCCCGAAACGTCAAATTCCCTGTTCCTTGGATGCTGCCTGACCTGCTGCGCTTTAACCAGCAACACATTTTCAGCTCATACCTAAGATTTTGGACATCATTTGTAGAGGCAATGTTACCAGTGAAGTTGTGATGCAGAGGACTGGTCTGAGGTACCTAGGAGGAGAACATGGCAGAGAGAACTGAGACTGGAAAGGAAGTTAATTCTCTCTGTCAGATGCCCTTCCAGAGTAGAATGGACATCATCAGATGGCTAAAGAAGACTTGGCAAAATACATTTAAGGAGGACCTTCTAGATGGGACACCACATGAGGTGTAATTAAAGGCGTTTCGGTAGATTGGGATCAGTAGCAGAATCTTGCTGCCCATTGTCTTGAACAGGGCTGGATGAACTTAGTCTAAGTAAGTAAGAATATCTGACTCATGGAGCAAATGATGGATCTGGAAAGTTTGAGATATTCAGAATTTCCATGGAGTCAAATGGTATTCTTGCTGCTTCCTGTCTGACATATTCTTTTACACTGAATATTCTGCACTTCTGCTTATTTATCCATGTACAGCAATTTCCTGTACTGGTTTGAATTTGGGGACCAATTGTAATATTTCCAAGTTTGCAGATGATACAAACATGGTGAACATGCAAGAGGCTTCAATAACATTTAGACAAACTGAACGAGTGGGCAAGAACATGGCAAATGGAACATGATGTGGATAAGTTTGAGCGATCCAATTTGGTAAGAGGAACGGAGGTGCCATGTATTTCTTAAACGGTGAAAGATTGTAAAGTGTTGCCGTCCAAAGGAACCCAGCTGTCCTTGTTCGCAAGTCACTGAAAGCTGGATTTTTGGGTGCAGCAAGTAATTTAGAACATGGCATGTTCACCTGTAAACAAGAGAATTTGAATACAGGAGGAACACGTCTTGAACTAGTGAGATCTCACCTGGTGTATTGTGAGCAGTTCTGATCCCTGTATCAAGGGAAGGATATACTTGTCAAAGAGGAGTGCAGCAGAGGTTTACCAGACTGATTCCTGGTAACTGTCCTATGCAAAATCATTTGAGGACACTGTTCCTATATTCTCTCTTAGGAGAATAACAGCAATTACAGAAAATTTCCAAATTCTTAATTGGATACACAGAGTAGATGTAGAAAGGATATTTCCCCTGTCTGTCAGGTCTGGAACCAGGGAGCAGTACCAGAGTTAAAGGCAAGCAATTTCAGACAATGTTGGGGGTGGAGAGGGGAATCAATTCACTCTGTGGGTGGTGAATCTATGACCTTCTCTACCCTAGAGGGCTGTGCAATTTGGTCATCAATTGATCCAAGAAAAATATTGATAGAGTTCTAGCAACTAATGACATCAAGAAATATGACATTGAGTTGATGATCAGCAATGATTTGGAATGACAGAGTGGCTAAATAGCCAACTTCTGTTCCTGTGTTCCTCCACACACTTCATAAGCCACCCTCCTTGAATCCTCAAACCTCATGCTCCCTCCCTCATCCTCCTAGCTCCATGCTCCCAGTTCTCTTTCATATTCTCCATGCTACCCATTTCCTCTCCTATTCTCCATGCCACATTACCATGATGCTGCCAGATGTGATCATGTCCCCTCTACATTTCCCTCAACACTTCCATGCTCTTCAATGCTTTCTATGTATCCTCCATAGCTGAAAATGTGTCGCTGGAAAAGTGCAGCAGGTCAGGCAGCATCCAAGGAACAGGAGATTCGACGTTTCGGGCATAAGCCCTTCTTCGGGAATTTCCTGAAGAAGAGCTTATGCCCGAAACATCGAATCTCCTGTTCCTTGGATGCTGCCTGACCTGCTGCGCTTTTCCAGTAACACATTTTCAGCTCTGATCTCCAGCATCTGCAGACCTCACTTTCTCCTCGAAGAATATATCCTCCATAGCCACTTATCAGTATCCACTATGGGCATACTGCAAGTGCTATAGATTTGAAATGGACATGTAAAAATCTTTTAACAATGAAGCAATGCTCTCGCTCAAGGACAACTATCAGCAAAGAGTTCCCTGCTAAGATAAGTGTTGTGAAACTCAGCCAAGCATTCATAACGTCCCTTGATACAAACAAGTACAAATGAAAACAATGCATGCTAATGAAATGGTAAAACGAAATGGCTACGTTTTTCTATAGCTGACCTGTCAATCAAAACAGCCCAGGCAAGTGCCTGTTTTTTTCTCTAATGGAAGTATTGAGCCAGTTGTATTTTTCACATTTAAAGCATTGTCAACATTTAAATCGTTTCAGGTCCAGAGTGCCCAAGCAATTCCTGGTTCCTGATCACCAAGCTCCCCTCCCCCCCCCACCCCCAACCCCATGGCCACATTGCTATATCTCTCCAAAACTGATGGTATGTGCAAGCAGTGATTGTAAAGCAGCACACATGATACTGTCAGTAACCCAGCTGCTTTTTGTAACTGAAAGCTTGTCAATGAAAACAATTCCAGGACCAAGTAACTGTTTTTATTTTTTGGTTTCCTACTTGGATTTGTGTTCCCTCATCTTTCACAACTCCTCTGAGAGGCTGTTGACCACATCAACATATGAAAGGGGCACAACTTTGCCAAAATGGTGCAGGGGAACAAGGATGGGAATGCTACCTGTGAACTTGCTAGCTCCTCTTTTATCCCACTTTGGCAAAAATTGTCAGAAATGGAAATGAGGGCAGAAGGTGATTTCCACCTGCCATTTTAAAGGACTCCCAAATCAGTCCGATTCACAAAAATCCAGGTTGAGGTCTCTCATTTTCACTGCTCTGTGCCTCCCAGGAATTTCCAAGACAATCTCCTTCCCACCATTTACTGGCTTTTAAAATACACCAAGTGTAGCATGATAGCACAGAGGACTGGAAGATAGTTCAAGTATACATAATACAGACTTAAGTAAAGTGATATAAAGTGCTAAAAGGTGTGAATAAGATTTGGATGGCACGTGTGCAAATACAGAAAGTGTGATTCAACAAAGTTGGTGACCCGCATATATCCATATTCACTTGGGAATATAAATGTTGTAGTGATAACTGAAAATTATCCACAAAAAGAAATGGTGGCAAAGTTAATAAAAGTGATAGTCACATTTTCTCAGAAGCTACTCTGAGAGACAGGTGCTGAGTTTAATCTGAGATTCAGGCAAGGTTGAGAACGCAAGGTCTCCATGGTGACCACAACTAGTACAGAAATTGAACTGAGGTTGTTGACATCAATCTCATTATGGACCAGACCAACCCCCCTTGAAATATAAAAAAAAGGTATCCTAGAATCTGATCTTTTCTTATTTTAAAGGTGAGTGTTAAGAATTGCAGTCCAGATGCAATTCTATTGGTCAAACGCCCAGATTTGAAGCAAAATACGCTTTATTCAAATACTGAGATTAAAATACAACAAAAGAAAGAATAAAGAAAATAATTGGCTTAGCTGTGACTCTATTGGAAAAGGTAACAGAATAATAAATTATTTTACTACTAGACAAAACTGTTTCAATACAGTAACATCCCATGAACACACCCTTGACAAAAGCAAATTCATAAAAACAGATTTTCTCACATGCAACTTCAGGAGCAGGATGCAAATCCCCAGCTTTTATCTGTAACCAAGAGAGGAGAAACAGCTTCCACATTCTGTTTCAAGAACCCAGCAGCAATTGCTACTAAAACTAAAAATCCTGTTTTGACCCCACCCATTCAGGCTGCTTCTATTGTTCAATCTTTAAGAAAACAAAAACAAACCACGGTCTCATGAACTGTTTATGGGCTTTCAATAGTTGATCAGCATCTCTGCCCTAAACCCTTTCTTTTAAAAAAAGGATAAAATATACTTTTCAAAGCTAAAGTATCCATACACTCTGCAATACAAACTAGCTATATTACCCCAACATTCCTATAATCAAGGTATTTAAGAAAGATAAGGCAGGATTGAGAAAAGAGGGCAATGCTTTAAAATATTAGAGGGAGACTATCTTGGTTGATTCAAAGACAAAATCTAGTTGGTCAGAGTGAAGAAACAATAAAGGAGCTATTATACAGACCTGAAGGATCAAAGGTCTCGAATGGGGGAACAGAAATCCAGAGGTTGGAGATCTCAATTTGGGATGGAAGGTTGGCTGTCAAAGGGGGAAATGAAATGAGAGGTCTTGGAATCTCTGGAGTAGTTGAGATTGGTGACATTTGGGGGTGATGTAGCTGGAAAAGATTGGGATGTATCTGATTGTGAGAGACCACAGAACCCAGCAGATAAGTGGAATTTATTCCCTTCCTTTCTGTAATTGATGAATATTCCGAGGCTCAGGAACCCTATCTGATCAGATTTTAAATGGCACCTCATTATAATTTTAAGTTGTTCATCTAGCAATCGTGCATAGAGTGGTTCAGGACATCAGATTCTCATATTCCATCATTCTATCCTACCCTGTCCAACCCAACCTCGATACAACTCAATTATTATCTAACCCAACCATACATTATTCTTTCAGGATAATGCTCTCCCCAATAATCTTGTGAAAATGAACATCCAATTGAAAAGGTATTTGCTAATAAGAGAGCTACCATGGATTTGGAAAGGGAAGATTGTATTTGAGTAAATTCAATTCCTCTTTAGTAATGAGCTAATGGAGTAAATGAGTCGAAGAGTGTGGTACTGGAAAAGCACAGCCAGTCAGGCAGCATCTGAGGGTCAGAAGAATCGACGTTTCAGATATAAGCCCTTCATCAGGAAAGTCATAATTTCTTGATGAAGGGCTTATGCCCGAAACATCGATTCTCCTGCTCCTTGGATGCTGCCCAACCGACTGCGCTTTTCCAGCACCACACTCTTCGACTCTGATCTCCAGCATCTGCAGTCCACATTTTCTTCTAATGGAGTGTATGAGGACAGTCCAACCATTATGTATATGGACTTGTAACAACTGTGATGAAGTACTAGGTATTAACATGTTAACAAAATCAAAGCCTATGGGATAATAAGAGAGTTAGCAGCATCAATACAAAATAGGGATTGAAATCAGAGAGTTCTGAAAAGCTGTTTTTCAAAGTGGAGACAATAATATGCTGATGTGCCCCAGGATTCCATACTAGGACTACTGCTGTCTTCAATATGCATTAATGATGTGGCTTGGGGTACAAGGCATAAGTTAGGAATTTGCAGTTGGCAAGAAACCGGGTGGTAAAAGTAAAGGTAAAGTCTCTGTAGTCCAGACGTAAAACAGTGAGAAAGATAGCTATAGAATGGTAAAGTGGACTCAAGGCACACGTGAAAATTGAAAATCAAATGCTGAGTAGTCTGAAGTAACACATTTCAATATCAAGAATGAGGAAATTACAATTTTAAACTGGGTGCAAATGGAGAAATGTCTGGAAGTGTTTATGCACTAATCATCGATGATGACAAGACAAGAAAAAGAAAGCCCGAGGGATGATGGGCTTCATAAATGGATACCAAGAGAACAAATACCAGGAGGTTATGACAAACTTATGGAAAAACACAAGTTTAGCTTCAGGTAGAGTATGTGTTCAAGTCTGGAAACCATACGTTAGGAAAGCTGTGAAGACTATGGATAAGGTACAGAAAAGATTTACTTGGAATTATTCCAGGAATAAGGGATGATCTTTATGTGGATAGACTGCAGGAATTGTGGCTGTTCTCTTTTAAGTAGAGAATGAAAACAGGAGGTTTCATTGGTGTGAAAAATCATGACTTGTTTAGTTGGAGGAAATAAAAAGAATTTATTGAAAAGACAATGCCAGAGGACATGGATTTAAGAAAGCTATGTAAACAAAAAAAGAGTTTCCATGAAAAGTTTTCTTTTGTCCGGTAAGTGATCAAGAGTGTGAAATGTTCCACCGGATCAAGTGGTTGCATCGATTCAGTAGTTTTCAAAAGGAAATAATATAAATATTTCAAGAAGGAAGATAATTGTAGGAATACAGAAGAGGAGCAGAGTTCGAGGACTAACTGTATTGTCCTTTGAAAGAATTTTATTTAAACTGACCCCTTCAAGTAAGGGCAGAACCTGTTTTTTTTCCCCCAGTAATGAGCTTTCCTGTGGAAAAGAGTAGACCTGATCTGAGAGTTAAAGTTCTAAGTTAGAATAAAGCCAATTTTGATGGTATTAGGGGAATTCAGTTGGTATTCAGAAGTTGATTGAGAGAGGCTATTTGCAGGTAAAGTGACAGTTGGAAAGTGAGAGGCCTTAAAAAAAATGAGGTAATGAAATTCCAGAGGCAGTATGTTCCTGTTAGTGTGAAGGGCAAGGCTGGTAGGGAATGCTAGATGACTAGAGAAATTGAGGCTCTGGTCAAGAAAAAGGAGTTATATATCAGACATAGACAGTTGGGATCGAGTGAATGCCTAAAAGAGTATAAGGGCCATAGGAAGAGGGAAATCAGGAGGGCAATAAAAGGGGACATACGATAGCTTTGGCAAATAGGGTTAAGGAGAATCTAAAGAGATTCCACAAATCTGTTAAGAACAAAAGGGTAACTAGAGAGAGAATAGAGCCCCTTAAAGATCAACTTGGGGGAGATACTAAATGAGTATTTTGCGCCAGTATTTAATGTGGCGATGAATATAGAAGCTAGAGAACTTGGAGAAATAGTGATATCTTGAAAAGTGTCCATATTATAGAGGAGGAGGTACTGGACATCTTAAAACGCGTAAAGGTGCATAAATCCCCAGGCCACGTTCAGGTGTATCCCAGAACTTTGTGGGAAGCTAGGGAAATAATTGCTAGGCCCCTTGCTGAGATATTTGTATCATCAATAGCCATGGGTGATGTGATGAAAGACTGGAGGTTGGCTAATGTCATGCTATTATTTAAGCAAGATGGGAGGGAAAAACCAGGGAACTGTAGACTGCTGAGCCTGATGTCAGCGGTGGGTAAGTGCTTGGAAGGCATTCTAAGGGACAGGATTTAAAACTAAAAATAGAATTAGAATCCCTACAGTGTAAATACATTTACATAGAGTCATAGAGATGTACAGCATGGAAACAGACCGTTCGGTCCAACCTGTCCCAACCCAAACTAGTCCCACCTGCTAGCACCCTTCCTATTCATATACCCATCCAAATGCTTCTTAAATGTTGCAATTGTACCAGCCTTCACCACATCCTCTGGCAGCTCATTCCATACACGTACCACCCTCTGCGTGAAAGTGTTGCCCCTTAGGTCTCTTTTATATCTTTCCCCTCTCACCCTAAACCTATGCCCTCTAGTTCTGGACTCCCCAACCCCAGGGAAAAGACTTTGCCTATTTACTCTGTCCATGCACCTCATAATTTTGTAAACCTCTATAAGGTCACCCCTCAGTCTCTGACGCTCCAGGGAAAACAGCCCCAGCCTGTTCAGTCTCTCCCTGTAGCTCAAATCCTCCAACACTGGCAACATCCTTGTAAATCTTTTCTGAACCCTTTGAAGTTTCACAATATCTTTCCGATGGAAAGGAGTCTAGAATTGCACGCAATATTCCAACAGTGGCCTAACCAATGTCCTGTACAGCTGCAACATGACCTCCCAACTCCTGTACTCAATACTCTGACCAATAAAGGAAAACATATCAAACACCTTCTTCACTATCCTATCCACCTGCAACTCCACTTTCAAGGAGCTATGAACCTGCACTCCAAGGTCTCTTTGTTCAGCAACACTCCCTAGGACTTTACCATGAAGTGTATAAGCCCTGCTAAGATTTGCTTTGCCAAAATGCAGCACCTCGCATTTATCTGAATTAAACTCCATCTGCCACTTCTCAGTCCATTGGCCCATCTGCTCCAGAGCCTGTTGTAATCTGAGGTAACCCTCTTCGCTGTCCACTACACCTCCAATTTTGGAGTCATCTGCTAACTTACTAACGGTACCTCTTATGCTCGCTTCCAAATCATTTATGTAAATGACAAAATGTAGAGGACCCAGCACCAATCCTTGTGGCACTCCACTGGTCACAGGCCTCCAGTCTGAAAAACAACCCTTCTACCTTTGAGCCAGTTCTCTATCCAAATGGTTAGTTCTCCCTGTATTCCATGAGATCTAACATTGCTAATCAGTCTCTCATGGGGAACCTTGTCAAACGCCTTACTGAAGTCCATACAGATCACATTTACTGCTCTGTCCTCATCAATCTTCTTTGTTACTTCAAAAAACTCAATCAAGTTAGTGAGACATGATTTTCCATGCACAAATCCATGTTGACTGTCCCTAATCAGTCCTTGCCTTTCCAAATACATGTACATCCTGTCCCTCAGGATTCCCTCCAACAACTTGCCCACCACTGAGGCTAGGCTCACTGGTCTATAGTTCCCTGGCTTGTCTTTATCACCCTACATGCATTTGAAAGGACAAGGATTGATAGTAATAGTCAACATGGCTTTGTGTGTGTCTTGGCAGAGGAGATGACTTGGGGTGTGCAGTGAGAGAGGGACTCATATGAAATCCTTGTGGAGGGAGGAAGAGAGCTTCTTCAAGGAAGGCATCCTTGCAAAAGGATTTGCAGTAGGTTAAAATCTTCTAGGAGAAAGTGAGGACTGCAGATGCTGGAGATCAGAGCTGAAAATGTGTTGCTGGAAAGGCGCAGCAGGTCAGGCAGCATCCAAGGAGCAGGAGAATCGACGTTTCGGGCATGAGCCCTTCTTCAGGGCTCTTGCCCGAAATGTCGATTCTCCTGCTCCTTGGATGCTGCCTGACCTGCTGCGCCTTTCCAGCAACACGTTTTCAGCTCTGATCTCCAGCATCTGCAGTCCTCACTTTCTCCTTTGTGTGTGTCTCACAAACTTGATTGAGGTTTTTGAAGAAGTGACAAAGAAGATTGATGAAGGCAGAGCAGTGGATGTTGTCTCTATGGACATCAGCAAGGCGTTTAATAAGGTTCCACATGGTAGAATGGTTAGCAAGGTTAGATCACATGGAATCCAGGGAGAGCTCACCACTTGGATACAAGATTGCTTTGAAGGTAAGAGACAGCGGGTGATGGTGGAGGGTTGTTTTTAGAACTGGAGGTTCTGTGTGCCGCAGGTTTGGTGCTGGGTCCCATGTTTTTTTCATTTGTATAAGTGATTTGGATGTGCATATAGGAGGTATGGTTAATAAGTTTGCAGATGATACGAAAATTGGTGGTGCATTAGACAGTAAAAAAGGCTATCTCACAGTATAACGGAACCTTGATCAGATGGACCGAGGAATGATAGATGGAGCTTAATTTAGAAAATGTGAGGCTTTGCTTTTTGGTAAGGCAAATCAGACAGGACTTACACACTTAATGGTAGGGTCCTGGGGAGTGTTGCTGAGCAAAAAGACATAGGGGTGCAGTTTATAGTTCCTTAAAAGTGAAGTCACGGCTTGACAAGGTAGTGAAGAAGATATTCTGTACACTTGCCTTTGTTGGTCAGTGCACTGACTCTAGGAGTTGGGATATCATGTTGTGGCTGTCCAGGATATTAGTTAAGCCACTTTTGAAACATTACACTCAATTCCACTCTTCCTGCTATAGTAAAGATATTGTTAAACTTGAAAGGATTTAGAAAAGATTTATAAAAACATAGCCAGGTTTGGAGTGTTTAAGCTATGGGAAAGGCTGAATAGGTTGGGGTTATTTTCCATGGAGCATCAGAGGCTGAGGGGTGACCTTATAGAGGTTTATAAAGTCATGAGGGGCAAGGATAAGGTGAATAGCCAACGTGTTTTCTTCCCCAGAGTAGGGGAGTCCAAACCCAGACAGCACAGGTTTAAGGTGAGAGGGGAAAGATTTAAAAGGGACCTAGTGGGAAACTTGTTCTCACGGAGGATGATGCATGTATGGAATGAGCTGCCAGAAGAAGTGGTGGAGGCTGCTACAATTGCAACTTTAAAAGGCATCTGGATGGGTACATGAATAGAAAGAGTTATGAGGGATATAGGCCCAATGCTGGCAAATGGAACAAAGTTAATTTAGGATATCTGGTCGGCTTGGATGAGTTGAACTCTATGAAAACTTAGCCGCATTAGCATTGGTCTCTGGATTTTCCAACTGAGGCAGAGTGCAGATGTGCTGGTGACCCACAAGTATCAAGGATTAGATAGCAGCAATCTGCCATTTTTATGTGAAGACAGAAAGAGCATGAATGGCTCCTGTCAGGTCTCTGGCTCTTCCCTAGAGGTGATATTGGAGACAGAGAGGGCCAGAACAGAAATGTTGTTTCCCACAAATGAGAGAAAGTGGCTAACTGTCCAAACCTGACATCCTGGCTGGGAGGTGTGGGGTTAGCATTACCCACTTGTAATAGGCTGGGTGCCACAAAACCTGTAATGATTTTGTAACAGCAGGAAAGGTACGTGTCTAACATGTTCAGATGCCACTCAACATTCTTTGGCATCCTGAGCACTATCAGAACAGCATAACTTGTGTTCCAACTCATTGTTCTCTGGCCGGCCACCTCCTCACATTCCTACCTGAACAACCAGCACTCAAACTCAATTCCCAGTTATTGTGATCTTACACCCATCCCTCACAGCCACTCTTCACAAATCTTCTTTGCACAATCCACTTTTAACAATGAACTCCGTTTTCTCTTATTGTAGAGAAGAGAGTACACACCTCCAGGGAGAGACTGACAATCTTCAGAGGGGCAGAATCCATGGACAAAGGAGCTGGGGAGCTTGGGACTGTCCCATAGACTGGAAGACAGTTTTAACTATCACATTGTTACAGAGCATGTCATGGTCACTCATGTTGAATTTGTGCCAACAATAACTGAAATTTCATGATACACATCATATTTCCCTTTCCCCATGTCAACAAGGAATCCTATCGTTTTTCTCCCGCAGAACTTTGAAAGTTACTAAAGAACAGCAATGGAACGAGACTCAGGAGTTTTCAGAGGAGGTTGAGCACCCTGACAGAGCACTGTCACATGACTCCTCCATATCCTGTCCCAGTACAGATACAAGGAGAAAGTGAGGACTGCAGATGCTGAGGATCAGAGCTGAGAAATGTGTTGCTGGAAAAGCGCAGCAGGTCAGGCAGCATCAAAGGAACAGGAGAATCGACATTTCGGGCATAAGCCCTTCTTCAGGAATCCAGTACAGATACAGCTTGATGGCAACTGTAGGAAAGATGACTTATTTGTCACAGGCTGAGATGTACATGTAAATAGGGCAGTTGAATGAATGAATGATTTATTATCGCATATATCTTGAAGATACAATGTGAAATGATTTGCTACCACAGTGAGGCACCATTTTGATTTACAAAAAGGATAAAAATAAATTACTTCAATAAGAGTTCATCTTCTATTCAAATTGGGGGTCTCAAGCATGGCTTCAGGGCTTCTGCAAGGTCTCTTCAGGGTGTTCTACTCCAGGAACAGCAACGATGATGCTGATGCCTAGGAGACCCTAGCCTCTGCTGACACCACCGCCTCACCAATATTGCCTGAGCTCTGGACCTACCGCCTCCAAGAATCCCCACTCCAGGCACCACCACTGCCAAGAATTCAGACTCTGGGCCTACCACCACCGAGGGTCCAGGTCCAAGACTACTGCCACCAGGAGTCTTTGTTCCAGGCACCACCACCAAGAGTCCAGGCTCTGGGACTTCTGGTCCATGCGCCAATGCTGTAGCCACTGCCCTGCCAACACCACTCTGGCCTCAAAGATGAAGAAGAAAGGAAAAGGAAAAGAAAGAATACATGAAGTACATAGAGAAAATGATGCTACCAGCTTAGAGTGCACAGACTCTAACGTGCCTGAATGCTACCTACCATGCTGGTGACATCTTTTGAAGGTGCTGAAAGCAAATGCAGTTGTGGACAGACCCGATTATAGGATGTAGGATACACTATGTTCTGTTCACCTGAGCATAGAATCTGACAGAGAGTCAACCACTAAAAGGCAACTTGTTGAGTGGGAATAGAATGTGTGATTATCTGTCAGAATTTCCAGAGCCTATGAGCACTCTAGAGTATAGGTTTAAGATGAGAGGGGAAAGATTTAAAAGGGACCTAAGGGGCAACCTTTTCACACAGAGGGTGGTGCATAGATGAAATTAATTGCCAGAAGAAGCGGTGGAGTCTGGTACAATTACAGCATTTAAAAGGCATCTGGATGGTACACGAGTAGGAAGGTTTTAGAGGGATATGGGCCAGATGCTGGCAAATGGGGACTAGATTAATTTAGGATATCTGGTCAGCATGGACGAGTTGGCATTGCTGCTGCTGCCGGGACATTGCTTGCTCATGGATCAGGGTGGTCCTCCAGGTTCCTCACGTGGTTTCTTGGTGCTCATTCACTTTGTGCCTGTTTAGTTCTCATAGCACTCCTGCCATTTTTTTTTAAATTATTCATTCACAGGATGAGGGTATCGCTGGTTGGGCCAACATTCCCAACCCTAATTCCCAGAGGGCAATTAAAGGTCACCCACATTGCTGTGGGTCTGGAGTCACATGTAGGATGGCAATTTCCTTTCCTCAAGGGCATTTTCCCTGACAATTATTCATAGATGCTTTAATTCCAGATTTTCAAAAAAATTAATTCAAACGGGACTCTATCTTGGATTCCCTGGGCCTCGGGATTAACAAGGAGAAAGTGAGGACTGAAGATGCTGGAGTACCAGAGTTGAAAAATGTGGTGCTGGAAAAACGCAGCAGGCCAGGCAGCATCCGAGGAGCAGGAGGATCGTCATTTTGGGCATAAGCCCTTCTTCCTGAAGAAGGGCTTATACCCGATGTGTCAATTCTCCTGCTCCTCAGATGCTGCCTGGCCTGCTGTGTTTTTCCAGCACCACATTTTTCACTTCTGGATTAACAGTCCAGCACTAATACCACTGGGCCATTTCCTCATGCCTTGCTTTACCTCATCTTTTTGCACATTTCCACCTCAGCCAAAGATTAAATGCCACAGCATTTGTGTCCTACCTTTAGCACAGACACAAAATCAGGCAGTTTGTCATGACTGTCAGCAGTGATCAGTCAAGTAGGTAGACGTCAGGTTGTCTGCCAGTTTGCTAAACCAATCTCACACTTGCACATGTGACAGCAAGCACACGTCATGTGCTTCAGGCAAGTAGCTGTATCTCAAAGTCTAGTCAAGGATTTAAAGAGTCTCAAATCTTGTCTGACACCAGTCAGGAAGTCCCAGCACAGTAAGTCAAGGGTAGCCTCCGGTCTTGGGCTTGGGAACAGTCAGTTGGACACTCGGAGTGGTCAGAGTCAGGGGATTCATACCCTGCAGTCTGAGGGCTAAGCTGTACACATTTCAGTCAGGGGTCTGGTCAGTCATTAGTTAAGGCTGAGAGTCCAATTCAGCCCATGGGTTGGACCACAGACAGTCCTGGGAGTCTGTCCTCTGCAAGTCAAGGTAGGATTATTAGAGTCTATTGTGGGACTTGGAGGCAATATGCTGGGATTCAGAGAGGATAATATTTGTGAGGTGGTGGGAAAATCAACATATAAGTGAGCGAGGCGATGGAACATGGAACAGAAAGGGGCATTATGGGGGTTGGGGTATCAACAGACAGTATCAGTGTGGTTACAATGAGGGGGGTGGTGCTGACATGGCTATATCTGGCATGTTGGCTTGTTAGGGGCTCAATAAATAATGCGGGGAGTTGAACAGTTAGAAAAAAGGATTTGGTGGGAATGAGAGGAAATTCAAAGCATTGACAAGGGTGGGCAACTGAGAAGGGAATGTTTGTCAAATGTAAGAGACTGAGTCTGATGAAGGTTTTTGCCCGAAACATTGATTTATTGATTCTCCTGCTCCTCGGATGCTGCCTGATCTGCTGTGCTTTCCCAGCACCACTCTAACCTTGACTCTGAAATGCACTGCACAAAGCATGGCTGCTGTTCCCTTCTGTCACGATGCAAATAATTAGTGCACAAAGGAGATGGAAGTGGGTGCCACAACACCCAGCATGGGAAAAGTGAGTCTTCTATTCTGTGAGACACGTGTCTTCAGTTTTGAAGGTTGTGACGCCCTTCACAGAACAATAGCATTACATAATCACCCATACAGTATTGGTGACAACTGTGAGCGTTCTGTGGCGTAGATGGACCTTGGGCAGTAACCTTGTGTAAGGAGTACAAATGCTGGCCCGAAGCACCTTTGACCACGTCAATCCCAGTAATGGCTGTGATGTACAAGTAATGTACTGCAGTCCGGAAAGATTCACCCTCATTGCCAAAATTGCAAGCACCTTCCAAATTCCCCATGACCTGCACACGCTGCTCACTTTCACATCTTGGACCACTGTGTAATGTTAAGGATAATGAGACTGGCAGTGTTGAGTACTTCCACCATTGGCATGTCAGAGATTACAAAAGGCAGGACACTCGAAAGCATACTGCATAGGTAAAGGCATATTTGAGAAGATAGCATGAGGAGACTTACGAGATCTCCAGGAGAAAAACCCTCAATGAAACTCTTCAAAATTGACTATTAGCTGATTTCTGGTAAAATTAAGTGCATCTTATTTTTACAATGGCTAGTTTTCAAAATGATTTTGTTCAGACTTAGCCAAATTGTCTAACATCTTCATCTTTAAAATGTTTATTCTTTTGAACTCTTTTGAAACCTAGACATTAGATTTTCAAGCCTCAAGATTTATGGTTTTGGCAATGGATAGTACTATCAGTGAGTGATTTATGCTTCTTTGCAAAGATAATACAACATGCAAGCTTTAGGTTTCAACATCTGCAACTTAATGGGGGTTTGGCTGTCCATTGTTCATTGGATCTTTTCATATGTAAACAATAAAGATATAGCAGCCAACCAAAGTAACAATTGTATGTAAAATGGCAATGTACATGCTCACTCATCTTCAGTCCATCAACAGCTAACAAATTGTTTTCTTTAATTCAGAATACACCAGTCATACATGTGTATCAGAGCTGCCTTGTCTCCCAAAGCAGATATTACCTCTTCTGGGCTCTCCATGAAAGTTGTAGATTTTTTTATTTCAAAAATGTACTTTGTTGATAAAAATATCTTTATATTTATACATAGTCACAAACACAGTTTCGTTCTGTGCAATTTCATTTGAAGGAACAAAGAAACATTGAAGTTGACTCTATCCAACAATATAAACACAAAACATTTCCTCCTTATGCTACTGCATTAATCTCCTCAGCAATTAACATACAGACTGTGGGTCCTCAGCTGCAAATGTTTTTGCTTTTCTCCCAACAGGCTAGATTTTACTGCAGTTCTTCAGTTCAAAATGCTCTCTTATACCTCAATTGCAACTGTACAAAAAGTGTTTCAGGATGTTAATGTGTACAGGTCATCCCTGTTTCTAGGAATACAAGGTGTCCAACTTTGAACAAAGACTTATGAATGAAATTGAATTTCGCTTGGAGAGAACCCCTGTGGAGGAATCTGATGATGAAATACAACATGAGGATATTCCTACCGGGAAGTGCATTGCTCCAATCTTTGACAAGAAACTCAAACATTTTCGAGTGGTTGAAGGATCGCCAGTGACAATGAGCTGCAAAATTGTGGGAATACCAGTGCCAAAAGTAAACTTTTTATGATCCATGTTTATTAACATTATGTGGGACCCAGCTCCCACAATGCTTGCTAGAGTTTTTGATATATTTTATGTAAATATATATTTGCTATAATGGGATCTCTGGGCCAGATCGTCCAAGTTCAAATCCCATCCATCCCCAAGATGCTGCGTAACATGTCTGAACAATTGAAAATGCTGTTAGTTAAAAGACTTGCTGCAAAAATGCCAATCATACAAGTTTCCAAATTAGCTCTTCTATTTTATAACTCAAGGTATACTGGTTTAAAGATGGAAAACAGATTTCCAAGAAGAATGAGCATTTTAAGATGAAGCGTGATGGTGATGGTTCATGTTCACTGTATATTGAATCAGCCACTAATGATGATGACGGAAACTACACAGTTATGGCGGTAAATCCCCAGGTAAGCATCAGAATCTTCTAACCAGAATGTATAATTTCTCAGTTCTTCTGTTTATGTTGTAATCTGCATCATTGTATTATAATAATAATAAAAATAATAACAAGTTTTTTGAAAAATGTGAATTGTGCCTGTTCAAATAGTGAATTATGTTGAGATGAGGATATCCTATTTTCCTGATCCCTGATCAACATCTGCCCATTTGTAGTTATACTCTGAGGCCATTTAGCAATCAACACACCCCCACCCCATCCATGAGCTTGTCTAAGTTCTATATAGTGTATGTATAACATCCTCAGTGCTTGGGAGCCTCCTGTGAAGCACATCTGTGATGTTTCCTCTGGCATTTGTAGTGATTTGTATCTGCCGCTTCCGGTTGTCAGTTCCAGCTGTCTGCTGCAGTGGCCGGTATATTGGGTCCAGGTCGATGTGAATTATTGATTGAATCTGTGGATGAATGCCCTGCCTCTAGGAATTCCCTGGCTATTCTCTGTTTGGCTTGTCCTATAATAGTAGTGTTGTCCTAGTCGACTGATTCAATCAATAAGCACATCGACCTGGACCCAATATACCGGACACTGCAGCGGACAGCTGGAACTGACAACCGTAAGCGGCAGATACAAACCACTATAAATGCCGGAGGAAACGTAGAAGCGCTTCAAAGGAGGCTCCCAAGCACTGAGGATGTCACCTAGAACAGGGGACGAAACGTCTGCAACACAAATTCCCAGCTTGGCGAACAGAACCACAACAACGAGCACCCGAGCTACAAATCTTCTCACGAACTTTGAGTGTATGTATAAATTCTAAGCTTTATATAGTTGCCTTTGCCTGACATTTCTTCATGTTTGGGTTAATCTTTAGATTTCCCTCTCACTTCTTAATGGGTCACATTTTCTCTAACAAATTGTTGCTCATACACAATCCCTCTCCTGGAGACTTTGTGATTGCTGCTAACGAAAGAGTATGGATAAATTATTTTGGATAATCCACCAACACTATCAGAAAAACAGGCTCACCTTTACCTTTATCTTTAGCTTCTGGAGTAATTTGTAAAGGGATATAAATATCTGGGAATATTATACTCTAGTGTACTCCTCGGATGCTGCCTTTCCCAGCACCACTCTAATCTTGACACTGAAATGCACTGCACAAAGCACGGCTACTGTTTCCTGCAATACACAAAGCATGGCATAGTAAAAGTCTTAACGTAAATGAATGATCTCTGAGAGATCCAGCATTTCCAGATCTCTTTGTCTTGTATGACCCAGGGCAGTAGTCTGAAAGCCAATCTGGAGATGTCAAATTGTGGAACACTTTACATTAGTTGCAAGTACCTTAACACGTGCACAACATCATCTTGCTACATAAATAAGCCGGATAAGGTACATGGCCTACTCCTGTTTCTCTCCCCAAGGGAGAGAAAGCAGCCCATGACAAATGAGTCATGTGCCTACACTTTCTAAGTGGTTTCTCCAGTAGGAGATTGCTTGAATCCCATAAGAAACAGTGAAAATGAGAGATATCAGGCTTTATGAGGGCAAGTGTTGCAGGCTAGGTGATAAATATAGGCTATTCTGGGTGAAATACTCTTTAGATTGAATGCAATGTTGTGGATCCAATTCATTTTTACTGTAATACGTCATTTAACTAAACATATTGTGAATTTTTAAACTGTTGTCTTTCACATAGGGAAGAAACAGTTCCTCTGGTCATCTCTTGGTACAGAATACTCCAATACGTGGTCGTATAATACCGTCAGTTCAGAGCAAAAGGTTTGTTTGCCTTTGAGTTGTGATATCCAACCTATTTATTCTGTTCTTTGGGTTTACATTTGCTTTGTCATAAATTATCAGGCATTTTTGGGTACATTAACTTATCAATAATATATCAACATCTGCTACATTCAATGACAAATGAAGCCATTTTGAACATTGACTCACAGTTTTAACATGGGTTAATGTTGTGGCAGTCATAACAACAGCAATGAAGATCCTGAAAGGAGATTTAGTTAACTCTGGACATGCTGCAGTTTGAATATATAAACCCTTGTACATGTTTCAACAAAAGAACAGGAGGAGGCTATTCAGCCCCACGTGTCTGCTATACTGTACAATTTAATCATGATTAATTTGTATTTTTAACGCCATCTAATTGTGTTATTTATGTTTCCCTCTTTTTATGATGCTAATAGGAGTCATTAAATGTTCAAAAAAGAAATCTAAACACAAATAATTGACAGAACTATGCGACAAGATCAATATTTTTAAAAATAAAAACAACCTTTATTGTATAGCACAGAAATTAAACAAAGTTGACACCACTACTTGAAAGACATGTGTGATAGATTCAGTTATACGTTTTATTTCACCCCAAAAATTTGCATACCACCTCAAATCTTGATCACTTTTCTTCAATCAACAATATACCTCACACTCCAGAAAGCAGTCCAATTTCTCATCAGTGTTCCAGCTGTTCTCCCAGGTACAAGATCTCCTGAAGGTTCTTCCATTAGCCTTAGACTCAGTGAACATCCAAGTTTTTTTATGGACCTCATAACACTGGATTTCACAGCTCCAACACAGGCTTCTCCGTGACTCCTGTCAAGAATAACCCACTGCTATGCTTTCATATTGCAACCAATTTACATCCAGAACTCCAATTGTACCAAAGTTTAACCACATTTTATTCAGAGAATTTACAGCAGTAGTACTGAACACTTAAGTGAGTCAGGTCCTAGCCAAGCTGTTCCAGTACAACTACTCAGCAACATGAAAAATTGACAGTTATGTGTGATACACAAAATGCTGGACAAAAACTGCCTTATCAGTCCACTCTCAATCTATCAGTGAAGTGATGGAAGGGGTTGTTGACAGTGATGTCGAGCACCACAGCAAAACCTGCTTGCTGACATAGTTTGAGTTCCACAAGAGCCATTCAGCTCACAACTGCATTGCAGTCTTGATCTGGCATTTCTACTGATGACTGTACAGTGTTCAACATTATTTACAAGTGTTCAGATTTGAAGCATCATATGTCCACATTTAGCAAAACGTTCACTGTGTCCAGATTTGAGTTGATAAGTGGCAAGTACCATCTGCAATACACAGGTGCCAAGCAATGATCAACCTGAACAAGAGAGAATCTAATTATTGCCCTTGACTTTCAATGACATTCCCAATGCTGAATCTTCCACAATCAACATTCTGTAAATTACCATTGACCATATAGATAATGTAGCAGGACAGACACTGGGGATTCTGTGCAAGTACTCACCTCCCATCTCCCCAATACCTGTTCACCATTTATGAGGCAGACATCTGGAGTGATAGAATAATCTCAATTTTCCTGGATGAGTACAGCTCCAAAAGCACTCAAGAGGCTTGACATCATAGAATCATAGAGATGTACAGCATGGAAACAGACCCTTCGATCCAACCCGACCATGCCGACCAGATATCCCAACCTAACCTAGTCCTACCTGCCAGCACCCAGCCCATATCCCTTTGGTCAAATCAGTGAAGCCATTTGGCCCAACAATTCCACACCGACCCTCCAAAGAGTAAACCACCCAACATTGAATTCAACAACTTCGGATAATTTTATAGCATTTATTTTGTTTATCTTTTTTAATTTTTTTTCACTGTTCTGTACCTCTTATTTCTTTATTGTCTCTCTTTCTCTCGCTCCCCACTCTCTCATCACCTTTTTCCTCTCCTCTTCCCTCTTTGCTACCCTTCTCCCCTGTTTTCCATTTTGCCTCTGCTTCCCCCCCTCCATCCCCCACATATTTTGTCACATAGCACTGGCCTGTCTCTGTGCTGTAAGACTGTATCTATAACTCTTAGATACATGTCGCCAAGTGTTTCTGTTTCTTACTGCCCTCAAGTCAGATTAAATGAAAAAAAACTACCATCCCCATCTTACATCAAAACCTTGATCAATGTGCTAAATCTTATACGTGAATATAAGGATTCACAGTTGAAGTGTAACTCTTCTGTCTTCAGTCACTTATCTCCAATATTTAAATATTTTATTCCTATTAATGGAAGGATAAGCTGCGGACTCCAATTTAAAACGATTGGCAAAAGAAGTAATGTGTCACGAGGAATTACTCCTTTATGCAGCAAGTGGTTTGGATCTGAAATGTGGTCTGGCAATGTGGTTGGGTCAGATCAGGGTTTTCATAACAAAAATGGGTCATTATCTGAAAAGTGAAGAATTACAGGTCTTCAGGATAAATGGCAAGACAGTGGGCTCTAGGTGAATTGCGCTTGCAGAGAGCTGGCACTGATGTGACAGGCCTTGTTATAATTCTGTTTTCGTTTCTTCTCCTCAATGTCTTTTTTTCCCACAAAAATTGCAGAATGCCACTTCTGAATCCTCCAAAGACAAGCAGTTGATGAGATGTACAAAAGATATAAACAGTACCAACAACGAAAATGGATAGCTGGCTGGAATTAGAAACTGAGATTCATAGTTCTGAGAAAAAAAATCAAATTGATGAAATAATGTTCCGTCGGTAAAAAGTAAAAATAGGTAATGCTTACAATAATTTAAGTTAGGAAATAAACTTCACACTGACCCAACAAGTCAAAAATAATGGTATATGACTAAAGCTTTTCTTGGGACTAATGTTCACACTGCATTATTTTTTATATTTGACAGCATATTTCTCATCTTGCATTTTACTGAGGCAGACATCAAATGAATAACATGTAATTGTCCACAGTGATTTAATTTGTGATTTATTAAATGACAGGACAAGGTCACGTGTGTCCGAGAGAGAAGAACCTGTACAGGAGGGTTTCTTCTGTCCCCATTTTCTTCAGGCTCCTGGTGACATGATTGCCCATGAAGGTCAGATTTGCCGATTGGATTGCAAGGTACAGAGTACAAATTACAGCTCAGATCAGAATGACGCGGGTAACAAGACCGAACAACTCTTGCCTACAATGTATCATTGTATTGCTTTTTTCTGTTGTTTCACATTTTAGGAGTTAGAAACCCCAGGTATTTTACAAAGATGTTTGTTTCAATGAACAATCGACGCTTGTTGTCTGGTCAAGTTTTCAAGGAAAGAGGATTTAACTCAATACAAACTAGCAACAAATTAGTAATTATTTTGAAGATTAAGGGACTTGCATTTGAGCTTATTTTGCCTCTATTGTTCTTTGAGAAGTATTTCTTGGTATTCTTGTAAAATTCAGGAGTATTTCTGTGACTGAAAGATTGATGTTGAGGAAGGAAACTTCATAGATTCACAGAATCATAGGGTCATGCAGTAGAGAAGAGACCCTTCAGCCCATCGAGTCTGAACTGCCAAAAAATATGCTACCTACACGAGTCCCACTTTCCTGCACTAGCCCCATAACCTTGAAGGTTATGAAACTTCAAGTGCCCATCCAAATGCATTTTAAGGTTGTGAAGTTTCTTGCCTCACCTACCTTCTCAGGCAGTGTGTTCCAGACCCCTACCACTCTCTGGGTGAACATTTCTTTCCCCAAGCCCCCTCCAAACCTCCTGCCTTTCACTTTGGAAGTGTCCCCCCTTGCTGTTGACCTTTCAACCAAGAGGAACATCTGCTTTCTATTCACATTGCCATGTCTCTCATAATCTCAAACATCTCAATCAGGTCCCCCTCAACCTTCGCTGCCCGAAAGGAAAACAGCCCAAGCTTAACCAGCCTCCCTATAGAGCTGAAAAGCTCCAACCCAGGCAATATCCTGGTGAACCTCCTCTGCAGCCCCTCCACGGATGCAGAGGATTCCGATGTGAATTCTGTCAGAGCAGTAGTGATCCCAGTGATGGACCAGATGAGCCTGCCATGGCTGTTTGAGGAGGCCTTAAGGGATTTATGTTGAGCTGCAGTCAGGCTCCCGCTACTCTGTGGGACAAGAGACAAAACCCAGGAGCTATCACTGCAAGGGAAGTGAGATTGGGGTTGCCAGGGCCAGCCTGGCAGGTAAATAAAAGTAAGATGGTGTTAATGGTGGAGAACTGAAATCAAAGCAGAAGTGGAGGAGAAACTCAGCAGGTCTGGCAGCAACTGTGCAGAGAGAAAAAGAGTTAACATTTCAAGATCTTCTTTGGAAGTTTTTATTGTCTTCAAGTTCTTGAAGACTCTTCTTTGGAGCTGAAGAGGCCTGGCCATTGATACTGTTTTTGCTGTTGACAAAGGGACAGCAGAAATAAGTGGGACAGATGCTGAGGATCCCCAAACTGAAAGTCAGTGGGAATGCTAATGAGGGAGCATACATAAAGATATGGAAGAGGTGGATATGAATAGTAGAAAGTAGGTAAACTCTGCTGGGGCATGTAATCAAAGTGAAAGGAAATGCCACGGTCTGAAGTTGTTGAATTCAATGTTGAGACCTGAAGGCTGTGAAATGCCTCAGCAGAAAATGAGCTGCTGCTCCTGTAGCTTATATTGGGCTTCCCTGGACTTCTGCAGCAAGCCTAGGGTAAACATAGAAAATAGGAGTAGGAATACACCAAGTGACCTTTGAGCCTTCCTTCTCATTCAATACGATCATGGCTAATCTCCCAACCTGTTCACATTTTTCCCCAATATTCTTTGAGCCCTTTTGCTCCAAGTGCTACATTCAGCTCCTTCTGAAATATGCAGTGATTTGGCCTCAACTACATTCTGCGGTAGTGACTTCTGCAGGCTCACCAAGTTGAGAGTGACGAAATTTCACCCCAACTCAGTCCTAAATGGCATAACCGGTATCTCCAGACTGTGACCCAGGTTCTGGACTCCCCTGCCATCAGGAACATCCTTCTTGTGTCTGCCCTGTCTCATTATAGGTT
The DNA here is from genome assembly GCF_020745735.1 of Hemiscyllium ocellatum. Lineage (NCBI taxonomy): Eukaryota > Metazoa > Chordata > Chondrichthyes > Orectolobiformes > Hemiscylliidae > Hemiscyllium > Hemiscyllium ocellatum. The sequence goes on along the minus strand of NC_083422.1, from coordinate 3,836,044 downwards.
TCTGTGAGATTGCATCCCCCTCCCCATTCTTCTGAACTGTAGTGAATATAATGCTAACCAATTCAACTCTCCTCATACCTGGTAAACCTTCACTGCTGTCCCTCCATAGCCAGACCATCCATCCTCAGATATGCAGACCAAAACTGTAGACGATATTCTGAGTGTGGTCTCAGGCTGGCAGAGAAGGGATTTAGTGGATGGGAATAGTTTCAGCCTCTTTCCAAGGAAGAAGTGGGAGAGCCTCAGGACCATCCTGTTGGGGAGTAGGTGCATAGGTGGATTGCACATCGTGCTGAGGAGGAGGCTGCTCGGACCAGGAAACCAGAAATTACAGAACCATTGTAAAGCGTCAGAAAGATCATAAATGGAAGCAGGAAGAGCCTGGTCAAGGGGAGAAAAGTAGTGTCAGATAGGAAGAAATAAGGTCAGTGGAGCAGGTACCAGCTGAAAGATTGGGTTGACTAGGGAGGTCCTGATTGTGTATTTTGGGAAGAAGGTAAGAGTGGGCTGTGTGGGACTGGGGTACTGTGAGGTGGGAAGCTGGGGATGACTCCGGAGGAGATAAGGTCAGTGATAATCCTGGAAACAACAGTTTAAGGTTTGCTAAAGGGGCCATTATCCAGGGAAATCCAATCAAGCTGCCAACTAAGTGAGATTGGGATGGAGTTGGTGAAGGCAGGTGATGTATTGCATGCATGTGTCTGTGTGATCTTTGCTGACAGAATTCTGCATTAGACGAATACCTGTCTCTACTCCTATGGGCTGCTAAGGAGGCCCCCAGGGTTCATTAGGCAGCTTCCCCAAGCTGCGAAGGGACCTACCAGCTGGTGGTACGATAACTATGAGTGGGAGGAGCAGCCTCTATCTTCCTCTCCAGCTTCATGCAATGATGGTGAAAAGGCAACAGCAGCCCCATCCACCCACCAACTCCTCATTTAGTACACCTCATCTACTACCCCACTCCTGCAGATCCAGTAAAACCCAGTCCAATAATATCCACTGCACTTTAGTGCAGCAGTGATCACCACATCAACTCGAACCTTGGAACCAGAATGTTTGTGACATGACTTTTCTCATTGCTGAGCTCTTCTGTTGGTACATTGCAAATCAGTGGAATATTAACAAGGTAAAGAGATACTCTGACACTCCTCAAGTGGTTTCAGATCTTGACCAGCAGAAAAGGGAAATGACCAACAGCAAATAACATCAAAGCTGTAATTAGTGACCTCTTTGCTTTAGTCAGAAATTGAATTGTTGAAATTGTACAGTTGGAATTGGCAGTCACAGAATAATGAGTGCACGTTCTAGTATCTCATGACAAATTGTCTGAGCTATTTGTGAGACGCTGTGTATAGGTACTGCGAAGAGAGTACAGTGTATTAATATGAAATTGCTGAATGGTGTTCTCATGATACTTTATATGAAATAGTTCTTTGTCTGTTTATATGAGAGGTTTGATTTTAAGGAGATGGTAAATCAAAGGCTCCCTTATGTGCAACATTTACTGAAAATATGCTTTTTGAGACACTGTGTTAGAAATACACAAGCAGAAAATTTATTCTGTTTTATCATCAAGCACATGATTGCACTTATTTTTGAAATGACAGTAACAAAAAGCTTCTAAAATTAGCAGTTTGAAATAACAACAGACAATCATGGTGATACCTAGTACCTAAAAAGAGAAAAGATGTTCTGGCAAAAAAAACCTGTAGTCAGATGATAAATTAATCATTCCCTTTGTCATTTTTTTGTGCTATATATTTCCAAAACTTCAAAGAAGTTTCTGATGTTCATGGTCTAACTTGTTCTAAAATTACTTGTTAAAAAAAACTTATGACTACTATCCTAGCCTAAGGAAAGGCATGCTTTGCATTGTTTTGCAGATTGTTCAAGTGAAGATTACCTTTGGAGATTGCATTATCATATGTTAGTAACAATGTGCTGAGAACTGCAGACTAGCTGACAAACAGTGACACGGGGAAGGATAGCATCACAATTTCTAGGTGTTAGAATTTCAGGGCTTTGAATAAAAGCATAAATAAAGGTTCTTTTGCAGCTTACAAACTGATTTAGTAGGTCCATCTATAATAAGAAAAGAGAAATAATTAACTCATCTGGTGACTGGCTCTTTTCTCTCTGCAGGTGCTGAGTGTTGCTATCATTTTCTGTCATTTTGAACAGCAAAAGTCCTTTTACTTTTTATCTTTACAACAATAGAATGGATCTTAAGTCATCTTCTCACTTGAGAAGATACTGAAGATAAATAAAACTTGGTCAGACCGAGGGCCACGGGATCCGCTTATGAGGTTGGGGCCAGAGTTGTACGTTGCCCATGTCTCATTCTTACATTCCATGTACTACCGTAAGTACTGGCTCATCAGGTACAAATATCCTGCTGAAGATAAAAAGCCTTCAGGATTGTGAGGACAAGACAATGAGGGAAGAATTACAATCAGAGATGTTTCACAGGCCCGAATTTGATTAAGTACAGGATTGTGAGGCAGCTGAGTATAGGAACGGACAAAGAAATTGAGGGATTTGAAAACGAGTTTAATGTTTAAAATCAAGATATTGCTTGGCCGGGACTCAGTGTAGGTCAGCAAGCATTGGGATGACAAGTGAGCAGAGGATACTGTAGAATACATAGGAACTGGAGTGGCCATTCAGCCCATCAAGCCTGCTCCATTTTTCAATGAGGTCATGGCTGATCCTGGCCTAATCTTATATACCTGAGTTTGATTCACATCCCTTAATACCTTTGCTTAACAAAAATGTATCTATCTCAGTTTACAGAGTGTAGAATATTGGGGCATGGCCAGGCATATGTTGGAATAATTGACTGTGAAGTAACAAAGATATAAGGTAGGGGTCAACTGCGAAGGGGAATGTTACTGAGGGGCAGGAAATCACTTTTAATGATGCATATATCTGGTCAGAAACTCATCTCAGGAGATCAAAAATAACACAAAGGTCACAAAAAATGTTTGGTTTAGCCATAATGAGTTATCAGAGAAAGGGATGGAGTAAAGGTTCAGAGTTTGGAGCTGGAACCCAAACCAATACTTTAGCGGGGGCCATTCTGCTCAGTTAGTACTGGATGTTGGACAGTCTGATTTCCTAGCAACAGTGGGGTTGAGCTCAGAGTCCTCAGCAGTGTGTGAACACTAATGCTGTGCTTTCACATGATCATCGAGGGGAAATAATAGGTGAGGAATGGGAGGGATCCACAGCAGGGTTTTGGAAGGAAAGGTCAACTCTCAGTCTCAGTGACAAAGAAGTCCATGGGTGGCTCAGTGGTTAGTACTGCTGCCTCATGGCACCAGGGACCCAGGTTCGATTCCAGACTCGGGTCACTGTCTGTGTGGAGTTTGCACGTTCCCCCTGTGTCTGTGTGAATTTTCTCTGGGTGCTTTGGTTTCCTCCTACAGTCCAAAACTCTGCGGGTTTGGTGGATTGTCTATGAGAAATTGCTCATGGTATCTAAGGCTTTGCAGGCTAGGTGGGTTAGCCATGGGAAATTCAGGGATAGGGTGAGGGGGTGGATCTGGGTGGATCTTCAGACTGGTAAATCAGAATGGAGGAGATAAGGGAAAGGTTTTAACCTGAAGGTTTGTAGTTCATAAATCTGCATTCCATTGTGTTTGGGAATGCTGAGCAGTTTTAACAGAAAAGACCAGGACCATGTATTGCTATAAATGATCCAGCCAGATCTAAACTAGTTGGCTGTCATATTACTTCAAGGATATCCTTGTTCCTTGGTTTCGGGGGAAGAGATAATTATAGTGTCTCAGGGGCTTCAATTTAGATACTCCCAAACATAGCAGTGTGTTTCAGCTGGTCCCACTTGGTGAGTGTGAGATCCTCATGTACTCCCCAGGATTCACTTGTGTATCACAAGGATATTGATTTGAAAAGCTGTAGTTTGTCAGAATGAGTGAGTTTTCATGAACTTCACAAAGCACTTCATTATTTAAGAGATTTGCCTTTTATTAAACACATCCCCTTTTTTTGCAGGTGAGTGGGCTGCCAAATCCTGATCTCATGTGGCTGCTGAATGGTAAACCCATCTTGCCAGATGCTACGCATAAGATGCTCGTGCGGGAGAATGGAATTCACTCCCTTTTGATTGATCACCTCACGGCTGGAGATGCAGGGATTTACACATGCATTGCGACAAACAAAGCAGGACAGAGTTCCTTTAGCTTGGAGCTGTCTGTTGTAGGTAAAGTATAATTTATACATTTACAAGTGATCTGTAATTTTCCGATAAACCAGATCATTTGGTAATGACGCTCAGTCCCTTGGCGCTACTGCGAGAGGACGAAATTGGATTCTCCTTTGGCTGCAGCACGGCTAGTCAACACTTGCTGTCTTCCAATTGAGGGCACCTTTCAGGACAGCCTCCAGCAACTCCTGGTCTGGAGAGCACCTCTGAAGATTGTACAGTTTCAGCAGCAAGGCGTATGGAGGTAACAAGGTTTGTGCTTCATGAAGCAGATCCCACCATGCCTCCACAAACTTGCTGACCTATTGAAATGTCCTGAAATCCTCTAGACATCCAGAATTCAGGTTGCACAAACTGGAAATGGTTATGGTGCTGCAGTGGAAACTGTTGAGATTACCCAATATGGTGGGGTGAAGTGTATTGATGGTGGCGATAACCTGCGTCCAGTTGGAAGGAATGGGCTCCAAGCTCAGCAGAAATATCTGTGGATTTCTCCTTGCTGCTTGGAGGACAGGCTTTCTGGTAAACTGTCCAAACATTATCCTGCTTCTGTAGCCTGACTCATCAAAGTCTCATCTGAGTCCTTGCTGAAGAGTTAATGGGAACCTCACTTTCTGGTGAACTGGGAGCTATGCTGTCCTTGCTTTCTGCTCAGGGTCTGACCACATAGAGATCCCCCTCCCTCTATCCCAATCACCTCATTCTCTGAGTAGGTGGTTACAGCTGTAAGACTGAGTGCTCACCTCATCTTTACTGTCGTCATCACCTTTTTGCACTGACTGCAAAGTTCTTTATTATCTGAAATGAAGGATTCAAATGTTGGGTTGTGATGAAGAGAGAAAAAAGTAAGAAATGTGTAAAGTCAGAAGAGATTACAGGAGGTTGGATTGGGTATACAAGAACACGGAGCAGAAGTGGATACTGCAGAGACTGGAGATTGGAGTCAAGATGAGAGTGGTGCTGGAAAAGCACAGCAGGTCAGGCAGGGGCAGGAAAATCAACGTTTCAGGCAAAAGCCCTTCATCTAGTGAATCCCTGATGAAGGACTTTTGCCCGAAATGTCGATTTTCCTGCTCCTTGGATGCTGCCTGACCTGCTGTGCTTTTCCAGCACCACTCTCATCTTGACTGATACATGAAAACAGTGGCCCATAACCTCCGTGATGGCTCTTCCCATGATAACCAGCAGTGTCTAAAACATTGCAAACATGTTTGTCCTTCTCAGTTCTTTCCTGTCCCAAAGTTCCCACCTAACATCGACTCACTCAACATTGTTTCGCTTTAACATTATTAAAAGTATACATCAATTTAACATTGCCAATTGAACTATTATCTACAGTTTGCGGCCTGTCTGCTCACATGACCTATGCCCAGCACTTCCACTCTCACCTTCCATCTCTCTGCCCCCATTGCTGCCATTGGCTCCCAGCCTTGCCTCTGACCTTTTTCACTCTCTGCCCTTGTCCTCAGGGTCGTCTTTTCTGCATTGCTGGCTTCTGTGCTAGCTCCTGTCTTGGCCTCCATCTAGTGGCAGTTGTTGGTTGGTGCAGGCAGTCCTGGGACTTCAGCTGAAATCTGCAGTAACTGACATCTGTCATTAGATGGAGTCTAGTCACCTTAAACACACTGTGTAGTGACTGTGCAGTGTAATTGGAAAGCAGAATTTTATTTTCAAATTAGTGATACATTTTAATTTGCAAGTTATTTCAGCTAGGCATGCACATGTACATGCATGCTGTTGCCTCACAGTGCCAGGGACCTGGGTTTGATTCCAACCTTGGGTGATTTTCTGTGTGGCGTTTGCACATTCTCCCCGTGTCTGCATGGGTTTCCTCAGGGTGCACAGGTTTCCTCCCACAGTCCAAAGATGTGCCAGTTGGATGGGTTGGCCATTGTATTCAGGGATGTGTAGGCTCAGTGGATTAGCCATGGGAAATGCAGGGTTACAGGGATATGATAAGGGTTTGGATCTGGGTGGGATGTTCTTCGAAGTTTGGACTTGATGGGCTGAATGGCCTGCTTCCATACTGTAGGGATACTATGAACTAATAGGTCTATGGCATTCAGGGCAGTTCAAAGTACATTCATAGGCTGACCTCAGGAATGAAGGGAGTGTCTTCACAGAGTTGTGAAACAGGTTAGGCTTTCATTTATTTGAGCTCAGAAGAATGAGGAATGATGTTATTGAAATATACAAGACTCTGAAGGTGACTGACAGAGTTGATGTTATGAAGATATTTCCACTAGTGGGAAAATCTTGAACTAGCAGACATAGTTACAGAATTTAAAATTGATGAATAAAATATTTTTTTTCTCTCAGTGAGTAATAAATTTATGTGTAGGCTGGATCACAGCAAGTATTTAAAGTGTACATATATTTTTGAAATGTGGAGTAGTTGTGGGTTACGAGGAGCTGACACGGAAGAGGAGTTGAGGCCTGGGTCAGATCTGCCATGATCTCCATAGCTGAAGGCCTACTTCTGTTCCTACTTAGCATGTTCCCCAGGCCCCTCTAATCCAGAAATGATTGCCTTTTATCATCTTGAACCCAAACTCGCAGTAGAGGCAGACACCGTATTGATGGGCAATGCTGCATCAATGATTGAAACCTCTGTCTTCAAGGCCTACTCTGTAGCTTGCCTAGTTACCACTCACTTCATAATATTGTGTACATTCCTAATACCTTCTCAAGCTTAAACAGACGTTATCGGAGTACAATTCCACACACACAGTCCTGTGAATGTCTGAAGACTCTGTGAATTTTCTGTGTAATTAATCAGTATATTATCTAACTCCAGAAAGAAACAAATCGCATGGGTCCTACATGAGCTGCCCGCTCCACATGCTCTACTCTTCACCTCGCTACTCTTCTTCTACTCCACCCTACTCCCGTTAGTTCCTCTCAGTGTCTCATCAGGTTTTACTTCATGTTAGAGATCAGAGTCAAAAAGTGTGGTGCTGGAAAAGCACAGCTGGTCAGGCAACATCCGAGGAACAGGAGAGTTAATGTTTCAGTCTTCATCAGGAATAGCTACGTTCCTTGATGTCCGATAAAATGGAGAATAAACGTTTGTTGAGTGTGTGGATTCTTCTGAGCAGAGGTCCTTTGCAGGTCTGGGAGTGTGTGGCCCTAAACTGGGGCAGAGCTGACTGCAGAGAGAGTAGGTGATGGTGTGAGGCTGCGAGAGTGGAGGATCCAGAGGGAGAACCATTTCTGAAGCTTTCGTATTTGTAGTATGTACCGGGTATCCTTTTCAGGTCTAAACTGGGTTGGTCTGAATATGGTCTGGAGTCCATGTGGGATCAGATGGTTCCACAGGCAGGCAGTGAGGAAGGAGATGCAGCTGTGGTAGCGAGTCTGCTTCAGGACGTGACTGAAGAGCTTCAGGGCAGAGGAGGTGACAATGGGGGGTGGGGGGGGGTGCAGTGAGAGAGAGAGACTCACTGAGATCCTTGTAGAGGGAGGAGGAGAACTTCTTCAAGGTAGGCATTCTCGAAATCAACTCGGAGAAAGTGAGGATAGCAGATGCTGGAGATCTGAGTCAAAAAATGTGGCACTGGAAAAGTACAGCCAAGGAGCGAGAGAGTCAATGTTTCAAGCCTAAGGTCTTCATCATGGCTGATATTAACACGCAACCAGTTTACACATACACTCCATTTACCTGCCTTTGTTCTACATCCCTTGTCACCTGTATCTCAGATATTAATCTGATATGACCCATATACTGAGATAAGGTGAACAGTGCTGTTTTGGGTGCTATACAGGCAGATCTTACCTTTATAGACTGCATCAGCGGAGCAGAACAAAGTGCAGAATACAGTGTTGCAGCCACAGAGCATGTGCAGGAAGAGGGAGAGATCAGAATTAGCATTTGAGAGGTCCATTTAAAAGTCTGATAACAGCGGAGGAGAAGCTATTTGTAAATATATTCGTATGTGTATTCAAACTTTTATATCTTCTGTCCGACAGAAGAGGGTGGAAGAGAGTATAACGGGTTTTGGGAGGGATCTTTGATTATGTCAGTTGCTTTTCCAAAGCAGTGGGAAGTGTAGACGAAGTCAGTGGTTGGGAGGCTGGTTTGTATGATGGACTGCACTGAACTCACGACTCACTGTAGTTTCTTGTAGTCTCAGGAAGAGCAGTGGTGATGGATCCAGATAGGATGCTTTCTATGGTGCATCTATAAAAATTGGTAAGACTCATTGTGGACATGCCGAATTTGCTTAGCCCCGAGGAAGGAGAGACGTTGTTGTGCTTTCTTGACCGTCAAGCTGACGTGTGTAGACCGTGACGGATTGTTGGTGATCATCACTCCCAGGAACTTGTTTTTCTGGACCATCTCCACCTCATCACCATTGATGCAAACAGGGACATGCCCTTAAGTCCCCTTCCTGAGGTCAATGACCAACTTGTTTGTTTTGCTGATGTTAATGGAAAGACTATTATCTTTATCCCATGCCACTAAGAATTCTGTATTCTGTCTCATCAGAGGTGTCATCAGCAAACCTGTAAATGGAATTGGACTGGAATTTGTGCACACATATAAGAAGTACAGTGAGGGGCTGAGTATGCCGCCTTGCAGGGCATCGGTGTTGAGGATGATGGTGGAGGAGGAGGTGTTATTGCCTGTCCTTACTGACTGTGGTCTATGGGTCAGGGAGTTAAGAATCTAGTTACATAGAGGGGAGCCAAGACCTAGATCTTGGAATTTAGAAATGAATATATTTGGAATTATGGTGTTGAAGGGTAACTGTAACCAATAAGTAGGAGCCTGACATAGATATCCTTGTTATCACGATTTTCCAGGGATGAGTGTAGGGCCAGGGAGATGGCACCTGCTGTGGACCTGTTGTACCAGTATTGTAAAGGATCAAGGCAATTTGGTAGGTGGAGTTGATATGAGCCTTGACTAACTTCATAATTACGGAGGTCAGAGCCAGTGTTGGTAGTCATTGAGGCACGCTGCATGATTTTTCTTTGGCATTAGGATGATGGTGGTCTTCTTGAAGCAGGTGAAGACTTCAGGTCAAGGCAAGGAGAGGTTAATGATGTCTGTCAATACTCCTGCTGCTGATCTGCACAGGATCTGACTGCACAGCGGGTGACTGTATCCAGACAAATGGCTTTCCTTGGGTTCTCTCTCAAGAAGACTGATGCGACCTCAACATGACTTTCCAACATCTATACATCAAGGACTGAATCACGAAGGCAAGCGTGCCAAATACCTTTTTTAACCACCCTTTCGCAAACTGCAAAGAATTATGTACGTGAACCTCTTGATACCTCTGTTCTACAACACTAGCCAGGGCCCTGTCATTAGGTATAAGCCCTACCCTTGTTTGTTGTACCAAAATGCAACACCTCACATTTATCCAGATTGAACTCCACCTGCAATTTTTCAGCCCATTGACCCATTTGATCGAGATCCATTTATACTCTTCGAAAATCTTCTGGTATGCCAACAATTTTGGTGTCGACCACAAACTTCCTAATGATGCCTTTTAAGTTTTCATCTAAATCATTTATATAAATGACAGACCAAAGAGGACCCAGAACCGATCCCTGTGGAACACCACAGGTGATAGGCCTCCAGTCTGAAAGGTAACCATCCCCCACCAATCTGTGTCTCCTGCCATTAAGCCAATTGTGTATCTCATTGGCAAGCTCACCCTGAATCCCATGTGACCTAACTTTTTAATTAGTCTAACATGAGGAACCTTGTCGAAGGCTTTACTAAAGTTCCAGTAAACAGCATCTACTGTTCTACCCTTATCAACCTTTTTGGTAAGTTCCTCATTGGTGAGGCATCTTCTGGAGTTCTGGTCACCCAGTTATAGGAAGGATATTATTAAGCTGGAGAAGGTTCAGAAGGGATTTCCCAGGATCTTGCTGGGTATGGAAGGTTTGAGTTATATAGAAAGGCTGGATAGGTTGGGATCTTTTTCACTGGAGTGTAGGAGGCTGAGAGGTGACCTTATAGAAGTTCATAAAATAATGAGGGGTATAGATAGAGTTAATAGTGGTTGTCTTTCTCCTAGGATGGAGAATTTCAAGACTACGGGGTACAATTTTAAGATAAGAGGAGAGAAATTTTGAAATCACATGACGGGCAATGTTTTTACGGTGAGGGTGGTCCATGTGTGGAATGAACTTCCTGAGGAAGTGGTGGATATGGGTACGAATACAATGTTTAAGAAACATTTGGATAAGTATATAAATAGGAAATGGAGGTATATGGGCCAGGAGCAGGCAGGTGGGACTAGTTTAGTTTGGGATTATATTCGGCATGGACGGGTTGAGACTGAATGGTCTGTTTCCGCATGGTAGGACTGGAATGGTGACAGTGGTGACTGTGGGTGCAGGGGCATCTGAGGCTCTTGGGACAGATGATATTGTTTCACTGACCTTCTGTTCAAGGCAACTGTAGAATGCATTGAGTTTGTGGAGGGGTGTGCTGTTGCCTGCGATTCTGTTCAGCTTCACTTTGTAGCCCTTTATGTTGCGTACGCCTTGCCTCAAATGGCAGGTGTCCATATGGTTGATCTGGGTCTCGAGCAGAATTTGATATTGACTCTTGGCATCTCTGATGGCCTTATGAAGGTCATACCTGGATTTCCTCTATGGATCAGAGTTGTACAACTTGTACTCCTCAGACCTGGACTTCAGTAGGGAGTGGATACCCCATTTTGTCCATGGTATTCAGTTGAGGAACATTGAGATTAACTTCTTCAGCATTTACTAATGAAGTCTATAACAATAGTGGCATACTCATCTCGGTCGGCCACTAAGTTCTTGGATATGGACCAGCTCACCAATTCTAGGCAGTGCCGGAGAAGCCCTTCTGCTGCCTCAGATCAACACTGCACTACACTCCGTCCTGGGTCCTCATGCTTCTGTTTCTGCTTGTAAGCCAGGAGGAGCACAGCGTTGTGATCTGATTTTCCAAAATGCAGATGGGGGATCTCAGAGTGGAAATGTGAACTTGGCCAAGCATTCACAGAGGAGGTCATTCTAGATTTCAGATTTTTTTTTTGCATGAAAAGGGGTTACCTGATTTCATTCCTGAATGGTCTCCCTCTATTTATACAATAATTGTTCCCAACCAGAGGAAATAACTCAAATCCAAACACAGTGAATACTGGAATCAAAACAGAGCATGGTGAAAACACTCAGCATGTCTGGCAGCGTCAATGGAGAGAGAATCATGATTAATCTTAACTGAACTCTGACAAAACCACATTGATCTGTATTTCCATGCCTCCAATTATGTCGCAACAGAAGCAGCAGAAATCAAAGTGGGCAAGACGTGATCCCAGAATTCCTGCTCTGTCATGTTAGTAGTAACATTTAGAGGTGTGGGATAGGGAGCAAGCCATCAACCCACCCAAATGTAAGTGGGTGTGCGTTTTCCTGTCCTCATACTTTCAATAGCTTCATTAGAGTCCAACTCTGACTTCCTCGTTGACACTGGATTCCTCCCAGCAACCCTTCTCTGTTAAATGTTAACGTACTACATACACAACCTCCTTTTTGGAATTCACATAATATTTAAGTACAGATTATGTTTTCGTTTGAATGTGAATGTTGGTTTGGGTCAAGCTACTCTGTTCTGTCAATCTCATAAAGACTTTCACAAGACTTTGTGAACTGCAGGAGACTTGACAAGTTTTATCTAAAATTTTAATGGATATGGATTTTATTGATATATTGTAAAAAACAAGGTGAATGTCAAATCTAAACATATGCTCTATTATTTTGTATTTGATATCCCACTCACATACATGAGAACAGATCCCACAAAATTCTCGAGTTTAGAATATTCCTAAATGCTACATTGCAATACCATAAATCCACTTCTTCCCAGCTGGAGAAAAAAAACACTGGTCAATCCCTAATGTTATCCTGTTCGAAAAAGAAGATTGCTTTCCCCCCTTGTATATTTATGCACTGCTTATTGCCAGTTGTTTGTCTTTTCCTGGTGTTGCATGTTTCTTGAAAAGTTCATCCATTATTTCTTTCATTCGAACAAATTGTCGGTTTTTCATTTCAGAAGAAAAGTGATAGTACCTCTATCCCCAAGCATTCCTCCTGTTACTGAGCTGCAGCCCATTTCCATTAGTTTAAAACATCTGAAGAACTCCTAACCTGTCTCCATGCGAGAAAGGAGGTAGCATTCAGTGTCTGTGCAGCAAAAACAGGGCAAGAGAACACCACGTAAAACTGACGGACAGATCATATCTAATGTTCTAAAATATTTGCTTTCTCTTCTGTTTCCATTTGTTTGGCTTCATTTTACAGCAAAAGAAATTACAAAGGCTCCTGTATTTATCGAGAAACTGCGGAACACAGGAGTGCCGGAGGGTCACCCAGTCAGAATAGAGTGCAGAGTGGTGGGCATGCCGCCTCCCATGATCTTCTGGAAGAAAGACAATGAGACCATCTCTCCCTACAGGGACAGGATAAGGTGTGTCCAGGCTATGGTGTATAGTATGAAATAGCTGCTGTTAATGTGATAGTGGCCTGGTAGACACAGTGACTCTAGAGGGGTGACAAGATGGCAGTACCAGGGACCTGGGTTCGATTCCACCCTCAGGTGACTATCTGTGTGGAATTTGCACATTCTCCCTGTGGCTGTGTGGGTTTCCTCCCACAGTCCAAAGATTGCAGTTGGAGTGGTCATGCTAAATTGCTCATAATGTCCAGGATATGTAGGCTAGGTGGACTAACCATGGTAAATGTGGAGTTATAGGAATAGATGGGTCTGGGTGATTTCACTCTATGGAGGCTCAGGGGAGACAGATGGACCGAATGACATTGATCTACACCGTATGGATTCTACAATGCTCCCATATTTGACAGGAGTGCATCTTCGAAATTTGGACATGTAGCATTTAATTACATTGCCATTTTGCCTGCATCTGAATTTCTGATACACTGTCAGTAGTCAAGTTGGTGAAGGCATTTTTACACCTGAAATTGCTAATCATGCAAGTAAATCCTTGCTGATAGTGCTCAGAGAGCATTCTCACTATGTAACACTTGCAGTGATGATGGGAACGTCTGTCTTTCAACATCTACATTTAGTAGATTTTAATAGCGTCCAGGAAGGTCCAAGAAACCCCTGAGCACTTTGGATCCCATGGAACTCCAAAACTAAACTTACCATTTACAGACGTAAGCCTACAGGATTGATGAAAAAAATACTCAGAGCTTCAGAGTGTACAATCATTACAAGAAAGGATATCCTTGTATTACCCTAAACTAAACTAATCCCTTTCTAACCAGAGTACACTTGAGGCAGACATCTCAGCTTTGGATATATGAGTTGAAAAGTGATATTAAGTGCAAATTTAACTTTCATTTGGGTTTTTTTTCTAAAGGGAGTGAATAAAAGTGATCTATTTCAGTGATGAACCTGAACCTGAAATGTCTTGCCCCAGGATAATAGTACAAATTACCAGTAGGTCTTCCAGTTTAGTTTTTACTGCCCTTAACTGAATTAATGCTACTTGTCTTACCAGCATACAGCAAGATACCACGGGCTATGTCTGTCTCCTGATTCAGCCAACCAAGAAAGAAGATGCTGGATGGTATACCGTGTCAGCCAAAAATGAAGCAGGAATAGCATCTTGTACAGCCAGGCTGGATCTATATGGTTAGTCTGTACTTGAATGTTCGCTACCTAACAATTATTTGGATCTATTTTCAAAGACATTGCTTGGTGGACTCGGGCCAACAGTGACCCTAAAATGGTGGAGTTTAACCCTACCAACAGTCAAGCTGATCTCTGTCTGGATGCAAACTTGTGAAAGATCTACCAGACTCAGGCAGTCCCCAATTTTAAATAGATATTTTTATTAGAAATTTAACATTTTTACAAGTTTACAAAAATAAACAAAACTCTCAAGTACGAACATTGATATACAATTAAATCTTAAATAAATAATAACCAAAATTTAACAAAGAAAAATACCAAGAAAGAAAAAAAAACAAAACTCAACGAACTACTAATCTAACCTACAACTAACCAACGTGTATAATTAAGTCTCTTACATTATTCAAATAAGAGAAAGAAAAGAAAAAGAAAACAACGGCTAACACAGAAATTGGATAGTGAGATACATGCTCAGAGTGTGTTAACATCAAATGTAACAAAATCTGTATTCGTGCGGGATTCCTCTCCCAAGGGGCCCCGGACCAGCCAGGTTTGTAATCTCAATTAAATAAAAGCCCTTGTTAGGATGGCCAAAATATCTGTATTTATATTATTCAAGAAGCACTGACATATTTTATGAAATAATTCGGTCTTTCGGTGCACCATATTTGTAAGGAAGTCGAGGGGAATACATTCCATCATTAATCTGGGCCAGTTTGAAAGTCCAGAAAGGCCCTCAGCCACCCAGTTTACCAAAATATTTTTCCTTGCACAGAAGGAGAGAATAGAAAATAATCTCTTCCCGTGCATATCCAGGGAGGGTAAGTTCAAAAGGCCCAAAAGGAGAGATACAGGGTCCACTTTAATTTCCGTTCCTAAAATTTCTGTCAGGGTACTTACTACTTTAGTCCAGGATCTACGGATCTTATGACAGGTCCATAGGCAATGTACAAGAGTGCCCCCCTCTATTTTACATTTGGGACACATTGGAGATGTTCCTGCCTTAAATTTTGCCAATCGATCCGATGCTATATGGGCCCTATGAAGTATCTTCAGCTGGATAGCCCGAGTTCTGTTACAGATGGTGATTCTTCTGGCGTTTTCCCAAACGTCATTCCACGTTTCTATAGAGATTTCTAGTCCCAAATCCTGATCCCATGTTTTAAGCAGATTGTCCATATCTCCCGATAATTCACCATGTAGTAAATGATAAATAGTATTGATGGAAGATACCCCCATTGGTCGTAGCACTCTACATTCTCTATCTGATTTATAAAGACTTTCTAATAATATAGTCTTCTTCTGTATGTAATCTTGAATTTGGAAGTATCGAAAGAGGTTTCCATTAGGTAATCCGAATTTCTGATGCAGCTGTTCAAAAGACATCAGGACCCCTTCTTTAAATAGGTCCCCTAGACATGAGATATCCCTGGATCTCCAGAGTTTAAAAGTGGCATCTGTAAACCCCGGTTGGAATCCCCATGCTCCCACTGTAGGAGCATAAGGGGATGTTTTATGTGAGTTGCCCTCATTTTGCCGCATTATATTCCAAACTTTAATTGTGTTATAGGGTTTTTACAGTGATCCGCAGTCACCATTTTTAATATATACCAGGATATAATAATATATAGGGATATAAAAGCAAGAAAAACATTCAACTGTTTACAAGTTCCAAGGAGGTCCTCAGTTAGCCAATCAGCATATTGAACTGAACAGCCAATCAGAGCATAGAAAGATCAACCAATCGGGGCAGTGAAATGTTGTGCTATTGACAAATTGTTATGGAAAACTAAAACCTTTGGGCTAGAATCTCTGCTCAACAGCTGCCATTGCAGACTGAGAGGTTGACCCTGGATAATTGGTCCAATGAGCTCTAACCTATGGATTACTGCCCTTAAACACTGTGCCCTCCCTCGAGGTTAGCAGCAATCACTATTGTTTCATTGCTGACTGAGAGTTGGCAGACTGTTTGATATTTATAATGGATATATAAATGGGAAATACAGAAAATGGGCTTCTGATTCGTTATCCAGATCCAACCACAGAGCTATATATTCTTTAACTGTAGCAAATAGTTATTTCTTCGGCTACTTGCATGACTTTGCAAGATCTAGCACTTATTTATTCAATTCATTTAAATTTTGTTTCAAATCAATGCTTTTCTGATGATGAATTCACAATGCATACCTAGATAAGTAAATCTTGAACATGAAGACTGATAAAGGTACTAATCTCTCCTGACCCACAACTAGGAACACCAGGCACCCTCAAATTGCCACAGGAAATCCTGATCTATAGTAACCAAGTTTTGGGTCCTTACAGAGAGAAAAGAATATATGAAAGAAAGCTTCCACTTCAGTATCATGCATTGGAAGTAGATGTCAATATCATTATGAAGCATATCTAAATAATTTTGATTAATGATGCTGTCGGTTTGATAGTATGTAAAATATTGCATCAAACATATATCACATATAAATGCTGCAAGAAAAGTCGAGTCAGCCAGAAAGGGTTCCTGCAGAGTTTCTCACAAGCTCTTTGGAAAACTGCTCCATCAGTTATGTTCATTCCTTCCATTCCCCAGCCCATACTGCCAACAGATTAACCTCTGAATTCAAGACAAGTCACCAAAGTCTCACCAGACCGTAGGGCTGCTGTGGTTTTAACTGTGGTCATGTTGGGAACTCACTCCATTTAGAATGCCATGTTGTTGTAAAATTCTCCATTGCAACAGAGAGCCTCTGACTGATCCCCTTTGTTATTATAGCCCAGTGGCACCAGCACATCACACAGCCAATAAGGAAAGTGCGTCCTTCAGGCAATCGATATGCAGTTCTTGCTGACCAAGGACTTGACTTGAAATCTGCCTTCCCGTCCGTGGACACCTCGCTGTTCCCAACCAAACAGGATGTGATGGAAAGCGATGAACTGTGAAGTTATTTCAGTATGTTTGCTTTTGCAGGACTTAGAACTGTGAAGATAAGAGAGGCCAAGTGATTCAAGGTTTACATGAAGTTAGTTTTCTATGACCTTGGTGCTTTTGTGAATGTTGCAAGTGACACAGTTAAAAGTGCTGATTTTAAATAGAATGCAAAATCTGTATACAGGCAATATGTAGTTCCTTGTCAGTGTAATTGGACTGCTTGAGTTTATGAATATAAATGCCAGTGATGTCCCAATTAAATAGGATGACAGCTGTTTAATCATCATGCCAAATTAGATGACAGTCACCAACAAACATCACGTTTTTTTGAATGTCTGTTATTTCTGTGTTTGTGGAGGTTTTCAAAAGCCTTGCGCTGAAGTGGTCAAAGTATCATTTGGCACTATATGAATTGTTTGATTCTAATCTGCAAAAAGACATTTTTTACTCAAATGTGGCTTGTATACAGCGCAGAAATGCTCCACAAATCGATAGCAGATTGAATCGCCTGTGTTTCTTTATTATAACCCGAACTGGTACAATGCAACATGTTGGTACCAGTTATACCCATTGACTACAGTGGACAATGTTACTGCAGGATTTCTATGCCTATTTATAACAATACAAGTGAATCTGCTTTTGATTGTTTATTAAAAAGGTTAATTTTCTTTCCTCAGAACTGTTTAGCCAGTAATTTATACTGTTATGCATGAAGCAGCTAATCACAATGCGTCTACTGATTGTGAGGCTCCCTGGATATATTTCGGTATTCACATTGGCCAGGATCTTGCAGTTTTAATGGTGGCAAAACTGTATTACCTGCCATTTCCCAGTGAAATTGAAACAAACTCTGAAGTTCTCAATGCACAGTTAAATGTGGAAACTCAAGTTGCTACCAGTAATCCCCTGCATCTCCACAGGGTGCACTGTTACAGTCTTCACAGATGGAAATCAATTGAAATCGCCGAATTGTTGTGAACTTCCAGTGTCTACAATGATTAGTCTTTCTACAAAGACTCTTAAAGTATTAGACTTTGTGAAGGGATGTCTTAATGGGTTTAGGGCTGCACTAAATTCATAATTACTGCTGGTAAACAGCATTTCTGGCCACAAAATTTTATATCTATGTAATGTCAAATTTCTTTGTTCTCTAGATTTCAAACATATATTTTTAAATTTAATCACATTTATGCTTTTGCCTTAATCTGATGTCTGTCTCAACTTTATTTTGCTTTCCATGGAATTATACAGAATTATTGATAATACCTACTTATTTCTGCCTGGTTTTCTGTCTGTGAGAATACTTCAATGTTATTGGCTGCTTAACTTGCTTGTTTGCACATTGTTGCTGTATACTTGAGATTATCTTTAGTTGATGGCAGAATCAAATTAACTTGAGAAGAAAAGGTGTAATCCAGCAGTCTGCCCAGAATTGATACAAATTAAACAACTTGAACTCAAATAAAGTGAACCACATAGTGGTGAGTCTGAAGTAACATGTTATTTTAAGTATTTTATTCAAAGGATATGGGCATTTCTGGCAAGGCCAGCATTAGCTGTCCACCCCTAATTGCCCTTGAACTAGGCCACTGCACTATGGATCTGGAGTCACATGTAGGCCAAACTGGGTAAAAATGGCAGATCTTCTTCCTTGAAAGAAAGATGTTTTGTTTTAAAGTAAAGAAACATGTCATGGGTATTGCTTTCAATTTGCGATTGATTCATTGAATTGAATTTGCACCTGTTACTATGGTAGGATTTGAATCCAGATCTCCACAGCATTGGCCTGTGTTTCTGGTTTACTATGTCAGTGAATTTACTATTATGCCGCCATTTTCCCCACTGACTGCAAAATGTGAGTGGGCTAATAATCCTGTCTGATTATTGAACTCATGGCTACTAGGTATAATGGCTGGAACGTCACCTCTTCTCCCTTCAAACTATAAATTGTTTTCTTGTCCCACTTAGGAGAGAGTTTTTGATAAATACTCACCTGTACAAGGCTTATTTTAGCATATCACACCCGCTAAAAAGTTACTCATTAAAATATCACCTACTCAAATATATCTCACCAAAAGAACATAGGCATTGCTCCTCAACAGTTAAGTTTATTTTCATTTTGCAGGTATGTTTGGCAATTAAGTAATGAAGGAGCCTTTTAGATTCTCAACAACGCTTCAGGTTGTTCAGCAGTTTGCAGTAATTGTCCTGACTGAATTGTCCTGACTGAATTGATAAAGGCTGCATTATTACACCAAGTGCCAGGTAGATTGCATATTTAGCTGAAGTCAAGTGTTATAATGTAAACTTGCACTTGTAAAGAAATAATGGATTGTTTATCTATGAATAAAGTTTTATTTATTCCAATATGTTTTCAGTTGTAAACTTCCAAAGGGGGGTATCTGCCAGTGAATTAGTCATACAGTGTAATTGCTGCAAGTTAACAGAATTGCACCTTTTTTTTAAGATCACTGCTCAAAACTTCCAGTTTATTATGTCTGATACAAACCATTTGACTGGTTCAAGCTTTGTATTTGGAAAAGAAAACAAACCAGATAAGCATTGCATGATGTAACATAAGATAGCCCTCATTCCAACTCCATGGAAGTAGCAGCAATTCAAAGGGTCTGGTGGGTTTACAACTGTGACAGTTTAACTTTACATAGCTCGTGCATTGTAGTAAAAGACTGGCACCTTTTCCTCACAGGATCTTTGACTAGATGGCAAAGGAGCCTGCCTGTATCAGATGGCAGCCATATTACCATTTTAATTACCTCCTTTGTGGAGGCTCTGCCTTCAACAGTGCTCCGTAAAAATGGCAGTGAGATCAGAAGAACCCCCGGAAAGTGGTGGGCTGGATTCGCATTGAGGTGGTTGAAGATCAAGTTTCTCTTGAAAAAAATACCAACCTGCCTAACCATTATTCCAGGATGTAGTCAGGCCTGTTGCTTCCAGTAGGCCCAAGGCAGTAATGGAGTTGGTGGTCTGGTCATGGCAGCAGGATGCAATGCCTGTCTCTGAATGCTGTGACATTGGACCAGCTGTAATGACAGGTCCTATACTCCAACCCACAGCACCCATGTCCACCACTTACCCAGTATGCATTATAAGTAAACCTCAGGTACCCTGTAATTGCAGTGGTTAAGCCTATGAAATGGACATTAAAAGCTTAATTTCTACCAATCTGACAGAGCTGTTAATCAACTATACTTCACACTGGGACAAAAAAAGATACAGTTTTTTAAAAAAAATATATCCCTTCAAGTGCTCATTCAGTTGTAAAAATGGCAGCATGGTGACTCAGTGGTTAGAACTGCTACCTCACAGCGGCAGGGGCCCGGGTTTGAGTCCAGCCTTGGGCGACTGTGTGGTGTTTGCATGTTCTTCCCGTGTCTGTGTGGGTTTCCTCCAGGGGCTCCAGTTTCCTCCCACAATCCAAAGGTGCGCATGTTAGGTGAATTGGCCATGCTAAGTTGCCCGTAGTGTTCAGGGATATGTAGGTGTATTAGTCGGGGTAATATAGGGCAGCACAATGGGTCTGGATGGGTTCCTCTTTGAAGGGTCAGTGTAGACTTGTTGGTCTGAAGGGCCTGGTTCCACACTATAGGGATTCCATTCTAAAAGCAAACAAGGATCAGCAAATATGTCAAACACAAAACTCCTTTAATAATCTCTTTAAGTTGTTAAACTGTGACCAGAACGTCCTGTTGAGGTAAGCAGTTCCCAGCTTTTCAAACTCGATGAAGCATTCATAATAGACCCAGCTATCAAAATAAACTCCAATTAATGGAGTCTATTGAAACTGAAAACAAAGCCTGGGTCCTTGTCGGCTGCAGAAAGTAATATTTCAAGGAAAGCAGGAGATTTTTTTTCTACAAGGAAGCTGTAGCCTTATAAAAACTTAAAGGCTTTTTGACATTGAAATGATGTCAGTTCATGGCACTACAGTTACTAAGCAGGGTTTTCTTCCATTTTAAATCCATGATAGTACATTCTCAAATGGGACAAGTACTTTAACACACCTCGCCACTTACACAATGATCAATTTGATTTTCTGTTTACCATTATTGGACAGATCTCTACTATCAATCACTGCCTATGTAATTGATAATACAGAATCTAAGTATTGGAATTGAAATATTTCTGTGTTAAGAACTTCAACCTGAGTAGCTTTACAGTCACAGAACTCCGGGAGTAGGTGGCTCTCATTATTTTGCTTTCTCACACTCCTTGTCCCATGCTCCCGATCCTCTCTCTGCCATGAATCATGCCTTGTCATGGCATGGGCCTAATCCCTCACAGCATGCCTGGAAGGCTGTGTGGCTAAACCATGCACATCCAGAATGAAGCTAGCAAGAGAGGCCATACTATGAGCAGACTGAGTACCAGCATCCTTATCCCACACCATCAGAAATTGCCAGGAATGGGAATGAGAATGAAATCCTGGAATTGGGTCTGACACAGTGTTTTGAACAGTAATCCAACTCAGCAGAATTCTAGGCCTGAGTATTTAAATAACCTTTGTGAGGCCACAAGGACTTAGTGTTGTACATTTGTATCAGGTGTCCATTGGTGCACAGCAGAAACAATTTAATGAAGCTCTGCCAAGGTGGGACCAGCACATTCCACAGAACGGACTCCGCATCAGTTTTCTCCATATCTTGCTCTTTAACCCAAGGATTTTCTGGATTATGCTTCATTAATCCAATCAGATAGGTATTATGAGTGGCATTAGTCAGTCAACAGGTACAGTGAGACAAAATGACCAGAATTATCATGTCACTCCCAAATGAAGAAATTATCAATACATTTTACATGTATGTAACTTTTACTTGAACACCAATTAGAATCAATGTAAATGTGATGTAAATTAATAGGTCCAATCTACAAACCACACAACAAACTCACTGAGGTCATCCCAGTCCATGCCAACTCAGTTCCATTTTAGCTACGCAAGCCCTCCAAGCCAAATCTGTCTCTCTTTCCTTCCAGAAGTTCTCCATGGGCAGCAGTGGGACCTAGACTGGGTTCTGTTCAATCTTCTCGAGATAACACTGACTTCTGAAAACTTCTCTTCAGCTCCACTTTGTCTACATCCAAGTGCTGATTGCCTTCTGCCTCCAGCTCTCTTGGTTTGCAGTTCTGATTTGCATTTGGCTAGTCAAGTTCCATATCTTTCTTTACTTCCCATCGGTACTGCTTCTAGGTCAAAGGTTAGAAATGCTGTTAATTTTATATTATACAAGAAAATTACAGATTTTCTCCTTGCAACATAACCTTTGACTGTCTTACTGATTTAAAATCTTTCTCTCTCAGCTTTGGGTACACTTAAAGGCCCCAACCTTAATAGCCCTTTGGGGTGTAAAGAATTCCACAGAACCTCTATCCTGAGAGAGCACTACCTTCTCCTCATCCCTCTCTTAAATAGGTGACCCCCTTATTCTGGGAGTATGCCCTCTGCTCCCAGACTTTCCCTCAAAAAGGGAAAAAAAACCCTCTCTGTATCTATCCTATCAAGCCCCCTACAAAACTTGTGGGTTTCAAATAGTTACCTTTTATTCTTCTAAACTCCAATGAGTACAAGCCCAACCCACTCAATTTCTCCTCAGGAAAATCCCTCCATCCCCAGGATCAGTGGAATGAACCTTCTCTGCATTAAATGTGTCGAATGTCAGTATATCTTTCCTTCTATAAAGGGCCCAAAACTGTTTGCAATAATCCAGCTATGGTCTGACAAGTCTCCTTTATAGTTTTAGCAAGATTTCCCTATTTTCATGCTCTATTCCCTTTGAAATAAAGGCCAGCATTCCATTTGCATAGAACATAGAACATTACAGCCCGGTACAGGCCCTTCAGCCCTCAATGTTGTGCCAGCTATCCTACTCTAAGGTCAACTAGGTAAAAGCAAGGACTGCAGATGCTGGAAACCAGATTCTAGATTAGAGTGGTCGTGGAAAAGCACAGCAGGTCAGGCAGCATTCGAGGAGCAGGAAAATCGATGTTTCAGGCAAAATCGATGTTTTGCCCGAAACATCGATCTTCCTGCTCCTCGGATACTGCCTGAACTGCTATGCTTTTCCAGCACCACTCTAATCTACTCTAAGGTCAGACTAACCTACATACCCTTTATTGTATTATCTTCCATGCGCTTTTCCAAGAGTCATTTAAATGTCCCTGATGTCTCTGACTCAACTCCCACTGCTGGCAGTGCATTCCACACACCCAACACTCTCTAAGTCAAGAACCTACCTCTGACATCTCCCCTAAACCTTCCTCCAATCACAAATTACGCCCCCTTGTTATAGCCATTTCCACCCTGGGAAAAAGTCTCTGGCTGTCCACTCTATCTATGCTTCTCAACATCTTGTACACCTCTGTCAAGTCATCTGTCATCCTTCTTCCCTCCAATGAGAAAAGCCCTAGGTCCCACGACCTTTCTTCATAAGATATGCCCTCCAGTCCAGGCAACATCCTGGTAAATCTCCTCTGAACTTCTGGATTCTAGTTTAATTTATGCACAAGGACTCCCGAATCCCTCTATGCTACAACCTCTGCAGACCTTCTCCATTTAAATATTATTCTTTTCCTCAATTCTTCCTGCCAAAATACATGACCTCCCACTCTCCTACATTATATTCCATCTGCCAAATTTTTGCCCACTTTGCTAATCTGTCTATGTCCCTCTGCAGTCTTTGTGTCACCCTCACCATTTGCTTCCCAACCTATTTCAGTCCATGAGTCCATTCTGGGTACTGTCATTGTGAGAAGCTGATGAATATCATTGCCAGTGGGATTGAGACTATTCATTCAGCTGGGTCTGTTGCCTGCATCCATCCACCCATAGATTTCTGCCTCATCTTCCTCCTACAATATTAATTTTCTCAGATGACCCACAGGTTACTCCTTAAATTCCAATCCTATTAAATCAGTGACCACACATCACCTCTTCCTAAGCTGCCTTACTATTGCTGATTTTTTTTCATGCATGAAGTGTGGACATCAATGATTAGGACAGATGAATTGTCTGTCTCCAAATTGTCCTGAAGGCAGCTAAGAATCAATCACATTAAGGTGGTCTGGAGTCACTTCTAGTCCAGACCAGGGAAGGACGGCAGATTTCCTTGCAGCATGAACCTCTGGGTTTTTAATAATAATTTTAATAATAATTGCCTGTGAAAAATTACACATTTTTATTGAATTGAAAGCGTCACCATCAACCGCAATGGTACTTGAACCCACTTTCCAGATCATACGTCTGGGGTTCTGCATTACTAATCTAGTGATATTACCAATATGCTACATCGTCCCTGTTAGCTGAAGTTCTTTCCTGCCGTATTTTATATATTAAACATTGTTTATGCAAATGTTGTCTATAGTAATGATTTAATGAAGGGAATACTTCAACTCACAATTGGACCTAACACACACCACCATAAAATCAATATATTCTGGAGGTAAATTGAAATTAAACAGACTTTTCAAATGACAGACAATGTGAGGATTCCAAATGCTACTTAATCATTCAGAACCATGAGTTTTCTTAGTAACTGTTACTCCAACAAGAGCAATACGTGCACCTTTTAGATTAGTGCATCATGCCTCTCAAACAAAGTCTCCAAAAAGCCCCAGACTAACACAGGATTCTCCTTCTCCATCTTTGCCTGCCACCTCTTTGAGTTGTCCATGTTTATTAAATGGGTCTCCTGAATTCTTAGTCGAAAAATGTGGTGCTGGAAATGCATAACAGGTCAGGCAGCATCTGAGGAGCAGGCGAATTCACATTTCAGGCATAAGCTCTTCATTAGGAACACATTTCATGATGAAGGGATTGCACCCAAAATGTCAACTCTCCTGCTCCTCAGATGCTCCCTGACCTGCTGCGCTTTTCCAGTACCACACTTTTCGACTCTGATCTCCAGCACCTGCAGTCCTCACTTTCTCCAGAATTCCTACCTTGTTTGAAGGTTGAATTCTGTGAAGCCAAAAACCAAGGGCTTGTGTCCAGTGAATGCTTGTGAATAACAACATTCACCAGCCACTGGAGAATACCCTTGTTCCAAGTTTGTTTCTAAAACTGCGTCTGTCTTTTCTTTAACCCTTTCCAGCAACCATCCACTGTAGAGGAAGCCCAACCCTTGATCCCTCTGTTACAGCTGTGCTCCATTTTCACCCCAAACTGCTTTCTGCAAATGATTGGAGACAGTGATGTCACCTCACTTTTGAACCTCTTCAATCAGACTTCCTTTCCTACCATTGGAATATGGCCCTTATTGAAGTCACAAGTGACAATCCACGTGACTGTAGTAATACATCTCTCCTCATCCTCTCCATTGGCCACACCATCCTCCTTTGGCATATCCTCCCCTATCCCCTTGCTAGGGGATCCCTGATCTGCTTCTATTATCTATCCAGTTGGATCAGGAAAATCTCTAACAATGGGTTCCCTTCTCATTCTCGCCCATTGCTGACCCTGTCCTGTTTTTCCATGGCATTATCAGAAAGGATTACATTCAGCTTGACTTCACCGTGACCTATCTCAACAATTTCCAGTCTGTAACTAACAGATGACTTGCCTACCCTCCAGTACTCAAAGAGCTGAAATATTCTCCAGCTACACATTGGGAAGATTGAAAGCCATTCAGTCAGTTCCTGTCACAAAGACCATTCCCTGGCCATAGGCGCAGTGATTCATATCTTTTACCTTCTGCCATTGAGTCAATTTTGGAGTTAATCTGTCACAGTCACTTGGATAACATGGCTATTACTATCCTGACTAATTTAAGTGTAGCACTTTATCAATAACATTTATTTGGACAAAATCAAATGCACCAAAATCACTGCCTTTCCTTGTTACTGAATCAGAAAATTCAATAAAGCTGATCAGATTCAATTGTATTTAAGAATCCTTGCTAACTGTCCTTGGTTCTTCCATAGCCTTTCTGAGAGTTGGCTTTTACCTCCTTTAAAGTTCCCATCAACAATTAAAGTTCCCATCAACAAATGCTCCATTTGCAAGGGGCATGACTAACATGCAAAGATGAAACAAATACACATTCAATGTTTATGAATTATGACAGTGATGATGCATTCCAACACCACTGCCCCCACCACCCTGGTCCTGTGAAGCCTCTCCAGAAACACCCAGCACATAGGCAGCTATCAAACCAAGTGAGCCCATCAAACACCCACAGCCTGCACCGATTAATGGTCACCTTTTTAAACTGTGATATAATGTGAGTCCTTCAGAAGCACATCTGTAGCCAGATGGATTTGGAAAATGGGGGAGAGTCCACTTGCAACCTGAAATACATGTCAACCAAATGTGGAATTTTATCTATTAGAAAGATGATAAACCTCTTAATATTTCACCTCTCACTATTTTCATCCTGTCCAATATTTCACAACTGTCCTCCTGGATCATTGGATCAACATTGTCTCCTGCTTTTGGGAAGACATTTACAAACTAGACATGAACACATCTTTCATCTTCTTGTACATAAGTTACTGCTTTGGTCTCCTAAAGGCTGTAATCTTTCCTTAGTTATCTTTTTGCTCTTTGTATACTTATAAAGCATTTTTGGATGTTCCATGGTTTTACTTGTTAAGATTTGTTCCACACCCACTTTCTTTCCCTAATTTTCATTTGTTTTGCCTTTATGGTTTTTAAAATGCCCGAAGCCTTCTGCAATATTTGACATAATCTTCCTTATCTGGTATTATGCAACCTTTTATATTTTTTGTCATGCATAGATTTCAGAGTTTTACCCTTTTTCTTTTTTGAGACATATTGTTTTTTGAACCCTTCCTATCTCCTCCTTGTTGGACTCGCACTGCTCTGACACTGATTTACCTTCAGGGACCTGTCTCCAATTCACTTGGCCTAGGTCACTGTTATCTCTTGCTAATGCACTGGGTCAGGAGGCTGCCATCCTCTCACTGCCGGACTTGCCTTGACATAATGCCTCACTGTCCAATGCTCCTGGTCACACCATTCCCCTTGCGAGACCTGCCCTGCCCTGCCCTGCTCTCAGTTCCATGTGCCATGTGAGCCCACTCCGCCTGTCATCCCCCTCACCAGCCCACTCCGCTCTTTGCCATCCTCCCTTTGCCACCTCGCTTGCAGTGTCACACCCTCTACCACACAACTTACTGTCCTGATGCCGTCTCCTTGCCAATTCACTCAGGAATTGAGGCAATAGATGAGTTAGAGAGGCCTCTATATGAGAGTTCATCTGGGTCAACACTTCTACAATTCATATCAGTTCAGATCAATATTGACACAAAGTCATCAGATTAACACTGCTGTTTAACATTACTCAGGGGTAAAAGGTGTTAAACTAAATAAACACTAAACTTGGTATGAATCAGTATGACATGAAATGGCCCATGTTTCAGAATCCCTTGCATCTAAATCCTGGAGCTTATTGACACAGGTATAAAAAGATACAATATAAACCATCAGACATGCTGTGTACTCTTGCTGGTAGGGATGGCACAGCCTCTATACCTGTGTGGGTGGTGAGTGTGGCTTCTGCAGTCTCAATGGGAGAAAGCGGCATTTAAGATAATCACATGGAAAGGGCTATCCCAATCAAAGCAAGCAATCTGAGATAGCGACAATTATTGCATTTCACAATGACACGAGGATTGAGTTCAAAGGTCTCCCCAACTATTTCTTCAAAGGCTTTGTTCTTGGTAAGATTTGAATTTATACTGGGTCAAGGGGAGAAAAAGCAATGGGAAAACACCTCAAAAATGGACAAAATGTTTGACATTACTGTAAAGGAAATCAGTGAGAATTATTCTTATACATCAAACATTGTTTTTATTTGCTGAACATTGTCTTTAACAATTAATCCCTTAACTTGTAACACATCCTAAATATAGAAGATAGCAGGCACCTCCTGTATCCTCCAGCAGTAGCTCCAATCGCAAGTGTGTGCAATCCATAGATTATGCCAACCAGTCAATTCATTTGTTTTCATTCATTCATGGGGATGTGGGTGTCACTGGCTAGCCAGTAGTTATTGCCTGTCTCTAATTCCCCTTGAGAAGGTGGTGTTGAGCCTCCTTCTTGAATGGTTGCAGTCCATGTACTGATCCACAATATTCTTAGAGAGAGAATTCCAAGATTTTAATCCAGCAACAATGAAGGAATGGTAATATATTTCCAAATGAGGATGGTGAGTGGCTTGGAGGGGAACTTACTAGTGGTAGTGTTCCCATGTATCTGCTGCCCTTGTACTTCTAAGTGGAAGTGGTTATGGGTTTGAAAGAAGATATGTTCAGCTACAAACCCATTAGCAACTACCTGAAATACAAGGACAGCATACTCAGTGTCCCTATAATATCAAGGGATACTTCCTTATGTGTTGTAGAAGAACTCTTTGTTTTCACTCTTTGGATGTAAGCATCATGGGCTGGCTCAGCATTTATTGCCCATCCCTAGTTGCCCTTGAGAAGGTGGTGGTAGGAGAAAGTGAGGACTGCAGATGCTGGAGATCAGAGCTGAAAATGTGTTGCTGGAAAAGCGCAGCAGGTCAGGCAGCATCCAAGGAGCAGGGGAATCGACGTTTCAGGCATGAGAAGGTGATGGTGAGTTGCTTTCTTGAATCATGACAATCCATTTGCTGTAGGTAGACCCACAGTGTTATATTAGAGAGGGAATGTTAGTTTAATTTCTAAGTTTTCAAAGGAAGAACACTTGTGTCACCTTGTATCTATGATCATTCATTCTTTGCCTCTCAAGTACTGAAAATAATAATTCCCTTTGAGCTTGCAGCCATCCTTTCATCGCTTTTGTCCATTGCAGTTTCCATTAACAGTTAAACATTCAATGTAGGAAGCGACTCCCTGACTTACCCTGTTTCTTTAGAAGTTGCAGTGTTCTGATATGTTGCCCAGTGACCCAGTAGGGAGATAAGATTAGATTTCCTACAGTGTGGAAACAGGCCCTTCAGCCCAACAAGTCCACACCGACCCTCCGAAGAGCAACCCACCCAGACCCATTCCCCTACATTTACCCTTCACCTAACACTATGGGAAATTTAGCATGGCCAATTCACCTAACCTGCACATCTTTGGACTGTGGGAGGAAACCAGAGTATCCGGAGGAAATCCATGCAGACACAGGGAGAATGTGCAAACTCCACACAGATAGTTGGCAGAGCAGAAATCGAACCTGGGTCCCTGGCGCTGTGAGGCAGCAGTGCTAACCGCTGTGCCACCGTGCTGCCCCAAAGAGATATACGAAGATCTTGAGCTGATAGTGCATGACCATTATGTAACCAGTAGTCCCACAGGGAAATGTAAGACTGATCCATTCAAGTCTAAATGAATTTTGAATGTAATGTAAGTCTTAAATATCAGCAGACAACCTCTCCAGAACTGAAAATTAATATTTACAAGCACAAAATCACATTTCTTAGTTTGATGGTTTAAATTTTCTTTCTTTTCCCATTTTTACACCTTTTGTACACAGTTTTCCTGGTTTGAACTTTACAGCAGGAACACTTAAATTAGGATAGGGTGAGATAAAAATTATTGAGTTTTAAATTGGAAGCTTAAACTTGCTTGCCATACATACTGGTGTAAAAGTCTAGATTTCAAGATCCAATTTTTGAGCGCAAGACAGAGAGTTTGACTTATGCATTAGTCTTACAGTGTTGAAACCTTTGCTCGTTCTTGGCACAGTCCATGGTCGCTGATCATGGTGCTGAATTCAGTTTTAAATGACTGTTTCAGATTCCTTGCTTCAATGACTTAAACATGAAAAGTGCAACAATGAAAAACACTTGCTAGGCTGCTCCTGCCAACTCCATTCCCAAATATAGCAAAAGATGTATGTAAGCTTAGTGGGTTTTAGGTCATGTTGACTTTTACACGAGAGAGATTAGTACTTGCATGTATCTCGTGGCCACTTTGGGATCGGATTGAGATACATTTCAATGATTACTTGCCAAAGTGAGGGATTTCCAAACTGGATGCAAGTGACTAATGTTTGTTGAAATTAAGATCATTTGAGACATTTTTAAACTCATTTTATTTTGGCTCCATCTTTACTTGAATTTGTGCATCTGCCCAGGGAGGGAGAAGTGAGTTAGCAGCAGGTGAGTGCTAAAGTTTGTCCCTTCCCCATCTGAATTATTACAGCTGTTATCTCAATTCTCTCGAGAAAGTGTCTGGTAAGTGTGTGTGTGTGTGTGTGTGTGTGTGTGTGTGTGTGTGTGTGTGTGTGTGTGTGTGTGTGTGTGTGTGTGTGTGTCTGCGTGTGTGTGAGAGAGAGAGAGTTTGTGTGCGTCTGTTAATGCGTACACGTGTTTGTGTGTCTATGTGTCTCTGTTTGTGTGTGAGTCTGTATGTATCTATGTATATGTCTGTGTGTCTATATGTACATCTATGTGTATCTTTCTGTATGTTTGTGTGTGGGAGTCTGTGTGTATGTGTATATGTGTTGTGTGTCTGTCTGTGTGTGTGTGTGTTGTGCAGATTTCCCAACCTCTGAGGTTCTCTTGTCAAGGGATCAGGGCAGGAGGTGTCTTGGTTGTGATTAACAGCACATCAGAAGAGATGGCCATCAGCAGCAGTGGGATCAGTGAGTGCATAAGACAGAGAACCACAGGAAGCAGAGAACAAAGGTGTTTCTGTCTGATCTCCAGAGGTGCAGACTATTGTACAGTAAAGAGCAAAATGGTGGAACACCCATTATCAGACCAGCTACTTACACTATTTCCCAGGTCGACAGCTTCCCTATATTGGAGGATGATCAGTGAGGAAGATTGTGCAGATTGACCACAGGATGAAGAGGAAGACATAATTGGACTGTCCTTGCAAGAGCAATGGATAAGGCTTTCTGCGCCATCTGTTGAGTTATACTGTCATGAACAGACGTACCCACAACAGGTAGTTTGGTGAGGAACAGGTCAGATAGAATATTTACCCTTGTTGGTTTCCTCACCAACTGTTGCAGACCCAGTCCAGCAGCGATGTCCTTTAGGACCTGACCAGCTCGATCAGTAATGCTGCTGCCGAGCCCCTCTTGGTGGTGGGACACTAAAATCCCCCACCCAGAATACAGTTTGCACCCTTGCCACCCTCAGTGCTTCCTTCAAGAATTGTTCAACATGGAGGAGGACTGGTTCATCTGCCAAAGGAGGATGGCATGTGGTAATCAGAAGAAGATTTCCTTGCCCACGTTTAACCTGAAGCCATGAGACTTCAGGGGCTCTGGCATCAATGTTGAGGACTCCCGGGGTAACACCCTCCCCACTGTATATCACTGTGCCACCAACTCAGCCAGGCCTGTCCTGTTGGTGGGACAAGACATATCCAGTGATGGTGATGGTGATGTCTGGGACATTGTCTGTAAGCATAACTGAAAACGGAGACTTCTTTTAACTTTCAATAACGTGTAAAGTTCTAACTACTGCTAGTCTGCAAATTACTCAGAGTAACTTTACATTAAAGTAACTTTTTTTTTTCCCTGAACTGTTTTATACTCTGTTATAGTAAAGAAATATAATGCAGTTCTGATCCCAGTCGGATCACCTTCAAAAACCTTCCAGCCTCTGTTTCTGAAGTTAAAATCAACCCTCATTATCCTGTTTCGAGTGTTGTTCCTCAGGCCTCCGCTCAAGACCACTGCAGTTCGTTTAATAAATTAACAATTTGGACTTTAACATGCTGGGGGGGACGGGGGGAGGGGGGGGGGGGGGCGTTGGCACAACAAGAAATTTGCAGCTGAATCAAAAATTGGCTGCGTAGAACATAGCTGTCAACTCCACAATGATACAGATGGGTTGGTGGAATGGGCAGGAAAATGGCTAATGGATTTCACCTCTGACAAATGTGAGGTCATGCATCTAGGGAGGTCAAACTAGAAAAGATGATACACAATAACTGGACATCAACTGAGAAGGGGAGACAAAGTGAGAGATCATCACATGCAGGTGCACAGGTCCCTACAGGTAAACAAGGTGGGAGAGATGAATATGAAATGCTTCCCTTTATTGGCAGAGTGGTGGGCTACAAAAGTAGGGATATAATGATGAAACTTTATAAGACTCTGGTGGGGCCACAGCTGGAGGTTTGTGTGCAGTTCTGGTCACAGTTTTACGGGAAGGACGTAATTGTTCTGGAGAGACTGCAGAGATGATTCACTAAAATGTTGCCAATGCTGAGAGTAATAGCTACAAGGAGAGATCGGTGAGGATGGGTTTGTATTCCTTGGAACAGAGAAAGCTGAGGGGTGACAAATGAGGTACACAAAATTGTGAGGAGTAGAGTTGAAGTAGATAGGAGGATCCTCTCCACTCCATCTGTTTCTTTTCCTTTTCTCTTTCATGTTATTTATTTCCTTTCTACTTACCTCAGATGGCACTGGTCATGGTGAGTTCAACCAGCACAGACTCGGAGTGAACCCCAGTGCAGATTCCTCTCTCGCCTCGAGGTGAACCCCAGTGCAGACTCCCCTCCCCCCCTAGGAGTATAGTCCACTGCAGACTCCCCTCCCCCCTCGAGTTGAACCCCCAGTGCAAACTCCCCTCCCCCTCTCAAGGTGAACCCCAGGGCAGACACCCCTCCCCCTCTCAAGGTGAACCCCAGGGCAGACTCCCCTCCCCATCTCAAGGTGAACCCCAGGGCAGACTCCCCTCCCCCTCTCAAGGTGAACTCCAGGGCAGACACCCTTCCCCCTCTCAAGGTGAACCCCAGGGCAGACTCCCCCCTCTCCCTCTTGAGGTAAACCCCAGTCAGACTCCCCTGCCCCCCTCGAGGTGAACCCCAGGGCAGACTCCCCCCTCTCCCTCTTGAGGTAAACCCCAGTCAGACTCCCCTGCCCCCCTCAAGGTGAAGCCCAGTGCAGATTTTATGTACAGGACAAACCTGGGCAATTTTCCACATTATCAGATATATACCAGTGATGGAACTGTACTGTAACAGCTTGGCTAGGGGAGCAGAAAATTCTGGAGCACAAGTCTTCAGTACTATTACTGGAATGCTGTCAGGGCTCCGACCTTTGCAGTATCCAGTGCCGCCAACCATTTCTTGACATCACATGGAGTGAATCAAGTTGGCTGAAGCCTGGTATCTGCAATGTTGGGGACCACTGGAAGAAAGAGAAATGGATCAGCCCCTCATTGATATCATTGAACTCTAGCCAGATGCAGACCATTGCATCCTCTCTCCCATTTCAAATTGCAAACCAACTCAGAGTGGGTCGGAGGTTCAGAATCCTGTAACTCACCTCCTGACTCTCCCAAAGCCTGTCCACCACCTACAAGGCACAAGTCAAGAGGGTGATGCAATACTCCCCACTTGCCTGGATGAGTGCAGCTCTAACAACACTCAAGTAACTTGATACAATCCAGGACAAAGCAGCCCACATGATTGGCACCATTCTCAACATCCACTTCCTCCACCATCAACACTCAGTAGCAACAATGTGTACTATCGACAAGGTACACTACAGTAAATCACCAGGGCTCCTTATTCAGCACCTTTCAAGTCCATAATCACTTGCATCTAGAAGGACAAGGGCCTTAGATTCATGGGAACACCACCTCTGCAAGTTCCCCTCCAAGCTACTCCCCATAATGCCTTGGAAATTTGACACCGTTCCTTCCCTGTCTCTGGGTCAAAATCCTGGAATTCCCTCCCTGTTAACCCACCATACAGGGACTGCATGTTTCAAGAAGGCAGCTCACCATCATCTTCTCAAGGGCATCTAGGGATGGGAAATAAGTGCTGAACAAGCCAGTGATGCCTGAGTCCCATTAATGAATTAAAATAAACAAGGACAAAAGGGTAACTGAGGAGAGAATAGGGCCCCTCAAAGATCAGCAAGATGGCCTTTGTGTGGAGCTGCAGAAAATGGGAGAAATACTAAACGACTATTTTGCATTAGTATTTACTGTGGAAAGGACATGGAAGATATAGACTGTAGTGAAATAAATGGTGACGTCTTGCAAAATGTTCATATTACAGTGGAGGAAGTGCTGGATGTCTTGAAATGCACAAAAGTGGATAAATCCCCAGGACTTGATCAGGTGTACCCTAGAACTCTGTGGGAAGCTAGAGAAGTGGTTGCTGGGTCTTTTGCTGAGACACTTGTATCATCGATAGTCACAGGTGAGGTGCCGGAAGACTGGAGGTTGGCTAACGTGGTGCCACTGCTTAAAAAAGATGGTAAAGACAAGCAGGGAACTATAGACCAGTGAGCCCCATGTCGGTGGTGGGCAAGTTGTTGGAGAGAATCCTGAGGGACAGGATGTACATGTATTTGGAAAGGCAAGGACTGATTAGGGATAGTCAACATGGCTTTGTGCATGGGAAATCATGTCTCACAAACTTAGAACATAGAAGGATACAGCGCAGTACAGGCCCTTCGGCCCTCGATGTTGCGCCGACCGAATCCTACCTGATTGAGTTTTTTGAGGAAGTAACAAAGAGGATTGATGAGGGCAGAGAGGTAGATGTGATCTATATGGACTTCAGTAAGGCGTTCGACAAGGTTCCCCGTGGAAGACTGATTAGCAAGGTCAGATCTCTCAGAATACAGGAAGAACTAGCCATTTGGATACAGAACTGGCTCAAAGGTAGAAAACAGATGGTGGCAGTGGAGGGTTGTTTTTCAGACTGGAGGCCTGTGACCAGTGAGGTGCCACAAGGATCGGTGCTGGGTCCTCTACTTTTTGTCATTTACATAAATGATTTGGATGCGAGCATAAGAGGTACAATTAGTAAGTTTGCAGATGACACCAAAATTGGAGGTGTAGTGGACAGCGAAGAGGGTTACCTCAGATTACAACTGTATCTGGACCAGATGGGCCAATGGGCTGAGAAGTGACAGATGGAGTTTAATTCAAATAAATGCAAGGTGCTGCATTTTGGGAAAGCAAACCTTAGTAGGCCTTATACACTTAATGGTAATGTCCTAGGGAGTGTTGCTGAACAAAGAGACCTTGGAGTGTAGGTTCATAGCTCCTTAAAAGTGGAGTCGCAGGTAGATAGGATAGTGAAGGCAACGTTTGGTATGCTTTCCTTTATTGGTCAGAGTATTGAGTACAGGAGTTGGGAGGTTATGTTGCGGCTGTACAGGACATTGGTTAGGCCACTGTTGGAATATTGCATGCAATTCTGGTCTCCTTCCTATCGGAAATATGTTGTGAAACATCAAAGGGTTCAGAAAAGATTTGCAAGGATGTTGTCAGGATTGGAGGATTTGAGCTATAGGGAGATGCTGAACAGGCTGGGGCTGTTTTCCCTGGAGCATTGGACGCTGAGGGGTGTCCTTATAGAGGTTTACAAAATTATGAGGGGCATGGATAGGGTAAATAGACAAAATCATTTTCCTGGGATCAGGGAGTTCAGAACTAGAGGGCATAGGTTTAGGGTGAGAGGGGAGAGATAT
Organism: Hemiscyllium ocellatum; assembly: GCF_020745735.1. NCBI lineage: Eukaryota > Metazoa > Chordata > Chondrichthyes > Orectolobiformes > Hemiscylliidae > Hemiscyllium > Hemiscyllium ocellatum. The sequence goes on along the minus strand of NC_083422.1, from coordinate 3,800,832 downwards.
AAAAGAGACCTAAGGGGCAACTTTTTCACACAGAGGGTGGTATGTGTATGGAATGAGCTGCCAGAGGAAGTGGTGGAGGCTGGTACAATTGCAACATTTAAGAGGCATTTGGATGGGTATATGAATAGGAAGGGTTTGGAGGGATATGGGCCGGGTGCTGTCAGGTGGGACTAGACTGGGTTGGGACAGTTTGGACTGAAGGGTCTGTTTCCATGCTGTGCATCTCTATGACTCTATGACTGTAATTGATCTGGGTAGGTTTCTGGTTGATATGACCGTAGCTGGTTCTCACCCCAAACCCTATCTCTCTTGGGGTGCTGTGCTGATACTTGCGGGGATGGTAATGCCATTGAATGTCAAGCGATGATAGTTACTTCGAAATGTTATTAAAACCCATTTCACTCTTTGTGATTCATTTGAAACACAAATCTCAATTCAATGCCGATAGTCATTATGAAAGGCAGAGGGAAAGTTCTGTTGTCTATCTCTCAATAAAGTAACACCAGCAATAGAAGTTGCTGCTAATATTGTTCTATTTATAAGTCATCAATCTCTGTAAAAATGAGAGAAGATGTTGGAGAACATTTAGTTAGCCATGTCCTTCGGGAAAAGGAAGATATACTGCGTTGGAAAAAAGTGTCTTCATTAATTTATTTTGTATGAGCTGTTTCTATTTTCAAACCCAACAAATGTGCAGGAAATGTTGACATTGTTAGTAATGTATAAAACTCCAAGGAACTGGGACAACTCACTCCATCAGCAAAAAAGCACTACTTAAGCATATTTGGTCCTATAAATGGGGAAATTAGCCACTAGCCAATGTTCTCCATCAACATATCGCAGGGCTGTAGGGATTAGAGATAGCTCCACATTTTTGATTTGGCTCCCTACAGGGAGAAGGCTGAATCCTCCCAACCATCACCAGCATTAATAAGAAAAATTACACCCAGGTTGGGAACAGATTTATGATGGTTAACCTCACCCCATTTTTCATTCATTAATGTTAGGAGCACGCACGCACCCTGACAACAAACAGCAAACTTGCATTTATGTTTCATCTGTAACGTAGTGAATTATCCCAAGAGACTTCATAGAGCAGACATAATTTGACACTGTTCTCTATAAAGATATTTTAGGAGAGATGACCAAACACTTGATCAAAGAGGTGTGTTTTAAAGGAGGGTGAGAGATGGAGAGTTTAAGGGAGGAAATGTGAGTGCATAGCCATCTAAATATAGAGTTGCCAAATAGGTTACAACAATGAGGCAGAACTGCCAGTAGGCAAAGAGTACTTAAAGAAAAACAGGAAATGATTGAGATAAAATGGCACAAATGGCAATAGATCAAAGATGTGCAGGTTAGGTAGATTGACCATACTAATTTGCCCCAAGTGTCTAGAGATGTTCAGGCTAGGTGATTAGTCATGGGAAATGCAGACTTACAGGGATAGGGAAGGGGGTGGGTCTGAGTTGATGCTCTTCAGAGGGTCGCTGTGGACTCGACGGGCTGAACGGCCTGCTTCAGCACTGTAGAAATTCTATGAACAAATGTGGAATAAAAGGTTTTGCGACATTGTTGGGGGCTGGGAGGCAACATAGATCATTGGGTACATGGGTGACAGGGGTTAGGATTGGAGGAGCAGAGCGTTATAGAAGGTGGAAAGTAAACCACTGACCAAGAGGTGTAGTCTGAAGGTAATGAAAATGTTGATAAATATTTCAGCAGCAGTTGAGCGCAGGGTGCAGCTGAGTCACACCATCGAAGGTGAATGTGAACGGTCCTGGATGTAGATTGAAAGATCAGCTCAGTGTCAAGGAAGATGTCAGTTTGGAACAATCTGGTCAGCATCAGGTAGTGGAGAATGGGAGATGGAATCAACTGCAAAAGAATGAAGGTTGTGGTAGGTTTCAACGCCAATGGCTCTGACCTTCCTTGTATTCAATTGGTGGAAATTTACAACTCATCCAATGCTATATATGAATTATAACAAAATAATAGGCACTGGGTGGGGTCAGGAAGTCAGTGGTGAGGTGAAACAGATGGATGACATTAGCATGCAGGTGAACTGTATCATGTGATATTGTGGCAGGAAAAGGTATGGATAAAACATGGAATACAGGAACTGAGAAGAAACAGTGCATGATGGTCTATAGTTAAGACTGGACATTTAGCTGGGCAACTGCTCACCATTGGAGGAAAATAGTTTGCTCAGACACATAGTGAGGTGGAGGAGGTCAGTAAGATTGGGGGGGTTCATAGAATGCTACAGTCCAGAAGTAGGCCTTTCAGCCCATCGGGTTTATTCTGACCCTCTGAAGACCATCCCACCCTATCTCTGAATTTCCTCATGGCTAACTCACCTGACCTGCACATCTTTGGACTGTGAGAGGAAACCCACACAGACACAGGGAGAATGTGCAAACTCCACACAGCCTGGAATCGAACCCTGGTCCCTGGCGCGGTGAGGCAGCAGTGCTAACCACTGAGCTACCATGATGCCTGACAGAGGCCGCTGCAGAGGCTAAGGAGAGATCATTTCTCATGGCCACTAGTAGCTCATCCGTGACTTTGAGAGAGACCACAACAATTCCATAAGACTTGTGACTAGACCGTAAGGATTCAAAACCTAGAGTGGGGGAAAGATGGAGGCAGGACAGCCAAATACTTGGGAAAGGGGAAGCAGCTGGCAGGGAATCCAGGGGTTTGCTAGGATCAGCTGCCGTGTGTATTTGTAAGGGGATGCGAGATGGTGACAGGCTTCATTGGGGGTGGGATTGTTTCAGTTATGAGCTCAAATGGAGTTGGGCGAGAAACTGCTGATCAGGAGTAGGACTGTGGGAAAATGAAGCAAGTCTGATATGGAAAGGCTGAACTCAACCTGTAACAAGTGGAATTAAAGGAAAATCAATCATTCTGTCAGTTGATTTTGTCGCAATGAGTCAGCAGTTTAAGTTGTCTCAGTCTCTGGTGAGCATTGTATACTTGTTGGAAGTTCAGGAGAAGGAGGTGACTTGATTGAAACAATATGAGGGGTCATCCTGAAGGGCCTGGTAGGGTGGATGCAGAGAGCATGATTCCTCTAATGGGAGATTGCAGCTGAGAGAGCTATTGGTGTTTAGCGGTAATGAGAGCCAGGAGACCCAGGCACAAATCCCACCTGCTCCAGAGGTGTGTAATACCATTGTTGAAAATAATCGCAATGAAGGGTCAGGGGCTGATCATTTAAAATAGGTTTTTTGAAAAAAATCTGAAATAATGGTGAGTCGTTGGAATTCTGTTCCTGAAAAACAGGTGGAAGTAGATTACTTGAGCATTTTTAAGGCTGAGGGATATTCTTGTTAGGCAAGGGGGTGGGGCGCGGAGAAGTTATCAGGGTAAGTGGGGTTGTGGATTTGAGATGACAATTAGATCAGCCTTGGTCCTGTTGATTGGTAGAGCAGGTTAGACGGGCTGAATGGCCCTTAAACTAAAACAAAGAACTGCAGTTGCAGAAACAAACAAAACAGAAATTGCGGGAGAAACTCGCCAAGTCTGTCACTGTCTGTGGAGAGAGAGAGAGACACCGTTAACGCAGTAAGAGCAGAAACCCTCTTGCAATGTTAACTCTGCTTTCTCTCTCCACGGATGCTGCCAGACCTGCTGAGTTTCCCCAGAATTTCAGTTCTTTTTGTCTACTCTTATTCCCCATTTTGATAATATGAGGTGGGTGGTGGGTGCAGGGGGAGTTTCCGCTAATTGTAGGTGGTGAAGGGTGTCCGTGGGCATTATGGTCGGTTCCTAAGGTCACCCTGGAGCAGTGTTTCCGGAAATGTGTCCACGGTCCAGTCAGACCCGGCTATGGGGGATAACAGCTAAAGATAATCCCGCTCAGGTCTGTCCCCTTTGGGCTCTATGGCCAGGATAAGTTGGAAATAAAAGGAGACACAGCTGTAGGTGGGATTGTGAAAATCTTCTGACATAGTATGAGCTGCGGTGCTGTCCGCGTACACGGGCGGATGGTACCCCACACTGTACAACAATGTCACCGGGGACGAACAAAAAATCACCTCCAGGATTTCAGAAGGACCTGTTGGTGGTGAAAGGTCACAGGCCCCAGAAAGTTTGACCCTCCCTGACAGTGTCAGCTTATTGCTATAATTGGTGTTTTCATTACTCACCCACCTAACGGAAAACTTAACACAAATAAACATGCAGCCAGCCACAATATTTAATTATTGTACATCCAAAAGAAAACAAGCGAGCCATTCTAAAATAAAGCGAGCGGAAATTTTCTTTCACAAAACAAGCATTTTTGTACATCAGCCGGGCGTTATCTACATGATCTAATTTCACAGAATGTTTTGTCGGGAGATCCCACCTCCAGTTCAGATTTGAACAGAGCGGCTTCTCAATGTTACAGTCAGAGTGGTGCTGGAAAAGCACAGCAGGCCAGGCAGTACCCCAGGAGCAGGAAATACCGATGTTTCGGGCAAAAGCCCTTCACCTTGTTCCTGGGATGCTGCCTGACCTGCTGTGCTTTTCCAGCACCCCTCTAACCTTGACTCTGATCTCCAGCATCTGCAGCACCCACTTCTGTCTTGTCAATGTTACAGTGTCTTGCTTATTTCGGTCTTGTCCAAGTTTTGATTCCAACAAACCAGGTTCCATCAGGACAACAAAAGTCACATCCACTAAAAATGACCGGTCAGGCTGCGGGATAAATTCCTGTGGGTGCAGTGGGATTGGCGTCTGTTTGGAAACGCAAGTGTTGCAGTGACGGTTCGCTCCCTGAGGCAGTGTGGGTTTAATTGATGACACGGAAACCCTGGTGGTTGAAAGGGAAGACCCTGCCTGTGTAACAGTCCTTCTGGTCGGCTGCCTGGCCCAGGTAAGTCTGGATATTCTCCGCCCCGGGAATGTGTTCACACTGGAGGTGGAACCAGCGCCTGTCCTCACTCAGGATGCGGGTCAGCGCCACGATGTAGCTCAGGGCCATCTGTAAGGTCTCGTACTTGGAGAGTTTCTTGTCCTGGCCCCACTGGGGCACCACTTTCCGGAGCCGGTCGAAAGCGTTGTTCAAACCCTGCATGCGTCTCCTCTCCCGGGCGTTGGCCGCCATTCGCCGGCGGACACAGCTCTGTACCCGGTCAGTCCCGGGCTTGGGTAAGTCCGCCAGCTCCGAGCCGGCTCCTGAACTGCAGGCGGGCAGGCTGGACTTCATCACTCCTGGCTCTCCCTCTCTCTCTCTGCAGCTGGGGAGGTGCTGGTTTAAGATCTCGCTCCTCTCTTTCTCCGAGGCGACACTTATCTCGGGGCTGGGATCTTGCTGTGCTCTCGCTGGGGGGTGGGGGGTTCTGTCTCTCGGGTGTTCAGTAAGACATGCCTTCCCAAGTCGTGATTGTAAAAGTTGAGATGCAGGTTCCAGGAATGGCAGGAGGTTTGACAAAGTTCCCTGATTTGTAACTGGAGCCTGGGCTCCCTGTTAAACCTCAAATCCCAGCGTCTGGACAGGACCCTCTGGACAGGACCAGCCGGACAGGACCAGCCGGACAGGACCAGCCGGACAGGACCCTCTGGGCAGGACCCTCTGGACAGGACCCTCTGGGCAGCACCTTTAGCCAGTGCCGGCTGCTTTAGCCTGGGATCGCCGCGTTGTTGAGGAGCTGTGGCAGTCAGTGTGTGTTTGGAAGATTTTATAGTGACTGGAACAGGTGGGAACGCGGAGCCGGGCTGACTCCCAGCGGCCGTGCTTCCTGGGAAAGTGCTCTCGCTTCAACAACCTTCCCCCCACCCCACCCCCCTCCATATGCTTCATCCACCTTCGGCGGGAATTACACAATCCCAAAGGGACGGCAACCCACACAAATGCTGGCTTTTCCCAATTATAAAAATCACACCACACCGGGTACACAGCCTCCTGATAAAGGAGTGTCGCTCAGAAAGCTAGTGCTTCCAAATAAACCTTTTGGACTATAATCTGGTGTGGTGTGATTTTTAACTTTGGCTTTTCCCCGGAATGGATTAAATTTAGGAAACGGGAGGTGAAACTGTTTGGGAGTGTAATAGTCACTCCGCCTGAAAGCACTCGGTATACCGCTCCGACTCAGCACCGCTTTGTGTCAGTTAGACACTCGCGCGGAATGTGTTCGAGAGGTTTAACCCCACTTTGCCATTTTACAATGTTAGTCTGAACGATTGTGGACAGGCTAAAACTGTGTCCAACACACACACACACACCCACACACAGATACATCCACATACCTACACACAGATACATCCACACACCTACACACAGATACACCCACACACCTACACACAGATATATCCACACACCCACACACAGATACACACCCACACCTACACACAGATACACACACACACACAGATACATCCACACACCCACACACAGATACATCCACACACCTACACACAGATACACCCACACACCTACGCACAGATATATCCACACACCCACACACAGATATACACCCACACCTACACACAGATACACACACACACAGATACATCCACACACCTACACACAGATACACCCGCACACCTACACACAGATATATCCACACACCCACACACAGATACACACCCACACCTACACACAGATACACACACACAGATACATCCACACACCTACACACAGATACACCCACACACCTACACACAGATATATCCACACACAGATACACACCCACACCTACACACAGATACACACACACAGATACATCCACACACCTACACACAGATACACCCACCTACACACAGATACACACCGACACATAGATATATCCACACACCTACACACAGATACACACACAGATATACACACACACAGACATACCCACACACAGATACACACACACACAAACACACAGATACATCCACACACCCACACACAGATGCACACACCCACCCACATGCAGATACACACACACAGATACATCCACACACAGACACATCTAAACACAGACACATCCACACACACACCCACACACAGATACACACACACAGATACATCCACACACAGATACACACCCACACACACACATCCCACACCCACACACAGATACATCCACACACCCACACACAGATACATCCACACACCTACACCCAGATACACACACAGGTGCACACACACACATAGCCCTACACACAGATACACACACTGGGACATTCACACACAGACACACCTACACTCAGACACATCCACACACATAAACACATCCACACACAGACACATCTACACACAGACACATCCGCACACAGATACACCTACACACAGACACACAGACACATCCACACACAGACACACCTACACACAGATACACACACAGACACACACAGACACACCTACACACAGATACACGCACTGACACATCCACATACAGACACACACACATAGACACATTCACACACACACAGAACATCCACAAACAGAAACACGCATATCTATAGACACACACCCATCCACAACTACACATACCTAAAAACACGCACACACCCACTCACATGCACATCTACACACAGATACACACACACCTACACACACACACAGGCACCCACACCCACACACACTCACATACACATCTACACACAGATACACACACACCTACACACACTCACACACAGGCACCCACACCCACACACATACACATCTACACACACACAGCCAGCCACACCCAAACACAGACACCCACACACAGGCACCCACACCCACACACACACACACACACACATACACACCCACACACAGACCCCCAAATCCACGCACGCACCCACACACAGACCCAGACACACAGAAGAGGGAGACATTCGTCTGCCGCTTTGGAAAATTCTGACTGACTTTGTTCCGTTGTGTTTGTTTGGTTCTTCCCTCCCTGCTCCCCTTTGGATTTCCCTCACGGTGAAACTTGTAATGATTTGTTAGAAACACTAATGTTTTCCGCCGTGTAACGTGCTCAGGGACAGCGCCCAGTGACTGGACACGGTTCTGAGATCAGACCAGGGCCGTACTGCCGTATTTTCAAAGGGTTTCCCACGCCTTGTTATCTCAGTTTGAGCTGGACAGCGGCTCCAATCTCCTTTACCCCACCGCCCTCCCACCCCAAAATAAAGCAAGGAACGGGGAGGATGCTGGAGATCGGAAACTAAAAATAAACAGAAATTGCTGGCGAAACTCAGCAGCTCTGGCAGCATGTGTGGAGAGAACGCAGAGTTAACGTTTCCAGTCCAGTGATCCTTCTTCAGAACTGCAGTCCACCCCCTCCTTGCCCTGTTTCTATCCAGATAACCAGCCAATGCCAACCTGCCTCCACGCATTCCCATAGGTCTGTAATGCATCCCAGACCCTACACCCATTCATTCATTTTCCTTTTTTTTCTGGCGGGATCCATTCCTCACTATCTACCTCTGCCCAGCCCACTCTCATAGTTTCCAAAACCTCAATCCAATCCTATCAGCCAGGGCCAACTTCTTCAATCTAGCCTCATGATTGAAACTTCATCCTAGAACCATGCCTGTAAATTGCTTCCTCACTCTGTCCAGTGTATTCACATCTTTCCTATAAAGTGGCGCCAGCAATTGTACACAAAGCCCCAGCTGAGACCGAACAAGTGTCTTTTACTAACTAGACGTCACCTCCTTGCTCCTGTCCTCTGTGCCCCTATCAGTACAGCCGAGGACACTTATGTTTCACTTCCGGCTCTCTCCACCTCTGCTACCACCTTTAATGATCGGTGCACCTTATACAGTCCCTCCACGCCCCTCAAGGAAGTGTACCTCCTTAGATTAGATTAGATTAAATTACTTATAGTGTGTAAACAGGCCCTTCGGCCCAACAAGTCCACACCGACCCTCCGAAGCGCAACCCACCCAAACCCCTACACTTACCCCACACTACAATTTACATGGCCAATTCACCTGACCTGCACATTTTGTTTGAACTGTGGGAGGAAACCCACGCAGACACGGGGAGAATGTGCAAACTCCACACAGTCAGTCGCCTGAGGCGGAAATTGAACCCGGGTCTCTGGCGCTGTGAGGCAGCAGTGCTAACCACTGTGCCACCTGTTATATATTCTTCCAACCAAAGTGCATCACCCCTCACTTCGACACTGCAACCTGTGCCTGTAACTTCCTAACCTGAACCATTATACTCTGTACATTCACACATGTGCACAGTGACCCTGGTTTAGATTTCATGTCTTTCCCTCAGACTTCACCTTCTAACTTCCTACTGTTGGTGCCGCTGCATCCCACTAGGTTTTGTAAACCCCGCTCTTCCTTCACATTCTCCCTTGGCTCAAACGTCCATCAAGTTTCAGCAGCTCACCTCAGTTCATTCAACTTGGGAATGTTCCACTGGGGTACGGCACTGACCTCCTCGGTTTAAAATTGTTCCACGTTTTGTGTCATCTGACATTATCCCCTGCACACTGAGATCCAGATTATTAACACAGGTCAGGGAAAGCAAACATCTGGATCCGACCCTCGGGGAGCTCCACTACAAACCTTAGTTCTAATCATTCTGGAGGTTAACATCACTTTTTGAAAAAAAATTTAAAAGTCACTTAAGAAACAGAATGTAAAGACGGCAATGATTGCTGTAACTGCAGTCCCTCAGGGTCACGGTGTTGTAGAGATCTCCAGTTCAAGAGGAACACGTTGTTCCAGCGTGTTTTCATTGTCACGTTTGATTTAACATTTCTCCCGAATTCCATCCTGTTGCTCTGGTTTAATGAGAATTTATAACGTCCAGCTTCTCTGGTTTAAAAAGCAAAACAGAGTAAAATGTGCGTTCTCCCCTCCCTCTCAAAATAGAGCCCCGCAGGAAATCTCTCTCCCTTTCTCCCTCGCGACATTCCTGAAATGTCCAGAGTTCGGCGTCAATCCAGTTTCCCAACGATTCCGAAAGTTGAATCGGTGGCCCTGCTTGGGAAAGGGACTCACAGTGTAAACCAGGAACAAGAGGCAAGGTGTACGAGGGGAGGGAGATAGGGAGCAGGGAAACCTGTGACCAAGGAGCAACTCTGTTACTGTATTAGTCCAAACATAGCCCTCCCTGTCTCTATGTACAAACATATGTACACAATGTAGATATTTAATAAAGAACATGAACTAAGGAATTAACCAGTGGCATGGAACTCTTTTAAAATCACTGGGTTCCCAACAATAAGGTGCAAAATTAATGTTTCAAAACCATTGTGAGACATTGCATTTTAGTACAACAAGGGCAGCACCTATACAATTAATACAGGGCCTTAGGTAGTATTGTAGAACAGAGGGACCTGGGGATTCTTTGAAGTTTGCAGGGTGGTTTAAAAAATGTTTGGCACGCTTGCCTTGTTGCTCAGTCCTTTGATTGCAGGAGTTGGGAAGTCGTGTTGAGGTTGTACAGGACATTGGTGAGGCCTCTTCTGGAATATTGTGTCCAGTTGTACATAGAACAGCACAGCATAGTACAGCCCCTTTGGCCCACAATGTTGTGCTGAGCATTTATTCTCATCTAAGATCAACCTAACGGACACACCCCTCAATTTATTGCCATCCATGTGGTTGTCTGTGACTGCTTAAGTGTCCCTAATGTCTCTGACTTTTCTACCACCACTGGCAGTGCATTCCACACACCCACCACTCTCCCTGTAAAGAATCTACCCGTGACATCTCCTCTATACCTTCCTCCAATCATCTAAAAATTATGGCACTTCATGATAGCCATTCTGCCCTGGGGAAAAGTCTCTGGCTATCTGCTCTATCTATGTCTCTCATTACCTTGTCCACCTCTATCAAGTTACCTCTCTTCCTTCTTCTCTTCAGTGTGAAAAGCTCTAGCTCACTCAACTTCTCTTCATAAAACATGCCGTCCAATCCAGGTAGCATCCTGGTAAATCTCCTCTGTACCCTCTCGAAAGTTTCCACATACCTCCTATAATGGGGCAACCAGAACTGGACACAATATTCCAAGTGTGGTCGAATTAGGGTTTTATACAGTTGCAGCAAAACCTTGCAGCTCTTAAATTCAATTCCCCTGTCAATGAACCCAAAACACCACACACTTTCTTAACAATCCTATCACCCTGAGTGGCAACTTTGAGGGATCTCTGTGCATGGATTCCAAGATCCCCACTGTTCCTCCACACAGCCAAGAATCCTGTCTTTAACCATGTATTCAGCATTCAAATTCAACCTTCCAAAATGAATCACTTCATACTTATCCAGGTTGAACTCCATCCGCCACTTCTTAGCCCAGCTCTGCATTCTGTCAATGCCTTATTGTAGCCTGCAACAGCCCTCAACACTATCTACAACATCACTTACCTTTGTATCATCAGCAAACTTACTGACCCACCCTTCCACTGCTTCATCCAAGTCATTTATAAAAACTACAAAGAGCAGAGGCCCAAGAGCAGATCCCTAGGGGACACCACTGGCCATTGACCTCCAGTCGGATTATTTTCCAACCACTATCACTCGCTGTCTTATTTCAGCCAGCCAATTCTGTATGCAGACAGCAAAATTTCCCTGTATCCCATACCTCCTAACTTTCTGAATAAGCCTACTGTGAGGAACCTTATCAAATACCTTCCTGAAATCCATATGCACCACATGTACTGCTTGACCTTCATCATCTTGTCTCGTCACATCCTCACAGAACTCAATAGGGTTGTGAGGCATGACCTGCCCCTCACAGAGCCATGCTGACTATCTTTAATCAACATATGTTTTACCAAATAGTCATAAATCCTATCTCTCAGAATCCTTTCCAGTACCTGCTTACCACAGATGTCAGGGGGACTGGTCTGTAATTGCCAGGGATTTTCCTATTCCCTTTTTTGAACAAAGGAACATTCATCTTCCTTCAATCATCTGGTACTACTCCCGTGGAGAATGAGGATGCAAAGATCATCACGAGAGGTGTAGCAATCTCATCCTCACTTCCCTTAGTAACCTCGGATATATCTGGTCCAGCCCTGGGGATGTATCTATCTTGATGCTTCCCAGAATTTCCAGCAAAATCCACTTTCTTAATATCAATCTGTTCAAGCCTATTAACCTGGTCCACGGTGTTCTCACTATCAATGATGTCCCTCTCTTGAGTGAATACTGAAGCAAAAAACTCATTTAGGGCTTTCCCTACCTTTTCAGACACCAGGCACAAGATCCCTCCCCTATCCCTGATTGGCCTTAACCTCTCTCTGATCATTCTCTCATTCCTCATGTAGGTGTAGAATGCTGTTGGGTTTTCCCTAACCATCCTGCCAAGGCTTTCTTATGCCCCCTCCCAGCTCTCCTCAGTTCTGGTCGTCCAGTTTTAGGAAGGATATTATTAATCTGGAGAGGGTTCTGAAAAGATTTACTAGGATATTGCTGGGAAAGGAAGGCTTATTTATAAAGAAAGGCTGGATAAAGTGGGATTTTTTTTTACTGGTGTGCAGGAAGTTGAGAGGCAACCTTACAAAGGGTTAAAAAAAATCATGAGGAATATGGATAGGGTAAACAGTTGGTGTCTTTTCCCTAGGATGGGAGACCTCAAGACATATTATTAAGTGAGAGGAGAGAGATTTAAAAAAAGACATGAGAGGTAAATTAGATTAGATTCCCTACAATATGGAAACAGGCCCTTCTGCCCAACAAGTCCACACTGATCCTTCGAAGAGTAACCCACCCAGACCCATTCCCCTACATTTACCCCTGACTAATGCACCTAACCCTATGGGCAATTTAGCATGGCCAATTCACCTGACTTGCACATCTTTGGATTGTGGGAGGAAACCCACACAGACACAGGGAGAATGTGTAAACTCCACATAGACAATCGCCTGAGGCTGGAATCAAACCCAGGTCTCTGGTGCTGTGAGGCAGCAGTGCTAACAACTGAGCTACCATGTCACCTTATGTTTTACACAAATGGTGTTTCACATGTGGAATAAACTTTCTGAGGAAGTGGTGGGTGTGGGCACAGTAGCAATGTTTAAAAGACACTTGGATAAATACATGAAGCAAATTGGTGGCTCAGTGATTAGCACTTCTGCTTCACAGCACAAATGACCTGGGTTGAATTCCACCCTTGGCTGATGGTCTGTGTGGAGTTTGTACTTTCTCCTTGAGTCCAGGTAGTTTTGCTCCAGTTTCCTCCCACAGTCCAAAGATGTGCAGCTTAGATGGATTGGCCATGCTGAAGTGTCCAGGATTGTGAAGATTAGGTGGATTAGTTGTGGGAAACACAGGATTACAGGAATGGCATAGACGTCAGGGTGGGATACTCATCGGAGGATAAATGTGGACTCAATTAACCAAATGGGTCAAGATTCCATAATTGTATGAATAGGAAATGTAACTGCAATTAATCAGATTTCAGAAGAGTCATACTGGACTCAAAATGTTAACTCTGTTGCTCTCTCTGCAGATTCTGCCAGACCTGCTGAGTTTCTCCAGCATTCTGTGTGTTTGTTCCTTATTTTACAGGGTCTTCGGGTCATCTTTGAATTTTGAATTAAGTTTATACTTGCGATTGATATGAATCAAATTGGGAGGGAGGTTAGAATTAAAGTATTCATTTTTCATATAAAGGGGAGGTGACTTTGGACAGCGGAAGGAGAGAAAAACCTGGGGAGTGTGCACATGCAGTTTAATCTGCTGCACTACTAATGGGGCCAAGAAATGTTGTACTCCTTGGCATAAACATTTCTTGAAAGATTTCAACTCATACTGCTAATGGTGGAAAATTAACTTCAATATTCAAAATAACTGAATATTACCGTAGTATTAATGTCATGCTAACAAAGGTATTTGAATTATTTTAAATAGTGGAAGTTTCAAAATGTTCTCCTATAACATTTTTTAAACATTTACTTTATTTTCCAGTCAGTGGTCCCCCCACTGACACCATTGATTTTTTTCAACAATATTATGTCAATAAGACAGTGAAATTTCCTGAGGCAGTTTCAGACATATTCAAAGAACTGGGCAATAAAGAATTTAGGAAAGAAGTGGATTGAGTGATAAAGAATTTAGGAAACCCATGATTGAGGGAAAGAGTCTTGTCCACTGTTTAAATTATCATTCATTTCTTATTTATCTTTCCAGATAAAACTGCACAGATCCTTGCAGGAAGCTGTGTTCTATTTTGAGTTGGTCTATGATTGGTTCAAACACAACTCAGGAAGCTATTGCTGAAAAACTAAACACAGAGAAAGCTGGAGAAACTCAGCAGCACTGACAGCATATGTGGAGAGAGAAACAGAGTTAACATTTTGAGTATGGTATGACTCTTCTTTGAAAGCTATTTCCCAAGTTAATCCATCTCGTCTGCATATCCCTGGACACTATGGGCAATTTAGCTTGTCCAATGCACTGATAAAATGGGATACTCAGTCGGACAGTGCTTTTTTCTTTTACTGAAGTAGTATGTATTGAATTTTAAACAAATGGTCTCACCGAAATTATCATCTGTCCAGAACTCTGCAGAAAGGAGTTAAAGAAAGTGAAGGAGAAATATTGTGAAGATTTGATCAAAATTTGATGTGCCCTGAAAGGTAAAAGATTGATGGTACTTAGGTTTCACTGCAGGTATCTCTTTGTGACACACACACATATACACGGTCACAGTGTTTTTGCACAAAGTGTCTTAAGTTGACTTTCATTGACAATAGTATCTCAGCAAGTGAAGGATTCCTTCAGTTACAGGGTTGATTTACCTGATGGCTGAATACATTTGGTCCACAAGAGACACATTATTGTCTGAAACCAGTCAAGGTCACCATTGCCTCCTTTCTTTGGGAATATTCTAAGCATTAACGAATGCATCTTCATCACTTCAGCCAGATACCGCTCACCACAGAATCAAGAATGTTATTGATGCTTTATTCTGGTGGGAATTACAGTCCTTTCCCAATTAAAGCAGATTAAAGGAAAATCAGCCAGTCTCACTAATTCACAGGATACCCATAGGTTCAAGGAGTAATTTACAACTGCATGTTGAAATCAAAGCCATTTTATGAACTGTAAAGAATTCTATTTTATTGATGTGGCTTTAATGTGTATGGGGGAGATATTTGTGAATGATTTTGTGATTCAGTTCCTCCTTTCCAATGAATAGCCCCTTCAGTGTGTCATTGTAACTGAGAAGGAGGCAGGAATCTCAATAACTGTTGTTGTTAGACATATTAAACGGCAAGTGACAATAATATCATTGTGTTTTGTGAGAGGAAAGTCATAATGACAAATGTATTAAACTTCTTTGAGGGAGTAACAAGTAACATGGATAAAGGGGAACTCATCAGTGCACTGTCATTGGATTTTCAGAAGACATTTGGCAAAATGCCACATCAAAGGTTTACTTTGCAAAATAAAATGTTATTGTGTGTGAAGTAACATATTACCATGGACAAAGGATTGGTGAGTTATAGGTACACAGAGTAGTTCTAAATGCGTCATTTTTTGTTGACAAGCAATGATGAGTGATGTGCCACAGGAATCAGTGCTGGGAATTGTAGGTTAAAAAGTAAGTTGTGAAGAATTATAGAATCATAGAATCCTTACAGTGTGGAAGCAGGCCATTTGGCCCATCAAATCCACACCGATCCTCTGATGAGCATCCCACTCAGACCTAACCCTCCTACCCTTTCCCTGTAACCTGTATTTCCTATGGTTAATCCACCCAGCCTGCACGTCCCTGGACACTGTGGGCAATTTAGCATGGCCAATCCACCTAACCTGCATATCTGTAAAAAGTGGATATGAAAAGTCTGCAGAGAGATATAGATAGGTCAAATGAGTAGGCAAACAATTGCCAGGTGGAATATAATTTAGATAAATGTAAGTTGAACACTTTGGCAGAATGAATAGAAAACCAATGTATTATTTAAATATGGAGAGAAGTTGCAGAATTCGGGATGATAACCGAGGATTTGGGAGACATGGTATACAAACCAAACAAATGCAATACAGCAATAAATTAGGAAGGCCAGTGGAATGTTGTTTATTGACAATGGGATATAAAAGTAGGGATGTTTTGTTGCAGTTGTATCAGCCATTGGGGAAGCTATATTTGGAATGCTATGTACACTGTTTATCTAATTTAAGAAAGGATATTTTAAAGGCAGTTCAGAGAAGCCTCACTTACCTAATTCCTGGAATGGGGATGGTTATCCCATGCCAAAAAGTTGAACAGGCTGGCCCTGTATCCAGTGGTGTTTCGAAGAATGAGAGGAAATCTGTTTGAAGCTTATAGAGAGGTGACCTGTTTAAAACCTACAGGATTCTGAGAAGATTTGACAGGGTGGTGCGGAGCTGTTTCCTCTTGTGAGAGAGACTAGAACAAAAGGACACTGTTTCAAAGTAAAGGTTTAATTTAAGATGGAGATTCACTAAGTTATGTCATTGATGTAGAAGGTGAATGGCAATCCAAGGGAATTTCATAGTTGACATGAAGTCTTTAGCTCATACAATATGTTCCAGGAAGACCATAAGATTATAAGACAGAGGAGCAGAAATTAGGCCATTCAGCCCATTGAGTCTGCTCCGCCATTCAGTCAAGGCTGATAGATTTCTCAACCCTTAATCCCCATTATGTTCAAGAACTTATCTATCTCAGTCTTAAATAAAGTCAATGATCTGGCCCCACAGTCTTCTGTGGAAATGACATCCAGAGATTCGCCACTCTAGAAGTTTCTCCTTATCTCCGTTCATGAAGACATGAATAATATCAGCCAGTTTACAGTGAGCTGACCACAAATGAGATGTCTGATACCTTTTCTACCAATAAACCAACTGCATCAATGTTACCAAGTTAGAAAGATTTTATAGAATCTAAATGGAAGCTTGTCATCAGTTTAGGAGTTACAGATAGGATGTATTTATATACACCCCACAGTGCCTGAAGGTGACTGACAGGAACTGTATGTGATTTTGTTTTAAATATGTTTTTATTGCAGTGAAGAACAGTCACTATTGAATGGATGCTGAGGTGATTTTCAGGTCAAATTGCTGAGGTGCATGCTGGATTTGTTAACCAGATTAGGTAGTATCTGTACATTAGGGATCCTGGCTTCCTCAGGAACAAATCATGAAGACATGGGAGAAATTCTTCCATGATCCAGCCAAGCCAGCTGACTCTGCAAGTCACGGTCACCATGAGCAGCATGGCATGCTGCATTCCCTCTAAGTGCCTTTTCCCAACTGGAAATGTAAACAGAGGGGTGGGGTAAACATCCTGAAGGTTTTGGTTGGAGGATGGATGGGTGCTCAATGCATGTACCTCAATTGTCCATTGTCAAAGGGGCATACACTCAGAATTAACATTGGAAAAATGTAGAAGGGGGAAGAAATATTTCCAGCAAAGGGTTATTAGAACATGGCATTCAGTTCCATAAATGAGACAAGCACATATGAATTGCATGGACAGTTGTTTAAATAAAGATGAATTTGATTTGGAAAGTCAGTGCCAGCATGATTGAAGAGCTTCCTTCTCTGCTGTATCTACTGTGACACTGTGTAACACATCAGAGCATCCAGGACTCATGGGTTTAAGAGAGGGATCTGCACACACAGGATAAAGACTTCACTTTTCTGGTGACCACTTTTAAAATACAACTCTCCACTCTTTTTTCAGTAGAAAAACTGCAGAGTAGATAATAGGACAAGGCACTCTGGTTTCATCAATTCTGACAAATAGCATTTTAATGTTTGACTTCTGTTTTACTTATCCATCTCTCTTCAAACTGAGATCGGTGGCTCACTGGAAGAGGTCTAGATCAGATGACAATAATTATGCTTTTAGTTTCACTCACTTCCCAGAATATCCACAAATTGTTTAAAAACTTCACTGCATGGCATCAACAAGCTAAAGAGCATTAAAAACATGGGCTTGTCTGGAACTGGGTCATACATGCTGCGCTACACTTGCATGCTTGGCTGTTTGTGAAAAAGATGAAAAATTTATATGACAAGTAATTACCACAAAGAATCCCATGGAGACAAACTCGAACCATGTTAACCTGCTGTGTTACCAGCTGTTAGCGAATGGTAGATCTCTGTGGCATTTTTCTTGCAAAATTTTGCAAGAATCATTTTGCAGCTATTTATTCCTATTTATTAGGAATTAAAAGGAAAAGTGTGAAATGAGGACATTCTGGACAGTTTGGTGAGAAAACAAGTGGTTTTGATCAACAGTTTCAGCCTTAATATTAATTTAGCTAAAAGAGCATTTTTAAAGATCTCTGAACTGCAGAGACTCACGTGAAATATTGCCATAAGCCTGTTTATGAAAACCTGAAAATAACTTTGCACAGCTAAGGTTAAGAGTGGAAACTGTTCCCACTAAGTTTAAAGACGATACCAGAAGGTATACAGTTTTGTAATGATACAGATGGCACTAGCAGAATGTGAGAGGGAAAGTATGATACTGAAACTGGCAGGTACTAAATGAAATGCTTGCAGGAATCGTATGAAGACCCGAAGAAAACATTGAGATAGAAGTTAGTGTTTGAGAAGTCAGCAAAATATGTCTCGCTTTCTTTCTCCATGTGTCACTATGTTCATATCTCACTATTCATTTCTCAATAATAGTGCAATTGTTATTAATAAACAGTTAGTTCTGATGAAGGGCTTTTGCCCGAAACGTCGATTTTCCTGCTCCTTGGATGCTGCCTGAACTGCTGTGCTTTTCCAGCACCACTCTAATCCAGAAGTTAGTTCTCACCACCAGCTAAGTGATGTCTTGGTGCTTGTTCAAAAGTTCCAGAGATGAGGCATTCTGCCAAATGACTTTGACAGTCATCTCATGGAGCCACGTGACCGGATCCATCCTCTCCTTTCCCACCCAGTCTCATGGATGTTGCATGCTGACCACTTTCTGATGGACTGGTAGTCAAAGGTGTCTTTCTTCACAAAGAATAGGTGATACAATGCCACACTTTTTGACTTTGATCTCTAGCATCTTCAGTCCTTACTTTCTCCTTCATGGAGTTCCTGCAGATCTGGTCTATCTTAGGCTTCCAGATGCGATGGAAGATGGCTCGGGTGACAGAAACAGTGGAGAACAGTGTATGGCCAGGCCTGCGCCATACACAACAACATAGAGTGCCTCAAACCTGATGACCAGGTTTTTACCCACAATGGAGAGGGAGCAGTGCTCCCAAATTACCAATTTCTGCTGCACTTTGGAGATATACGCTCCTCCCAAGACTTTTTGCATGCCCCAGTCCCTCCGAACCATATTCCCAGGACATTCAGGTAATCTGCCCTGACAGTGAAGGGAATGAAGGATCAGTTGGCCCAATTCCCAAAGAAAATGGTCTATCTCTTGCCTTGATGTACCTTGCCAACGCCAGTTCAAACTGGTCACAGATGTTCATGGGACTGCACACTGACAGCGGATCTAAACAGAAAACGGTGACATCATCCATGTACAGGGAGGTTTTGACCTGCTAGCCTCCACTTCCTGGAATAGTCACCACTCTCAGGCTCACATCTTTCCTGATGGACTCAGCAAAGGGCTCTATACAAATAAGGCTGGAGAAAGTGAGTGGCCATGCCTGACTCTGGATCTGATCAGGAAGCTCTCTGATTCCCACCCATTGACTGAGACTGCTCTAACCATGTTGGTGCAGAGCAGTTGGATTCAATTGTAGATTCCACACCCCAAGCCCATTTTGGAGAGCACATCCCACATGTTCATGTGCGATATCCTGTCAAGGGCCTTCTCCTGTTCTAAGCTGATAAGGCAGGTGTCCACCCCACTGTCCTGCACACAAGGCTGTCAGAGAGTGTCCTGTCCAGTACAGCACATGTTTGGGCAGGGTGAAGCACCAATCCCAGAACAGACCTGACCCAGTCGGTGATGACCTTATACAAAATTTTGTACTCTGCATTCAGCAATGATATTGATCGCTGATTTCTAATTTCCTCCCTGTCCCCTTCCGCTTTTAGACGAGGACAATGATACCTTTCCTCACGTTACTCTCAGCAATCTGCCAGACTGTACCAACTGAACTCACCCATCACTAATTGCCCAGAGCTGGGGCAGGGGTTAGGTTAAGAGATAACCACATTAATGTGGGTCCAGAGCCCACATGTAGGCCAACCAGGTAAAGACAGCAGATTTCCTTCCCTAAAGGGCATTAGTGAACTGGCCAGATTTTTACAACAATTGACCATGGTCGTCACCTGATGAAGGAACAGCGCACCAAAAGTTAGTGCTTCCAAATAAACCTGTTGGACTATAATGTGGTGTTGTGTGATTTTTAATTTTCTGTAGCAATGTGTTCTGCAGATGACCCACTCTCTGGCTGAAAAAAGTCTTCCTCATTGCAGTTCTAAAGGGTTGTTCCTTTACCCTGAGGCCATGCCCTTGGATCCCAGTCTCTCCTACTAATCGTCTCCATGTCCACTCTATCCAGGCCTCTCAGTGTTCTCTAAGTTTCACTTAGATCTCCCTTCATCATTTTAAACTCCATCAAGTACAGACCCAGAGTCCTCAACGGCTCCTCAAAACACAAACCCTTCATCCCTGGGTTCATCCTTGTAAACTTCCTCTGGATCCCCTCCAATGCCATACATCTGTTCTTAAATACAGGGCCTAAAACTGCTCACAGTATTCCAAAAGCAGTCTGACAAGACCAGTACATCTCTTCTGTTATATTCTAGCCCTCTTGAAATGAATAATAACATTACATTTGCCTTCCTAACTGCCAACTGAACTTGCATGTTAACCTTAACATAATCCTAAACTAAATCTCCCAACTCCCTTTGTGTTTCAGATTTCTGAAGCCTTTTGCCATTTAGAAAATAGCTTTACCTCTATTCTTCTTCCGAAGTGCATAACCTCATACTTTCCTCATTGTATTCCATCTGCCACTTCTTTGTGCAGTCTCCTAGCCTGTCCACGTCCTTCTGTGCACTTCTTCAACACTACCTGTCTCTCCAGCTATTTTTATGTCATCTGCAAACTTAACAACAATGCCCTCAGTTCCTTCATCCTGATTGTAAGTGTATAACGGAAATAACGTAAATATATAGCGTGAACACTGTCCCCCATAACTCCACGAGTCACCAAGTAGCATCCTGGAAAAGACCTGTCTATTCCCACTTTCTAGGAGAAAGTGAGGACTGCAGATGCTGGAGATCAGATGGAGAGTGTGGATGGTGCTGGAAAAGCACAGCAGGCCAGGCAGCATCCGAGGAGCAGGAGAATCAATGTTTTGAGCATAAGCCCATTCCCATTCTCTGCCTTCTGCCAGTCAGTCAAACCTCTATCCATGCCAGTACCTTGCTGCTAATACCCTTGTCTCTTGTCTAATTTAGCAGCCTCCTGTAAAGTACCTTGTCAAAGGTCTTGTGTAAATCCAAAGATCACATCCACTGGCTCTCCGTTATCTAACTTGCTCATCACGTCCTCAAAGAATTTGAACAGATTTGTAAGGCATCATCTTCCCTTGACAAGGCCTTGCCGACTCAACCCTATTTTACCTGCACTTCCAAGTCCTCCGAAATCTTTTTCTCAATAATGGACTTTAAAATCTTACCAACGACCAAGGTCAGCCTAACTGAGCTGTAATAACACAGGAAACCCATGGGAAAGGAATACCTTTTATTGTTAAACATGAAAATATAGCCGCCACCCATCTTGGGACGAACAGTTCTGAGACACATGCCTGGGTCTACTTTGTTTTTCTCTAGGAGAAAGTGAGGTCTGCAGATGCTGGAGATCAGAGCTGAAAATGTGTTGCTGGAAAAGCGCAACAGGTCAGGCAGCATCCAAGGAGCAGGAGAATCGACGTTTCGGGCATAAGCCCTTCTTCAGGAAGAAGGGCTTATGCCCGAAACGTCGAATCTCCTGCTCCTTGGATGCTGCCTGACCTGCTGTGCTTTTCCAGCAACACATTTTCAGCTTTGTTTTTCTCTAATCAGCCTTGCCAGGGATGTTGTGACATCATTCTGGTACGGATGGGACTTGAGCCCAGGTGCCCGGTGCAGGGGTAGGGACACCACCATTACACCTCAAGGGAGAACAAAAAGGGGCTAAATCAAAATGGAGTTGGATGGGAAAATAAACACTCTTACCCCATTCTAACCCACACTGCCCACCGCTCTCTAAAGGCATGAAAAGCATTGATGGACACCCAGGCACAAGCGTAACCATGGTAGAGGGGCAGGAAGTTGGCAGAGATGACCCCCCCTCTCTGACCCATTGCCTGGACCTGTTTAGAGCCAAGGAGCAGACCCATGAGGAGGTCCTCCAACTTGTCCACACTCTTCTGCCCAAAGATCGATGTGTGGAGCTAAAGTACAACCAAAAGCAAATCAAAAGGATTTTCAAATAACGAAAAAGAGGGCTGCAATCACCCACAACAAATATATACACTGCCGATGGACTCCTCAGCTCTGCAAACCAGTTGGGCTGGGAGTCCATGTACCGCTGCTGCTGTCTGTGGTTATAAGGGATTCTGCGTGCAGCACCCTGCACCCCAGGTCCCCGAGGGAGAGAGGGAGGACATTTGGCTAGAGACCCCTCCACTGGAATCCCTGCCACACTGCAATAAACTAATGTGCCGAGACATGGACGGGCAATGTTTAAAGGAGTCAAAGTGGATGGTGTGTAGGACCTGTCTGTTTAAAAAGCAACTCCATGGCAAGCAGAAACTATAGGGAGGGCATTCCCATGAGCTGGCTCAGATTGGGGGGGGGGGGGGGGGGGGGGGGGCTCCTGAGAGAGGTTCAGGACCCTGGGGCCGATGTGAAATCCCATTGGAGCAGGGATTCTATTGCACGCCTGAGCATCCTCCAGTCTCGGGCAACTATCTGTGTGGAGTTTGCACATTCTCCCTGTGTCTGCATGGGTTTCCTCAAGGTGCTCTGGTTTTCCCCCACAATCCAAAGATGTGCAGGTTAGGTGAATTGGTCATGCTAAATTACTCATAGTGTTCAGGGATGTGTAGGTTAGGTACATTAATCAGGGGAAATGTAGAGGTTTGGGTGAGATACTCTTCAGAACATCAGTGTGTACTTGTTGGGCCAAAAGGCCTGTTTCTACACCGTAGGGATTCTATGAAACTGGTGCACAACATCGGCTCCAAGCATGGCCTGCCTGAGTCTGTTTTATAAAGGGCTCAGCTGAACAGGCCATCACCAGTAAACACGGGAACTCTTACTCAACAACTAATTGGAGATTAGTTAATGATTCCCCAGGAGCCTTACAAGGGGTTATCACACAGCCTATAATTTCCCATCTTCTGTCTCCCTCCCCCTTTAAACACAGATGTTACATTAAACATTTTCCAGTCCTCTGGGAGCTTCCCTGACTCCAGTGATTCGTCCACAATCTCCTAAAATGGCCTTCAGAACTCTAGGATGTAGACATTCTGGTACAGGTGATTTATCCATCTTCAGACCTTTCTGCTTCCCCAAAGCTCAGGATTCTGGGTAATCCAAGATGGAGGACGGGAAAAAATTCAGGTTGTAACAGCTGCTCCTTTTTTGACGTGTTTTAGGTGCTGGAGGTGATTTCCTCAAATCCGAGGAACAGCAATTACTGTTTTATATGCTGCTGCATTGTTGTGGAACTTTAGAGAAAAGAAATCAAAACAACAGCACTTTTAAAAGGAAGAAGAACAGACAAAGACTAGGTTCCCTACAGTGTGGAAACAGGCCCTTTGGCCCAACAAATCCACGCCAACCCTCTGAAGAGCAACCCCCCCAGACCCATTCCCCTACATGTACCCCTGACTAATGCACCTCACACGATGAGCAATTTAGCTTGGTCAATTCACCTAGCATGCACATTGTTGGACTGTGGGAGGAAACCCACTGAGACACAGGGAGAATGTGCAAGCTCCACACAGACAGTTGCCCGAGATGGGAATTTAATCCAGGTTCCTGGCACTGTGAGGCAGCAGTAACTAACCACTGAGTCACCATGTGGAAGCACATAGTGCGGTCAGTGCAGGAGAGAGAGAGAGAGAGAGAGAGAGAAAGAAACCCACATTGCTAACTGACAGAGTTAGAAGTTATTGCTTTTGCTGTTGAATTCATGTATCGCTGGACATCGGAGTACGTCTGGGAAAATTAAAAAACACTGAAATTCACAACTGACGTTAGAGGAACCTGTCTGGGAGAGACACAGCACAGAAACAGATAAGTGGATGTTTTAAACTTGGCCTTAAAATAAGTCTACAGTAGTGAGTACAGTGGGTTCTTTCATGCATATATGTTTTATTGAGTTATATCTCTTGATTAAATTTAAACTATGAGCCTTAAGTATTAATTTAACCTGGAGTAGTGTTTTGTAGAGGAATAAGACAGTGCTATTTTCTGGGTCTGCAGATTGAAAGAAGTATAAATAGCCTGGAGTAGAGTGATGTGCTCTTCTTGTCAGATGTGGGAGTTTAGGGAGAGTTTATGGGTTACTGAGGATTATATCTGCAATAAATGCCATTGGTTACAAATCCTATCAGATCAAATGGATTGGTTGGAGAGGTAGTTCGAGGCAATGTACAAGAGCAAGGAGATGTGATGGATGGCAATTATAGGAAGGGGGAAAAGTCTCAGCTACAGTCACATGGATAGGTTAACTCCAGGAAAGGTAAGAGAGGTAAGCAGGTAGTGCAGGAGCCTTCTGTGGCTATCCCCATTTCAAACAAGTATGCTGTTTTGGAAAATGTAGGGGTTGATGGATTTTTAGGGGATTGTAGCATGAACAGCCAAGTTACTGGTATTGAGACCAGCTCTAATGTAATGAGAGGCACATCAGGTTCCAAGTAATCAATTGTGTTAGGGGACTCTCTAGTCTGAGGTACAGGCAGACGTTTCTGCGGCCAGCAGAGAAAAATCAGAATGGTGTGTTGCTTCCTTGGTGCCAGGATCAAGGATGTCTCAGAAAGGGTGCAGAATGTTCTCAAGGGGGAGAGGGGCCAGCAGGAGGTTATTGTTCACATTGGAACCAATAACATTGGAAGGGAAAAGTTTGAGATTCTGAAGGGAGATTACAGAGAGTTAGGCAGGAATTTAAAAAGGAGATCTTCGAGAATAGTAATATCTGGATTACTCCCGGTTCTACGAGCTAGTGAGGGCAGGAATAGGAGGATAGAGCAGATGAATGCATGGCTGAGGAGCTGGTATTTAGGAGAAGGATTCACATTTTTGGATCATTGGAATCTCTTTTGGGGTAGAAGTGACCTGTACAAGGACGGATTGCACCTAAAGTGGAAGGGGGCTAATATACTGGCAGGGAAATTTGCTAGCACTGCCTGGGATGGTTTAAACGAGTAAGGTGGGGGGTGATTGGGTGGGAACCCGGGGAGCTAGTGAGGAAAGAGATCCATCTGACACTTTGAGAACAAAGGTAAGTCAAACAGGCAGGGACAAGGTAGGACTAATAAATTAAACTGCATTTATTTCAAGTCAAGAGGCCTAACAGGGAAGGTAAATGCACTCAGGGCATGGTTAGGAACATAGGACTGGGATATCATAGCAATTACAGAAACATAGCTCAGGGATGGGCAGGACTGGCAGCTTAATGTTCCAGGATGCAAATGCTACAGGAAGGATCGAAAGGGAGGCAAGAGAGGAGGGGGCGTGGCATTTTTGATAAGGGATAGCATTACAGCTGTGCTGAGGGAGGATATTCCCAGAAATACCTCCAGGGAGGTCATTTGGGTGGAATTGAGAAATAAGAAAGGGATGATCACCTTTTTGGGATTGTATTATAGACCGCCCAATAGTCAGAGGGAAATTGAGAAACAAACTTGTAAGGAGATCTCAGCTATCTAAGAATAATAGGGTGGTTAAGGGAGAGGATTCTAACTTGCCAAACATCGACTGGGACTGCCATAGTGTTAAGGGATTAGATAGAGAGGAATTTGTTAATTGCGTACGAGACAATTTTCTGATTCAGTATGTGGATGTACCTACTAGAGAACATAGAACATAGAACATAGAACAATACAGCACAGAACAGGCCCTCGATGTTGTGCCAACTTGTGAACTATTCTCCGCTCGTCCCCCTATCCCAAAATCATCCATATGCTTATCTAAGGATTGTTTAAATCTCCCTAAGGTGGCTGAGTTGACTACATTGGCAGGTAGGGCATTCCACGCCCTTACCACTCTCTGAGTAAAGAACTTGCCTCTGACATCTGTCTTAAATCTATCACCCGTCAATTTGTAGCTGTGTCCTCTTGTACAAGCTGACGTCATCATCCTAGGGAAAAGTCTTTCACTGTCTACCCTTTCTAATCCTCTGATCATCTTGTATGTCTCTATCAAGTCCCCCTCCCCCCTTAGCCTTCTTCTTTCCAATGATAACAGACCCAAGTCTCTCAGCCTTTCCTCATAGACCTTCCCTCCAGACCAGGCAACATCCTGATAAATCTGCTCTGCTCCTTTTCCAAGGTGCAAGACTTAACCTACTCTTGGGAAATAAGGCAAGGCAGGTGACTGAGATGTCATTGGGGGAGCACTTTGGGGCCAGCGACCATAATACTATTAGTTTTAACATAGTGACGGAAAAGGATAGGCCGGATCTAAAAGTTGAAGTTCTAAATTGGAGGAAGGCCAATTTTGACGGTATTAGGCAAGAACTTTCAGAAGCTGATTGGGCGCAGATGTTCGCAGGTAAAGGACGGCTGGAAAATGGGAAGCCTTCAGAAATGAGATAATGAGACTCCAGAGAAAGTATATTCTGGTAGGTATAGGGAATACTGGATTTCTAAAGAAATTGAGGTCTTGGTAAGAGAAAAAAGGAAGCAAATGTTAGCTATAGACAGGATAGATTGGAATGAATCCTTAGAAGAGTATAAAGGCAGTACTTAAGAGAGAAATCAGGAGGGCAAAAAGGAGACATGAGATAGCTTTGTTAAATAGAGTTAACGTAAATCCAAAAGGTTTTTACAAATACATTAAGGACAAAAGGGTAACTAGGGAGACTTTTGTGTGGAGCTACAGAAAGTGGGGGAGATACTAAACGACTATTTTGCATCAGTATTTACTGTGGAAAAGGATATGGAAGATATAGAATGTAGGGAAATTGATGATGACGTCTTGAAAAATGTCTATATTACAGAGGAGGAAGTGCTGGATATCTTGAAAAGCATAAAAGTGGATAAATCCCCAGGATCTGATCAGAAGTACCACAGAATTCTGTGGGAAGCCAGGAAGGTGATTGCTGGGCCTCTTACTGAGATACTTGTATCCTCATTAGTCACAGGTGAAGTGCCGGAAGACTGGAGGTTGTCTAATGTGGTTCCACTGTTTAAGAAGGGTGGTAAGGACAAGCCAGGGAACTATAGATCAGTGAGCCTGATGTCAATGGTGGGCAAGTTGTTGGAGGGGATCCTGAGGGGCAGGATTAACATGTATTTGGAAAGGCAAAGACTGATTAGGGATAGTCAACATGGCTTTGTGCGTGGGAAATCATGTCTCACAAACTTGATTGAGTATTTTGAGGAAGTAACAAAGAGGATTGATGAGGGCAGAGTGGTGGACATGATCTATATGGACTTCAGTAAGGTGTTCGACAAGTTTCCCCATGGGAGACTGGTAAGCAAGGTTAGATCTCACGGAATACAGGGAGAACTCGCCATTTGGATACAGAACTGCTCAAAAATAGAAGACAGAGGGTGATGTTGGAGGGTTGTTTTTCAGACTGGAGGCCTGTGACCAGTGGATTGCCACAAGGATCGGTGCTGGGTCCTCTACTTTTCACTATTTATATAAATGATTTGGATGTGAGCATAAGAGGTATTGTTAGTAAGTTTGCTGATGACATCAAAATTGGAGGTGTAATGGACAGCGAAGGAGGTTATCTCAGATTGCAACAGGATCTTGACCAGTTGGGCCAATGGACTGAAAAGTGGCAGATGGAGTTTAATTTAGATAAATGTGAGGTACTGCATTTTGGGAAAGCAAATCTTAATGGAAAGGTCCTCAGGAGTGTTGCTGAACAAAGAGACCCTGGAGTGCAGGCTCATAGCTCCTCAAAAGTGGAATTGCGGGTAGATAGGATAGTGAAGAAGGCGTTTGATATGCTTTCCTTTACTGGTCAGAGTATTGAGTACAGTAGTTGGGAGGTCATGTTACGGCTGTGCAGGGCATTGGTTAGGCCACTGTTGGAATATTGCGTACAATTCTGGTCTCCTTCCTATTGGAAAGGTGTTGTGAAACCTGAAAGGGTTCAGAAAAGATTTACAAAAATGTTGCCAGGGTTGGAGGATTTGAGCTATTGGGAGAGGTTGAATAGACTGGGACTGTTTTCCCTGGAGTGTCGGAGGCTGAGGGGTAACCTTATAGAGGTTTACAAAATCTTGAGGGGCATGGATAGAGGAAATTAGATAAAGTATTTTCCCTGTGGTAGGGGAGTCAAGAACTAGAGGACATAGGTGTAGAATGAGAGGGGAAAGATATAAAAGAGACCTAAGGGGCAACTTTTTCACATAGAGGGTGGTACGTGTATGGAATGAGCTGCCAGAGGATGTGGTGGAGGCTGGTACAATTGCAACATTTAAGAGGCATCTGGATGGGTATGTGAATAGGAAGGGTTTGGAGGGATATGGGCCAGGTGCTGGCAAGTGGGACTAGATTGGGTTGGGATATCTGGTAAGCATGGACGGTTGGACCAAAGGGTTTGTTTCCGTGCTCTGCATCCCTATAACTCTATGACTCTGTAATGCCTTCTCCTTAGTGATGGCCACTACACTCACCTCTGCCCCTGACTCTCCTGAAGTTATGGTATGCTGCTGGGATCTCCCACCATGAAAACTGATGCAATGTACCTATTTACCTCTTTAGCTCCTCTGTCATTTCTTTGTTCCCCATTATTACTTCTCCAGCCTCATTTTCCAGTGTTTCAATGTCTACTCTTGCCTCTCACTTACCTTTTGTATATTTAAAAAAAAACTCTTGCAATTTTTGTTTATATTTCTAGCTTGCTTGCCCTCATATTTCATTTTCTCCCCCTTATTGGGTTATCCTCTCCTAGTTTCTAAAGGATTCCCAATCCTCTGGTTTCCAGTTAATTTGCACCACAATGTATGCTTTCTCTTTTGCTTTTGTGCTGTCCCTGACTTGCCTTATCAGCCACAGTTACCTCATCCTCCCCTTAATATGTTTCTTCTTCCTTGGAATGAATTTCTGCTGTGCCTCCCGAATTACCCCCAGAAATTCCTACCATTGCTGCTTCATACTCTTCCCCACTAAATTCCTTTCCAACCAATTCTGGCCAGCTACAGTGGCACAGTGGTTAGCACTGCTGCCTCACAGCACCAGAGGCGACTGACTATGTGGAGTTTGCATGTTCTCCCCGTGTCTGCGTGGGTTTCCTCCGGGTGCTCTGGTTTCCTCCCACAGTCCAAAAATGTGCTGGTTAGGTGAGTTGGCCATGCTAAATTGCCCATAGTGTTAGGTAGAGGTAAAATGTAGGGGTATGGGTGGGTTGCGCTTCGGCAGGTCGGTGTGGACCTGTTGGGCCGAAGGGTCTGTTTCCACACTGTAAGTAATCTAATCCTCCCTTGTCTCTTTGTAGTTACCTTTACTCAATTGTAACACCGTTACATCTGATTCCAGCTTCCCCCTCTCAAACTGAAGGGTGAATTCCCCCCTCGGGGTTCCTTCACCTTAAGCTTGCGAGTCAACTCTACCTCGTTTCTCATCACTAAATCCAGAAATGCCTTTTCCCTGATGGGCTCTACCACAAGTTGCTCCAAAAAACCATCATGTAGACAGACCACAAATTCATTTTCTTGGGATGCACTGTCCACCTGATTTTCCCAGCCTGTCTGCATAGTGAAGTCTTCATTGATTATTGTTAAAATGCTTTTCTTACATGGCTTTTCTATTTCCTGATTTATTTTCTTACCCACATTCTGACTATTTCGAGGAGGACAGTACACAACTCCCATCAGGGTCATTTTTTCTTTGCTGTTCCTCAACTCTCCCCACACAGATTGTATACCTTCCAACTCTAGATCACCTTTAATTTAGTTTTTTACCAACAAGGCCAGCCCACCCCCTCTGCCTGTCCTTTGATAGGATGCGTATCCTTGGATATTTCGTTCCAAGCCCTGATCCCCTTGCAGCCACGTCTCTGTGATACCCACAACATCATACCTTCCATTTTTAATCTCTGCTACAAGCTCAATCACCTTGTTTTGTACACTGTCCGTATTTACCAGACTGGATCAGGTGGAGGAGAAAGTGCGGATTGCAGATGCTAGAGATCAGAGTTGAGAGCGTGGTGTTGGAAAAGTGCAGCCAGTCAGGCAGCTTCCGAGGAACAGGAGAGTCAACGTTTTGGGCATAAGCCCAACATCAGGAATCAGGATCAGGTGGAGTCTGTCCCATCCAGTCCCTTTCTGTCCCAATAGTGATGCCAGTGCCGTATGATATGGAACCTCTCTTTTCCACACTCCTCCTTTAGCAACGTGTTCACTTCCTTAATCTTCTAATCTCTTCGCAGTTTGCATGTGGCTCAGGTAATAATCCAGAGATCATGACCCTTGAGGTCCTGTTCTTTCATTTTGTTTTTAATTCCTGATATTCCCTAAACAGGGATTCTTGCCTGTGTCCTAACATGGACCACAACAATTGGATCCTTCCCCTCCCAAGATATCGCTCACCTTGGCATCAGGCAGGCAACACACCATGTGGGACACTCAATCCTGCTCACAAAGAATGCAATAGATCTCTCTAGTTATAGAACCCCCTCCCACTACCACTTTTCTTTGTGCTCCTCCTGCTTTATGGTGGTGGTCAGCTTGACCATACTCCATATCAACTCTTTCCTCATCCATTCAGGCAGCAAGTACTTCATACCCCGTGTTGGGCAAGCTCAGGAGCTAATGTTCCGGGTCCCTCTACTGCCTTACTGGTTGTCACACCCTCTTGTCCTTGACCATTGGATAATTTTGAAATATTAAAGCCAAAGGGTGTGACTGCCAAAAGGAGGGTGCATTGATATCACAGCTGTGCTAAAGGAAGACTCTATGGAGGGCTTGGGTAGTGAGGCATTATGGGTGGAGATGAGAAATAAGAAGGGTGCAGTTACATTGGTGGAGCTGTATTACAACAACGAGCATGAGGTAGAAGAACAAATAGATAAACAGATTATGGAAAGATGTAGATGCAACAGGGTGGTGGTGATGGGAGATTTTAATTTTCCCAACATCAACTGTGTCAGGGGTCTGGATGCGACAGAATTTGTAAGGAGCATCCAGGAAGGTTTTTTAGAACAGTATGTCAATAGTCCGACGAGGGAAGGGGCCATATTGGACCTGGTGTTGGGGAATGAGCCGAGCCAGGTGATAGAAGTTGTGGTGGGGGATTTCTTTGGGAATAGTGACCACAATTCTGTAATTTTTAGAATACTCGTAGACAAGGATGAGAGTGGTCCTAAGGGATGAGTACTAAACTGGGCCAAGGCCAATTATATCAACATTCTGCAGGAGTTGGGAAATGTGAATTGAGAGCAGCTATTTGAAGGGATGTCCACATCTGATATGTGGGAGGCTTTCAAAGATAATTTGAAGATGGTGCAGGATAGGCATGTTCCTTTGAAAACAAAGGATAAGAAAGGCAAGATTTGTGAACTGTGGATGACAGGAGAAATTGTACGACTAGCCAAAAGGAAAAGTGAAGCATACATAAGATCCAGGCAGCTAAGAACAGAACAGGCTTTGGAGGAATATTGGGAGAGTAGGACCAATCTTAAACGAGGAATCAAGCGGGCTAAAAAGGGTCATGAAATAACATTAGTGAGCAGAATTAAGGAAAATCCCAAGGCCTTTTATAAGAAGCAAGTAGGTAACTAGAGAAAGGGTTGGTCCACTAAAGGATCAGGAAAGAAGGTTGTATGTCGAACCTGAGAGAATGGGTGAGATTCTCAATGATTACTTTGCATCAGTGTTCACTGAGGAGAGGGCCATGATGAATGTTGAGATTAGAGATAGAAGTTTGCTTACTCACGTTGACAGAAGGAGGAAAATGTGTTGGGTAGGCTAAAGGATATTAAGGTAGACAAATCCCGATGACTGGATGGGATCTATCCAAGGTTGCTGAGGGAGTGAGAGAGGAAATAACTGGGATAGAGGAAAAATCTATGTATATTTGGGGCTGTTGAAAATATGGTGCTGGAAAAGCGCAGCAGGTCAGGCAGCATCCAAGGAACAGGAGATTCGACGTTTCGGGCATAAGCTCTTCTTCAGGAATCTTCAGGAATATTTGGGGCTGTCACAGATATCCTTGTAACATCCTTAAACACAGGTGAAGTGCCGGAGGACTGGAGGGTTGTTAATGTTGTTCCCCTCTACAAGAAGGGTAGTAGGGATATTCCAGGTAACTACAAACCAGCGAGCCTGACATCAGTGGTGGGAAAGTTGCTGGAGAAAGTATTGAAGGATAAAATCTATGCATATTTGGAAAACAATGGGCCTATCAGTGATAGATGATTTTGTGCGGAGGAAGTTGTACCCCCTACTCAGGAAGTGTCTCCCACCTATCCTTGTCCTCAATTAAAAAAGTTCTGAGCGTTGGTTTGTAAGGTGGTCAGTGTTTTCTTTCGTGTTTAATTTTTTCAGCGGTCTATTTGGAAATTTAGAATAGTGGGAATGGAAGTTAGGGCAGTTGAATGTTCCAATTAGAGTGGTGCTGGAAAAGCACAGCAGGCCAGGCAGCATCTGAAGAGCAGGAAAATCAACGTTTTGGGCAAAAGCCCTTCATCAGGAATGGAGGCAGGGAGCCTCCAGAGTGGAGAGATAAATGGGGGTGGGAGACCTGGTGAGAAGGTAGCAAACAGTATGACCTGGGGATTGCAGTGAGAGAGAGAGAGAGAGAGAGAGAGAGAGACTCACTGACATTCTTGTGGAGAGAGGAGGAGAACTTCTTCAAGGTTTATTGCCTACGGGTGGCATGGTCTGTGATGTCTCAGATCATGTTTTCGGGATCCATGAGGGGGAGGGAGTGCAGCCCCAAGCCGTGGTCCACATAGGCACCAATGACATAAGTAGGAAGAAAGGTGGGGATCTAAGGCATTAATTCAGGGAGCTAGGGTGGAAGCTTAGAGCTAGAACAAACAGAGTTGTTATCTCTGGTTTGTTGCCTGTGCCACATGCTAGTGAAGTGAGGAACATAGAGAGAATGGAGCTGAACACTTGGCTGCAGGGATGGTGCAGGAGGGAGGGTTTTGGATTCTTGGATAACTGGAGCTCCTTCTAGGGTAGGCGGGACCTCTACAAACAAGATGGTCTTCACCTGAACCAGAGGGGTACCAACATCCTGGGGGAGGGGGGAGATTTGGTTATGCTCTTCGGGGGTTTAAGCTAATGCAGCAGGGAACTTGAATTGTAGTTCCAGTGTATGGAAGGTTGAAGGGAGTGAGGTCAGGGATAGGTTTACAAGAGGGCACTGGCAACCAGGCTGTAGGTTTGAAATGTGTACTCCAATGCCAGGAGCACCCGGAATAAGGTGGGTGAACTGCAGCATGGATTGGTGCCTAGGATTTCGATGTTGTGGCCAATTCATAGACATGGCTAGAGGTGGGACAGGAATGGTTATTGCAGATTCTGGGATTTAGATGCTTCAGCATGAACAGAGATGATGGTAAGAGGTGGGGGGGAGGTGTGGCATTATTAATCAAGGGTAGCATTACAGCAGCTGAGAGAACATTTGAGGACTCAACTACTGAGGTAGTTTGGGCTGAGATTAGAAAAGGAGGGGTCACCCTGTTGGGAGTTTTCTATAGGCCTCTGAATTGTTCCTGGGATATAGAGGAAAGGATAGCAAAGATGACTCTCGAAAGGAGAGAGAGTAACAGGTAGTTGTTATGGGGGACTTTAACATCCCCAATATTGACTGGGAATACTGTAGTTCAAGTAGTTTAGATGGGACAGTTTTTGTTCAATGTGTGCAGAAGGTTTTTCTGACACAGTATTTAGACAGGCCAACAAGGGGCGATGCCATATTGGATTTGGTATCGGGGAATGAACCCGGCCAGGTGTTAGATTTGGAAGTAGGTGGTTCCTTTGGCGATAGTGACCATAATTCGGTTATGTTTACATTAGCAATGGGCAGGGATAGGTATATACTGCAGGGAAAGAGGTATAACTGGGACAAAGGCAATTATGATGTGATTGGGCAAAATTTAGGATGCATAGGATGGGGAAGGAAACTGCAGGGATGGACACATTTGAAATGTGGAGCTTATTCAAGAACAGCTACTGCGGATCCTTGGTAAATATATATCCATCAGGCAAGGAGGTAGTTGTCGAGAGAGGGAGCCATGGTTTACTAAAGACCTTGAAGCTCTTGTCAAGAGGAAGAAGAATAGACAATAGACAATAGACAATAGGTGCAGGAGTAGGCCATTCTGCTCTTCGAGCCTGCACCACCATTCAATATGATCATGGCTGAGCATCCTTAATCAGTATCCTGTTCCTTCCTTATTTCCATAACCCTTGATTCCACAATCCTTGAGAGCTCTGTCCAACTCTTTCTTAAATGAATCCAGAGACTGGGCCTCCACTGCCCTCTGGGGCAGAACATTCCACACAACCACCACTCTCTGGGTGAAGAGGTTTCTCCTCATCTCTGTCCTAAATGGCCTACCCCGTATTTTTAAGCTGTGTCCTCTGGTTCAGCACTCACCCATCAGCGGAAACATGTTTCCTGCCTCCAGAGTGTCCAATCCTTTAATAATCTTATATGTCTCAATCAGATCCCCTCTCAGTCTTCTAAACTCAAGGTTATACAAGCCCAGTCGCTCCAATCTTTCAACATAAGATAGTCCCGCCATTCCAGGAATTGACCTCGTGAACCTACACTGCACTCCCTCAATAGCCAGAATGTCTTTCCTCAAATTTGGAGACCAGAACTGCACACAATATTCCAGGTGTGGTCTCACCAGGGCCCTGTACAGCTGCAGAAGAACCTCTTTGTTCTATACTCAATCCCTCTTGTTATGAAGGCCAGCATGCTATTAGCTTTCTTCACTACCTGCTGTACCTGCATGCTTGCCTTCATTGACTGGTGTACAAGAACACCCAGGTCTCTTTGTACTGCCCCTTTACCTAACTTGACACCATTTAGGTAGTAATCTGCATTCCTGTTCTTGCCACCAAAGGGATAACCATACATTTACCCACAGTAAATTGCATCTGCCATGCATCTGTCCACTCACCTAACCTGTCCAGGTCACCCTGTAATCTCCTAACATCCTCTTCACATTTCACCCTGCCACCCAGCTTAGTATCATCAGCAAATTTGCTAATGTTATTACTAATACCATCTTCTATATCATTAATATATATTGTAAAAAGCTGCGGTCCCAGCATTGATCCCTGCGGTACCGCACTGGTCACTGCCTGCCATTCCAAGAGGGAGCTGTTTATCACTACTCTTTGTTTCCTGTCAGCCAACCAACTTTCAATCCAAGTCAGTACTTCGCCCCCAATACCATGCGCCCTAAGTTTGCTCACTAACCTCCTATGTGGGACTTTATCAAAGGCTTTCTGAAAGTCCAGGTATACTACATCCACTGGATCTCCCTTGTCCTTCTTCAGAGTTACATCCTCAAAAAATTCCAGAAGATTAGTCAAGCATGATTTCCCCTTTATAAATCCGTGCTGACTCTGACCTATCCTGTTACTGCTATGTGGGGATGAGGTGTGAAGGCTCAGACAGGGGGCTGGAGAGTTATAAGTTAGCCAGAAATGATCCAAAGAGAGGGCTAAGAAGAGCCAGGATGGGACATGAGAAGTTGTTGGTGGATAGGATCAAGGAAAACCCTAAAGCCTTCTGTAGGTACATCAGGAATAAAAGAATGACTACAGTAAGGTAGCAGTGGAAAGTTGTATATGGAATCTGAGGATATAGGGGAAGTACTTAATAAATACCTTTCTTCAGTATTCACATTGGAAAAGGCAAATGTTAGTGAGAATACGGAGATACGGGTTACAAGATTCGATGGGATTGAGGTTGACAAAGAGGAGGTTTTAGGTTTGGAAGATCTCAAAATGTGTAAGACCCCTTGGCCGGATGGATTCTCTGGGAAGCCAGGGAGGAGATTGCAGAGCCTTTGGCTTCGATCTTTATGTCATTATTGTCAACAGGAGTAGTTCCAGAAGACTGGAGGATAGCAAATGTTGTTCCCTTGTTTAAGAAGGGGAGTTGGAACAGTCCTGGTAATTATAGGCCAGTGAGCCTTACCTCGGTTGTGGGTAAGGTATTGGAAAGAGATAGGATTTATAATCATCTGGAAAGGAATAATTTGATTAGGGACAGTCAACATGCTTTTTGAAGGGTAGGTCATGCCTCACTAACCTTAGTGAATTCTTCCAGAAGGTGACAAAACAGGTGGATGAAGGTTGATGTGGTGTATATGGACTTCAGTAAGGTGTTTGATAAGGTTCCACTTGGTAGACTATTGCACAAAATGTGGGGTTTAGGGATTGTGGGTGATTTAGTGGTTTGGATCAGAAATTGGCTAGCTGAAAGAAGACAGAGGGTGGTGGTTGATGGGAAATGTTCATCCTAGAGCTCAGTTACCAGTGGTCTGCCGCAAGGGTCTGTTTTGGGGCCACTGCTGTTTGTCATTTTTATCAATGATCTGGATATGGGTGGAGAAGGATGGATTAGTAAATTTGCGGATGACACGAAGGTTGTGGATAGTGCTGAAGGCTGTTATGGTTACAGAGGGACATAGATAAGATGCTGAGCTGGGCTGAGAAGTTGCAATTGGAGTTTAATGCGGAAAAGTGTGAGGCAGTTCACTTTGGAAGAAATAACAGAAATGCAGAGTAGTGGGCTAATGGAAAAGTTCTTGGCAGTGTAGATGAACAGAGAGATCTCAGTGTCCAGGTGCATAAATCCCTGAAAGTTGCCACTCAGGTTGATAGGGTTGTTAAGAAGGCATATAGTGTGTTGGGGTTTATTGGTAGGGGGATTGAGTTTCAGAGCCAGGAGGTCATGCTTCAGCTGTACAAGACACTGATAAGGCCACACCTGGAGTATTGTGTGCAGTTCTGGTCACCACATTATAGGAAGGATGGGGAAGCTTTGAAAAGGGTTCAGAGGAGATTTACTCGGATGCTGCCTGGTATGGAAGGGCGGTCTTACGAGGAAAGGCTGAGGGAGCTGAGGCTGTTTTCCTTGGAGAGAAGCAGGTTGAGAGGTGACTTAATGGAGAAGTATATGATGATCAGAGGGTTAGGGACGGTGTACAGTGAGAGCCTTTTTCCTCAGATGGTGAAGGCTAACACGAGGGGACATATCTTTAAATTGAGGGGTGATAGATATAGGGCAAATATTAGAGGTAGTTTCTTCACTCAGAGAATAGTAGGAATGGCCTGCCTGCAACAATAGTACTCGTTGAGGGTATTTAAATGGGCTTTGACCATACATATGGATAATAATGGAACGGTGTAGGTTACAGGGCATCAGATTATTTTCACAGGTGTAACATGGAAGGCCAAAGGCCCTGCACTGCGCTGTAACATTTTATGTTTAATGTTTTAAGGCTAGTCCCTCCCTTACCAGCCAATCAGACCACAGTGTCTCTGTGTCATCATTTTCCCTTTTACCCTGCCAGTGGCCACATGAACTCCCCTTTGGTGGGAGCTCAGTGTTCAGCCAGGGTTTAGCCCAGGTCTATCTGGCCCAGCCCTGCACTGGCCTCGTTGGTGTCAGCTGTCTGCCAGTAGATTTTTTTTTAAGATTAGATTACTTACAGTGTGGAAACAGGCCCTTCGGCCCAACCAATCCACACTGACTCTTCGAAGATCAACCCACCCAGACCCATTCCTCTACAATTACCCCTTCATCTAACTCTATGGGCAATTTAGTATGGCTAATTCACCTAACCGCATGTTTTTGGACTGTGGGAGGAAACCGAAGCACCAGGGGGAAACCCACGAAGACACGGACAGAATGTGCAAACTCCACACGGACAGTTGCCTGAGGCGGGAATTGAACCCAGGTCTTTGGTGCTGTGAGGCAGCAATGCTAACCACTGTGCCACCGTACCGTCCACTGTCCTGCAAATAATATAACTTCTTATTCCTCAGCTCTCTCAAATTCTGTCCTTGATCCATCTGAAACATCCTTTTTCTCCAGCAGTGTCAAAGAGTCATTTTCACAGAGACATATAGCACTGAAACAGACCCTTCAGCCCAACTTGTCAATGCTGATCAGATATCCTAACTTAATGTAGTCCTATTTGCCAGCATGTGACCCGTATCCCTCTGAATCCTTTCTATTCATGTGCCTATCCAGACACCTTTTAAATGTTGTCATTGTACCAGCCTCCACTATTTCCTCTGGCAGTTCATTCCATACACACACCATCCTCTGTTTGAAAAAGTTGTTCCTTATGTCCCTTTTAAATCTTTCCTCTCTCCCTTAAATCCTCCAGTTTTGGGCTCCCCTATCCCAGGGAAAAAGACCTTGACTATTCACCCTATCCATGCTCCTCATGATTTTAAATACCTCTCTATGGTCACCCCTCAGTCTCCAGGTAAAATAGCCCCAGCCTATTCAATCTCTCCCTATAGATCAAGCCCTGCAATCCTCGCAACATTGCTGTAAATCTTTTCTGAACCCTTTCAAGTTTCATAACTTTTTTCCGATAGCAAGGAGGCCAGAATTGAACGCAGTATCCCAAAAGTAGCCTAACCCATGTCCTGTACAGCCGCAAAATGATCTCACAATTCTTATACTCAATGCACTGACCTAAAAAGGCTAGCATTCCAAATGCTTTCTTCACTATCCTGTCTACCTGTGACTCCACTTTCAAGGGGCTATGAACCTGTACTACAATGGTCTCCTAAGTCAAGAACGTTACCATTCCCATTTTTTTCCCTATTCGTTTCTTTGCTGAACACCTTGCAATCAGGTATATTTAAAACCCAGATCTGCCCTTCCATTAGCCATGTCATCAGTGTTCCCTCTAAGTTGCTTGGCCAAGCTGTTCTGAAGTTCCACACAAGCAGATTATCATACTATATGTATGATTGTGAATATTGTGAATGTTTTTAATGCAGGAAAGAGGGAGGGATCTTATGTATTTATATAATTTGTGGGAGTCGATGACCTATTGGTATTATTGCTGTCTAGTTAATCCAGAGATCCAAGTGATGTTCTGAGGACCTGGGTTCAAATCCTGCCTCGGTAGATGGTGGAATTTAAATGCACTAAAATTCCGGAATCAAGAATCTGATGATGATTATGAATCCGTTGGAAAAACCCACTTGGTTCACTAATGTTGTTCAGGGAAGGAAGCTGCCTGTTCTGGCCTCCACGTGACTCCAGACCCATAGCAATATGATTGACTCTTAAATACCCCCTGGGTAATTAGGGACAGGCAATAAGTGTTGGCTTGGCTATTAACACCCTCAACCTGTGAATGAATAATAAACAGGTGGACTGTCAGTTTAAGAGTCTGGTCACGTGACTTGATGATGACATCATTAGGCATTTTGGAAGACTTGATGTACTGGTGCTGTTAGGCTGGAATGAGTGTGGAAGTGAGAATGTCTATTGAACAGCCGTGCACAGGTAAAAGGGAAAGAACAGAAAGTATCTCTGTATCTTTTTCTCCCTCTGTCTGTCTGTTAAAGGTCTCATTTGAAACGAAACCAGACAATTCCTGTTGATGAATCTGCAGAATCAAAATCTGCAAACCACCTGCTCAACTCCCAGAGTCCACAGCACCAGAAACATCTAGATTAACAACTGCACAATTCCACCATTCCCCTGCACAACCACATCCAGGACTGATTCATATTTACCCTGACCTGTTATCTTTTTACTCGCCACTTATTTCAAACCCGTTCAAACGTGTGTTTGTTTTAATTGTCCTCACATTTTAGTAAATAAGAAACTCGCTTTTCCTTGAACTTCAGAAAGCCTGGAGGTCCCATTAAAGAATAGATTTATTGGACTTTGAAAATGAATCCAGCAGACTTTGATTTCAGTGAAATATGTTACAACCAACAGTGGAGAGGGTGGGGGGCTACTGGAATGAAGAAATGGAGCTAGTCCCTCCATCCTCATCTGGCATTATCATGAATTGGAGACCCGTGCTCAGTCATATCACATTGACAAGGAGTTCCCATTGTTGAAGTGCGTGACAATATCTGTCCTCACTTGTGCCATTTTCCTGCTTGCCTCTGAAAGGAGAAAAAGCAATATTCTTTCCAAACAAAGCCTCCGTGAAATCTTTTCAAATCACAAACTGCAAAATGTTGAAGAGAGAGACTGAGACTAATACAAAGAAGTGAAGACCACAGTCAGCCTGCTCCCTTTGCCCAAGATAGAGGCCTGGTAAGGATTTCAATCATCACCTTCTCAGCAAAAGAAAGACATCATATTCAGTATTCTTCACTGAGTTTGTGATCAGACAGGGACTCCCTGAAGATCCCGGTTGGATTTGCTCTCATGTTGAGACTCCTTCTCCCAATCACCTTCCTCCCTCTTCAAGAAGTTGTCCTTCTCTATGTCATCTCTGCCCAATCACCCTGGTAGGCTGAATGTCAGGGGGAACAACAGTGCCGACAACTAGGGCTAGGAGAAAATACCTTGAAGCGAGACTAAGATCTTCAGCTCACACCGTAGCTTTCCCTGTCAATATTACCAAATTAAAATGGGTGGCACGATGGCACAGTGGTTAGCACTGCTGCCTCACAGTGCCAGAGACCCGGGTTCAATTCCCGCCTCAGGCTGTGTGGGTTTGCTCCGGTTTCCTCCCACAATCCAAAGATGTGCAGGTTAGGTGAATTGGCTAAATGCTAAATTGCCTGTAGTGTTAGGTGAAGGGGTAAATGTGGGGGAATGGGTCTGAGTGGGTTATGCTTCGACGGGTCGGTGTGGACTTGTTGGGCCGAAGGGCCCGTTTCCATACTGTAAGTAATCTAATCTAATCAAAATAACTGAACAGAACACCAAACCCATCCACTAACTCGACAACAGGCCGAAGAAATTAATCAGTGACTAACCTGAACGTGTGTGCTGCTTTTAATTATCCCGGTCTGGTGTCCTTCCTTTGACTACAGCCATTTTCAGCTGTTGAAGATGAAGGGAGGGGATGATGCCATCACAATCAATGAAATTAGTGCAACCAGCTGACTGATGTTGCTCTGTGTACTTCATACACCTAGTAACCGGCCTAAAACAGCAGCCCGTATAAGTTAACACCAGAGGTGTGTGTGCAGACACCAAAACACACATTGAAAATGATGGTGCTACAAATGGAATTTTATCAAGGATGAACCTTTAGAAGAGAAAATGGTTGATCTGGAGATACTGTGACTCAGGCCCAGGCTGATTTTGTGCAGTCAAGATTACAGTGGTGCTGGAAAAGCACAGCAGGTCAGGAGCATCTGAGGAGCAGGAAAATCGACATTTCGGGCAGGAGCCCTTTGTCAGGAGGAACCCTTCAGTCTGTGAAAGTAAACAGGGATCTACATGTGACCTCCTCTTTAGCTGGACCACTGGCTGAGAGCAGGCAGAATGAGCACACTCTACAGCCCTGAAACAGTCTTTGGGATACCATGTACATAATAGTTACCCAAACTGCATGATGCAAGACACTGACTGCTGTGCCCACAAATATGTGGGGAAGATTCTGGTAGTGATGATAATGTTCATTCCTGAGATATCATTTCCCAGGATGGACTGCTGGTTGGGGGGAGCTGCAAAAACCCACTCCCCACTTCTGTGACCGTACCAGTCTCAGATCTGACAAACTTCTTAATGTCTTTCAAAAATTGAATTCCTGCATTTTTAACTGCTTGAGATGAGCTGTAAGATGTTTGACAACGATTGGGATTTAATAATGATTACTGTTTTGTTTTATTTCCTATTGATTGTATGCTCATGCTTGCCATTTTGCAGAGATATTGTTTGCATTAGTCTTGATGTGAAACGTTAGAATCAATCTGAGAATGCAGTCAACTAAGAAACAAATTGCAAACTGACCAATGCATTCTCCAGAATGTAACCCTAACGAACTTATTCCTAGATTCGCTTTCTGATATAGAATGGATTTTTCAGAGATTTTACTGAAAGTGGTGGAGGGAGCTTACTTCATTAATAACGCAGATAATCCGCAAGCAGTTTTCAGACAGCTTTCCGAATTGCATGTTGTATTTACAGGACTGACAAGTAGTTGCCAAAAACTGAGTTCTGATGAAAAAGATCAATTATAGCAGAATATTAACTTGCTAAGCATTTGATTTATAGAAGATTGACTTTTCTTGATTGTGTTCATGATATCTATCATAATTTTATGCCTATCAATATCTATCTGCAGGCATAACATTTGATTCAGTGGATAAAACATTTCAGAATGTGTTTAAACTAAATGTTACGCTTGATTTGGATAGTTTCAAAAGAATAAGAGGAAGGGAGGAAGATGCCCACTTTTGTCTGGTGCAAGGAAGCATAACATTATGTTCATCAGCCGGGTTTCATAGATTTCGGATCTGCACGTTTTGCCAGATGCTGCTTGGTCTGAGTGCTTGTCTGACCTTTCTTTGATCTGGCTGTCAATCCCACAACCTCTAGGTTAGTGGTTATCCTGGCTGTATGCTCATGATCATTACGCCTCCATGATTGTGAGGTTTATGAGTCACTACTATTCACTCTGTTACATTTTTCGCCTGAGATTTCTGAGTTCTCCATATGCTGCAGCTCCGAATCGACCAGACTGTGCTTGCAGAGTGAGTGGCGTCAGGCGTCAGAGGTGAAGCCAACCCAACAGAAATTAGTACCCACTAGATTTGACTTAGGACTAATTAAATACTTTCAAGCCCTAATGACAGGCAGGGTGGGACATTGGCAATGGAATGCTTGATTGTCTGGGCCATTTAAGTGACTCCCCAGAGGCAGCCGAGCAATCCCTGAGGTGATCCATTAACCCCTATTTAAGCTGCTTGTGCTGGAACAGACAGGGGTTAAAAAGTAATGATGAAAGTACAAAGCTGCTGGTTTCTCCCCCTCCATATGGGACAGCTACGAGCTGTGTATCTGGAGGCTGCCTCACCACATGCCTTCATTGTTTGCAAAGTGAGTGATGGAAACTGATGTTGACATCACTTGTTATTAACCGTTTGGTAGGTTTCCCTAAAGTATCTTTGAAATAGAAGTTGCAGCAGGTATTGTGTTTTCTTTCAGAATGAACGCGGTCTGCAAAGTGTTGAGTCAATTCACCAACAGGCCAGCAGCTTGGAGTGGTTATTCTGTCGTCATGTTAAACCTGATTATTCTGGTTTACTGAGGCAGGAGAACTTCACATTTCAATGATCTTAAATACAATGCTTTTTAAATGCACTTACTCTGCAACTGAAAAACAATTTCCACTTTTTGACAATGAGGAATCACCAGGATAATTCCAGAACTATGTTCTGATGAGATTTGGGAGCTGTGGGATATATGCTACGTGGGTTTACTTGTTGAACTCCTGAGTTTGGTTTCAGATTAATATTAAACATGATTAGGAAAAATCCTGCACAACAATAAACTTATCAGGAGTTCGTTCAAATACCAAGAGACTAGACACTGTCTGTTTCTTGCACCTCCAAAGATGTCTTACAATAATGCAAAAATCAAGAGGATAACTGAGGAAATGTAGGGGCAGTGATAGACATTAAGGATGAGCAGGTGAACTACTGAATGATATCAACATGAGGCGGGAGGAAATATTAAGATGGTTGACATCTTTGAAAGTTTGTAAGTTGATAGGTCAGACAAAATAATAACAAGGCCATCCAGTCAGCTTCCTTTCCTTCCCCTAGTCAATGGGGTCAGAATGCCTCAAATGCTTCCCACTGCTCTAGCCCTGAACTCTCACCTTTCTGCACTCTCTCCTATCTCCCGTCACACGCTCATCTTGTCCTTTTCACCCACCTCTCAACCCTTGTTTGGTCATGCAGGAGACTAGGGGGCCTATATGGTCCAGTGTAGTCAAGGAAGACCACTTCCTGGTCAAACTGCAAGAGCCTCTTGTCATCAACAAGATATAGTTTATTGCATATTTATTGCACAGTTTACAGTGATGTGATTGACTTTGCTTTAGGGACTTGGAGGAGGATCAGATGTTAGGCTTTGCTTGTTCCAGATATTCAGTTGTTCTGCCCAGGACTGGAGGGCAGCTAATGTAGCTCCACTTTACCAGAAGGATGGTAGAGATAGACCAGGGAATAATAGACCAGTGAGTTTCACATCAGTGGTGGGAACACTATTGGGTAATATAGTGAAAGAGAAATTAATCTCCATTTAGGAAGGTACATTTGGATGAGGGACAGTCAGCATGGCTTTATCAGAGGGAGATCATGCCTAACAAATCCGATGGAATTGTTCAAGGAGTTGACCAAATGTTTGGATGAGAGTAGTGCAGTTGATATAGTCTATTTGGATTTCAGCAAAGCCTTTGACAAGGTCCCACATGGGAAACTAATAAGGAAGGTAAATGTTTATGGAATCCAGGATAGTTTAGCAGGTTGGATCCAA
Organism: Hemiscyllium ocellatum; assembly: GCF_020745735.1. Lineage (NCBI taxonomy): Eukaryota > Metazoa > Chordata > Chondrichthyes > Orectolobiformes > Hemiscylliidae > Hemiscyllium > Hemiscyllium ocellatum. The sequence goes on along the minus strand of NC_083422.1, from coordinate 3,756,354 downwards.
GGTTAGCTCAGTGACAGGGGACAAAGTGTGCTGGGAGAAGGTTGTTTGTGTGACTCGAGCCTGATGTGTAGTGGCATACCTTATTGATTGTAATATTCATAAGCACTGTAGATGAGAATGAGAGAAGGATGGTAAGCAAGTGTGTGAAGACACAAAGATAAGCTGGGTGTTTGACAGTGAGGAGAGAGGTCTTAAGTTCCAGGAGGACATAAATGAATTGGTCAGATGGGCAGATGGGTGGCAGGTGGAATTTAACTTTGATAAATGTAAGATAATTTGGAATACAAAACAATTTCATGCTGTAGAGATTCTATGATCTATGATCTAAGACAAGGGAGTACTCAATGAATGGAAACGAAGCTCAGAGGAACACAGAGACCTTGGGGTACTTACCCATAGATCCCTGAAGGTGGCAGCACAAGCTAATGGAAAGAAAAGAAGACATATGGGACACTTACCTTTGATGAAGGGCTTTTGCCCGAAACGTCGATTTCGCTGCTCGTTGGATGCTGCCTGAGCTGCTGTGCTCTTCCAGCACCACTGATCCAGAATCTGGTTTCCAGCATCTGCAGTCATTGTTTTTACCTACTTACCTTTATCAGTCATGGCATCGATTGTAAGAACAAGGAAGCCATGTTGGAGTTGTACAGGAATTTGGTTAGGCCTCATCTTCAGTAATGTGTGCAGTTCTGGTCACCGCACTGTACAAATAATATGATTGCACTGAAGGAGGTGCAGAGGAGACTCACCAGGATATTGGCTGGGATAGAGCTTTTCGGTGATTAAAAAAGGCTGGATATGCTCAGGTGGATTTCTTTGGAGGAGAGGAGGTTGAGCAGAGATGCAATAGAGGATGAGGGGCATGAACAAGATGACAAAAAGCAGCTGTTCCCCTGAGTTAAAGGGTCAATGACAAGGGATACACTTTTAAAGTGAAAGGGACTTGACATTTAGAGTAGATTTGAGAAAGGATTTTTTTCACCCAGAGGATGGCGGGGTATGGAATGCACTGCCTGAGAGGGTAGTTGAGGCAAGAAACCTCACAACCTTTATGAGTACTTGGAAGTGTTATAGCATTCAAGGTATAGTGTTGGAAAGTGGGACAAGTGTAGTTCTGTTGGTGGTATAGTCTTGATGGGTCAAAGGGCCTCGTATATACTGTTTGATTCTACAATTCTATAAATTCCAGATGACATTGTCATGTTGGGAGCTGCTTATGACCCTCCTGAGTATTAACTCATTCAGGTTCATACACAACAAACACTTATTCCCATTGAGCTGCTGAATATCCCAGTTCCTTTCCTTGACCCCATGTTAGCCGACACTGTTAGCAATTATCCTGCAGCTTCCCTCTCCTACAGATCATCACCCATCCAAATCAGTGACATTGTTCCCAGAATTCCCTGAAAAGAAGTTGTCATCCCTTTCAGTGTGTATTAAAATCACAGATGACATCTGATGTGATTGTGGCATAGGTGACCTGTCCAGCCTGACCCCTCTTGGATGATGTGTGATTCTATAATTCTTGCCCTGCCTGCAGCCTTTCACACGATGACCAACCTTCACCAGTGCCTCAGCTGAATGGTATTGTACCTGTTTACTCTTTCTACCCACTGTCAGACCAGCACTCATAATGACACCTCTCCCTGTTCTTTTTTTACTTCTAGTGTCCATCAAGAATTCATTCTTGGTCTCCCCCCATCCCTCTCTATCTCAACCACACCTTCAGTGATATCCTCCTGGTGGGAGGTCAGCAGGAGTTTCCTACCTGCTCTGATGACCCCCAGCTCTACTTCACTGCCACCTTTCTCGATTCCTTCATAGTTGCTCAGTTATCAAACTGCTTCTCCAACATCTGCTCTTGGATCAGCAGAACTTTCCTCCAACCAGACTTTGTTATGAATGCAGTCTATTGTCCCCACTACAAACTTCGTTCTTCAGGTACCAGCTCAGATACTCTCACGGTGTGTCATGAGCGGGCTGGGGAGAGCAGGTAGGGAGAAACTCTTCCCACTCCTGAAAGAAACCAAAGAAAAAGAGGGTAAAGACTTAAAGTGATGTGCAAGGACTGTAGGATCAGCTTCTTTACACAACGAAGAGAGGCAATGGCCTATTGGTATTATCACTCGATAATTAATCCAGAAACTCAGCTAATGTCCTGGGCAGCTGGGCTCGAATTCCTCCATGGCAGATAGTGGGATTTGAATTCAATTTTAAAAAATGAAATTACGAATCTACTAATGACCATGAAATCATTGTTGATTGTCAGAAAATCCCATCTGGTTCACTAATGTCCTTCAGGGAAGGAAATCTGCTGTCCTTACCTGGTCTGGCCTACATATGACTCCAGACTAACATCAATCTGGATGATTCTGAACTGCCCTCTGAAATGGTCTAGAAAACCACTCAGTTGTACAAATTGCTAAGAAGTACAATTGCAACGTTTAAAAGACATCTGGATGGGAATAGAATAGGAAGGGTTTGGAGCGATGTGGTCCAGATGCTGGCAGGTGGGACTAGATTGGGTTGGGATATTTGGTTGGTATGGACAGGTTGGACCGAAGGGTCTGTTTCCGTGCTGTAGATCTCTATGACTCTATAAGTCTCACAGAAATTAGACTGGATGCACCACCTGGAATCAACCTAGGCACCAGAAAAGATAATGGCAGTAACAGCTGAAAATGTGTTGCTGGAAAAGCGCAGCAGGTCAGGCAGCATCCAAGTAACAGGAGAATTGACATTTCGGGCATAAGCCCTTCTTCAGGATACTCTCCTGTTCCTTGGATGCTGCCTGACCTGCTGCGCTTTTCCAGCAACACATTTTCAGCTCTGATCTCCAGCATCTGCAGACCTCACTTTCTCCTCCTTAATGGCAGTAACAGCCCTGTTGACTCTGCAAAGTCCTCCTTACTGACATCTGGGGGCCGAATGCCAAAATTGGGAGAATTGCTTCACAGATTAGTCAAGCAACAGCCTGACATTGAAATACACACAGGATCATACCTTATAGACAAATGTCCCATCACCATCCCTGGATATGTTCTGTCCCATCAGCAGGAGGTGGTGTCACAGTGGAATACAAACAGGAGGGAGTTGCCCTGGGAGTCCTCAATATTGACTCTGGACCCCATACAGTCTCATGGCTTCTGGGATGGAAATATCCTGCTGATTACTATGTACAACCCTCCTTCGGCTGACGAATCAGTGCTCCTCCATATTGAACAACATTCGGTTTGATTTGATTTATTATTATCACATGTATTGTTTTGCATGTTAATCATACCTTACATAAGTACGTCAAGGTAAACAGAACAGGATGTAGAAAGTAGTGTTACATCTCCAGAAAAGATGCAGGGAGAGAGATCAACTCTAATGTCTGAGAGATCTGTTCATAAGTCTGATCTTGAATCTGTCAGCATGTGTTTTCAAATTTTTGTATCTTCTGTCGGACGGAAGAGGGAGGTAGAGAGTAAAACTGGAGTAGGAGGGGTCTTCGATTATTTGCTGCTCTCCTGACGCAGTGGGAAGTATAGTCAATGGAAAGAAGGTTGGTTTTCATGGTGGACTGGACTGAATGTTCAACTGTCTGTAATTTCTTGCAGTCTTGGGCAGACTAATTGCCATACCAAGCTGTGATATGTTGGGTAGGATGGTTTCCATGGTGAACAATATAAAAATTGATAGAAGTCAGTGTGGACTTGCCAAATTTCCTTTGTCTTCTGAGAACAAAGAAATAGTGGTGTGCTGTCTTGACTGTAGCATTGATATGGAAACTCTGAGGATAGCAAGGGCACAAAATATACCCTAGGTAAGGGATTTCAGTGTTCACCACCAAGAGTGGCTCAGCAGCAGCACTACTGATTGAGTTGATTGGGTCCTAAAGGACATAGCTGCTAGATGGGGTCTGCAGCAGATGGTGAGAGAACCAACAAGAGGAAAAAAAACATTCTTGACTTCATTCTGGAACAACTATGAGAATGGGGGCAGTCACCATCGGACTGAGGGTGTTGTACTTAAAAGCACACAGTATATGAAACAAGGTAAGTGAGATTGTAGCACAGATTGAAACTGATGGATATAATGTTGGGGTATCACACAGACATGGCTGCAAGGGCTGGGATCAGGGCCGGGACCTAAATATTACAAGTTATACATCCTATTGAATGGGAGAAAGTGAGGACTGCAGGTGCTGGAGATCAGAGCTGAAAATGTGTTACTGGAAAAGCGCAGTAGGTTAGGCAGCATCCAAGGAACAGGAGAATTGACGTTTCAGGCATGAGCCCTTCTCTATTCCTGAAGAAGGGCTCATGCCCGAAACATCAATTCTCTTACTCCTTGGATGTGCCATCCTATTGAATGGACAGGCAGGTGGTGTGATGGCATTCGTAAAAAATGGAATTAAATCCATAGCAAGAAGTGATACTGTGTCAGAAGGTGTACAATCTGTGTGGGTAGAGGTGAGGGACCACAAAGGAGAATAGACCCTGATAGAAGTTGTGTAGAGGCCTCCTAGCGGGAGTCAGGATGTGAGGAAGAAAATAAAGCAGGAGATAAAAAAAGGCATGTAAGAAAGGCACTATTATAATAATCATGGGGGACCTCAATGTGCAGGTGGACTGGGAAAATCAGGTTGGTAGCGGATCTAAATGAAAGGTACTTCTGGAATGTCTAGGCTGTGTGGTAGAACCCATTAGGGAACAGGCAATTCTTGATTTGGTGATGTGTAGTGAGGCAAACTTGATTAGGGAGCTTAGGGTGAAGGAACCTCTAGGGGGCAATGACCATAATATGATAGAATTCACCCTGCAGGTTGAGAGGGAGAAGCTGGAATCAGATGTAATGATATTACAATTGAATAAAGGTAACTACAAAGACATGAGGGAGTTGCTGGCCAGACTTGATTGGAAGGGGAGCCTAGCAGGGAAGATGGTTGAGCAGCAATGGCAGGAGTTTCTGGGGGTAATTCAGGGGGCACAGCAGGAATTCATCTCAAGGAAGACGAAACACATTAAGGGGAGGATGAGACAACCATGGATGACAAGGGACATCATGCTAAAAATCACACATCATGTTATAATCCAACTGGTTTAATTGGAAGGACTAGCTTTCGCAGCGCTGCTCCTTCATCAGGTGGTTGTAAAAAGAGACATCATGGGCAACATAAAAGCAAAAGAAAAGGAATACAAGGTGATAGAGGTTTCTGAGAGCCAAAGGAGTGGGAAGCCTTTAAAAGCCAGCAGAGAATAAATAAAAAAAATCAATAAATGGAGAGAAAATGAAAGAAGAGAATAAGCCAGCTTGTAATATAAAAGAATATTGCAAGAGATTTTTAGATTATTAAAAGGGAAAAGAGACCAATGGGAAATGAGACTGGAGATGTAGTAATAGGGAACAAAGAAGTGGCAGAGGAACTAAATAGGTACCTTGCATCAGTTTCCAAGCCAGAAGACATCAGCAGCATACCAGGACTTCAAGAGATCGGGGACAAAGGTGAGTGTAGCGGCCATCGTGAAGGAGAAAGTGTTGGAGAAGCTGAAAGGCTTAAAGGTGAATAAATCACCTGGAGCAAAATGTCTACCTCCCAGAATTCTGAAGCAGGTAGCTAAGGGGATTGTAGAAGTATTGGTGGTGATCTTTCAGGAATCACTGGAGTCAGGGAAAGCGCCAGAGTACTGGAAAATGACAAATGTAACACTCCTGTTTAAGAAGGGAGTGAGGCAGAAGACAGGAAACTATAGGCTAGTTAGCCTGACCTCAGTCATTGCTCAGATACTAGAGCCCATTATTAAGGATGAGAAGTGTATGGTAAAACAGTGCTGAGTCAGCACAGCTACATCAAGGAGATGTCATGCCGCACAAATCTGTTAAAATTCTTTGAGGAAGTAACAAGCACGTTAGACAAAGAAGAGCCAGTGGATGTAATCTATTTGTATTTCCAGAAGCCATTTGACAATGTGCTACACAGGAGGCTGCTAAATAAAATAAGAGCCCATGGTGTTAGCGACAAGGTACTGGTATGGATAAAGAATTGGCTGACTGCCACAAGACAGAGAGTGGAGATAAAGTGTCTTTTTCAGGATGCAAATGATGACTAGCAGAGTTCTGTAGGGGTCAGTGTTAGATCACAGCTATCCACATCAGACATTAATGATCTGAATAAAGGAACTGAGGGCATTGTTGCTAATTTAGCAGCTGTCCCAAAGATAGCTGGAGGGACAGGTAGTGTCGAGGAAGTGGGGAAGCTGCAGAAGGACTAGGGGAGTGAGCAAAGACATGGCAGATCGAACACAATGTGAGAAAGTGTGAGATTGTGCACTTTGGTAGGAAGAATAGAGGCATAGATTATTTTCCAAATGGGGAAAGCCTTTGGAAATCTGAAGCACAAAGGGACTTGGGAGTCCTGGCTCAGGATTTCTTAAGGTTAATGTGCAGGTTCAGTTGGCAGTTAGGATGGGAAATGCAATGTTAACATTCATTTCAAGAGAGCTAGAATACAAGAAAAGAAATGTACTGCTGAGGTATATAAAGCTGTAATCAGGCTGCATTTGGAATATTGCAAGCAGTTTTTGGCCCTGTTTGTATGGCATAATGTGCTGGCAAAGGAGGGAATTCAGTGGTGATTTATTAGAATGATCCTGGGGATGAAGAGCTTGTCATATGAGGATAGGTTGAGGACTCTGGATCTGCACTCAAAAGTGTTTAGAAGGATGAGGGGGGAGTCTTATTAAAACTTACAGAATCCTGAGACACCTGGATATAGTGAATATGGAGAAGATACTTCCACTCATAGGAAGAAATAAGGAACTGTGATGAGGAGGAAGGTTTTCAGCCAGATGATGGTTATTTCATAGTCAATGTCACAGAGAGGTGTGGAGGCCAGGTCACTGTGTATTTAAGACAGAGATAAATAGGCTCTTGATTCATGAGCAGATCAAAGTTATAGAGAGAAGGCAGAAGAATGGAGTTGAGAATTGATAGCGTTGATGGTAGTTGTCTTCTCCCTAAGATGAGAAATTTCAAGAATAGGGGACACATTTTTAAGGCTGAGAGCAGAGAGATTTAAATAGACATAAGAGGCAAATTTTGTACCCAGAGGGTGGTTCGCCTGGGGCGTGAACTTCTTGAGGAAGTGCTAGATGTGGGTACAATTACAACGTTTAAAAGGCATTTGGATGGAGACACGAATTAGGAAAGGATTGGAGGGAAATAGACCAGGAGCAGGCAGGTGGGATTAGTTTAGTTTGGCTGTTTAGATCAAAGGATCTGTTTCTGTGCTGAATGATTCTATGACTCTACGGCTATAATTGAATAGCAGAACAGACCCAATGGGCCAAATGGCCTAATTCTGCTCCTACATCTTATGGTCTTATGCTCTTGTAGAAGCTAATTTGAAGGATTGTAAAACACACAACAAAACAATATTTTAGCCAATTTCCTGACACCAGCCATTACAGAGACTCAGTAAAAGAAACTGCATCCCTGTCCCAACTCTCCACGTTTCTCCCTAACTCCTTGTACTTTCCTTCCCATGGCCTTTGAAAACCAACTTTGACTTTTCATATTACCTTGTGAATGAAATCAATCAAGGAGAAAGTGAGAACTGCAGATGCTGGAGACCTGAGCCGAAAATGTGTTGCTGGAAAAGCGCAGCAGGTCAGGCAGCATCCAAGGAACAGGAGAATCGACGTTTCGGGCATGAGCCCTTCTTCAGGAATCAGTTTCCCAAAGAAGGGCTCATGCCCAAAACATCGATTCTCCTGCTCTTTGGATGCTGCCTGACCTGCTGCGCATTTCCAGCAACATATTTTCAGCAATGAAATCAATCAAATTTGTCTCACATGATGTCTCCTTCACCAATCTATGCTGACAATCCTTAGTTTTTCTTTCTTCTTCTTTTTCTTATTCTTCTCATTTTAAACTGTTTTTGGTCCTCAGTGCAGCAGCTGAGGGCCCAGAGCAGGACAATAAGGGGGCTCCAGACCAGAACAGGACAGAGAGCAGTCAGTGGGCCTGGACCAGAATGGGACAGAAAGTGGGTCAGTCTGCCCAGAGGAGAGCAGGATGGGCAGTAGTCCACTAGCCTGGAGTAGAGCAGGATGGTGTGCCAGTGGTGCCGGAACAGAGCTGTTGGCAGTCGGCAGCCTTGGGCCTGGTGCGGTCAGCCTGTCACAGATGGTGGTCAGTGGTTTGTGAGCCCAGTTGAGGTGGGTGCAACGCTATGGAAAGCCCATAATGTGGAGAGACTGCAGGCTGTCAAAGCACTGTAATGTTTATCTTTTAACTTTATTTCCTTGTTTCCCTTCTTTATACAGTGAAGAATTGTAGTGTAGAAGTTGTAGCTTTTCTGTTTATTTCGTTATTTTGTACCTAATCTATTTTAATCCCTAAGATTTGCAACTTGGTACTTAGTACCTGAGATGACAATATTATTCTCTTTTCACTGTACTCCTGGACTTGATTTAATTTAAGTGATGATTTAATTGCACAACAGGTTAGGTGGACTCCACTCTTAGCCATCATTAAGTAGACAAACATCTGCAGGATTGTGTCAGTGCAGGGGTTAACACTGCTGCTGCTCATTCACATTTAAAAAAAAACGTTAAGAAAGGACAAAAGCACCAATAGATAGGAAATATCATGTAAGATGGTGTGGGTCAGATCAGATATTAGCATTCCAGTATTTTCCTGCACGGAATTTGCATTCAAACCAAGTTTTTGATAAATGTGAAGCACTTTCATCGAGCCATATGATATTTGCTTCACTACTTTATTAAAATATGTAAAATCAGTGATGAATCTGTGAAAGTACCCTGCAAATATATAACCCTTCAAAATTAAATGAATGCATTTAGTTCCTATCTAATTTTAAGGACGCCATGAATAATCAGTAGCAAGCAAATATATTGATGGATGGAAAACATTTCAAAGATCGCATATGTTCGCCAAGATGTTGCAAGCCGTAGCAACGGTCTGTATAATTGTGTCTTAGTGGGTTTTGGAATGTGACAGTAGTTGTGGATGAAGGTGAGTTCTACAGATCATCAATCAGTGAAAGATTGATGCACTGCCTGCAAGGTTGGCTTTGGGGACACAGAACCATCTGGAAACTCTCCTACAGGGAAAAAACAGCGATTTTGCAGACAGGTGTTAATTCTTACGTTTGTTTTAAGTTTGCATTCCAATTTTCACATTATTCATTATTTGGGTTCTAAGATGGAATTTTACAACTAAATGTTGTAACTAAAAAACAACATCTGAAATGTTTTAAATTTTAAAATGACCCCATTATTATAAAAGTAATGATAGATCAAAAAGTGAACGAGAATGTTTACAGCGAGATGCTGGTAAAGGTGTAATATTTAGCGTTTTGATATTAATAAGCCAATTTTTGTGATCAAAGATCATTCAAGTCCAGACTTCACTGAAAATATGAAGATAAGGAAGAACACAGAGTGCTTTTTTGTTAAGTCTTGTAAATAAACAAGTAAAGCAGAGAATAGCACTGAGCCTGTACAAAACCCAGGATAGGGTTGGTTTTCCTTTCATGGGATGCAAGGCAGTATATGTGACCCATCCATAATTACCAATGAACTGTCTCAGAAGGCAATAAAGAATCACTGCCGTGCGTCCAGAGTCACATGAGGTCTATTTCTGTGACAGCACATCATTGGAGTAAAGTGTTGCCACCAATCCCCACCTTCTGACCCTGTGTCAAAGGGTTGAGAAGCAGAGGATGAGCCAGGTGTCAGTGTTAACAAGAGGAAGCAAGTGCTTTAACAACAAGCTGCACCTTATTACATGGTGGAATTGGTTGCGTTGGTTAGATGGGGACAATTATTATGTAGGGCAATATAGAGTCAGAGGTGCCAATCTGAGCCCGGGTAGGGATTCCTCACTGAGGATGATGTGACATCATCAGACTGGATGTATCCTAAAGCAGTCTCGAACTTTAACCCTTTCAGAACCTTATACCACAGGCCAACCTGGTAAGGCCAGCAGATTTCACCCCTGAAAGGACATTAATAAGCCAGATAGCCTTTACATCAATAGGTGATGGCTGTTGTGGTCCCCTTTTCTGAAATTAGGTCTCTGTTCGAGAATTATTAATTGACCTAGACTTCATCAGTTGTGTGCGACTTGAACTTAGGTTTCCTTGAACACCAGAATGGCAGAGTGGCTCTGGGGATGGCATGGTGGCTGAGTGGTTAGCACTGCTGCCTCACAGCACCAGGGGCCCAGGTTTGATTCCAGCCTCAGGCGACTGTCTGTGTGGAGTTTGCACATTCTCCCCGTGTCTGTGTGGGTTTCCTCCGGGTGCTCTGGTTTCCTCCCATGGTCCAAAGATGCACAGGTTAGGTGAATTGGCTATGCTAAATTGCCCGTAGTGTTAGGTATATTAGTTAGGGGAATGGGTCTGGGTGGGTTACTCTTCGGAGAGTTGGTGTGGACATGTTGGGCTGAGGAGCCTGTTTCCATACTGCAGGGAATTTAATCAAAGCACACTAGTCCTCTGGATTAATAATTGCAGAAGCATTAGTTATACACGATCAACTCCCCAGCCCCTGCATTAGCCAGACACCATCATCTCCCCAGCCAGTGCACTGGAGTTTAATGTGCGGTTTTGAATATCCCAATACAGAAAGGCCACTCAAGGCATTCCAGAGAATATACTGGGTAGATCAACCAGGATGATTTCAGAAATGAAAGAGTGTGAGAATAGACAAAGAACTGAGCAGCACAGGATCAGGCCCTTCGACCCACCATGTCTGTGCTGACCATGATGCTATTCTAAACTAATCTCATCTGCTTGTGCATGCCCCTCTATTCCATGCTTGTTCATAAGTCTGTCTAAATGACTCTTAAATGTTGATGTCATATCTACTCCTACCACCTCTCCTGGCAGTGCATTCCAGGTATCTACCATCCTTTGTGTAAAAAACTTACCTTGCAATCTCATTTAAATTTATCCTGTCTCACCTTAAACCTGTACTTTCTGGTATTTGACATTTCCGACCTAGGAAAGAAACTCCGACTATTCCCCTATCCATGCCCCTCATCATTTTCTATATTTCTGTCAGGTCGCCTCTCAGTCCCCAGTGCTCGGTTGAAACAGCCCAAGTTTGTTCAACCTCTCCTTTATAACTAAAACATCCTGGAAAGCCTCTTGCACCATCTCCAAAGCCTCTACCTTCTTCTTATAGTGTGGCAACCAGAGGACTACACACAGGTCTGACCAAAGTCTTATACAGTTGCAGCATGACTTGCCAACCTTTGTACTCGATGCCCCAATCAATGAAGGCAAGAATGCCATAGGCCTACTTTACAACCTTATCTACTTGTGTTGCTACTGTCACGGAGCTATGGACTTGGACTCCAAAGTCCCTCTTATTTCTAAATGCTTGGCCATTTGCTGTATACTTCCTTCTTGCATTTTGCCTCCCAAAGTGCATCAACCCAGACTGATCTGGATTAAATTCCGTCTGCCATTTCTCCAAATAACTTTTCAGCTGATCTATATCCTGCTACATCCTTTGATATCCCTCCTCACGATCCACAAATCCACAATTTTCCTGTCATCTACAAACTTACTGATCAGATCATCGGTTTCATCCGAACCAGTCATCAATCATCTTTGTCACTTCCTCAAAAATGTCAGTCTCAAGACTAGAGATGGTAGGCCACCCAATTTCCATACAACAGAAATGACCACTAGGTGGCTTCATTTTCAAACTACAGCGGTCCCAGCACTGATCATCACAGAACACCACTGGTCACAGAACTCCAGTCAGAAAAACACCCTTCCACAATTACTCTGTGTCTTATTACCAAGCCAATTTTGTATCCATCTTGTCAACTCACCATGGATCCCATGTGATTTGATCTTTGGATTGACCTACCATGAGGGATCTTATCAAATGCTTTAGTTATGTCCATACCCTACCGTCATCAATCATCTTCGTCACTTCCTCAAAAAATGTCAGTCTCAAGACTAGAGATGTTAGGCCACCCAATTTCCATACAACAGAAATGACCAAGAGGAGGCTTCATTTTCAAACAAAGTAGAGCTTTGTTTAAATGAGAGGGAAAGACAATTTCTTTCTGGTTGGTAGATCAGCAACCAAATGTCAACAATTAAAAATAACCACAAAATGAGGAAAGAGAGTTTTAGAGAAATGTTTTGTGAAGTTGGCTGTCAGGGGATAGAGTGTTGCCGCAGCGGTTGTTTGAAGCAGAGACCGTCACATCTGTTCATGGGGAGTTTGAAGGGATTTACTTAAGCAGTGATATCATTATGTTCATGTGGAGAGTCAGGAAGTGGATTAGCTTGGATCACTTTACTAGCTGACTGATATAAATGCAATGGCCTAAATGCACCATTTGTGAGTGTAAACTTCCAAGATGGCGGCACCAACAAGGAAGGCCCATCCGCTCCCAACTATACCCTTCCTCACTTCTTTCCTTACCGTTTTTGTCTTCTTTCTTATTTTTTTCTCTTCCCTCATCATCTTCCCATGGGTGGAGAAGGTGACATGGTGGAAGAGGATGGCCAGAGCAGGACTCTTGTGAGGCAGTGGCCTGGCAACAGAGCCAGGGACTCTTATTTGTGGTAGGCCCAGAGCAGGGACTTCAGACATCAGCGAAGGTTTGGAGGTGGCAGCAGAGCCAGGATCTGCTGGTGGAGATAAGTCCGGAGCTAGGGTCTTTCAGTTACCAGCGAGGTGGTGGCGTTAGCTCCTGGTGTGGTAGACCCAGAGCTGGAAACTCCTGGTTACCTGTGAGGCGGTGGCATTAGCTCCTGGTTGTGGTAGACCCAGAGCTATGGACACCTGATTACTGGTGAGGCTGTGGTGTTAGCTCCTGGTTGTGGTAGACACAGAGCTGGGAACTCCTGATTACCGGTGAGGCTGTGGTGTTAGCTCCTGGTTGTGGTAGACACAGAGCTGGGAACTCCTGATTACCGGTGAGGCGGTGGTAGCTGAAGGATAGCTAGAAAATTCTGGTGGCGGTAGGCCTAGTGCAGGGACTTCTACCTGTGGGGCAAGTGTGGGTCCAGCACATGACCTCGCATCAGTGGCCAACCGGTGAGGTGGGCACAGCGACAAAGAGATCGCTCCTGAAGAGTGGTGACTCCTACATCAGTGGGTCCGGTGCAGACTACAGCAAGGTGGCAATGCAATAGTCATTGGTGAGTCAGCTCAGCTCTCCTGGTAGAGGCAGTGGAACGACGATGGATTCCCTTTCATTTATATCATTTTATTCTTAAACTATTCAAAATGCTGCTGGATTGTGGTGGAAGTTGAAGCTTTTTTCACTGTATGTTACCGTGTTGTTCATTGTAGAATATAAGTGACAATAAATCATCATTCGTTCAAACTTCTTTGATTTTGGATAAAACCTTGGCATGGATAAAGGCAGACAGAAAGAAAGAGCCTTCACTTCATTACAAATTTTAACGTAAAATTGCTGCAACTGCTAATCTCACAAGTTGTACACAGCTACTGGTGTTTCATTAGGTTCAGTTGAATGTGCAGAGCTCCTTTGAAATTATTTTGTTAGTACATAGCTCAATATGATTATTTAAAGCTCCCACATTCCTTGTGGATTTGGGGGTGGTGGAGCAGGGCGGAGATAAGGCTACAATTGTGAAGTGGGGATTATTCTACCTGTGTTCCTTTTGGGTACAGTTTCCTAAAAGAATGAGAGGATCATTGAAAATATCACATGTAAAATCATTCTATCTTTGACACCTGTAGCTATTTAAAATTATAACGAACCAGTTTTAATCAGTATCCAAAATAACAATTACCAGAAAATGAAGCTGTTTATGTTTAGTTGATTGCCAATTCGGTAGTTTAGTCCCGGACAGTTTGTGGCTGTCTGACTCAGTAAAGTCCCAAATATCATCTGAGATGGTGACTTACAGCTTTTAAAATTCATTTCTCAGCAATACCATTTCTTTTGTGTTAGCTTGCATATTTAATCAGAACCTTCTGTAACTGTCTGCAATTAGTGCTGTGATGATTAATAAAATAACCCCTTTTAAAGCCCCATTTAGCTACCCAAAACTGCACAATCAGGTATAATTATTTTGTTAATAATTAATCATATCTGATTAAGTGAGCATTGAAAATAGAATACATTAATACATTCCCCACCTGAGCACGGCTAATTTTTCTTGCGGTAATGAGAATTAGAGTGAGTTGGGAAAACACTTAACATTTTGCATCTTACAACAGATACAATGCACATTTAGAAATAGTCTGTAATTGCTTCTTTAACTATTATAGCTCAGGAGGACATTTGAATTGAATTAAACTTTATTGTCACGTGCAGTCGAATGAGTGTGGGGAAAAGTTTGCAATGTCGGCACTTTGACACATCTTAGGTTCAGCATACGTAGGTACAGAATACTTAAGTATGTGTTACAGACTTAAAAGAATTATAAATAAAAGTTCAGCATAAGAATAATGAAGTTTTCTTTTTAAAAAGTGCTTGAATTTTAGTCTTTTCACCAGGTCCGTGCCAGCACCAAACCTTCAGACTGCCTGGGCCATATCTCCATTAGAAATTCAGTTTCAAAGATTCCTCAGTAAATGAATGCATTTATTCAATTCTAAATATTAAGGCATTGCCAATTAATTTCTGTTTGATTTTCCACATCATGTGAAAAAACTGCTCTGGGTCTGAGTGAAATTGAGCCTCATTGCACCCCGTTTACAAATGCACAGCATTTAGTTTGGGTGCCTTCCCAAACTCCAATTGCATCTGATGCCATGTTTGTTCAGGCTCTGTCCCTGACAGCCCACCAGAACAGCCATTCAGAACTTGGATGTGATGTTAACATGTTGTGTTCAACTGCTTATTGCAAATGTACCAATCACACAGCAGGGAGAGGTAAAACAATGGACGGAACTTCGTCTTGAAGAAAAGACTATCCACATTTCTTGGTTGCTGGGAAGTTATGTAAACACAGCTGATCCATAACTCTTTGTGGTTATACACAATGCATTGGGATTATATAGTGATGGGCAGCAGTTTAAGATTATACTCTCTTAAAGTTATACGTACATCACATTGTAACAAAGGGATTAAAGTCCTGTTATAAACAATTAGAACAAGTTAGGTTGGCTCATGTGCTGAATTTCTTTACTGATCTTCTTTACTGATGAGGGAGGTATCTGTTGACATTAATCTAGGCCAGTGTTGTCCTCAGGGCTAATTACGATCACCAAAGTGTGAAAGTGAAGAGATATCCAGGCTTTCTGCTTTTAACTGGCCTGAGCATATATCCATTTTCTGATCCTCCCAGTTGACACGGTTTCTGAGTGAGGATTGGATGTATATTAGAATATGGACAACATGACACCCATATGGCTTACTCTGGAATGGAGCAGTCATT
The DNA here is from genome assembly GCF_020745735.1 of Hemiscyllium ocellatum. NCBI lineage: Eukaryota > Metazoa > Chordata > Chondrichthyes > Orectolobiformes > Hemiscylliidae > Hemiscyllium > Hemiscyllium ocellatum. Next base: position 3,740,954 of record NC_083422.1, on the reverse strand, counting down.
ATTTTGTCTGTTTGCTTTTTACATTGGGAGTTTTCTACCTTGCATTTGGATAGAATCTAGCAAGGTCTGATATGGAATACTTGTGGCCAGGCTTTTGACCGCAATAGTGCTACGTACTGAATGACTTTAATAATGGGGCTAAGCTTCTATTTGGTCAGTCTTGTAGGTATTGCTGCCCGAAACACAGAAAAGATCAGCATTTATAACTTTTATATAGTTCATTTAATTCAGTAACTTTTCCCAAGGCTTTTTCCAGGAACATTACAGAAACGACATTTGACACCACACCAAAGAAAAAGATATTAGGATCAATGACCAAAAACTTTGTCAAAAAGTTCATTTTTAAGGCTCTTCTTAAAGAAGATGAAGACATGGAGAGAATTAGGCAGAAAATGTCATAGCTGGGACCCATGCAGCTGAAGGCATCTCCTGCCAATGTTGGGGTGATTAAGCTGAGGAACTTGCATGCTGAAGAAACTGGAGGACTGTGTAAGACGAGAAGAGGTTGTAGAGATAATGAGAGATGAGTTAATTGATGGAGGTTTGGGCCTAAAATGTTAACATTGTTTATCTCTGCATGGGCCAGCTGAGCTGCTGAGGTTTTCCAGCAATTTTTGTTCATGTTTTAGTTTTTGAGCAGCTGCAGATCAGCTGCTTCACTGAAGTCCTTCCCTCCATTATAAGGTCAGATAGTGGATGTTTGCCGATGACTACACAATGTTCATCACCACTCACGACTCCTCAGACACTGAAGCAGTCCATGTTCAAATGCGACAAGATCTGGACAATACTGAGGCTTGGGCTGACAAGTGGCAAGTAACATTCGCGTTACACAAGTGCCAGGAAATTATCATCTCTAACAAGAAAGAATCTAACCATCACCCTTGACATTCAAAAATGTGGCACTTATGCGGTGTAAATATTCCTTATCACTTGTCAGCCCGAGATTGGATATTGTCCAGATCCTTTTGCATTTGAACACGGTCTGCTTCGGTATCTGGGGAGTCACAAATGCTGCTGAACATTGTGTAATCTTTAGGCAACATGTTTGGCTGTGGCATGACCAGTCTGAGGGAGCTCACCCAATTTTGGCACTAGCCCCCAGATGTTAGTAAGGAGGACTTTGCAGGGTCAACAGGGTTGGGTTTGTCATTGTTGTTTCTGGTGCTGAGGTCAAATGCCAGGTAGTTTACCTGGTTTCATTCCTTTTTTTCCTTTCTACAATTTGATATAACTGAGTAGCTTGCTGGGCCATTTCAGAGGGTTATGGTCAACCCCATTGCTGGGCTCTGGAGTCACATGGAGTTCAGACCAGGTGAGAGCAGTAGATTTCCTTCCTTCGTTGGGTTTTATGACAATGGTTTGATGATCATCACTGGATTTATAATTCCAGATTTTTACTGAGTTCAAATGCCAACATTTGTGGGCGGCACGGTGGCACAGTGGTTAGCACTGCTGCCTCACAGCGCCTGTAGACCCGGGTTCAATTCCCGACTCAGGCGACTGACTGTGTGGAGTTTGCACGTTCTCCCCGTGTCTGCGTGGGTTTCCTCCGGGTGCTCCGGTTTCCTCCCACAGTCACAAAGATGTGCGGGTCAGGTGAATTGGCCAAGCTAAATTGCCCGTAGTGTTAGGTAAGGGGTAAATGTAAGGGTATGGGTGGGTTGCGCTTCGGCGGGTCGGTGTGGACTTGTTGGGCCGAAGGGCCTGTTTCCACACTGTAAGTCTAATCTAATCTAATTTGAATTCAAACATTCAAAATGCCAACATTTGGATTCAAACCTGGGTCCCTGGGAACTCTGGACTCCTGGATACTGATCAATCAGAAGAAATGCTCCGATTGGGCAGCGCGGGTGCATCCCATTCAGACACATCCCCCTACCCTATCCCTATACCACTGTATTTCCAAGGGTTAATCCACCTAATTTACAATCCGTAGATACTTTCGGCAATTTAACATGGCCAAACCACCTAACTTGCATATCTGTGGGAGGAAACCAGAACCCCCAGAGGGAACCCACGTGGTTGTGGGGAGAATGTGCAAGTCCACACACAGTCACCGAGGGTGGAATCAAACCCAGGTCAATATGCACTTACAATGCCAAAGAATACAAGATTCCAGGCCAAGTGCTGAAATATGGAATTAGAATAGTATAGTTTCAATGGACTGAACGGCTTTTTTTCTGTGCTGTAGATCTCTATGACTCTATAGAGGTTTGCAGTTCATTCACAAACACTGGAGTCTAACCGGAAGCCATCGCATTGCAGGAGAGTGTGAGATTGCTGAGAGGCTAACATGAAACCTGAAACAATTAACATCCTGAGGACTGTGAATTTCACTATTTCATTCACACCGTATACAAGAGGATCTTATTTTTATTTACATTATATACAGGGGTACACGATGATTTGTTTTGTTTATCATCATCTAGAAATGTATCTTGTTTTTATTTTCACTGTGTAGAAAAGGATCTTGCTTTTATTTACATTTTTTCAAGAGAATCCCATTTATTTACATAAATTATTTAGATTTATATACAGCTTTCACATCTGCAGCCATTTTCTTATCATCCTGCCCTAAGATGTTATAACACATCTCTGGAGTGTGGGATTATGAACCTAATTCTCTAGCTCAGTGGGACGGACACTACCATTGCACCACATGAGCTCTACTTGATAGATTTACTGACTTCACTTCAGCCAGTTTGACCCAACTGCAATGCAGAAAGCATGCACAAGATGGCAGTATTTGCTGAGGGATACAGGCATACTCATCAGCAGGATCTAATCATACTTCCTTACCAGCTACCCATCAACAACAATCATGCATGTGTTCTGTCATAAAGTTGTTCTTTTTATTTATTTGTGGGATTTGGGCTGGCAGGGCCAGCATTTATTGCCTATCCCTAGTTGCCTTTGGGAAGGTGGTGGTGAGCTGCCATCTTAAACTGCTGCAGTCCATGTGCTGTAGGTACATCCACAATGCTGTTAGGGAGGAATTTCCAGGACTGTGACCCAGCGACACTGAAGGAGTGGTAACATGTCTCCAAGTCAGGATGGTGAGTGGCTTAGCAGGGAATGTGAAGGCAGTGGTGTTTCTATGTAATTGCTGCACTTGTCCTTCTGGATGGAAATGGTCATGGGTTTGGAAGGTGGTGTCTGAGGATCTTTGGTGATGTTCTGCAGTGCATCTTGTAGATAGTACACTGCTGCCGCTGAGCATGGGTGGTAGAGGTGAGTGGATGCTTGTGACTGTGATGCCAATAAAGCGGGATGCTTTGTCCTGGATGGTGTTAAACTCTGACAAGTGCGCTCATCCAGGCAAGTGGGGAGTATTCAATCACTCTACTGACTTGTCTCTTGTAGATGGTGGACAGGCTTTGGGAGTCAGGAGGTACGTGACTCGTCACAATATTCCTAACCTCTGACCTGCTCTTGTAGCCACTGTGTTTACGTGGTGAGTGAAGTTGAGTTTCTGGTCACTGATAACCATAAAAGATGTTGATAGTGGAGGGTTCAGTTATGGTAACACCATTGAATGTCAAGGGGCAGTGGTTAAATTCTCTCTTGGTAGTGTTGGTGTTAGACTGGTATTTGTGTGATGACAATGTTACTTGCCACTGGTCAGCCAAATACAGCCTTGACATCAAGGGCTGTCCCTCTCAACTCAGGAATTCTTTGGAATGCAGCTCCTTTGTCCATGTTTGAACTAAGGACAAAATGAGGTTTTTATTAAAGAGCTAATAGCAGGATATTTAGAAAGTTGAAATAACATCCATAGAACATAGAACAATACAGCACAGAACAGGCCCTTCGGCCCATGATGTTGTGCCGAACATTTGTCCTAGCTTAAACACCTATCCATGTACCTATCCAATTGCCGTTTAAAGGTCACCAATTATTCTGACTCTGCCACTCCCACAGGCAGCGCATTCCATACCCCCACCACTCTCTGGGTAAAGAACCTACCCCTGACATCCCCCCTATACCTTCTACCCTTCACCTTAAATTTATGTCCCCTTGTAACACTCTGTTGTACCCGGGGAAAAAGTCTCTGACTGTCTACTCTATCTATTCCCCTGATCATCTTATAAACCTCTATCAAGTCACCCCTCATCCTTCGCCGTTCCAATGAGAAAACCTATCCTCATACGACCTATTCTCCATTCCAGGCAACAGCCTGTAAATCTCCTCTGCACCCTCTCCAAAGCTTCCAGCTGAACCAATATTGGTTTGATGATAGATGATAGATGTCATGGGTTTGGAAGGTGATGACATTGACTTGTGTAGTGTAAATGTTACTTGTCACTTGTCAGACTGAGCCTGGATATTGTCCAGACCTTGATGCATTTGGTGCATGGACTGTTTCTGTATCTGAGGAGTCACGAATAGTGCTGAACGTTATGCAATCCCTGGCAAACATACCCACTTCTGACCTTATGATGGAGGGAAGGTCATTCTTGAAGCAGCTGAGGATGGTTAGGCCCAGGACACTACCATGAGGAACTCCTGCAGAGATGTCCTGGAGCTGAGATGACTGACCTCCAACGACCACAACCATCTTCCTACTTGCTAGATATGACACCTGAGAGGTTTTCCGTCATTTCCATTGATCCCAGTTTTGCGAGGGCCTTGATGTCAAGGACTGTCACTGTCACCTCACCATTGGAACTCAGCTCTTTTATCCATGTTTGAGCTGAGGCTGGAGTGAGGTCAGGAGCTGAGGGACCCTAGTGGAACCCCAATTGAGCATCATTGAACAGGTTATTGCTGAGCAGGTGCAAGTGGATGACACTTTCCATCACTTTACTGATGATCAAGAGTAGACTGACAGGGGTGTAACTTTCTGGGTTGGATTTTCCTGCTTTTTGTGTACAGGCAATTTTCCATATTCAAAGAGTGTGGCGCTGGAAAAGCACAGCCGGTCAGATAGGATCCGAGGAGCAGGAGAGTTAACATTCCGAGCATAAGCTCTTCATCAGGAATGAGGCTTATGGCCCCAGAGGGCTGAGAGATAAATGGGAGGGGGTGGGGAAGGTAACTGAGATGTAAGTTGGGGGTGAATGTGATTGATTGGAGAGGAGGGTGGAGCAGATAGGTGGGAAGGAAGATGGACAGGTTGGACAGGTCAAGAGGGCAGTGCCAGGTTGGAAGATTGGATATTTCATATTGTCAGGTAGATGGCAGTGTTGTAACTGTGCTGGAACAGCTTGGCTAGGGTAGTGGCAAGTTTAGGAGCACAAGTCTTCAGTACTATTGCCGGAATGTTGTCTTCGCAGTATCCAGTGTCTCCAAATGTTTCCTGATATCACATTGAATGAATCAAATTGGCTGAAGACTGGTCTCTGTGATGCTGGATACCTAAGTGGAGAATGCCAAGATGGATCATCCCCTTGGCATTTCTGGCTGAAGATTGCTGTGAAAGCTTCAGCCTTAACTTTTGCCCCGATGTGCTGAGCTCTTCCATCATTGAGGATGGGGATATTTATGAAGCTTCTTCCTCCAGTGAGTTGTTTAATTGTCCCTCACCGTTCATGACTGGGTGTGACAGGACTGCAGAGCTTAGATCTGATCCATTAGTTGTAGGATCACTTAATTCTGTCTATCACATGCTGTTTATGCTGTTTGACATGCAACTAGTCCTGTTTGGTAGCTTCACCAGGTTGACACCTTATCTTCAGATACGCCTGACGTTGTTCCTGGCATACCCCCCTGCACTCTCCATTGAACCAGGGTTGATCCCCTGGTTTGATGATAACTGTTGAGTGGGGGATTTGCCAGGCCCTGAGGCTGCAGAGTTTCCTGGAGAACAGTTCTGCTGCCGTTGATGGCCCATAGCAGAACATGGATGCCCAGTCTTCAGCTGCTAGATCTATTAAAGTCTGTCCCATTTAGCATGGTGAAAGTTCCACACAACATGATGGAGGTTATTCTCAATGTGAAGGCAGGACTTCATCTCTACAAGGAGTGCACAGTGTTTGCTCTAACTAATACTGTCACGGACAAATACATCTGCAGTTGGCAGATTGGTAAGGATGAGGTAAAGTATGTCTTTCCCTCGTGTCAGTTCCCTCACTGCCAACTACAGACCCAGTCTTGCAGCTTTGTCCTTTAGGACCTGACCAGCTCGATCAGTAGTACTGCTGCCAACTTCATGGTTTGAGGAGTCAATGCTGAGGAATCCCAGGGCATCTCCTTTCTGACTGTATATCACTGGGACACCACCTCTACTGGGCCTGTCCTGTCGGTGAGACGGACATAACCCGAGATGGTGATGGTGGTGCCTGGGACATTGTCAGTAAGGTATGCTTCTGTGAGTATGACAATGTCAGGCTGTTGTTTGACTAGTCTGTGAGACAGCTCTCCCAATTTTGGCACTAGCTCCCAGATGTTGGTGAGGAGGACTTTGCATGGTCGACTGGGCTCTTCTGCCATTATCTTTGCCAGCGGCTAGGTTGATGCCAGGTGATTCGTCCAGGTTCATTTCTTTGAGAGTTTGTAGCGATTGGTACAGCTGAATGGTTTGTTAGGCCATCTCAGAGGGCGCTTGAGAACCAATCAACTTACAACAAGATCGGTGCCATGCAGAATCGTTTCTAAACGCAATAAACCTTGCTCATAGATTCATGGAGTCATACAGCATGGAAACTTGTTCGTGCCGACAAAATTTCCCAAACTAAGTTAGACACATTTACCCTCGAGAGGGTATGAATCTTGATGCTAGAGAAAAGGAAGAACATTTTGAAAATTAGTCAGAGCAACTGCCATCAAACATGAGAGCACATGTCATCTGAAAGGACTCGCAATGCTCTCAAGGAAATATCTCAGAAGGCATCATCTATTAAAGGTACAAAGGAATTTTATACAAAGATACTCGCTGTAAACAATTTGAGAAGATGGCCCAGGGAGAAAGCAGCAGATTTGGAAGATCAGAAGAAAGACAGAATAAACGACTGTATGGACTTTGAGAGATTAAATTAATTTCATTTTTAATAATTGTGCTTTTGGAGCAGCATTTTTATAGAGCTGGGGTCAGGTGGTGATTAGTTAAGAAAAAGGGGGCTTGGGTTTGTTAATAGTTTTTGTTTATAGAGTTCACTGTTAGAGTTAGGTAAATAAATTGCTATTTTTTCTTTAAACAGAGGAAATCAGGGGTTTTCTTTCACTCACACATTTAGCAGGTTGAGGTGAGGCAAGCGTTTCTGGGGTGTTATAGAGTTTAGCTGAGGGGTTTGACCTCTGTGTCATAACAAGATGCATTTCAGAAATTCACTAAAGATCCTCAGACAGCACCTTCCAAACCCACGACCACTTTCATCGAGAAGAACAAGGGCAGCAGATAATGGGAACATCACCACTTTCAAGTTCCATAAGACCGTAAGACCATAAGACATAGGAGCAGAAATTAGGCCATTCAGCCCATTGAGTCTGCTCTGCCATTCAATCATGGCTGATGAGTTTAAGACCATAAGACCATAAGACATAGGAGTGGAAGTAAGGCCATTCGGCTCATCGAGTCCACTCCGCCATTCAATCATGGCTGATTGGCATTTCAACTCCACTTACCAGCATTCTCCCTGTAGCCCTTAATTCTTCGTGACATCAAGAATCTATCAATCTCTGCCTTGAAGACATTTAGCGTCCCGGCCTCCACTGCACTCCGTGGCAATGAATTCCACAGGCCCACCACTCTCTGGCTGAAGAAATGTTTCCACATTTCTGTCCTGAATTGACGAGTAAAAACTGAGGTCTGCAGATGCTGGAGATCACAGCTGCAAATGTGTTGCTGGTCAAAGCACAGCAGGCCAGGCAGCATCTCAGGAATAGAGAATTCGACGTTTCGAGCATAAGCCCTTCATCAGGAATGATGAAGGGCTTATGCTCGAAACGTCGAATTCTCTATTCCTGAGATGCTGCCTGGCCTGCTGTGCTTTGACCAGCAACACATTTGCAGTTCTGAATTGACCCCCTCTAATTCTAAGGCTGTGTCCATGGGTCCTAATCTCCTCGCCTAACGGAAAAAATTTCCTAGCATCCACCCTTTCCAAGCCATGTATTATCTTGTAAACTTCTATTAAGTCTCCCCTTAATCTTCTAAACTCCAATGAATACAATCCCAGGATCCTCAGCCGTTCCTCATATGTTAGACCAACCATTCCAGGGATCATCCGTGTGAATCTCCGCTGGACACGCTCCAGTGCCAGTATGTTCTTCCTGAGGTGTGGGGACCAAAACTGGACACAGTACTCCAAATGGGGCCTAACCAGAGCTTTATAAAGTCTCAGTAGCACATCGCTGCTTTTATATTCCAACCCTCTTGAGATAAGTGACAACATTGCATTCGCTTTCTTAATCATGGACTCAACCTGTATGTTTACCTTTAGAGAATCCTCGACTAGCACTCCCAGATCCCTTTGTACTTTGGCTTTACGAATTTTCTCACCATTTAGAAAGTAGTCTATGCTTTTATTCTTTTTTCCAAAGTGCAAGACCTCGCATTTGCTCACGTTGAATTCCATCAGCCATTTCCTGGACCAGTCTCCCAAACTGTCTAGATCCTTCTGTAGCCTCCCCACTTCCTCAGTACTACCTGCCTGTCCACCTAACTTCGTATCATCTGCAAACTTCGCAAGAATGCCCCCAGACCCTTCATCCAGATCATTAATATATAATGTGAACAGCTGCGGCCCCAACACTGAACCCTGCGGGACACTGCTTGTCACCAGCTGCCATTCCAAAAAAGAACCTTTTATCCCAACTCTCTGCCTTCTGTCAGACAGCCAATCCTCAATCCATCCCAATAGCTCACCTCGAACACCATGGGCCCTCACCTTGCTCAGCAGCCTCCCGTATGGCACCTTATCAAAGGCCTTTTGGAAGTCTAGATAGATCACATCCACTGGGTTTCCCTGGTCTAACCTACTTGTCACCTCTTCAAAGAATTCCAACAGGTTTGTCAGGCATGACCTCCTGACCTCTCCGCCCCCACCCCACTCCGGCCTATCACCCTCACTTTGACCTCCTTCCACCTATCACATCTCCATCGCCCCTCCCCCAAGTCCCTCCTCCCTACCTTTTATCTTAGCCTGCCTGGCACCCTCTCCTCATTCCTGATGAAGGGCTTATGCCCGAAACGTCGAATTTCCTATTCCTTGGATGCTGCCTAACCTGCTGTGCTTTAACCAGCAACACATTTTCAACTATGACCTCCCCTTTCTCAACCCCATTCTCCCACTTTCTCCCCATAACCCTTGATCCCCTTGACAACCAAGAACCTAGCTGTCTCCGTCGTAAATGACCTGGTCTGCACAGCCTTCTGTGGCAATGAATTCCGTGGGTTCACCACTGTCCGGCTAAAGATGTTTCTTCTTATCTCCGTTCTAAAAGGTCTGCCCTTTACTCTAAAGCTATGCCCTTGGGTCCTAGTCTCCCCTACCAATGGAGACATCTTCCCAATATCTATGCTGTCCAGGTCATTCAGTATTTGTATGTTTCAGTTAGATCCCCCCACCCACATCCTTCTAAACTCCATCAAGTATAAAGACAGAGTCCCCAAACATGCTTCATGTGTTAAGCTTTTCATTCCTGGGCCAATTCTCATTAACCTCTTCTGAACATGCTCCAAGGCCATTACGTCCTTCCTGAGATATGGGGCTCAAAACTGTGCACAATACCCCAAATGTGGTCTGACCAGAGCCTTATAGAGCCCCAGAAGTATGTCCCTGTATTTACATTCAAGTCCCCTCAAATTGCCTTCCTAACTACTGACTCAACCTGCGAGTTTACCCTGAGAGAATCCTGGACTATAATTCCCAAGTGTCTTTGCACTTCAGATTTCTGAATTTTCTGCCCATTTGGAAAATAGTGCCTGCCTCAATTCTTCCTACCTCACACTTTCCCACGTTGTACTCCATCTGCCATTTCTTTGCCCACTTTTCTAACTTGTCCAAAGCTTTCTGCAGCATCCTCGCGTGCTCAATGCTATCTGTCCCTTTACCTATATTTGTATCATCAACAAACTTAGCCAAAATGCCCTCAGTTCCTTCATCTAGATCATTAATAAAGTCATGTATGATGTGAAAAGTTGTGGTTCCAACACGGCTTTACTGAACACCAATTGTCACTGGCTGCCATCCTGAGAAGAACCCTTTTATGCTGAAAATGTGTTGCTGGAAAAGCGCAGCAGGTCAGGCAGCATCCAAGGAGCAGGAGAGTCAACGTTTCGGGCATGAGCCATTCTTTATGCCCGAAACATCGATTCTCCTGTTCCTTGGATGCTGCCTGACCTGCTGCGCTTTTCCAGCAACACATTTTCAGCTCTGATCTCCAGCATCTGCAGCCCTCACTTTCTCCAAGGACCCTTTTATGCCCACCCTCCACTTTCTGCCAGATAATCAGGCTTCTATCCATGCTAGCACCTTGCCTCTAACACCATGTGCCCATATCTTACTCAGTAGCCTCCTGTGCAGCAGCTTGTTAAAGGCCTTCCTGAAGTCCAAGTAGATAACATCCATTGGCTCTCCTTGGTCTAACCTGCTCATTACGTCCTCAAAGAATTCTGGCAGATTTTTCAGGCATGACCTGTCCTTGATGAAACCATGCGGACTTTGCCCTATTTTACCACACACTTCCAAGTATTCAGAAATCTCAACCATCACAATGGATTCCAGGATCTTACCCATGCCCAAGGTTAGGCTAAACGGTCTGTAATTTTCCATCTTTTGCCTTATTCCCTTTTTAAACAGGGGTGTCACATTAATGATTTTTCGGTCCTCTGGGATCCTCCCTGACTCTAGCGATTACTGAAAAATCACGACTAACACTTCCACTATTTCTTCAGCTATCTCCTTAGAACTCTGGGTGTAGTTCATCTGGTCCAGATGATTTCTCCACCTTCAGGCCGTTCAGTGTTTCTAGCACCTTCTCCTTGGTTACGGCCACCATACTCAGCTCTGCCCCCTCACTCTGTTGAATTTTTGGGATATTACTCATGTCTTCCACCATGAAGACTGACATAAAGTAATGATTCAGTTCCTCAGCCATTTCCTTGTTCCTCACTACTATCTCTCCAGCATCATTTTTTAGCGGAATGTCTATTTTTGCCTCTATTTTCCCTTTATATATCTCGAGAAATTCTTACTGTCTTCCTTTATATTACTGGCTAGCTTACCCTCATATTTAATCTTCTCCCTCCTTTTATTGTTGCCTGCTGTTGATCTTTGTAAGCTTCCCAATCCTCTGATTTCCCACCGCCCTTCACCATATTCCAAGTTTTCTCTTTTGCTTTGATGTTATCCCTAACTTTCCCTGGTCAGCCACGGTTGCCTCACCCTCCCTGTACCATGTTTATTTTCCCTCAGGATAAATCCCTGATGTGTCTCCTGAATTACTCCCAGAAACTCCTGCCGTTGCTGTTCCACTGTCATTTCCTGCTGGGCTCCTCTCCCAGCTCCTCCCCCAAGCCTCTGAAGCTGTCTTTATTCAGCCATTCACCCCTGATTCTGTCTTCTCCCCCTCAAATTGCAGAGTAAATTCTATCATATTATGATCGCTGTCTCCTAAGGGTTCCTTCACCTTAAGCTCCCTTATCAAGTCTGTCTCACTGCACAACACTAAATCCAGTATTGCCTGTTCCCTAGTGGGCTCCACCACAAGCTGCTCCAAAAAGCATTCCACAAATTCCTTTTCTTGCAATTCTCTACCAACCTGATTTTCCCCATCCATCTGCATATTGAAATCCCCCGTGATCACTGTGACACATTTTTTCTATCTCCTGGTTATCTTGTGCCTCAGCTCCTGACTACTGTTTGGAAGACTGTACAGAACTTCAAATATGATTTCTTTAACTTTTGTGGTTCCTCAATGTTATCCACACAGATTCTACACCATCTGACCGTACTTCATTTCTTATTATTGATTTAATTTCATTTCTTACTAATAAGGCAACCCCACACCCTCTACCCACTTGCCTATTTTTTAAACAGGATGTATATCCTTGAATATTCAGCACCCAATCCTGATCCCCTTGCAGCCATGTCTCCGTGATGCCCACCACATCATTCCTGCCAATTTTGATCTGCGCCACAAGCTAATTTATCTTATTCCTTATACTGCATGCATTTAGATATAACACCTTCAATCCTGTATTAGCCATCCCTCGTCTCATTGTCATTTGTTTGTCCAGTGTTTGATTGTTAACTCTTTCCATACTCTCTGTCCTATTGTGCTCCCTCCAAGCCACTCACCATCCTGACTTGGAGATATATCGACATTCCTTCACCGTCACTGGATCAAAGTCCTGGAATTCCCTTCCTAATGGGATTGTGTGTCAACCCACAGCAGGTGGACTGCAGCAGTTCAAGAAGGCTGCACGGTGGCACAGTGGTTAGCACTGCTGCCTCACAGCGCCAGAGACCCGGGTTCAATTCCTGCCTCAGGCGACTGACTGTGTGGCGTTTGCACGTTCTCCCCGTGTCTGCGTGGGTTTCCTCCGGGTGCTCCGGTTTCCTCCCACAGTCCAAAGATGTGCAGGTCAGGTGAATTGGCCATGCTAAATTGCCCCTAGTGTTAGGCAAGGGGTAAATGTAGGGGTGTAGGTGGGTTGCGCTTCGGCGGGTCGGTGTGGACTTGTTGGGCCAAAGGGCCTGTTTCCACACTGTAAGTAATCTAATCTAATCTAAAGGCAGCTCACCACCACCTTCTCAAGGGGCAACTAGGGACGGGCTATAAATGCTGGCCCAGCCAGTGATGCCCACATCCCACAAAACAAATAAATAATAAATGAATACGTATTAATTTGGATTAAAAAATAACAATGCTTAAAAAATCCCCTACCCCGGATATATTGTGTTCTCCTCTCCAAATTCTTGGCATGCTATTCCAATTATTGATTTAGGTCCTACTGCTGGTTTAATTGAAACGTCCCTCTCCCTCCATTGTCAGACACAGTGAGACTGACCATACTCCACCATGTTGCAGAGGAGCTGCATTTAAGTGTAATCATCTCCTCCCACATAGACATCCTGGAGGTTCCCTCCTCTCCCTTCCTAATATTCCACTCAGCCTCTATTTCCTGATCAGATCCCTTGCACTGAACAGAAAAGGGCAAATGAGAGAAACCAGAGGAGGTGAAGGCAGGAGACAAAAGGAAAAGGTAGGAAAGAAGGGGGAAAGTCAGAAGAGAGGGAAGAAGAGGACAGAAAAGGTTAAATTGAAGCACTGATGAAGGGAAGGAGAGGAGAAGTGGAAGAAGAAATAAAGAGAAGGGGAGAAAAAGAAGAGACAAGGTGAGAAAAGGATAAAGGAGAAGGAAGGCTGGAAAGGAAGGAAACATCTCGTCAAAAGAATGGGAATGGAGGAGGAAGAAGATGAAGACAAGATTGAAGATAAACGTATGAAGCTCTCAATTACATGTTTTCCAGCTCACTAATAATTTCCAAAGACGCTGTTTTGGTGGTGTGACCATTATCGCCAATTCACATCTCAAAATCTTCAGACTATTGCTGTTCCTCTGAACACCACATTGTCCTTCACCTTTCTTGTTTCTTCTTACAAAATTCTCAGCCAGTCTGAGTTTCTCATGGAGTTCTGCTTGTTCCTTCCCTCCTTCAGCCCTTGCTCTCTCTCCCTAATTTACAGCCCTCCCTCCTCCTTCAACATCCAGACCAAGACATCAATGTCCAGTTTGAATCGATACTGCGTCTGGATAATATCAGTATCAGACCATGTCCCAATCACCTATCAGATTTCTGTAGAATGACCTGAAAAAAGTATGCTGAGAATTTTGAATCTGAGGCATTGCTAGATCAGAAGGCAGGACAAATCAGTGAGGTCAGAGCTGAAGGTGAACAGAGCTGGTACAAAATGGGATGGGCAGTAGACGTTTGGATGATATCGAGTTTATGAAGACTGCAAGGTGGGAGGTGGATGAGGAGGGTATTATAAAGTTAGTACACTAATGCGACTGACTATGAATGGACAAGCACGCTAGGAACAAACCATCAACATTAAACAACAGCAGAACAAGGCTAAAAAAAGACTAGAAAACCTGTCCAAGTTCACACATAGCAATGACACGATCAATTCAGAGACTTGGATAAAGATCTTATCTGACCGACCACTCTTAGCACAGAAAAAGCCATCCTAGTATGAGGGATAAACCACAGGGACTCGAATAAAAAGGACTTCCTAGCAGCACTTGAATCCACCCTGAAAGACAACAGATTTACAAAAGAAACGCAGCAGGCACTCAGACTGACAGTAGCATCAACACTAAGCAGGAAGAAAGAAGGGAACACCCTCAACACACTGGAAAAGAAAGCCCTAGAAGGACTCAGAAAAGACAAAAATATTGTAATCCTACTGGCAGACAAAGGGTGCATGACTGTCATCCAGAACAGAGCTCAGTACATTGAAAAAGCCAACACACTACTCACAGATACCGACACCTACCAACAAGTGGCGATGGAACACAGATACCTGCATTACAACAAGCCCTGAGGAAAGTACACAAAACAGGTGTAATTAACAAGACAGGCCTCAAAGAATAAAACCAGAAGGATCCAACACACCTTGTTTCTATGGATTACCGAAGGTAGATGAACAAACCCCCTCACCCCCACCCCACTCAGACCCATCTTCTCACTTCCTGGTACACCGACATATAGGCTAGCAAAGGAACTACAACATAAACTGAAGCACCTAGTAGAAGACTCAGCCCACTCCATCCACACAACCCAGGGATTCCTTAACATCATCAAAGACACCAAGGTAGAGAACGATGAGGTCATGATTTCCTTTGACATGACGACCTACTCACATCAATAAGCATCACCTTCGCTAAAGAAACACTGGCCTTACAGCTAGATGAACCAAGGATGCAGATACCAAACAGTGCCAACTCCATCAGCAAGAACAGCATCCTCAAACTACTAAACCTGTTCCTCACAACCCACTTCACCTTCAATGATAAGATCTGCAAACAAACCAATGGGACGCCTATGGGATCACCAGTATCAGGACTTCTAGCAGAAGCAGTTATGCAGAGTCAGAGAGATGTACAGCATGGAAACAGACCCTTTGGTCCAATCCGTCCATGCCAACCAGATATCCCAACCCAATCTAGTCCCACCTGACAGCACCCGGCCCATATCCCTCCAAAGCCTTCCTATTCATATACCCATCCAAATGCCTCTTAAATGTTGTAATTGTACCAGCCTCCACCACATCCTCTGGCAGCTCATTCCATACACGTACCACCCTCTGCGTGAAAAGGTTGTCCCTTAGGTCTCTTTTACATCTTTCCCCTCTCACCCTAAACCTATGCCCTCTGGTTCTGGACTTTCCGACCCCAGGAAAAAGACTTTGTCTATTTATCCTATCCATGCCCCACATAATTTTGTAAACCTCTATAAGGTCACCCCTCAGCCTCCGATGCTCTAGGGAAGACAGCCCCAGCCTGTTCAGTCTCTCCCTTTGGCTTAAATCCTCCAACCCTGGCAACATCCTTGTAAATCTTTTCTGAACCCTTTCAAGTTTCACAACATCTTTCCAATAGGAAGGAGACCAGAATTGCACTCAATATTCCAACAGTGGCCTAACCAATGTCCTGTACAGCCGCAACATGACCTCCCAACTCCTGTACTCAATACTCTGACCAATAAAGGAAAACATACCAAACGCCGCCTTCACTATCCTATCCACCTGCAACTCCAGCGGTTAGAACAAACAGCCCTTCTCATGATCCAGCCCAAGCTTTGGGTCCGCTATGTGGATGGCACATTTGTTATCATGAAATGCAACAGACTAGAGGAAACCCACAAACACAGCCTGACATCCTGACCGGTATAAAGTTCACCAAAGAGGAAAAGAGCAACAACCGCAGAGTATCTACGTGTGACTCCACTTTCAAGGAGCTCTGAACCTGCACTCCAAGGCCTCTTTCTTCAGCAAGTGGCAGATGGAGTTTAATTTAGATAAATGTGAGGAGCTGCATTTTGAGAAAGCAAACCTTAGCAGGACTTCTACAATTAATGGTAAGGTCCTAGGGAGTGTTGCTAAACAAAGAGACCTTGGAGTGCACGTTCATAGCTCCTTGAATGTAAAGTCGCAGGTAAATAGGATAGTGAAGAAGGCATTTGGTATGCTTTTCTTTATTGGTCAGAGTATTGAGTACAGGAGTTGGGAGGTCCTGTTGTGGCTGTACAGGGCATTTGTTAGGCCACTGTTGGAATATTGCAATCAATTCTGCTCTCCTTCTTATCGGAAAGATTTTGTGAAACTTGAAAGGGTTGGAGGATTTGAGCTATTGGGAGAGGCTGAACAGGCTGGGGCTGTTTTCCCTGGAGCGTCAGAGACCTTATAGAGGTTTACAAAATTATGAGGGGCATGGATAGGATAAACAGACAAAGTCTTTTACCTGGGGTCAGGGAGTCCAGAACTAGAGGGCATAGGTTTAGGATGAGAGGGGAAAGATATAAAAGAGCCATAAAGGGCAACTTTTCCACGCAGAGGGTGGTATGTGTATGGAATGAACTGCCAGAGGAAGTGGTGGAGGCTGTTGCAATTGCAACTTTTAAGAGGAATTTGGATGAGTATATGAATAGGAAGGGTTTGGAGGGATATGGGCCGGGTGCTGGCAGGTGGGACTGGATTGGGTTTTGATATTTCCATGCTGTACATCTCTATGACTCTACTGAAATTTTCAATCTTTGAGCCTGAAACAAAATAAAAATAAATGGTTGTTGGCCTTTCCTTCATTGTTTTTCAAGGATTTTGATTCATCAAACTCAGTGGCACCATCAGTACAAAGTTTTGTTGCTAAAACAGAACACTTTACACTTAGTCTGCGGACAATATGCATTCAACTAGCATCAGAGTTGTACAGCACCGAAACAGATTCTTCAGTCCAACATGTCCGTGCCAACCAGTTATCCTCTATTAATCTAGTCCCAGTTGTCAGCATTTGGACTATATCCCTCTTAACCCTTCCTATTCAAATACCCATCCCAATGCCTTTTAAATGTTGTAATTGTACCAGCCTCCGCCACTTCCTCTGGCAGCTCATTCCATACACACACTGTATGAAAAAGTTCCCTCTTCAAGTTCCCTTTTATATCTTTTCCCTCTCACCTTAAACCTATGCCGCTTAGTTTTGGACTCCCCCACTCCAAGGAAAAATTCCCTATCTATTTTATAAACCTCAGTCTCCGACACTCCAAGGAAAACAGTCCCAGCCTGTTCAGCCTCTAATTTTAGCTCAAACCCTCCAACCCTGACAACATCCTTGTAAATCTTTTCTGAACCCTTTCAAGTTTCACAACATCATTCCAATAGCAGGGAGACCAGAATTGCATGTAGTATTCCAAAAGTGACCTAACCAATGTTTTGTACAGCTGCAACATGACCTCCCCAACTCAATACACTGACCAATAATAGTAAGCGTACCAAACGCCTTCTTCACTATCCTATCTACCTGTGATTCCACTTT
Source organism: Hemiscyllium ocellatum (assembly GCF_020745735.1). Taxonomy (NCBI): domain Eukaryota; kingdom Metazoa; phylum Chordata; class Chondrichthyes; order Orectolobiformes; family Hemiscylliidae; genus Hemiscyllium; species Hemiscyllium ocellatum. The sequence continues at coordinate 3,723,466 of NC_083422.1, read as the reverse complement.
CAAGGAACTGTGAACCTGCACTCCAAGGTTAGATTAGATTAGATTTAGATTAGATTACTTACAGTGTGGAAACAGGCCCTTCGGCCCAACAAGTCCACACCGACCCGCCGAAGCGCAACCCACCCATACCCCTACATTTACCCCTTACCTAACACTACGGGTAATTTAGCATGGCCAATTCACCTGACCTGCACATCTTTGGACTGTGGGAGGAAACCGGAGCACCCGGAGGAAACCCACGCAGACACGGGGAGAACGTGCAAACTCCACACGGTCAGTCGCCTGAGTCGGGAATTGAACCCGGGTCTCAGGCGCTGTGAGGCAGCAGTGCTAACCACTGTGCCACCGTGCCGCCCACAAAGGTCTCTTTGTTCAGCAACACTCCCGAGTCCCTTACCATTAAGTGTATAAGTCCTGCCGTGATTTGCCTTTCCAAAATGCAGCACCTCACTTTTATCTAAATTTAAAATCCACCTGCCATTCCTCAGCCCATTGGCCCATCTGATCAAGATCCCATTGTACTCTGAGGTAACCTTCTTTGCTGTCCATTACACCTCCAATTTTGCCGTCATCTGCAAATATACTGACCATACCTCCTATTCACATCCAAATCATTTATATAAATGATGAAAAACAGTGGACCCAGAAGCAATCCTTGTAGCATTCCACTGGTCACAGGCCTCCAGTTTCAAAAGCAACCCTCCACCACCACCCTTTGTCTTCTACCTTCGAGCCAGTTCTGTATCCAAATGGCTAGTTCTCCCTGTATTCAATGTGATCTAACCTTGCTAACCGGTCTCCCATGAGGAAACCTATCCAATGCCTTACTGAGATTTATTTTGATCATGTCCACAGCTTTGCCTTCATCAATCCTCTTCATTACTTCTTCAAAGAACTTAATGAAGTTAGTGAGACATGATTTCCCATGCTCAAAGCCATGTTGACTACAACTAATCTGCCCTTGTCTTTCCAAACACATGTAAATCCGATCCCTCATTTGCCAACATTTGGCCCATATCCCTCTAAACCCTTCCTATTCATGTACGCATCCAGATGCCTTTAGCATGTTGCAATTATAATGTCCTCTACCACTTCCTATGGCAGCTCATTCCATAATGCACCACTCTTTCAGTGAAAAAGTTACAATTCTGGAAATGAATAAATGAAACAAAGATGGTGTAGGCAGCCTCCAAAGGGGGCATTTCAAAGGAACTTATCAAATTTAAATTAATGCATAGTGATGATCTCAAAATCATATTCTATGTGGGTAGTCACAGTCTTACCAGACCATACAGCCGTGCTCTCATTAGAGAGAGAAAGAAATGACTAGTGGTAGTTTAACCTGAGGGTATCCAGGCCTCAGGCAAGGAAGCAAGTTGAGAAGGACAGTCCTACGTAGTCACCTCAGGCATGAACACTTGTACATTCTGTTCCCATAGAGTGGAATATATTGTGTTAAATATAACTGAAGTAAAATTTCAACCTGAATTTAGATAGGAAGCAGATATAACATTGGGTCCTGTCTAAAATCTTCTGAATCCTTTAAATAAAATGAAAACAAAGTAAGACTTTTACACTTAATATAAAAAAAAGTTCTGGAGAAACTCTACAGGTCTGGCAGCATCTGTGGAGAGAGAAACAGAGTTAATGTTTCAAGTCCAGTATGACTCTTACACCAGGCTGTTATTTCCAGAACCATAACTGACCTCATCTACTCTGGAGATCTCCAAACCCATAGTCCCCTAACCCCACCCCTCCTTCCCAAATACCGTAAAGTGGACTGCCCTGGCACAGCCATCCCCTTAGCCTGTTCCTGCCCATCTGAACCTATTTCTTCCTCTCTCAGTTCTACTTCCTTCCTTGTTCAGTCACTTTCCACATTTATTTCTACATATAGGACTCATAGAGTCATTGAGTCACAGACTCACAGAGTCCGACAGCAGGGACCATGCCGACCAAAATGTCCACCTACACTAACCCCATTTCCCTGCACTTGGCTCATATCCTTCTAAACTCGGTCTATCCATGTATTTGTTCGAATGCTTTTTAAACGTCGTTAATATACCCGTCTCAACCACTTCCACTGGCAGCTCATTCCATATGCGTACCACCCTCTGTGTAAAAACGTTGCCCCTCAGGTTCCCTTTTATTCTTGCCCCTCTAACCTTAAACTGATGTCCTCTGGTCCTTGATTCCCCAACCCTGGAAAAAAAACTGAGTGCCTCTCCTGATTTTATTTACTTCTAATAAGATCCCCCTTTAGTCTTCTACCCTCTAACGAAAAGTCCTAGCTTGTCTAACCTCTCCCTATAACTCAGACCCATTCAGTCCTTGCAACATCCTTGGAAATTTCTTCGGCACTCTTTCCAGTTTAATAACACCCTTCCTAGAGCAAGCTGACCAAAACTGAACACAATACACCAAACGTGGTCTCACCCACGTCCTGTACAACTGCAACATAACTTCCCAACTTCCAAACTCAATACCCTGACTGATGAAGGCCAGTGTGCCAAAAGCCTTCTTCACTGCCCTGTCTACCTGTGACTCCACTTTCAGAGAACCATGCACCTGAACTCCAAGGTCCCTCTGTTCCACTACACTCTTTAAGGCCCTGCTAATCACCATGAAACTCCTACCTTGATTTGACTTTCCAAAATGCAAGCCCTCACACTTACCTATATTAAACTCCATTTACCATTCTCAGCCCACGTCCACAGCTGATCAAAGTCCTACTGCAATTTCTGATACCCTTCCTCACTGTCCACGATACTGCCTATTTTAGTGTCATCTGCAAACTTACTAGCCATGCCATGTACATTCTCATCCAAATCACTGATAACAAACAGCAATGGGCCCGGCACCAACTTTGGGATGGCATGGTGGCTCAGTGGTTAGCACTGCTGCTTCACAGCACCAGGGAGCCGGGTTCAATTCCAGTCTCAGGTGACTGTCTGTGTGGAGTTCGCACATTCTTCCTGTGTCTGCGTGGGTTTCCTCCGGGTGCTCCGGTTTCCTCTCACAATCCAAAGATGTGCAGGTTAGGTGAATTGCCCATCGTGTTCTGGGATGTGTAGGTTACATGCATTAATCAGGGGTAAGTGTAGAATAATGGTGAGTGGGTTTGGATGGGATATGCTTCGGAGGGTCGGTGTGAACTTGTTGGGCCGAAGGGTCTGTTTCCACACAGTAAGGATTCTATGATTCTTGAGACATTCCACTAGTCATAGGCCTCCTGTCAGACAAGCGTCCTTCTGCTATTACCCTCTGCTTTTTACCATCAAGCCAATTGTGTATCCAATTTGCCAGTTCCCCCTGAATTCCATGCAATCTTCTACAGTAGCCTACCATACAGAACCTTCTCAAAAGCCTGACCAAAATCCAAGTTTACCGTCCTGCTCTCATCAACCTTCCTGGTCACTTCATGAAAGAACTCTAACAAATTTGTAATTCATGATGTCCCACAAACAAAGCCGTGCTGACTACTCTGAACCAAGCCCTGTCTTTCCAAATGCACAGATACCTTATCATAATCTTCTCAAGTAGCTTACCTATGACAAGAATGGAGACATTAACTCAAGACCTGCTGAGTTTCTCCAGTATTTTCTGTTTCCTTTCAGATTTCCAGCACCTGCAGTGTTTTGTTTTAATTCCAGGTTTTGTTTGTTTTGGAAATATTGATGCCGTGAACTAGTGAACCTTCCCTGCTGCAGAGCTGCACCCCTCAGCACCAACATGTGTTGGGGTTGCATCATGAACAAAACCAAAACCATTGTAGAGTTAACAAATCAATCCGCCACATTCCCCAGATTGGAGGAAAGCCACTCTAGCAAGACAGGCAGCTTATTGGGGGAGGGGGGCTTAAAATCCACCCCTTAGCCCAGACACACACACACACACACTGAGGTTGTTAGACCTGCTCAGGGCTCACTGCAGATTCTGTGTGGTCTCTCTGAGTCTATCAGCATCACCTTTCTGCTGCCTTGGAGAATGAGGGGATATGTGTTAAGAAAATTGTTTGGTTACATTCAAACCCCAAAGTTTGTGTTTCCTTGACGTGCTGCTGTACAGAACCGAACTGCGTTTGTGACTATGTGTATATACAAATATATTTTGATGAATGAAGTACATTTTTTGAAATAAAAAAGAGGGAATAACATTATTAGTGAAACGACTAATTTTGCTGGTGTTAATAATTTTAAGCGCAGCCCTGATAACCTCACTGGTTGAGTTTCTCCCTGACTTTCTGTCTTACTTTTCTCTTGTTTGACTGAAGGAGTCAGCTAGTTCACCCCGAATTTCTCTGTCCCTGCTCAATGTCCCAGTCCTCAGGTTTACCGTCGGGAGTTGTCAATCCTCCCCTGGTTCCGCCCCGTTTTCTAGCGCCACCCAGGTGGCAGAGGTTGGTGTAAAAGAGGGAGGACTGTCCATAAAGCAGGGACAGAGAGCCACAGCTCGGACTTGAAAGAGCCAGTGTCAGTGGAAGCCAGGCAGGCTGGAGAGAGCTCACACACGCGAGGCCAGGCAACATGAGCTCGGTCCGGGACAACAACCTGAAGCTGCCTATCCAGGAGGTCCACGAGATGGACAGTCTGCCGAATAAGAAAGCTTGGGACAATGCGGCGTACGAGGGCTCCCCGCCCAGCTCCCCTTTGAAGGTGCAGACCATCTACAATCCCAGCTCTTTGCCCAGCAATCCCTATGGATGTGAGGAACCCCCACTGTATCCCAAGAGTAAAGCTGCGCCAGGATGCTGCCTGACTATAGTGAGGGGAATTCGAGGTAAGGTAGAACATATTTCTTACATTATAACCAGACATGGATGTCCTGACAGGTGCATTAGTAAGCCCATTGAGACCTGACTATTTTACTTGTAAAAACCGAGGGTGGATGAACAGAAAAGGAAAACAAGAAGTTGTCACTTGTTTGTTTATTCTTGATGATGTTCACTCTCTAAGTTAAAAGAGAATTGGGGCGGCACGGTGGCACAGTGGTTAGCACTGCTGCCTCACAGTGCCAGGGACCTGGGTTCAATTCCCGCCTCAGGCGACTAACTGTGTGGAGTTTGCACGTTCTCCCCGTGTCTGCGTGGGTTTCCTCCGGGTGCTCCGGTTTCCTCCCACAGTCCAAAGATGTGCGTGTCAGGTGAATTGGCCATGCTAAATTGCCCGTAGTGTTAGGTAAGGGGTAATTGTAGGGGTATGGGTGGGTTTCGCTTTGGCGGGTCGGTGTGGACTTGTTGGGCCGAAGGGCCTGTTTCCACACTGTAAGGAATCTAATCTAAAAAATCACACCACACCAGGTTATAGTCCAACAGGTTTATTTGGAAGCACTAGCTTTCAGAGCGCCGCTCCTTCATCAGGCGGTTGCTGTTCAGGCCCTTCTTCATTAGCAGGTTTTTAACTTTGTACACCCCAGTCCCAACACCGGCACCTCCAACTCATCACTTTCTAAGTAGTTTAAGACCGTGCTGAACATATTCAAATATTATAATAGCCCAGTCTATAGTTTCCCTGTAACATATTCAGCTATTATTTAAATTCTAAAGTTTGGGTAAATGTTCACCCCAGGATCACATGCATGACCAATAATTCCAGGAGCCAGGAAGTCTTGTCATTCCTTGGGAATAGGGTGAGGTTTGGATGAGGTTTTATTTGGACAAGTGGGAATGAGAAAGAGGATACATGTACTGCTCTTTTTTAATTTCAAAAAAACTTTACTTACAAAAATACCTTGATGTACATAGTCACAAATCCAGTTTGGTTCTGTAAAGTAGAATAAAAAGCAACAAGTTTTACTCTATCCAATACAACAGCATTTCTTACTTGTGCTGGATTCTATTTACATATATTTGATGCACCAGGAGGGTCCAATAACTGAATGGACCCCCATTTAATTTCAATAGAAAGACCTCAGACAGTGGTCTGTCCCCACTGCACCTTGGCAGCAGCTGTCCCAGGGCGTCTCTCAGCACATAGTCCTGGATATTGAGATGTGCCAGTCTGCAACACTCAGTCGAAGTCAACTCCTTGTTCTGAAAGACCAACAAGTTTCAGGCAGATCAAGGTTGCGTACTGCTGGTAAAAGGCAGGAAGGGCAGTGACATCCCCCAGGGCAACACAGTTACAATTCACTCAGCACATTGTCCTTTTTCAGTCTGTGTGATTTCAGTCAGATCCGCATGACAGCAGAATGTCAGAGTGACCTCTCTCTCTCTCTCTCTCTCTCTCTCTCTGTAGTAGTCATGATTTGGAGATGCCGGTATTGGACTGGGGTGTACGCAGTTAAAAATCACATAACACCAGGTTATAGTCCAACAGGTTTAATTGGAAGCACACTAGCTTTCGGAGCGACGCTCCTTCACCTGATGAAGGAGCGTCGCTCCGAAAGCTAGTGTGCTTCCAATTAAACCTGTTGGACTATAACCTGGTGTTGTGTATTTTTAACTCTCTCTCTCTCCTTCACTTCTTTTCCACATTGTTGGGGAGTGGACTTCGGTGAACTCCCCATATCTGAAAGTGAGCAGTTTGACCTAGCGGGTATGTTAGACACGACTGGGAAATGTTTTCACGTTTGGATAATCACATGCTGCTGGACATGGAATGTTGCATGGAGCTTCCTACTATCATCCTGATTGAAAGCCCGTGGGAATTGTCATATGTGTGGTTGCTCCCAAGATCTCATCTAAATCAGGGTCAATGATTGGGAAAATCCCTTTGGGAAGTGCAGTATTCCAAACCTGACAGCTCCAGGCATGTATATCACTCTTTGAGTGTGATCAAAATATCAAGTGTGAGCATTCCCCAACTATGTCAGCAAAACACTAACACTAACCATCTCTGCCCAGAGTAATCACAACCCTCATTGAAGATATTTCACTGGGAGGAAGCTGAGCTGGTGTTGTTGGTGACAGTGAGATCTCCAACACTCGTAACATTGCTCCGGACAGAACATTTATTCAGAACAATAAAACTGCCAAAGGCTTCAAGAGCTGAAAATGTGTTGCTGGAAAAGCGCAGCAGGTCAGGCAGCATCCAAGGAACAGGAGAATCGACATTTCCTGAAGAAGGGCTCATGCCCGAAACGTCAATTCTCCTGCTCTTTGGATGCTGCCTGACCTGCTGCACTTTTCCAGCAACACATTTTCAGCTCTGATCTCCAGCATCTGCAGACCTCACTTTCTCCTCAAAGGCATCAAGAGACCAATAATAGTGTGATGGACAAAACAGTCAGATCACCAGGGACAGAATCTCATTACATTAGAGTTATCAGTGATAGTAGTTTATAGGGTCACCCATCAGTATCAGGAATAGTAAATACCATAAGCTAGTTCACAAGAATCAAACGAGTGTTCTGAGGAAGGGTCACTGGGCCTGAAATGTTAACTCTGATTTCTCTCCACAGATGCTGCCAGACCTGCTGAGCTATTTCAGCAATTCCTGTTCTGTTTCTCATTTACAACATCTGCAGTTCTTTCAGTTTTCATTTTGAACTTTACACTGATATGTTGGGACAAAAGGGATATTTTGCAATGTGTTAAATCTTTAAAGCATCTTTGAATTTATAAGTATATGCTATGTATATGTTATTTGCATATAGATGTATAAAATTTGTCAATAATAGGTGCTTTCTCACACTCTATGTATTTTGTATTCAGGTTCCTATGAGGAAAATTAGTTTCTTCGAGTCATACAGCAGAGAAACAGGCCCTTGCACCCAACTCGTCCATGCTGACCTGTTTCCCCCACCCCCATCACATCCTTTGGCAGCTCTTTCCATATACAAAACACCCCCTGTGTGAAAATATAGTCCCCCCCCAGGTCCCTTTTAAATCTTTCTGTTCTCACCTAAAACTTATGCACTCTAATTATGGACTCCCCTACCCTGGGGAAAAATCCTGGCTATTCACCTTATCTATGCTCCTCAGGATTTTATAAGGTCTATAAGGTCACTGACCCTGAACAAAGTGAGGTAGAAGGATGCCTTTGATTACCATAGAAATGAGTAGAAAATATTCAGTGAAGAACAACTTGCTGTTTTAAGTCTCTCTGAAGGTTACGCTGTTTGTGTGTATGGAGCCATGGTTCACAAAAGACCAAAGGCATCTTTCTCTGTCAGAGAGAAACAATTGGTCATGTCTAGCTGGAGGGTAACCATTCCATCAGCATGTGGTAGGGTGAGGAGGTTGATCTTCATGAACTACCACAGCCAGGATTAGGAGAGAACTCACATTGTTGACTTTTGACTTCATGATACTGTGGTCATGTAGCCAACTGGGTTGACTAACTCCCCAGATTACTGTATAGGACTGAGCTATTTGTTGCTGTTGGACTTTCAAAGTCCTGAAACAAAGTTATGCCTTTGTCTCTTTCCTTTTCTGTAGGTTTGTGGGGCACCAAACTGACTGAGAACTTGTCCAGTAATCCTGAGCTACACATCAGGAGAACCTTGCGTGAACTGGTAGTTTACATAGTTTTCCTAGTGGACATATGTTTGTGTAAGTAACCCAATAACTTAACGTCTGCCATTAGGGTAATATGCAAACCTACTATAGCAGGGGACTTTGAAAATCTAAATGCAATTAGACAGAGTCAACATAGTTTTGTGAAAGGGGGATCACTTTTGTCTAATTCATGAGATTTATTTGTGGAACTGACAAGTGTTGTGGATAAAGGGGGAACCTGTATATGTGGTTATCGTCCAACAGGTTTATTTGGAAGCACTAGCTTTCGGAGCACTGCTCCTTCAGGTGGTTGCGCGGTATATTTGGTGTACTTGGATGTCTAAAAAGTGCTACATCAAAGGTTTCTGTGCAAAATAAGCACAGTATTAGCAAATTAGCATAGGTATAGGATTGGTCAGCTAACTGGGAGCAGAGACCAGCTGATTTTCACATTGGCAAGGTGTCGCAGGACTCAGTGACTATCCGCAATCTACCTGGTACATGAATAGAGGGGCAAAAGCTACATTTGCTAAGTTTAGGTGACACCAAGACAGATTTGGAAAGTAAATTATGAGGAGGACATAAAGAATTTATAAAGACATAGATAAAGTGAGTGGGCAAAAGAATTGGCAGATAGAATACCATGTGATTAACTATGAACTTCAACGTTTTGTAAAGAAGGATAGAAAAGCAGAATATTATGTAAGTTATATATAATAACTCCAGAACTAAGGGATATGGCTGTACTGGGAAATGAATCACATAGCATGCAGTCCAGCAAGTGATGAGGAAAACAAATGGAATGATGCCATTTGTTGCAATGGGAATGGAATATAATAGGAGGGAAGTCTTGCTGCAAAGTTGAATAGAGCATTGGTGAGCTGAAAATGTGTTGCTGGAAAAGCGCAGCAGGTCAGGCAGCATCCAAGGAACAGGAAATTCGATGTTTCAGGCATAAGCCCTTCTTCAGGAAGGGCTCCCTGAAGAAGGGCTTATGCCCAAAACGTCGAATTTCCTGTTCCTTGGATGCTGCCTGACCTGCTGCGCTTTTCCAGCAACACATTTTCAGCTCTGACCTCCAGCATCTGCAGACCTCACTTTCTCCTAGAGCATTGGTGAGACTACATGTGTTGTGAATAGCCTTAATGTCTTTACTTGAGAAAGGATATTACTGCTTTAGAAATAATTCAGGGAAAGTTCATTTGACTGATTCCTGGCATGAAGAGGTTATCTTAAAAAGCTAGCACAGTGGTTCAGTGGTTAGCACCGCTGCCTCACAGCACCAGGGACCCAGGTTCAATTGGGTGGAGTTTGCATGTCCTCCCCATATCTGCCTGGGTTTCTGCCTACTGCTCCAATTTCCTCCTCCAGTACAAAGATGTGCAGGTTAGGTGGATTGGCTATGCTAAATTGCCCTTTAGTGTCCAAGTATGTCTGGGCTAGGAGGATGAGCCATTGTAAAACCAGCAGTGTAGGGATAAGGTAGGGAAGTAGATCTGGGTGGGATGCTCTTTGGAGGGTCTGTGCAGACTAGATGAACTAAATGACCTCTTTCTACATTGTAGGGATTCTAAGGTTGGGTCTGTATCAATTGGAATTTAGAAGAATGAAAGGTTAGTTTACTAAGACACATAAAATCCTGACAGGGTGCATGCTGAGTGGATGTTTCCCCCAGTGGGTGAAACTAGAACAAGGGGGCACAATTTCTGAATAATGAAACACCCATTTAAGAGGGAGTTGAGGAAACTTATTTCTGTTAGAGAGTTGTTGATCTGTGGAATGCTTTTCCACAGTGTGTGGAAGCTAGATCACTGAAATGTTTTATGATTGAACTGGACATATTCTTGAGTGACAAGTGAGGGAAGGGTATTGGGAAAGGACAGGACAGTAGAGTTGAGGTTGCAGTCAGATCGGCCATGAATTTTATTCAATGAAGGAACAGGCTGGTGGGGTTGACTGACCCTGTTGCTGCTCCATATTCATGTGTTCAGATGTTGAAAAGTAACTTGTTTTTAACCCCTTTTCGTCACCGGTTCCTTTACTGATTTTTCAAAAAGTAACAGGAGTATATTAGATTGCTAAGTGTTCTGAGAAAATAATCTTCACTATTGCAGATGTAGCAATAATCAATTTCCATTTGACCTTAAGATAGATCTTTCCAACTGCAACTAATGGACAATTCCCAGACAATAATTTTCAATGAAAGTACCATTCTCAAGTCATTTGCAGAACAAAACTGGGACAGTTATTAGCTTAAACATTTTGTGGTATTAATTGAGATTTTGCTTTGGTCATATCAGTATAGGTTCATTCAGAAAGCAACATTTAGACCATTAGGTTTTGTTGGCAATCTTTAGATTAGATTAGATTAGATTAGATTACTTACAGTGTGGAAACAGGCCCTTCAGCCCAACAAGACCACACCGACCCACCGAAGCGCAACCCACCCATACCCCTACCTTTACCCCTTCACCTAACCCTACGGGCAATTTAGCATGGCCAATTCACTGAACCTGCACATTTTTGGACTGTGGGAGGAAACTGGAGCACCCGGAGGAAACCCACGCAGACACAGGGTGAATGTGCAAACTCCACACAGTCAGTCGCCTGTGTCGGGAATTGAACCCGAGTCTCTGGCGCTGGGAGGCAGCAGTGCTAACCACACATGATATACATGAGAAAAGAGGAAATCTGCAAAGAACATATTGTAACATTTAAAATCAATCCTTAACAAACTAGTTTGGAGTATTTGCACTTAATACAATTCACTGGTTTGGATTTATTTTTTAAAATAACTCAGTTTCTAAATTGCTAGATCTGTGAGGTTTTCAAAGTAAATTTTAAAATAATTTCAAAAAATCTTGAGACTGCTATGTTTGTTAATACCTGGGTATCATCAGTGCCTTTTGTCAGTGAAGTCAATGTTGTAAATACATTCCTTGTTTGTCATATTTTAATCTATGATCAACTCTGGGTTAGTGTTTGGCCTGGAACTGAATTATCCATCTCATATCCCTCATTATCCACAGTGTTGTGGGTCTCTAAATTCTTCATGTGCCACTATCACTGAAATCTACCTCTTTATTTTCATTCATTACAACCCCTTCCCCAACATAATTTCAAGCTCATCTGACGTAAATATCAACACAGTGATAACCCCACCACACCTAACCAAACGTACCGAGCTTCCTACTCTCCTGTCAACCCTGTCCCAGGACTGTTTAGTCATTGGAAATCTGATCAATATCAGATCAGTGTTGGAAATCTGATCAGTATCAGATCTCAAGGATCTTTGTTGGGAATTGAACTGAACAATATCAGGTTGGATTTACTCCCTGAAGTGTTTCTACTGTGGTTTACAGTTAAAATGGGAAATTATAAAATGTTTTGTGATGTTTTATTTTCAGTCGTTTAAGAAAATGTATATATTGAAATCATGTGCCACTCCTTGTGATATGTACCTATTTGATATTGGAATAGTTTGACAGTATGTAAATGTCACAAGAACATTTTGTTTAGATTAAGTTGCATCTCATATATGTTTCATTTTGTCCCTTTAAGATTTAAGAGAAACTTGTTTTTTGCTAAATTTGATACATCCAAATAAATCTAGTAATATTCACCAGAGTGGGACAGCTAACCTGAGGGGAGGATACGAAGTGAGATTGAGCCAGAACAGCTGATTTAGTTGAGAATATAGAAAGCATGGTTAGTAAGTTTGTGGATGACATCAAAATTGATAGTATAGTGGACACTGAAGGAAGGTATTTAAGATTACAAAGAGATCTTGATCAATTGGGCCAATGGGCTGAAGAGTGGCAAGTGGAGTTTAATATGGATAAATGTGAGGTATTGCATTTTGTTAAAACAAACCTGGGCAAGGCTTATACAATTAAAAGTGGGGCCTTGGGCAGTGATGTAGAACAAAGAGATTTAGGGGTTCCGATACAGTTAGTTCTTCTAAAATGCAATGGTTGTATCTTGTGCAAAAAATAAGGTCTGCAGATGCTGGAGATCACAGCTGAAAATGTGTTGCTGGTAAAAGCACAGCAGGTCAGGCAGCATCCAAGGAATAGGAAATTCGACGTTTCGGGCATAAGCCCTTCATCAGGAATGAGGAGAGTGTGCCAAGCAGGCTAAGATAAAAGGTAGGGAGGAGGGACTTGGGGGAGGGGCGATGGAGATGTGATAGGTGGAAGGAGGTCAAGGTGAGGGTGATAGGCCGGAGTGGGGTGGGGGCGGAGAGGTCAGGAAGAAGATTGCAGGTTAGGAGGGCGGTGCTGAGTTCGAGGGAACCGACTGAGACAAGGTGGGGGGAGGGGAAATGAGGAAACTGGAGAAATCTGAGTTCCTTCCTTGTGGTTGGAGGGTTCCCAGGCGGAAGATGAGGCGCTCCTCCTCCAGCTGTCGTGTTGTTATGTTCTGCCGGTGGAGGAGTCCAAGGACCTGCATGTCCTCGGTGGAGTGGGAGGGAGAGTTAAAGTGTTGAGCCACGGGGTGGTTGGGTTGGTTGGTGGAGGTTTTCAAGACTGGGGGCATATTTTTAAGGTGAGAGGAGAAATATTAAAAAAAACCTATAAATCTTAAAAAGGACATGAGGGGCACCTTTTCTTTTACAGAGAGAGTGGTTCGTGTGTGGAATGAACTTCCAAAGGGAGTGATGGATTTGGGTACGGTTACAATTTTTAAAAGATATTTAGATAAGTACATGAAAAAGAAATGTTGAGTTCAGTTTGGGATTATGGTCGGCATGGACTGGTTGGGTCCGTTTCCATGCTGTATGACTCTATGGCTATAGCTATAATGCCTCCAGTCTTGAAATCCTCCACCCTAGGGTAAAGAGTCTATGGCTATGACTCTATAACACAAGTCATTTAAACACCTTGGATATGTTAAAACAGCACATATGTATTTTGGCCAAAATTAAAAAGTGTCGAAGTGTGTTAGGTGAATAGATAGGTTTAAGATTCAGACATTGCTGTGTTATGTATAAAGTGATTAGTGATGTTGTTATGCTGTAGTTTCAGGGTATGAGTATCAGGATTTCACAATGTAGTTTCCCCCACTGAGTATGAATATGTGGGCAAGATTTTTATGTGTTCATGAGATGTGGGCATCACTGGCTGGGCCAGCATTTATTATCCATCTCTAATGCTGAGAGGACAGTGAAGAGCCAACAACATTGTTGTGGGTCTGGAGTCACATATAGACTAGACCTGATAAGTATCTGGTAAATCTGGCAGATTCCTTTCCCCAAAGGATAGAATGTGCTGAGCACACTCCCTCAAAATATGTCATAAAGACCAGCCTACCCTATCCAAATAAACTCACTGCCTGAATATATTAGAATGTAATCTAATAGGATGGAGCTAGTTAACAGCAGAAATATGCTAAGAAATTTTAGAAAATGCTTGAAGTTAGTTATAAACATCAGCTTGACCCTAAATAAAAGCAAATTATCATTTCAAATCACTGACTAATATTTGTTGGTCACATCAATATTTGTGACATGTTACAAGAAAAACTTGAACTTATAAAGAACCTTTCTTCACCTCAGGAGGATACAGTATGCTTTCAGTTTACCGTAGTGAAACTTAAGTATATACCACACCGAGAGTACGAGGGAGGCAGCGTGAGATTCCCATGAATTATCAGTTGTTCAGATGCACTTGTAAGACATCTTTGAGCAAGAATACAGTCCTCAGAAAGTACTGAAGTAGCTGCTGAGTGGAACTATGATCATGAAAGAGGAGAAAAAGGGATAATCATAGCCATCCAAGCGTTGGATCGGAGTCCTGAGATCAGGAGATAATTTCAGTGAGAACGATTGTTAGCCTATCTTGGTTCATGGATTCAGAATGAAGCAGAATGCCACCCTCAGTTCACCTCCATTGTTCTACCTGGACTTTGTTTTGATCACTCTCTGTGTACTGAAGTACTTCCTAGTATCAGCTTGTAAATGATTCAGTCAGTTTCTGTGTGAACACACCATAAGGTTGAAATAGACTAGTAACCACCAGTTGCTCCATAACCAGGTAAGATCAGGTACTGGCCTAGAATAAACAAGTACACTTTTTCAGTGAAAACAAATTTCCTATTCTGCTGAAATTTAACACCAGTCCATTAACAAGCAAAATCTCTGGAGTAAAAGGTTTTAATGTGCGATTTAAGTTTGTGGATGGATTTACAGGAAAATGTTAGCGGGCAGAAGCTTCTGGATATAATTATGTAGAGATTCATTTTCATTTGGAGAAGTGTGGGTGTGTATCTTTAGTGAGAAAAACCTGGAGCTAACTCATAAAAAAAGGAAAATATTCCAGTTAGTGTGGAGACAAAAGGATATGGATTAGGATGGGCTAAAATGAAGTGAAGGAAGTATAATTTAAAGAGTCATTGATTTAAGAATAAAGTTAAAAAGAGACTGTAAAAAATCACATGCAACAAAATGAGGGTAATTCTACAAAACATAATTGAGATAAATATAGAAAACCTATAGAATGATGAAGAGGGGATTTGAAGAAAGAATGACAAGTACAGGAAATTATTAGCAGGGATATGAAATAAAGCTTTCAGAATGGGAAATAATCGATAAGAAGAGGCATAGAGTCATTCAGCATGGAAACAGACCTTTGGTCTGACCAGTCCACGCCGAACATAATCCCAAACTAGAGAAGGTCTAACACTCAGGTGAGACGATTCTCAAAAAGTAAATAATACTAAAGTATAGATGAAGCTTAAAAGTTGAAAAGGCAACAGCCCCTAAATGGTAAGCATCCTAAAGTAAATTTAGGGTGGGTACAGGAGGTGCTTTTGTACATCCCTGGATAGGAACTTCCCAAAGGAAGTAAAAGCCGCAGATATAATCTAACTGCTGAAGTGAATTGAGAAAAGCAGCTCGATAAGTGTACCAGCCAGGTCCCCCAATTTGTTACAATTCCAGACAGGATACTTTAAACCCTTAAGCCTCCGGGTGGGAAGGTGTGCAATGGCTCATCACAGTTATTCTATCCCCACCCTCAACCCTTCCTTTTGCTTAGTAACAACAAGGTTAATTTTAAAAGGACCCTTTCTCAGACTCAGGAAATGGTAACAGGAATTAATTCAATCAGGCTGTCTTCGATTAACAAAAGGAATGAGTTTACTCATTACTCAATGCAAGAAGAAATAGTGACATTAATACCCAAATTAAAAAAAAGAGCTAAGTCTGAAAGGATGCTTTGCTGTTGATGTTGGTAATTGAATAGTCAATGTTGAAATTCTTGGCTTTGTAGGTTGATTGAAACTCTTTTGGTCCCACTTCCTTTGGCAATTGCTGACCAGTGCAAGAGAGCATCTTCAACCCATGGTTTAACAAGCAGCGCTGGGGTGTTTAAATGGTAGTTCTCAGAGCTGTGACCCTCACAGCACATTCATCCACACAATAGCACACCAGGTCACTAGCCCAAACAGGCCAGTCTCACAGTTACCTTTGAAACACTTGTATTTTGTATAATCCTCAAATGCCCAAACACAAAAATTCTACAAGAGGTGGTTTTCTGCTGAGAGGAGAGATTCCCTCTCTGTTTGAGGATTCCCTGACTCTCTTTGCTCATGACAACCCATTTGTCCCATTCAGGATTTTGCCACAAAGTGACTGAATTTACATTTGCTGTCATTTTTTGGGCTGGAGCAGACTTAATTTAAAAATTATCTTGGCGGTCAAAGTGAACACTGTCAGCGGTTTTTAGGGGTTCTGATCCATCGTTGTGGCTCTTCACCCATAGCATGAATGAAATGAAATCCATTCATTTCCCTAGTATTGTTCAATATTATCTGTTCGGTTCCAATCCACACATCTAAAGATGCGCAGGTTAGGTGAATTGGCCAGACTAAATTGTCCATAGTGTTCAGGGGTGTGTAGGTAAGGGGCATCACTCAGGGATAAAATATAGAGTAATAGGGTAGGGGAATTGGTCTAGGTGGGTTACTCTTTGGAGGACTTGTTGAGCTAAATGGCCTGTTTCTACACTGTAGGGATTCTAAGATTGTAAGAATCTCATGATTTCACATGTTGCTGTCGGAATGGGAATCAGTGCTACTGCAAGTAGATTGACAGCTCCTGGATGGTACAGGTCCTTGATGCACTGTATGTCCTACTTTAATGAACTTGCTCTTTTTGAGCTTGACCACTAGGTCAACTAACTGGATTTTCTAGAGGTTGCCTTAAGTGTGTTTCCTGGGAACGCTGTAAGTTTTGGAGTCCAAATAACGTGACCTGAGACTGGAATAACTCCTGTGGTGTTAGAAAAGTGATGATTCCCTTCATACAAGCACCAAATGAACCTGCTGGTACTCCTTGGTTGCTTTACCTACTTTAACCATGTAACTTCCAGGTGGGACACCCGGGCTCCAGTTGCTGCTTGAACTTTTCAGTATTTCTGTATAGCCTTGTGAGAGCCATCTGATTTCTGCATAAGCACAACTGGGGTGCTTCAGCAAGTGCAAGCGGCTGTAGCAGCTGGGGTGCATTGCTAACTGTGAATGAGACAGCAAATAACAACAGAGAACATAGACAGAGACAGCTCAGTCCTTGCCTGTGCCTTTCAGTGGAACCACTGACCTTGAGACCATGAGGATCAGTAGTATCCTGGGGTTAACATTTACTCACCTCTTCACTGAAACATTCTTATGAACTTTGCAGCTACTTTGGAGGTTCAGAGAGCAGGTAACCTGTGTTGAATGACTTACCTTCTTATCCCTCTGTCCAGCAACTGATACAAATAGCACTGCTCTCCTCAATGGGTAAAGACACTCCAACACCCAAGAAGCTCAGCAATATTCAGCAAGGAACAGCCTGCTTGGTCCATGTAGTTTAATATCAGCACGTTTCACCATCAATGTATTGCAGATACTGTAATGCATTGTCTGCAAGCTACACTACAGATTCTTAGCCGTTTCTCTTTCCCTGTCACTGAGAAATCTTAAAGCACTATTTTCAGACACCATCAGCCCAAGTTTCTTCAGTGTCACATATGACACCTTGCATTTCTGTAGTGGCTTTAATGTAGGAAAGTGCTTCATAGAGTCATAGAGTTGTACAGTGCAGAAACAGACCCTTCAGTTCAACATGTCCGTGCCGAGCAGATGCCTTAAATTAACCTAGTCTCTTTTGTCAGCACTTCGTCCATATTGCTGTAAACCCTTCCTATTCATATATCCATCCAGATGTCTTTTAAAAGTTGTCATTGTACCAGCCTCCACCACTTCCTCTGATAGCTCATTCCATACACGTACCACCCTTTGCCCCTTATGTCCCTTTTAAATCTTTCCCCTCTCACCTAAAACCTATGCCCTCTCACTTTGGTCTCCGCTACCCTGAGGAAAAAACCTTGGTTATTTACCGTATCTATACCTGTAATGATATTATAAACCTCTATAAGGTCACCCCCTCAGCCTCTGATGTTCCAGGGAAAATAGCCCCATGCTAATCTGCCTCTTCATGTACCTCAAATCCTCCAACCCTGGCAACATCTGTGTAAATCTTTTCTGAACCCTTTCAAGTTTGACAACATCTTTTAGATAGCATGGAGATCAGAATTGGGCACCGTATTCCCAAAAGTGGCCCAACCGATGTCCTGTACAGCTGCAACATAACCTCCTAACTCCTATACTCAACGCACTCACTAATAAAGGCAAGCATACCAATCACCTTCTTCACTATCCTCTCTACCTGCGACTCTACTTTTAAGGAACTATGAACCTGCATTAACAGGTGATGATAGGATGATGACTGAAAGTTCGCTGAAAGGTTAAAGGAAAAGAGAGAAGTATAAAATACAAGAGCAAGGAAATAATGTTAGAGTTGGACAGAGAATTAGTCAGGCCACAACTGGAGTACTGAGTGCAGTTCTGTTCACCTCACTGCAGGAAGTATGTGATAGTACTGGAAGGGATACAGAAGAGATTTACTAGGATGTTAGAACATGGAACAGTACAGTATAATACAGGCCCTTCGGCCTTCAGTGTTGTGCTGGCCTTTTATCCTACACTAAGATTTGACTAACCTACATACTCTTCTTTGCACTATCTTCCATGTGCCTATCCAAGAGTCACTTAATTGTCCCTAATGTATCTGACTCTACTACCACAGCTGGCAGTGCATTCCACACACCTACCACTCTCTGAGTAAAGAACCTACCTCCGACATCTCCCCTAAACCTTCATCCAATCACCTTAAAATTACTCCCCTTCGTGATAGACATTTCCACCGTGGGAAAATGTCTCTGGCTATCCACTCTATCTACACATCTCATCATCTTGTACACCTCCATCAAGCCACCTTTCAGGTTGAATACTTTCCATCTATTACCACCCTCTGTCTTCTATGGTCCAGCCAATTTTGCACCCAGATAGCCAAATTTCCCTGTATCCCATGTCACCTTACTTTCTAAATGAGCATACTGTGGGGAACCTGATCAAATGTCTTGCTAAAATCCATATGCACCACATCCACTGCTCTACCTTTATCAATGTGTTTTGTCACACCCTCAAAGAATTCAATAATGCTTGTGAGACATGACCTGCCCCTCACAAAGCCATGCTGACTATCTCTAGTCAAGCTGTGCTTTTCCAAATAATCATAAATGCTGTCTGTCAGAATCCTCTCCGATAATTTGCCCACCACAAACGTAAGACTGACTGATCTGTAATTCCCAGGGTTATCCCTATTCCCTTCCTTGAACAAGGGAATAACATTTTCCACCCTCCAATCATCTGGCATGACTCCAGTGACAGTGAGGATGCAAAGATCATCGCCAAAGGTGCAGCAATCTCTTTCTTCGCTTCCTCTAGTAACCTCAGGTATATCTCGTCTGGCCCAGGGAACTTATCTGTCCTTATGTTTTACAAAATTTCCAGCACATCCTCCTTCTTAACATCAACCTGTTTTGCATATCAACCTGTTTCATACTGTCCTCAGAAATGTCAAGATCCCCCTCAGTAGTGACTACTGAAGCAAAGTATTCATTAAGAACCTCCTCTACTTCCCCTGAGTCCAGGCACAAGTTCCCTCCACAATCCTTGATCGGCCCTACCCTCACCGTGGCCATTCTGTTCTTCCTTACAAACGTGTAGAATGCCTTAGGGTTTTCTTTAAATCTACCTGCTAAAGCTTTCTCATGCCCCCCTCAAGCTCTTCAGTTCCTTCCTGGCTACCTTGTAACCCTCTAGAATCCTGTCTGATCTTGCCTCCACAACCTTAAGTAAGCTTCCTTCTTCCTCTTGACTAGATGTTCCACATCTCTTGTCACCCAAGGTTCTTTCAACCTACCACCCCTCCCTTGCCTCAGTGGGACAAACCTGTCCAGCACAATCAGCAAGTGCTCCCTTAACAACCTCCATATTTCTGTTGTGCATTCTCTGAGAACATCTGTTCCCAATTTAGGTGCCTGAATTCCTGCCGAATAGCATTATAGCTCCCCCTTTCCCAATCAAATACTTTCTCATACCGCCTGCTCCTATCCCTCTCCATGAGTATTGTAATGGTCAGGGAATTGTGATCATTATTCCCGAAATGCACTCCCGCCGAGAGATCTGACACCTGGCTTGGTTTGTTGCCAAGCACCTAATTCAATATGGCCTCCCCTCTAGTAGAAAGTGAGTCCAAGGATGTCTACCTTGAATAGGTTCTCCTCCTCTCTCTATAAGCTGCCTGACCTCCTGTGCTTTTCTAGCACCACACTCTTGACTCTGATCTCCTGCATCTGCAGTCCTCACTCTTTCCTTGTTGATTTAACCTTTCTTAAAGCCTCTTCCAAGGATGCCTATCTTGGAGAAGTTCTCCTCCTCTCTCCACAAGGATCTCAGTGAGTCCCTCTTTCTCATTGCACCCCCCAGGTCATCTCCTCTGCCCTGAAGCTCTTCAGCCACGCCCGGTAGCAGTCTCGCTACCACAGCCACATCTCCTTCCTCAGGGCCTGCCTATGGAACCATCTGATCCTGCATGGATTCCAGACTACATACAGACTAACATAATTTGGATTTGAACAGGACAACCAGACCAGATGTGCTTTTCCAGCACCACACTTTCAACTCCCCTCTCGTCGGCCTATCTACAAATTAAGTCAGGAAGCCTTCCTGGACACACCTGACAAAAACTGCTGCATCCAATCTATTTGAACTAAAAAAGTTCCAATCAATATTAGGAAAATTAAAGTCACCCATGACAACAACTTTGTTAGTTCTGCATCATTCCTTAATCTGCCTCCCAATCTGCTCCTCCGTGCCTCTGTTGCTATTAGGGTGATCTGTAGAAAACTCCCAATAAATTGATTGTTCCTTTCCTGTTTCTGACTTCCACCCATACTGACTCTGTAGACAGACCCTCCTCAACAACCTCCCTTTCTGCAGCTGTGATACTATCCCTGATCAGCAATGCCACTCCCTCACCTCTTTTGCCTCCCTCCCTATCCATTTTGAAACATCTGGGATGGAGAAATTGAGGTATAACAAGACATCAGATGGGTTTGGATTGGGGGGACATGATTGAGGTTACTGGGACTGCAGTCGGCCCCTGAACAGTGGAGAAGGCTGGATATCTCGATAAGTGGGATGGCTTTGTTGGGCAAGTCTGCTGGGGAAGGGAGATGGTCAGGTGGCCAGGATTGGAGATAGATAGGGGCAGCTCTTTCAATGGGGGTGAATGGGAACTTCATTGGGCTTTGTGCTTGTGTCAGATGTGCGGCAGGAAACATGCATGTGGACTTTGCAAGCAACAACACAGTTTGGGATTTTGGAAAGGAAATGGGGTTTGAGTTGGAGTCAGAGAGCAGGAGGAACGCTGACTGGTTTCTGAAGTCTGGGGTAAGGTCAGTTTTAAGGAGGAGGCAGCATATGAGCTGAGAAAACTGTGAAATTCAGCCAGCAAGGATTGAGGAGGAAGAGGTGTATTTTTGCAGGATTGAAGTATGAAGTAGATCTCATCAGGAAGGTGAGCTTGGAGTGGGCATAAGGCAAAATTGGAGAAAAACTCAATAAAGGCAGGGGTTCAACTGTAGGCAAGGTGGGGGAGAGGCAGGGAAGCCTGGCTTCATCTGATTAAACTGGGCATAGGTGGCATGTTGCAGAAAAGGCTGCTGAAAAGATGATCTCTTAATGTCCAAGATCCAAGAGAATCTCATTCATTCCCTGCAAGAGAGAAGGAATTAAGGACAGAGGCCAAGGTATTGAGTAGAAACCCGGTCTTAGCTTTGTGAAGCAAGTGCATAATTCAGAAAATTACTCTTGCTTATCCGATGGAGTTTATTTGTGTCCGTGGGTGAGACCTGACAGTAGGTTGCACTCTTAAGAAAGAGGAGAAAATAAACAAAGGAATTTCACCCTAAAAGCAATGATCGCCTGAGCTGTATGGGCAGGTTGCAGTGTATAACTTCAGGAAAGTTGAATGTCCTGCTGGTTATTCTGCTGTTGTCAATGAGACACATTGTTTTATTGTTTGTCGTGTGTACAAGCGGAAGCTGAACAAACACCATCTGTTCATTGCTTTTAAATTTTTCTATATGCTAAACATGATCCATTCATTATAATTAATCATGGCTTCAGATTGCAATTTTGACTTTATACACAGCAGGGTGATGATTTTCTATATTACCCAAGCATCAAAACAGCAGAACTGTGTGTGTGCTTTTTTTCAAACAATAATGTCTATTGTAATCTACTATTGAATTAATGTCTATCTGCAAGGAGGTGATATGTGTACACACTTTGTGTTCATGTTTTGAAACATCCTTTACTTATGGGCAAAATTAATGGTGATGGTGATGCATTATATTTGATAGTAAAACACACTAAATAGCACTTTTGTGTTATGTCTCCACAAAACTATTAATTTGCTATCTCTGACAGACACGTGTAATAATTTAACATTTATTGCTAAACCTTTGTATTCTAATAAAAGGGAATTAACCGATGATTCATGCATCTAATGCCGTAACAAATATTTGGGGATTGTGTACTTGGTGTTACTGAAGCAATTTAGAAGGTCCGAAGTAAAACAAATGAGATGACTATCTGACACGTCAGAACAGAAGGTGTCTGATAAAGAAACCTTCCTAACTGAAGCAGCTGGCAGTATTTTTAAAGCTGACATTTCCAACCAGATGAATGAAGAAATGCAGTCTGACGTTGGGTGATATCTCTGTCTTTACGATTTAATTGATGACTGTAAGACTGCCTTACGTTTTAATTTTATTTTGTTTGTTGCTTTCAGATTCTTTATCCCACCCTGAAGGGTTCCCTGTTAAACCCGTGCTTCTCTCAATCCTGGCTTCAAACATTAATCAACAATTAATGGGATCATCAGTCTCATTTTCAGGGATTTTAAAAAAAATCCTAACACTGTCCTTAAAATCATAAATGGGAAGCACGTCACCAGGACAAAGTACTGAATGAATTAACTCTTTTATTTTGGGACTATCACCTTTCATGGGTGGCACGGTGGCACAGTGGTTAGGACTGCTGCCTCACAGTGTCAGAGGGGGAGTTTGTACATTCTCCCCTCATCTGCATGGGTTTCCTCTGGGTGCTCCGGTTTCCTCCCACAGTCCAAAAATGTGCCATTCCAAATTGCCCATAGTGTTAGGTGAAGGGGTAAATGTAGGGCAATGGGTCTGGGTGGGTTGCTCTTCGGTGGGTTGGTGTGGACTTGTTGGGCCGAAGGGCCTGTTCAAAAGTGTAAGTTATCCATCTAATCTAATCTTCAAACTGACAGAAAACAGAGTTTTATTCACTCAAAGAACACCCACATTGTCCATCCAAAACTACAGAATTACATTGGATACTGCCTGCCCAATATCTCTCTACACCTCTGAAAGGTGTAATAAGAATTAACCCTCATTTAAAGCATTCATTTCATCATTATACAATGAAGTGAAAAACGTGTATCTGTTGATGTAAATGCAATCTAAATTCGAAGGTTCACACCCTGCAGTTCCATTTTAATAAACTCTTCTGCCTTCAATTTTCACACCCATTAGTTGTGTTTTACTGCGATTTTTCCAATTTTCTTGACATGAGTCCTTCTCCACAAAGAGTTTTCACAGCTTTTCACAATTCTCTGCACAATTATAATAGTGTCTATTTGCTTGATATTGCATTTTAAGCCTCTTTCAGCTTGGTAGACCATGGGTTTCCTTTTAAATACATAATTTTTCATTGTTCCATAGAGGGATTTAATTCACATTCGGCGTGTGGTATCAGCCAAACCAAAAACAAAATACTGTATAAGCCAGAGATCTGAAATAAAAACAGAAAATGCTAGAGAAACTCAGCAAGTCTAGTAATATCTATGAAGACTTATGAGAAACTGAGTTAACGTTTTGAGTCCAGGATAACTCTTTTTCAGAATTCATACTGGAGTTCAAAATTTCTCCTAATCTCAATGTTAAATGGCCACATATCCTTATGCTCATTTGTGACTCCCAGTTTTTTTTTGCCCCAGTCAATGGGGAGCATCCTTTCCTGTTGGACTATAACCTGGTGTTGCGTAATTTTTAACTTTGTCCATCCCAGTCCAACAGCAGCACCTCCATATCACTAAAGTGAGTGGTAGAGCAAAGTGAGCAGATGCCACTGTAAGTCTACAAAGGAATATAGACAGGTTGGGTGAGTGAGCAATGTCTGGAAGATGGAGTACAATGTTGGTAAATGTGAGGTGATCCATTTTGGTAGGAATAACAACAAAATGGACTATTCTTTAAATGGTGCAACATTGCAGCGTGCTGCTGTGCAGAGGGACTTCGCTGTCCTTGTGCATGAATCACAAAAAGCTGATTTGCAGACACAGATAATAAAGAAGGCTAACGTAATATTGTCCTTCATTGCTCGAGAGATGGAGTTTAAAAATAGGGAGGTCATGCTGCAGCCATTAAGGGTGCTGGTGAGGCCACCCCTGGAGTACTGTGTACAGTTTTGGTCTCCTTACTTGAGGAAGGATGCAAAGGAGGTTCATTAGGTTGATTCCAGAGTTGAGAAGGTTGGCTTACAAGGAGAGATTGAGTGGACTAGGACTGTAACCATTGGAATTTAGAAGAATGAAAGGGGATCTTGTAGAAACATATAAAATTATGAAGGGAATAGACAAGGGAGGTGGTTTTCACTAGTAGGTGAAACTGGAACTAGGGGGCATATCCTCAAAATAAGGGGCAACAGATTTAGGACTGAGTTGAGGAGGAATTTCTTCACCCAAAGGGTTGTGAATCTATGGAATTCCCCACCCAGGGAAGCAGTTGAAGCTACAAAGTTAGATGTTTTCAGGGTAACGATAGATAGACATTTGAACAGTAAGGGAATTAAGGATTATGGTGAGCGGGTGGGTGAGTGGAGCTGACTCCACAAAATGATCAGCCATGACCTTATGGAATAGTGGAGCAAGTTATTTCTTATCTTATCATCTTATCATCTTTACTATCTGAAATATAGAGTTCTTACAGTTCTATTATGATTGGTCACATGTGATACTGGTAACCTATGACCTTTCCTTTTCCAGTGACCTATGGAATGACCAGTTCAAATGCCTACTACTACACTAAGGTCATGTCAAACCTCTTCCTGTCGACTGCAGTCGATTCAGGGGTTACCTTTCAAACCATACACAGCATGGCCGACTTCTGGAGCGTGAGTATAATTCAATAAATTTCTAAAATGCCTCATGTATTGTGTCATCTTTATTAATCGCAGCGAGTGCAGCATAGTATTCATAATAGACATTTGATGAGTTTGCAAAAGTTTGAGGAGCCCCATGTTTTCAGTGATAATGTACTGAGGAATGAATATCTGAATGAGCAGTTGAACTTAATATTGTGACAAAGTGTAAATAACTGACTAAGTTCTTTGTAATGAACCAATGAGGTCTGTATATCCCCTGAATGTACTTAACAAACCTGAGGAGCTGCTTAATAATATTCAATGAAGATGTATTTCAACAGTTGCCATCCCCTTCAGAGTTTCTGTTGCAGCAGTTAGACAATGGTCAGTTGCTATAATAGGAACAGAGTCATTGTAATAAAATGCCACATCAGGTTAACTTCACAGATGTCAGGATGGAGTTGACCAGAGTCACATCTGAGGCTGGAGGAGTGAGGGTTTTCTCACACTTATTCCACCACTTCACAGCTTATCACATAAGTTCGACATACTTATAAACACACACACACACACACACACACACACACACACTCACTTACTACCCACACACACCCTCTCACACTGTCACACACATTTCTACTCACACACACATACAAACACACACGCTCTGTCTCACACACTTATGCATATACACTCTCACAAACACACTCTCCCACTCAGTCTCACATACATACACCCACACACTTTCACAATACATTCTCCCACTCAGTCTCACAAACATACACCCACACACTCTCACAACACACTCTCCCGCTCAGTCTCACAAACGTACACCCACAAACTCTCCCACTCAGTCTCACAAACACTCATACAGTCATTCTCAATCACAGTGTCTTACACACACTCTCAGTGTTTTACACATTCTCAGTGTCTCACACTCACTCTCACAGTGTCTCACACACACTCTCACAATGTCTCACACAGTCTCTCACATGCACACATACTCTGACACATATATAGTCTTCCACACACACACACTCCTACTCTCTCACATACACTCTAATACAGTTTCTCTCACACAGACCTGCACACTCTCTCCCAGACAGACACTCATACTCTCATAAACCCACATACACTCTCACACACAGTTTCTCACACACAGTCTCTCTCACATACACACTCTTCTACTGTCACACACAGACACTTTCATACACACAGTCTCACACAGCCACACACTCTGGCTCACATGCATACACAGACACACTCCCACACACCCACACACATGCACACACTTTCACACACATAAATTCTCACACTCACTGTCTCTCACACACTTAGCACACACACTTTCTCACTCTCACACATCCCCAGACATTCTCACGTGCATACACTCTCTCACACACATTCACTCTTGTATAAATGCATGCACGCACATCCACTCTCAAGCAGATGCACCGATACTCTCACACACACCTACTGTCACACTCATATACACACACATGCTCAGCCTCAAATGTGTGCTTGCACACTCACACTCTCACTCACACACTGTATGCTCAGTCTCACATACCACATGCACACACACAAACACACTCTCACATGCATGTATGCACACTGTCACTCTTACACACACACACACACACACACACACACACACACACACATGCTGAGTCTCTCTCTCACACACACACACACTTCAAGAAATGATGGGAAAAATGGAATTCTCTGCAGAAAGTGACTGTATGAAAACAAAATTGCTTTGTTGGGCCGAAGGGCCTGTTTCCACGATGTAGGGAGTCTAATCTAAAAAGAATGTTTTCAGAAACGAGAGTGATCAGCTGAGCAACTTGTCCTTAGCAGGTTTTCCTTCAATTAAATCACTCCAAGACAGTTACTGTTCAAACAAAAAAGTACCCAGCAAAAGATAGAGCCTAAACCAGAGCAACCAGTTATTACCAGCCATGTGATTTACAGGAAGCTCTCATCTAAACCAAAACTCTAGTGTCTACTGTGAACTCTTAATGACCTCTTTTAAATATACTTTCTGTGAATTGAAAATAAATCCAGTGTTATGGACTAGGCTAAATACCTCCAAAATTCATTAAGAAGATAGGCTAGACCCAACTTTTTTTTTATTTTTAAAGGCAAGTGCAAACTATTGTGTTCCAGATGCAAGTCAATTGATCAGACCCCGCACTTATAGCAAAACTCAATTTATTCTTACACTATAGGTAAAATACAGACTAAATAAGAATAGAAAAATTAGCTTAACTGTAACTGTATTGAAATACTTAACAGAATGATATATCCTAACTACCGCTGATTACCTGTTCCAAGATAGGAACATCCCATGAAGATATCCTCAGCAGAGGGAAATTCAGGAAAATAGATTTTCCTCACATGCAACATTTCTCCAATCCAGGAGGAAAGGACATTATAATGGAAAATTAACAAATTTAACATTTACTGTGAAACCTGAAAGAGAATGCCTTTCTAAATTTAACGCTATGCTGAGCTTTGCAAGTGCTGAGTGCTGCAGCCAGGAGACAACTTGGCTTTGTTTGAATTTTGTAAACATTCAACTTGACCTTGCAACAGTTGAATTCAGCGAAAGCTAAGGAAAGCATAAGAACAGTTATGTCCTTGACCAGTGGATGAGAAAATAACAACTTAAGTTTTGCTAGTCTTTACCCTTGAGAGTGTGATAAGACTGGTATGAGAAGAGTATCTGAATTATGCTCAAGTGCCCCTTACATGAGGCATCTGGCCAAATGTATTGGGTTGATCCTGCAGAATCTGAATAAAGCTCTTTTCTTTGCTCTTGCTAACAGTTGAGTTGAGTCAATTTCATTTCCATGACAGACATCAAGAGAAAATTCTGAGAAAGAGAGAGAGAACTCAAGTGTTTTGCTGTAGCAGGGAGAGATGTATAGCAGCTTCCAAACTCCAACAGCTACTGAAAATTAAAGTAAAATCCTGGTTCTGTGCGAACTTGACTCCACCCATTCAGGGTGCTTCTATTGTTCCTACTTTAAATAAAAACACCCGAGGCCTTACTTTGTTGACTTGGAACAAACCACTTGGCCCCTCTGTCTCTACATCTTTTCATTCAAAAAATGGACAAAGTTCATATCTTAAAGCCATGGTATGGTCATACCACAATCTTATGAAAGATTAAACTATTCCAGCAATGTTGCTTCCATAGCATCTTTATAACATGAGCATTTCCGTGTTAAGGTGATGGGCTCCAGGTTCTGAGCAAATTCCTGCAGCAAGTTGGTCCTGTATTTATAAATGTGCTCGAACACATTGATGATAAGTTTTCTGGCTGATTTGTCAAACTCTTCACAATCCACATCTATCAGAGTTCCGCTCTGTGCCTCTCAATTCAAGCCTCAGATGAGCCCTCTTGCACTCTGAAAAACTGACAGCTTTGCTTAGTGTCCTGGCAGCTGCCCATTTACCTGCTCAGGATCTCGCCTCTTTTTAATGTCCTTTATAATCTAACCCCCTCACCTTGACCCACTAAACTGCTGGTGCTTCTGTCAAATCAACTGATGATGCTCTACTGTTGGACATAGCAACAGCCTGCTACCATCTGCAACTTGCAAACAGGAGAGGTTGCAGATGAGGGATGTATAGGGATAACAATTCCAGCCTTGGGTGACTGTGTGGAGTTTGCACATTCTCCCTGTGTGGGTTTCCTCTGGGTGCTTCGGTTTCCTCTCACAGTCCAGCAATGTGCACGTTAGGTGGATTGGCTATGCTAAATTGCCCATAGTGTCCAGGGCCGTGCAGGCTAGGTGGGTTAGCATGGAAAATGGGGGGTTACGGGGATAGGGTCTGGGTCTGATTGGGATGTCCTCCGGAGGGTTGGAGCAGATTTGATGAGCTGAATGACCTCTCTCCATACTGTAGGGATTCTGTGATTCTGATTTCATGAATATCTCTGAGGAAAGTGACATCTTTGGTAAGTGCAGCTGTGTGGTGGGCAACAGCCATTACATTAATAACCAAAACGATCTCCTCCCTGAGTTTAGGTCATACAGACACATCGGCATCATTCTGATTAACTCCCCTTCGTATTAGTCTGTTGGCTGTATGTGTTGCTGCCTAGGTCAGCATTTATTCTCTATCCTTTGAGAAGGTATTGGGGAGCCGCCGTCTTGAACTGCTGCATCCTGTGGGCTGTGGGTTGACCCCAAAATGCCCCCTGACAGGGAATTCTGATGGAACGGCAATATATTTCCAAGTCAGCGTGGTTGGCTAGGAGGGGAGCCTGCAGGGGGTAGTGTTCCCATGTACCTGCTGCCCTTGTCCTTCTAGATGGAAGTGGTTGTGGGTTGGGAAGATGATGACTAAGGAGCCTTGGTGATTTTCTGCAGTTCACTTTGTAAATAGTACACACTGCTGCCACTGAGCGTGAGTTTGAAGAAAAGGTGGTGGATGTGCCAATCAAGCAGGCTGCTTTGTACTGAATAGTGTCAGGTTTCTTAAGAGTTATTGGAGCTATACCCATCCAGGCAGGTGGGGAGTATTGTATTCCATCACACTTGTGCTTTGACCATAACAACTAGCAGCAGGAGGAGGCAATTCAGCCTCTCGAGGCTGCTCTGCCATTGGATACGATCATGGCTGACTGATCTCATCGCAGTCTCAGCTCCACTTTCCTGCCCACTCTCCATAACTCTTCCACTCGTTACTAATTAAAAACCTGTCCATCTCTTCCTTAAATTTATTCAGTGTCCTAGCACATTCTGGGGTATGAATTCCACAGATTCACAGCCCTTTGAGAGAAGTGATTCCTTCTCAGCTCTGTTTGAAAGCTGCCACCCCCTCAGCGTAAAACCAAGACCTCTCCTTCTAGATGGTGGGCAGGCTGTGGACAGTCAGGTGGGGAGTTATTCACTGCAGGATTTCCAACCTTTGACCTGCCCTTGTAGCTTTGCTATTTATATAGACAGTCCAGTTCATTTACTAGTCAATGTTAACCCCAGGGCTGTTGGTAAAGGGTGATTCAGTGCATGTTTTTATTTCAGATCTACAGCATCCATAGTGTTTTACTTTTGTTTGTTTATTTCTATTTGCACTTTCCAGTAATCTCTTTGTTTTGAATGTTGTAGGTATTCAAATATAAAGTCTCTAGCTGGTTTAATCTGGTCCTTTTATTAACTTTTTTGTAACCTCTAACCTTATCTGTCAATTCATTCATAGGTTTGTTCTGTCTATTCTTTCCTGCCCTGGTCAGTTTGTTATTTCCCACATTAACACAGTTCTGTCCTGCCTCGTCTGAACCCCTTGTTTTATCATATCTTTTCCAATTTGACCTATTCCGCCAGAGTCTGAGTTGAGTGTGTGAATGTGTACTTGATATGTTTGCACACAAATTAAAGAGTGAAGCACATAATAGGTTTTTGATTGCTGTGAGAGTTTTACTGATGTAATAACTGACTGGGAGCTGATGTTTATTAATTAAAAATTTGAGTAACAGTTTGACCTGTCTTGTCAGTCAGGTACTTTCAACTAAAATTTCAGCAACTTTGTTAAAACAGACAACCAAACTGTCACAAACTTTACATTTTGAAACAGACAGGAACATTGTCCAGTCTGTATATTGAATGAGCTGGAACAGTTTGTCTTGGAAAGCACTGAATTAAGGAGACAAGCTGGGATTGCTTAATTCTTAGTTTTCTTAAATGTTAAGAAAAGTAGGAAAGTGTTATCTGATGTTGTGTTGTAACTTGTTTGTGGTGCTAGGTGAAATGAAAATCACAGCTTTCATGTCATTCTGTATTTCTAAGTAAAACAGGAATAAAAGTCTGTATATTTTTTTCAGACAAATGGATTGGAAATGTTTGGGCTGTTTTCTGTGAGGAAGAGAATGCTGAGAGGAAATTTGATCAAGATGTTTTGAAATCAGGAGCACTCTGGACCAAGTTAAATGAAAGAAACTGTTCCCATTGAGGGGGGAATCGAGGAGAGAGGCCACAGACTTAATGTGATTGGCAAAACAAGCAGTTGTAACACAAGAAAATATTTTTTTCATGCAGCGAGTGGAATGCAAGAGTGTGGTGAAGGTGGTTCAGTTAAGGCAATCGAGAGAGAATTGGGCAGTTATCTGAAAAGGATGTGCAGGGTTACAGAGAGATGATGGGGAAATGGCATAAATGAATTTCTCATTTGGAGAACCAGCACAGTCATGAGGGGGTGAAGGGCCTTCTTCTGCACTGTATTAATTCTGCAATTGCAAAATGACTAAATACAACACATCCTCCTGCTGTTCTCCCCAGCCAGCCTGAGTTGGATTATCTGACCAGAAATACAGCCCGTCAGAATTATTATCGTGGTGATAATCCTGCAGCAGCAGTGCTGAGTGAGGACTGAGATGGGCCTCTCTCAACCCTCCCAACAATGATCCCATTGAGATTCCTGTTGGATCAGAAAATCTACATAAAGTTATCATTGCAGTGCGGGGGGGAGGCTGCTCTGATTCACAGTCCCGCTACGCTCTGGATTTTTCATACACTCAATTGCGAAATGCAAGGCATTTTATTGGCACATGGATCATGCCTGTGAGAGCACATTGAGGTCGAGAGCAAGCTGTGTCATGTCCAACCCTCAGCACCAGGTGGCAGTCACATCACACACATCACAGAAACCAACCCAACCACTCCGTGGCTCAACACTTCAACTCCCCCTCCCACTCCACCAAGGACATGCAGGTCCTTGGACTCCTCCATCACCAGACCATAGCAACACGACGGTTGGAGGAAGAGCGCCTCACCTTCCGCTAGGAACCCTCCAACCACAAGGGATGAACTCAGATTTCTCCAGTTTCCTCATTTCCACTCCCCCCACCTTGTCTCAGTCAAATCCCTCGAACTCAGCACTGCCTTCCTAACCTGCAATCTTCTTCCTGACCTCTCCGCCCCCCCACCCCACTCCAGCCTATCACCCTCACCTTGACCTCCTTCCACCTATCGCATTTCCCCCAAGTCCCTCCTTTTATCTTAGCCTGCTGGACACACTTTCCTCATTCCTGAAGAAGGGCTCATGCCCGAAACGTTGACTCTCCTGCTTTTTAGCTGCTGCCTGACCAGCTGCGCTTTTCCAGCAACACATTTTCAGCTCTGATCTCCAGCCTCTGCAGTCCTCACTTTCTCCTATTATATTCACACACCAGTTTAAAGGTTGCAATAATGTCTTCCTTAGTTTATACTTTGCTAAGGAAAGGGGAAGCTGCCCATCTGACAGAAGAGTAATGCGCTGATAAGGCAAAGTTTCTGCTAAATGCAGGAAGGTGATGATGAATTTTCAAACATACTGACAACATTAGCCAGCAAATGCTGATTAGATTTCCTGAAAACAAACTCCCAGAGTGTAATTGTATCCTTTTACAGGGAGTGCAGAGCAGGGATTTCCCTCCACACAGCTGCCCAACACATGGAAAGAGTTAATGTAGGAAATCAGTAAAGTCTTCAACTTATTCTTGTACTGTTGCTCAACATGATGTCAATGAATGTGTATTTAGATAATACTTATTACATACCTGGGACACTCCAAAATTCACTCTTGCAGCATAGTCACTAGTTGATTTAGAACTTAAGTCAGCCCACCAAAGGGGTTTTAGAGGTGAAGAGCTGGGGAAATTCAGGGAGCTGTAGACCAGGACAATTCCCAGATCCTGTTCCACTTCTGATTAGGAATCCCATGGGAATGAGCAACCGATTCAGCCAATGGAGGCTCCACTCACAGGCGTTTTTCAGAAGCTGCTGAAATTTTCTCCATGTCACAAGGACAACCTGCGAACCAGACCAATGATCATCTTCCAACTATTGCCTTTGTCATTACCATCACTGAATCCCCCGTTTTTCCCCTTTCTGAAGGTTCTCTCTCTCTCTACCTCAGAAGGTTCTATCTCTTGTGTCATAGGACACCCAGCTATCAAGTATCAGCAATTTGCTTCTCTTCTGCTTCTCTAATGTTTATTCAATAGATTCTAGTACTTTCCCTACTCCTGATGTAAGGCTAACTAAGGTCTTTGTGTCTTTCTCACTTACTCCCTTCTTAAATAATGAGGCTAGATTTGCTACTTTCCAATGTGCAGGAAGCATTTCAGAATCTATTGAATTTTGAACATGAATCTTCAACCATCAACTATCTCGGTAATAATGTCCTTCAACATTCTGGACATAGACCATCGGGCCCTGGGATTTATCAACTTTCAGCTCCATTGATTTCTCTCGTACTGAAGCTTTTTATTGAAGCTAATTTCTTTCAACTCTACATTTGGCTCAACCCCTTGGATCTCTAGATCTGGGAGATTATTGTATCTTCCTCAGTGAACATAGACACAAAGGAGTCATTAAGTCACAGTGTCCTACAGCACAGAATCAGGCCCTTCAGCCCAAACTGGTCCATGCCGACCAAAATGTCCATCCTCACTAACCTCATTACTCTCCACTTGGCCCATATCCTTCTAATCCTTTCCTCTCCATGTATTTGTCCAAATGCCTTTTAAATGTTGTTAATGTACCCGCCTCAACCACTTCCACTGGCAGCTCATTCCACATGTGTACCCATCATCTGTGTAAAGAGGTTGTCCCTCAGGATCCCTTTTATTCTTTCCCCTCTAACCTTAAACTGAGGTCCTCTAGTCCTTGATTCCCCAACCCTGGGATAAAGACTGAGTGCATTCACCCTATCCATGCCTTTCATGATCTTATACACTTCTAATAAGACTCCCCCTCAGTCTTCTATGCTCTAAAGAAAAAAGTCCTAGCTTGTCTAACCTCTCCCTATAACTCAGGCCCATTCAGTCCTGGCAGCATCCTTGGAAATTTCTTCGGCACTCTTTCCAGTTTAA
Organism: Hemiscyllium ocellatum; assembly: GCF_020745735.1. Taxonomy (NCBI): domain Eukaryota; kingdom Metazoa; phylum Chordata; class Chondrichthyes; order Orectolobiformes; family Hemiscylliidae; genus Hemiscyllium; species Hemiscyllium ocellatum. Next base: position 3,689,540 of record NC_083422.1, on the reverse strand, counting down.
CAACATCCTTCCTAGAGCAAGGTGACCAAAACTGAACAAAATACTCCAAGTGTGGCCTCACCAACATCCTGTACAATTGCAACATAACTTCCCAAGGTCTATACTCAATGCCCTGACTGATGAAGGCCTGTGTGCCAAAAGCCTTCTTCACTGCCCTGTCTACCTGTGACTCTACTTTCAGAGAACTATGCACCTGAACTCCAAAGTCCTCTGTTCCACTTCACTCCTTAAGGCCCTACCATTCACCATGAAACTCCTACCTTGATTTGACTCCAGAACGCAAGACCTCACAATTATCTATATTAAACTCCATTTGCCATTTCCCAGCCCACTTCCCCAGCTGATCAAAGTCCTACTGCAATTTCTGATAACCTTCCTCACTGTCCACAATACTGCCTATTTTAGTGTCATCTGCAAACTTACTAATCATACCTTGTACATTCTCATCCAAGTCATTGATACAGACAACAAACAGTAATGGGTTCAGCACTGACACCTGAGACACCTCACTAGTCACAGGCCTCCAGTCTGACAAGTATCCTTCCACTATTAGCCTCTACTTCCTACCATCAAGCCAATTATGTATCCAATTTGCCAGCTCACCCTGGATTCCATGTGATCCAACCTTCCAGAGCAGCCTACCATGTGGAACCTTATCAAAAGCCTTTCTAAAATCTATACAGACAACATCCAATTCCCCCCACCCCCCACCCCACCCTCATCAACCTTTCTGGTCACTACATTAAAGAACTCTTAACAAATTTGTGAGGCATGATCTCACACGCATAAAGCCATGCTGATTATTCCTAGTCAAACCCTGTCTTTTCAAATGCATGTTTATTATATCCCTCAGAAACTGTGAAAAGTGCAATTGTTTATTTTACAAATATTGTTGGCGGTGAGAATGGAAACAGGAAGCCTGGAGCGGCCGGTGATGAGTGGGAGCAGGGAGCAGGGAGCAGCCGGTGGTGAGAGTGGGAGCAGGGAGCGGCCGGTGGTGAGAGTGGGGGCAGGGAGTAGCCGGTGATGAGAGTGGGAGCAGGAGTAGCCGGTGATGTGAGTGAGAGCAGGGAGCGGCCGGTGATGAGAGTGGGAGCAGGAGTAGCCGGTGGTGAGAGTGGGAGCAGGGAGCGGCCGGTGGTGAGAGTGGGAGCAGGGAGTAGCCGGTGGGAGCAGGGAGCAGCCGGTGATGAGAGTGGGAGCAGGAGTAGCCGGTGATGTGAGTGAGAGCAGGGAGCGGCCGGTGATGAGAGTGGGAGCAGGAGTAGCCGGTGATGTGAGTGAGAGCAGGGAGCGGCCGGTGATAAGAGTGGGAGCAGGGAGCCTGAGGTGGTGATGGAGATGCTGTTCCACCTGATCAGGGGAGGTCAAGCTGCTGTGAGGAGCATGGCCAAGGCCTATGGACTGTGCTGTTGAACTGTTAACGGTGTTTCTTTGTTTTTCTAACTTTTCGTAAGCAGGATTGTAGTGTTTAATGTTTTAGCTTTGTTTTCCTTTTTTCTGCTTTGTAACTAAGAATCTACACAAAGGTACCAAGGTAACATGGCACCGTAAGTGGCGATTTGTACACGTTTCACTGTACTCATGTGAGTACATGTGACAATAAACCCAATTCAATTACAGAGCCATAGTTGAGTTAACTGCCTTAACATCATTCAAGGGGATTGAAACCTCTCAGGGTAGATTTATCAATGTGGTTTAGCCAAGGGTAAGTGTAGATCGAGGATTTGAACATGTCCAGGCTGTTGCAAATCCATTGCTGTCTACCCCCGTTCTAGATCTGGTATCCCCTTGGGAAAAGGTTGTTTTATGATTTTTATGTTTTAAACTGTGTCGATGGGGACACAGCTCTGGCTGATGTTGTCATGGCGTTGATGTGATTCCTTGTCATTAAACTTGTGGTTAACAGTGAGTCCCAAGATGATGATGATGATGATGACTCTGAATGGTGGAGTTGGGTTTACATGTTTCTGTGTTGGGCTTTACTTAGTGCTGACAAAATTTGAATGTGACCTGTCACTTGCTCGCCAGCTCCTCCTGTTGGTCAGTGGTGGCTTCTTCATCCTGAAGCAGTTGTGAAGGAAACATTTAAAGTCAGAGTAGGTCATTTGGCCCCTCGAGCCCACACCACTGTTCAATATGATCACGGCTAATCCTATTTCTCACTGCCATATTTTGTTTTCTCTCTACACTCCTTGATCCCTTTAACATTAAAAATGTATCTATCTCTTTCTTGAATACATGCAGTGGCTTTGGCTCCACAACTATCTGTGGCAGAGAATGGTACAGGTTCAGAAAGTGAAGAAAATTTTCCTCATCTCAATCCTAACCTTCTGAGACTGTGTCCCCTGGTTCTACACTCCCTGCTTAGGGGAAACATCCACCCTATATCTAGTCTGTTCGGCCCTATCAGAATTTTATGTATTTCAATCAGATCCCTTCCCATTCTTCTAAAACCCTAGTGAGCACAGGCCTAGTTGAACCAAGTTTTCCTCATGGCACAGTCCTGTCACCTCCTATATCCCTAATAAACCTTTGCTGCACTCCCTCTATGGAAGCTGTATCCTTTCTTCGGTAGGTAGACCAAAACTGTACACAATGTTCCGGGTGTTAGCAGGGCCCTGTATAACTGCAGTGAGATATTCCTGTTTGTGAACTCTCATCCTCAAATGAATCAGAATACACCAAATGGAGAGCTGTTTATGAAGCAACTGAAGATGATTGAAGTGAGTTTGGTTTTGGATCGAAGGCACTGTTTCCTGCCTGTTTTGTAGATTAGGTTACAGCAATTAAACTGCTGTTCCTCCTTAAATACAGTCATGACCGGAAGTTTGGTAAGTAGTCTAACTGCTCCAGAGGGTTTTCCAGCTGTTGGATTTCTCCTAAAAACCTGAGTAACTCTGAGAATGATCTGGAAGGGGGAATTAAGGAATGGAGTTAAGCAGCTTCGAGCCAAACTGTTAGAAAATGTCCTGTCCAATGAGCACTGACTTTGTTTTGGACCTTGATGAACTCTCCTCCAATGCTTGACTCTCAGATGATGGGTCCTTGAGTTTGGATCATAGATTGTCTTGATATGATACAGTGACCATCCCAATACATTCTGCAGGAATGTCTGCCATCTAATGGAACAAGGGAACAGCTGACGAATATATTCAGTCAGAGTTTGAATTGGTTGTGTAAACAGGGTGAACCAATGGGGTAAGTGTGAACGTGGAACCTGTTTAGAAACATTGATTTACTGGTGTACAACAGGCTGAGGGAATGAAGCACTTTGTTGGTGTGCACAGCTGTTAGATCTCCTGCGCTGTTGACCATTTGTCACTTTGTGTCTCAGGTTTTATGTGATACTGCTACCTTCTCGTTCCTTTAGGGATGCCTGCTTTTCTCTTGAGCTACAGCGAGGTTTCAATCCAGCAGAGGCTTTGCACATTTACTTGATGAGGTTCTGAATTTCTTACTCATGTTTCTGTCAAAGTAGTCATAGTGCTTCCAGGTGGAGAGACCAAGGAACTCTTCATATGTCTTGCCTGCTACCATTAACTTTAGGCTTCAGTAGGCTGTACATGGAACTCCTGGAAATTGAGAGACTGGCAGTGACTAGAAGTACCACATTGGAGGGACCCTTTGAAGGTTTTGATGTTAATTGTCTTATGGAATTGTTCCCAAAGCTTGAGAGCCAGTCAGATGGAAATAATAGATTAGATAAAGTGATGATTATTCACACAGTTGCTGAGCTCCAATATTCATAGAACCCCTACAGTATGGAAACAGGCCATTCAGCCCACTGAGTTCACACTGACCCTCTGAAGGACATCCCACCCAGACCCACCCTATCCTTGTAACTCTGCATTCCCCATGGCTAATCCACCTAGACTGCACATCCCTGGACACTATAGGCAATATAGCCTGGGAGAAAGCGAGGGCTGCAGATATTGGAAAGTTAGAGTAAAAGAATGTGGCACTGGGAAAGCACAGCAGGTCAGACAGCATCCGAGGAGCAGGAGAGTCAATGTTTTGGGCATAAGCCCTTCATCAGGCAATTTAGCCTGACCAACCCACCTATCCTGTACATCTTTGGGCTGTGGGATGAAAGCAGAGTGCCAGGAGGGACCTCACACAGACACGGGGAGAATGTGCAAACTCCACATAGACAGTCACCGGAGGGGGAGTCAAACCCAGGTGCCTGGTGCTGAGAGGCAGCAGTGCTAACCACTGAGCCACCATGCTGCTCAATTCTGATGATGCTTGTGCGTGCACTCCCTCTCAAACTGACTGTTAGGTCATTGTCAATTCCACCTTTGAAGTGTTTGAGAAAATAGGTCTCTCACTAAACACTCAGGTCCTTTCTGACCAACTCACAAAGCACAAGACCTTTTCCCATGCCTTAAGATCAATGATGAGACCCTAGAAAATGTAGACCATGTCCTATATCCTGGGAGCTTCCTTTGCCTAGGGCAGGTATAGATGGTGAACTTCTTCAGTGTGCTAGCTCAACCTTTGGCCACCTGAGGAAAAGCAGTTTTGAGGATCAGGATGTCAAACTCTAGACTAAGGTCATGGTTTTCTGGGTAGGAGCGATCCCCATGCTCCAAGTGTTTGGGGATTGGACAATCTACAGCAGACACCTCTGTCAAAATCATGGAGAAATGCTACCAGACAAGATTCGCACAGCCTGGTAGCAAGGGCTGTCCTGGAATAACATCCTGTCTTGAGGTTACTCCTGTCCAGCATCGAGGCAGTAATCTGACAAAACCCAACTCTGCCAGGTGAGGCACACTCTTCGTAATATCTGACACCAGATTCCTGAAGGTTTTCAACTTGGAACATGGTCCTAGTGCTAGACTCCTGGGAAGTCAGCAGGAACACTTTCAGGATGTCCATGAAAAAACTATGATCAAACATCCCTGCTGTCTCATTGAAGTATCTGGCCCGAGGTCACCTAAAATGGAGAAGGCTGATTCCAAACACTTCGAGAAACTGCAGCAGGCAAGTGCAGAGGTGAAGTCGAGATGGTGCGGAGTGGGAGAATATGCACAAACACATTGACCCAATTCATCCGAATCCTTCAAGCACCATCATATGGGGTAGAGGGAGTAGATCAAACACTGGACTAAGCAGCCAGCTCCAAACCCATGGGCCAGGAGAAGCAAGTCATTCCCAATATTGTAGGTCTAAAAAGATACTTGGATCAAGAACACTTACCTAGGGAACATCCGCAGTCCAGTTGGAACTAGAGTCACATGAGGTGAATAAACAGGCAGAGACTTTTGCATTTCCAGTGAATGCAAACTAACTGTTTCATTGAAGGGTATTCCAGCTGGAAGACTGAAAGGGATCAGATTATAGTTCACTGTCTTACTGAAATCCATCATGGACTGGCAAAGATAAGGTACTTTTATTGAAAGGTGGATGAATTGGTTGAGATGGAGGTGGTTTGGGAGAAGCAGCAGGTCAGGTGAAGTGAGGTGAATTGCAAACATAGATCATTGGCTGCAATCAAGTCTAGAGAGACATATACCTTGTCTCTGTTTATCACTTTCTACTCTGCTGCTCCTTTTTTAAAGGGATAAGGAAATTTAGACTGCTGTAGGGTGTAAGGTGAGTAACAGCTGCCTGGAAAACAACCCTACACTTCCAGAATCTGCTGCTAGCGATAGCATATCAGCTGGGCATGTGGAGAGTGAAATTCTTTGTGATTTGAGTAAATGCTAGATAATGCAGTTTCCTCAGGGTCAAACCCTCCTGCTGTGTATGATATGGTCAAGTGATTTCCTATGTGCTAGCCATACAAACATGGACCTTGAAGAGTAGATTCTTGTGAGACAGATATCTGGAAATTTATTAACAAGTATGCACAGTGATATGGTCCCAAGTTACATACAGTCAAAGTTTTATGCTTACTTACATTTCTGATCCCCTAAATTAACTGCTTGGTTGACGAGCTAACTGTTGCTTACCTGAAGGGCTTTTGCCCGAAACATTGATTTTACTGCTCCTTGGATGTTCCTGAACTGCTGTGCTCTTCTAGCACCACTAATCCAGAATCTGGTTTCCAGCATCTGCAGTCATTGTTTTTACCTGACTGTGTGACTGACTGACTGTTTGGCTGATGGATTGACTGATGTCTGACTAACAGACTGACTGGATGTGTGACTAATTGTTTGTTTGACTGACTGACTGAGCCAAAATGACTGTCTGTGTGGCTAACTGACTGTGTGACTGGTTGACTGATTGTGTGATTAACTGCTTGACTGACTGACTGACTAACTGTCTATCTGACTGACTGACTGACTGACTGACTAACTGTCTATCTGACTGACTGACTGACTGACTCTCTGACTGAAATAATGATTAAGGGTAGTGACCATCCTGAGTACAGATTGTGGAAATGAGGTGAAACGCCTGCAGGATTACAGCACCGAGTTCTGATCTAAGTTAAAAATCACACAACACCAGGTTATAGTGCAACAGGTTTCATCGGAAGCACACTACCTTTCCAATTAAACCTGTTGGACTATAACCTGGTCTTGTGTGATTTTTAACTTTGTACACCGCGGTCCAACACCGGCATCTCCACGTCATGAGTTCTGATCTGACCATCTCAGAAACAGAAACGCTATGTCGCTGAGAGTTCTGTAGCTCTGTAGACCTCACCAGCAGAGTACAGCCAGCAGTGACTGCTCTGCTGTCACCCCAGTCTTTGAGCTGCTGACCCCCACCTTCTGCATCACACATGGAGGTAAATACTGAACCCCACTTTTTTGTTAAACAAACAGGGCTGTCTGCTGAAAGGACTGTTTAAGGGTACAAGCAGAAACAGAGCTAATAATGTACATGAGGTGTTGAGGCATCAGCATTCTTGACATTAGATTTTGTTGATTTCTTTCCTTTGCCTGTTTGATGGAGCACTGTTATTCTCTGTTCAGTATGCACAGGGTCCCTTGCTCAATGGATTGTATTGGACCAAGTGGTACAACGGAGATTCATTTTCACATGGACCTCATTCGTTTATTTACTACGAAAACATTCTTCTGGGGGTCCCCCGTATCCGGCAGATCAAAGTGACGAATAATTCCTGCGTGGTTCACAAGGACTTTCAAAAAGACATCAGTGGGTGCTATGATGTCTATACATCCGACACTGAGAGGAAATTCTCCATCAAGAACGAGTCTGCGTGAGTGTGATCTATTTCCTTTCCAAAGGGATTGCCAACTGCAAGCTACACTGCAGATCATTCTGCCTTCTTCCCTCCCCTTCTTTAAGTGCACAAGGTGTATGACTGTGATGTGGTTGTTATTGACGGTTCAGTCAGACAGCATGTTTGATTGGAGGTCTGCATCACAGCAAGCAACCTTAGGGCTCTTCAACCAAAGTGTACTGCATCAAATGACAAAAAGGGTTTTGTCATTTATATGAATGTTTTGGATGTGAATGTAGGAGGCATGGTTAGTACATTTGCAGATGACACCAAAATTAGAGGTGTGGTGGACAGCAAAGAAGGTTAGCTCAGACTTCAGTTGAACCTTGATCAGATGGGCCAATGGACCGAGTAATGGTGGATGGAGTTTAATTCAGATAAATGTGAGGTGTTGCATTTTGGAAAGGCAAACTAGGACAGGGTTTATACACTTAATGGTGAGGTCCTGGGGAGAGTTACTGAACAAAGAATGTGCAGGTTCATAGTTCCTTGAAGGTGAAGACACTGGTGAAAGAACAGGATAATGAAGAAGGTGTTTGATACGTCAACCTTTATTGGTCAGTGCATTGAACTCAGACGTTGGATGTCATGTTGCAGCTGTACAGAATGTTTTTTCGGCCATTTTGGAATACTGCGTTCAATTCTTGTCCCCCTGCTTTAGGAAAGATGTTAAACTTGCAAGGGTGCCAAAAAGATTTACAAGGATGTTGCCAAGATTGGAGAGTTTGAGCTATAGGGAGAGGCTGAATAGGCTGGGGCTGTTTTCCCTGGAGCACCGAAGATTGAAGGGTGACCTTATAGAGGTTTATAAAATTATGAGGGGCATGGATAGGATGAAAAGCCAAAAGTTTTTTTTCTCTGGTTAGGGGAGTCCAACACTAAGGGCATACATTTAAGGTGAGAGGGGGAAGGTATAAAAGGGATCTAAGGGGCAACTTGTTTACACAGAAGATGGTGCATGTATGGAATGAGCTGCCAGAAGAAGTAGTGGAGGCTGATACAATTACTACATTTAAAAGATATCTGGATGGGTATATGAATAGGAAAGGTTTAGAGGGATATGGGCTAAATGCTAGCAAATGGGATTAGATTGATTTCGTATATCTGGTCAGCATGGACACGTTGGATCAAAAGGTCTCTTTCCATGCTGTGTATCTCAATGACTCTATAACTGCTTCAATTTTTAGCCTTCATCTCTAACTGGATTTTCTCTTCTTGAACCCTACACCATTAAAGTTAATTGAAAAGCCTGTGTTATTGTTCCAGGTGAGCTCAGTTCAGTCCATGTGCTTTAAGGTTTGTCTCTTCATCTTCTCCGGTTTCATCATCTGACACATCTGCTAAGTGCTAAGGAGAGCTTGAGCATTCTCATTTTAAGGATAGCACACAAATAAATGACCTGTTCTTCCATCTTTGTGGGGGCAGGTTCCTCGTGTTGGTGTAGAGCCACAGTCACTAAGTGATAGACCTCTGTACGCTGCTGCTTCCTGTCTGCAACAGGAACATTGTCTCAGAAAGTCATTATCAATAAAATACAAACCAGGATTAATTTTTAAACAGCTAATTATGGCATTGACTGCTTAATCGAGAGATATTGCACGTTTGAGCTGGTAAACACGGCAGGTTAAAACAATTGTATTTTGATATTTGCATTGATCTAGCAATTACCTAAAGCAGCTGAGAGAGCAAGATTGTGTTTATTTGGTCAAGGTTGAATTTTTGAGTTAAATCAAACAAATGAGTTGTATTTTTGTCAGCAACAGGCTTTTGATCTAAGCAAATTATTCATGAATTACAGGAAAGCCAATCAGCTCATCCCGTCTACAGCTGAGTTAGATTTTGTCCTCGGGTAAGAGGTGAATTCACTTCCACCATGTACTGTGGTGGGATTTGAACCCAGGTGCTGTTGCCTCCTCCAGGGCTATGGACAGGGTGAATAGAGAGCAGCTCTTCCCCTTGGTTGCAGCAGGCTTTGTCCCATTTTGCATAATTCTCCTATTAATGTCCACTTACTCTAACTATGTGAAGCATCTCATAAAAGATTTCTGTGTTAAAGATGCTGTAGAAATCCAGGTCTGTTGTCATTAACTGTGCCTGTGGTCTTTGTGTGTAGGTGGACATATTACTCAGAGTCCGAACTCGGAGGCTCTGCACACTGGGGTAAGCTAACGGTCTACGGTGGTGGAGGCTATTATCAAGACCTCAAGACAAATATGGTTGAAAGTGCTGCAATTCTACAAAGCCTTAAGGAGAATCTCTGGCTGGACAGAGGGACCCGTGCAGTCTTCATTGATTTCACCGTTTACAACGCAAACATTAATCTCTTCTGTGTTATAAGGTATGTCTCCTCACAATCTCTTTGTGATCTCCTCACTGTGTCTATTTCTTTCCTATCAGCATACTCTCAGTTATTAATACCAATTATAATTAGCTGAAGTCCTAACACTGATCCTTGCAGAACTCAATTAGCCTGGCAACGTTAAAATATCCAGTTTCTCCTCTGCGCTTCCTGACAGTTAAACAGTCCTCCTTCTGTTAGTATTTATAGCCTCAAATTCAGGAGTTTTTATTTTGTACATGAACACTGTGTGTAGCATCTTACTGAGTGACTTTTCCAAATTCAAAAAGACCCATCTATTGACTCCTCTTTATCTAGTGTCTACACCCAAGAAAAGATTCCAATAAATTTGTCCTTAATAGTTTCCCTTATGCATACCATAACGTGCAGAAAATCATTCAGTCTGATAAGAAGAATATAGTAGTCAAGTAATTTTTATACAAGTGAGACACCGGTCAGTGTTGGTGATCAGGGGTTTGTAGATGAATCACATAAGGTTCAAGTGTAGGTACAGTAAGCTATTGGGACATTAAATGGTGTGTTAGCCTTTATTACAATATGATAGGACTATAATAACTGCAGTTGTATAGGACTGTGGTGAAATCATGCCTAAAGTATTGTGTACTATTTTGGCCTTCTTGCCTAAGGAAGTTTACACTTGCTTTAGAGATAGCACACTGAGGTTCACAAGATTAATCCCTGGCATTAGCAGGTGGTTCTATGAGGCATGACTAAATAGAATGGTCCTAGATTATCTAGAAATTTGTAGGTAGGGGGTGACTTCACTGAAATGTATAAGGGTTTTATGATCCCAGTGCAAACTGATAAGCTGAGAAACAAAGTTCCTGAAAGATCCTAACAGAAGAAACCACTGGAGAAGGTCGGATTTTGGTTTATTTTACTTTAACAAACAAACCAAAACTAACATTAATTAAAAATAGTTAGTAGAAGCTGTCAAATACAGTAAAAATAGCTGAATAATTGATCTTATGGATTGATCCAAAGGGTCCTTCTCAACTCTGTCTTCATTTTTTCCTTACACACACCTTGACAGTCAAGTCCCCTCCAACAGAATGTTTAATCCATTTGGGCTCCACCGGTACAGTCATCACCAAAAGCAGGCGCTTCGGCAGAATCTCCTGAGCTCAGTTCATGCCAGACTACTCAGAGTTACCGCCACCTTATTAACACCATCATACACTGACCAGCTCTGGTGAAAGTTGAAACAAGGACAAGAATTTTACTTCACTATCCCTGTTGCTACTCCCAGTCTTCAGTTTCTATTCTTAGCAGCTGAGTCACACACACAACACAAACCCTGCCTGCTTTAACCTCCTGCTGAAATCTGATCTCTCAGCGCTTTCTGCGTTTTTCTCAATTAGCGTCCATTTGCCTAGCACCCTGAAGTGTGATTTGCCAGAAATCTGATGTCACGTTCAGGAGTCAAAAAACTCCTGTTCTGGTGTCCCTTTCGGTTAGGGATTGCCTCACAAAATACTGGATTTGAAATCAAAATTAGCGCAGACAACAGCTCACATATTCTTCCCTTCCTCACTCTGAGAAACAGTGGATTTCATCAGCAAGTGCAAATGCTGAGGCAATATTTCCCCTGGATGGAGAGTCTGGAAAATAGAGCCGCAGTCTGAGGATGATGGGCCAGTCATTTAGGACTGATATGAGGAGGTTTAGCCCCATTTAGTAAACCTTTTGATGTTCCGTTATTGGTCATAATTAAGATTGAGACATTTTGAGTACAGGAGGAATCAAGGGATATGGGAATCAAGGGATATGTATGGGTGAAGAAATTAAGCTCTTGTAAAGATCAATGACAGTGTAATTGAGTGACATGCAGGCTAAAGTCGCTCTGTGACTTTCTATTGCACTATAACATGAAACCTTTAACTGATTAATTTGTGTTTTACAAACCAATAATTAGTTCAGAACAGATTGTGTCAGGTTTCAAGAGAAAAGATCATTGATGTGAAACATTAACTCTGTCCCATTCTCCCATGGATGCTCCCTGACCTGTTGAGTATTCTCAGTATTTTCCTTTCTTGTTTCAGGTTTTTTTGCCTCTGTGGTATCTTGCTTTTGGACCAGAATTGCTATTGGCTTTGTAAAAACTTGACAATGATTGTGTGATGGGAATACATGACAATTGAAGAACGTTTGAATATTTAATAATAGACTAGGGGAAGGTGATGGCCTAGCAATATTATTCCTGGACTGTTAACCCAGAGTCCCAGATAACATCCTGGGGACCTGGGTTTGAATCCTGCCACCACAGGTGGTGGAATTTGAATCTGATAAATATCCAGAATTAAGAATCTAATGATGAGCATGAATCCATTGTCAATTGTCAGGAAAAACCCATCTGGTTCACTCATGTCCCTTTTGGGGAAGAAACTGCCATCTGAGACAAAAATAAACTGCAAATGCTGGAATCCAAAGTAGACAGGCAGGAGGCTGGAAAAACGTGGCAAGTCAGGCCGCATAAGGAGGTAGAGAAGTCGACATTTCAGGTGTAGCTCTTCCTCAGGTCTGAAGGATTACACCTGAACCGTTGACTTCTCTCCCTCCTGATGCGGCCTGGCTCGCTCTGCTCTTCCAACCTCCTGCCTGTATACTTACCTGGCCTGGCCTACATGTGACTCCAGACCCACAGCAATGTGGTTGACTCAGAACTGCCCTCTGGACAATTAGCAATAGGTATTAAGTGCCAGCAACACCCTCATCCTGTGAATAAATAAAGGGAAAAACATCAGTGCAGAGCTGACAATTAGCTGCTTGTGATATATCCTCACAGCTGTGGTGGGACATTTATCTGTAATCAGTTTGAATTACTTTCTTTTCAAGGCTTGTTGTAGAATTCCCGGCTACAGGTGGTGCGATCCCCTCATCACAGTTCCGTACAGTGAAACTCATCCGCTATGTCAATAACTGGGATTATTTTATTATTGGCTGTGAAGTGATCTTCTGTGTCTTCATCCTTTACTACATTGTGGAGGAGATATTGGAAATCAGAATTCACAAACTGCAATACATCAAATGCATCTGGAATTGTTTGGACCTGGTGGTAATTTTGGTAAGTGTTTGATTTTTCATCTCATCACCAACTATAGACTTGACACTGGCCAATGCATTTATTACTTCTCTTTGGGAAATATTGTGTCTTCATTACCAGCCCCTGAGGGCTGTGTTTAAAAGAAAAAGGCCTGTGCTGTCAATTCTTCTGACAAAAATGAAACTTCCATGTTATGTGACATGTCACTGGGTTCTCACTCTGAATAAATATCACGTAAAATCATGCAACTTACTGTTTTCCTTTATAAATAGAACAGATGTACCCAGTTCCAGATGCTTGGAGTGATATATTTAGTTAAATTTGCAGCTGTTCACTGTGTGCAGTCAAAAGTATATTTTATGTATGTGTGTATGTTATATGTGTAAAACCAGTTTGACAAATTACAGCACATCAGCCAAATGCATTTGCAAATAAAATGTGTATTCATTCCCAGATACATAAGTGGAAATCAGGAAGTCACAGTCGAAGGATAAGGGGTGGGCTCTTTAGGACTGAGATGAGGAGAAATGTCCTCACCCAGAGAGGAGTGAGCCTGGGGAATTCTCTGCCACGGAAAGCAGTTGAGACCAAACGTTGAATGTTTTCAAGAAGGAGTTACGGTGAACGAGATCAAAGGGTATGGGGAGAAAGTGGGAACAGGGGACTGAGTTAGAGGATCCGCCATGTTCACATTAAATGGCAGAGCAGGGCTGAATGGCCTACTCCTGTTGTTTCTCCATGAGAGTCTATGACTAAAGGGATCATCTCAGAATAAGGGGCTGTGCATTTAAAAGAGATGTAGAGGAATTTCTTCTCTCTGAGGGTAGTGTACCTGTGGAATTCTTCACTGCAGAGGGCTGTCAAATCTGGTCATTACGTACAGTTAGGATTGAGATAGACATTTTAATCAGGAAAGGAACCAAGTGTTATAGGGGAAAATGAAGGAAAGTAGAGCTGAGGATTCTCAAATCTGCCAGAATCTCACGGAATGGTGGAGCAGACGGAAAGGGCTGAATGACATGTTCTGCTCCTAATTCCTTTTTTTTTAAAGATGTGATTACCTACCGTGAGGAAACAGGCCACTTGGATCAACAAGTCCACATGACCCTCTGAAGAGTAATCCACCCAGCCCCATTCCCCTACCCTACCCTATATTTACCCCTGACTTAGACACCTGACACTACAGGCAATTTAGCATGGCCAGTTCACCTGTCCTGTCCATCTTTGGATTGTGGGTGGAACCCCATGTAAACATGGGGAGAATGTGCAAACTGCACACAGTCAGTCACCCGAATGCGGGAATCAAACCTGGGGCCCTGGCGCTGTGAGGCAGCAGTGCTAACCACTGAGCCATCGTGCTTCCCTTTTTCTGTGGCACAAAGGTTATTGTAATATGATCAAAATGCAATAATATTTGACAGACATTTGGCCAGAACTGTAAAAACTATAAAAGCCTTACTTCCTATTTAACTTTAGTTTGCATACTTTTTTGATTGCAGTGAACAAAAGGCCAACCTCTCGTTTCTCTGTTGCAGCTCTCTCTTCTTTCGATAGGTTTCCACATTTTCCGTACAATTAAGGTGAACATCCTGATGGGAGCACTGCTGACAGATCCCGAATCCTATGCTGACTTTGAGTTCTTGGCTTTTTGGCAGACACAGTATAATAACATGAATGCTGTCAACTTGTTTTTTGCTTGGATTAAGGTAAATAATTTCTTATTCATAGATAATAAATTAATAAGAAATAGCACTTGTAATTTTTTGATACCAGACTTTACAGTCAATGGATTACTTTCTAATCATTTCTCAGGTTGTTCTCACTTCACCTTATAGTTTCACTGCTGAAATGTGAATTGGGTATATCATCGAAAATCAATGTTAAAGCTTGAGTTAGGTTTTGCAGGATCTTCGCTTTCAGAAAATAAAATATTAAAACCTGTGAGTTGAAATTACAATGATAAATCCATTGCTAAATGACATAACTTCTAAACTAAAATACATTTAAAAATATATATAAAAGAAAAAAAATGTAGCTTTCCACTTAACGGTTCTGTCTGTTGAAAGGTTCATCAGGTCACTCTGACCTGACAAACTGGGTGCACCTTTTACAGTCGAAGACAATCAGAGAAATTTTGAAAGGAGGTTCTTTGGCCAATTGTGCCCATGCCAGTCATCAGTCATGTCCTCCAGTGCCAGCTTATTTCCTGTTCTACTGCCAGTGGCCACGCTGTCAACTAACCTGCTGGGACTCTGTCCCTCAGCATTACCAGACTTGCCATTCTTGAGCATGTGTGCTGATGCTACACAGCAGGCCTACTCCATGGTTCTCTTTCTCACTATTGAGAGAGCTCCTGCCTCTCACTGCCAGCCATAACTCATATCAGAAATCCAGCATCAGATCAGATTACTTTAATCCTGGTACGGGTGAATCCACATTACGTCAGAGAAGGAGAACGACATGGCACCAGAATGGAGGGTGCACTTTGTATTTGGTGCAGGGCAGTCACTTTGGGGTTGGAATCTCTTTGTTTAATGTGGGGGAAGTGGGGAGCTAGTGAGAGATTAGGTAAAGGGTGAATCTTATGACATTCAACGAGATTAAAGGCCCCATTAATTTAATGTTAAAGTGAAATGCCATTCAATGGGACAACACCGTATTTATTTCAGGGGATGTGGGCATCAGTGGCCAGACCAGCATTATTGCCCAACTGTATTTGCCCCAGAGGGCAGTTAAGAGTCAACCACATTACTGTGGGTCTGGAGTCACTTGTAGGCCAGACCAGGTAAAGATAGCAGATCTTCATCCCTAAAGGACATAAGTAAACGAGATGGGTTTTTCATGACAATTGCTTCATGGATTTTTATGAATGGCTGGATTTGAACCCAGGTCCAGAAGAGTACCTAGGTCTCTGGACTAGTGATCCGGAGATGATACCATCAGGCTGTTGTCTCCTCTAGGCTACATGAGGAATAACTGTCTATAGGACAATTCTTCAACTCATTGACAGAGAGCAAGTCCCCACAGGCTGGAAATGAGATTCCTGATGGAGAGTGAGGTATTGGAACATTGGAGAACTCACGGCACTTCTTCAAATCAAAACTTGCTCACTTTCACACAGCATTTTAAATTACGCCATGATTTAATGTCTCATCGGCAAGACAGTGTGTTCAAAAGAGCAACAGATAGTCGCATCAGCCTGGGCTATCTACTCAGGTCCTGGAGTTGAACAGGAACCCACACCCAGGTGAAAGTGAGGACTGCAGATAAGAGTCTGGAGATTAGAGACAAGAGTGTGGTGCTGGAAAAGCACAACAGGTCAGGCAGCATCCGAGGAGCAGGGAAATCAACGTTTTGCGCAAAATGCCTGATTTTGCCCAAAATGTCGATTTCCCTGCTCCTTGGATGCTGCCTGACCTACTGTGCTTTTCCAGCACCACATTCCCGACAGAAACCCATACCCAGCTGATCTTCATGCGTCATAATACCAAACCTTTATAAAGAAGCTGTTAGTTTGCTTCGATTGGTGGCACTCCTGACTTGGAGATGGCTAGTTAAGGGATTCAGGCTCCTCTAGGGTTGGAGACTCAAATGGATAACTGCTGCTGTAAAACTGTGCTGTCTCAGGAATCTGGTTTTCAGGCTTAACTCAAAATCACATGCCTCTGCCAGTCATCTCACACTCATCAAAAATCCCAATATGGATATCCCCAGTTCTCTAACAGCCGAATAAAACTGATAACATCTCAGAATCAAAGGAGGTTTAGGGTTGGAATATTCCTTAACCAACTCCATCAACTCTTGGAAGGTTTTAGCATCTGGCACCTTTGAGAAAGTTAAGCCCCTTATAACCAAAAATGCTGTGGGTCCTCAAACAATCAGAAGGATTACTCTTTGTTTTTCATCTGTCCCAATGTCATTTGCGTGAAAAAACTGTCACATTCTTTCCACATACTGGATCCAGTCTTCACACGTAGGGTTAAACAAGTCAAACAAGGGCATTAGATTAGACTACTTACAGTGTGGAAACAGGCCCTTCGGCCCAACAAGTCCACACCGACCCACCGAAGCGCAACCCACCCATACCCCTACATTTACCCCTTACCTAACACTACGGGCAACTTAGCATGGCTAATTTACCTGACCCACACATCTTTGTTTACCTGACCCGCCAGAATGATGTCAGAAATGCTTATTCTCAACTCCAAGATGACTGTTGCAAACAAGTGTTCTTCAGGTACCTATTGTTTTCTCCCATCACCACTACAATAACTGCACAGAGGTCGTTATCCCATCACCAAGTCATTCTTTATTTACACTAGCTGTAACCAGCCAACTCAGTCAGTCCCCCAAACTGAGGAGATTCTAAACCCCTTGTTAATTTTTATCTTCTGTATTTTTTCTTTAACAGAACCTCTGATACTTCTGTTTTTTTTGTCAAAGATGTCTCCTGAAATAACTCCACAGGTATCCTGTTCCCAAGTCACCCTTTATTTACTGGTGCAGAGCCCTTGACACTGATCCAGTTCCCTCAGAGCCAGCTCTCAGAGTGAGCAGAATCCCTCTCATACCTGTTTTTTTCTAGAATGAACAGAATGTCTGAGACTATTGTTCTTATCTGTCGTGTGTGCAGGGGTTTACATTCCACCACCAGGAAGAGGAAACACCTGAGTGGCCAGTGACAAGCAGTGCCCTTCTCAGAGGGAACCCCCAGTACCTGCTGATTAGCCCAGGTTAACAACCCCAATCAAGGACTTTGTACTCAGTGAGGTCCACCTGGTTCCAATCACGGCACACTGCCTTTTACAGAACTGTTCCTCTCATTCAGTAATCACATTGCCCTTTTATAGAGCAGCTCCTCTGTTGTTGGCTGCTCAGCAATGGCAGAAATGCTCACTGGTGCCAGGACATTGTGGGACCTTTCAAAGCCACACTGGGCATCAGCTCAAAAGCTGCCAGCCACGATTAATTCTTCATGGTACATGTAGTGGGACAAAAACAAAAAAAGGACAGAAAAACTTCTGGTAGCATGGGTGGCACATCATTGTAAACATCGCCTGATATTAGTGAATATAATGACATGTAAACCATTACGTGTCCGATAGACTGTCACTATAGATGTAGTTACTCATCCTTAGCACCACTAGCCTTCCTACAACACCCTGTGTATAAACCTATCATTGTTATTAACTGGTGGAGCATCACATGTGAAGTCTTCACACAATTGTTAATGCGTTGTTAATGTATTCAACAACACTGCATTTGTTCCTGGGAATGGACAAGAGCTGCTTTCCAACTGCAAAATGAGTCAATGAACATTTCCTGAAGAAGGGCTCATGCCCAAAACGTCGATTCTCCTGTTCCTTGGATGCTGCCTGACCTGCTGCGCTTTTCCAGCAACACATTTTTAGCTCTGATCTCCAGCATCTGCAGTGCTCAGTTTCTCCTCAATGAACATTTCAACCAACTCTCATCCCGTGATTAAAGTAAAATATTCCAGATAATGACAATCTGAAAGAGAAACGGACCTGGAGAAGAATCAAAGGACTCGAAATATTAACTGTTTCTCTCTCCTCAGGTGCTGCCAGACCTGCTGAGTTTCTCCAGCATGTTCTGTTTTTATTTCATGTTTATTGGACCTGGGCGTTCATGAAATCCTGTCTGGCTTGTTGTGCAAGTCGCTGCAGTACTCTATCCAGGTGGAGGTGATATTCCTCCGTCTCAATGTCCCCACCTTCCTCCTCAGAAGATTGCTGACTCTCTTGCAACTCTTCAGCATCTATCACATTCCCCCTCTGCCTGCTTCAGTAGTGCAGAGTACAGCACGCTGGAATTATGCAGCACATTCTGTCTGGAATGTACCACAAATCTCCCCCCTCCAGACCAATGCAAACAGTGAAACATCATTTTCAAGCCTAGCGTCTGTTCCACCCTGGGCCTGGTGGAAGAATGGGGAACATTTATCCTTGCTCAGCATCAGTCAAAGGGTTGTGGAACAGAGACATCAGGCCGGGCTGCAGATGATAGCCCTTGTCTCCCAGTAACTATTCATATAAGATGAAACAGAGCAGTAACATGACAATTTGTAAGGATTTAGGCTTCATCGCAGTTCCCAGGATACCTGAAACAGACTTTAGAGATGTGGTACCGGTGATTACAGATGATCTGCAGAGTGAAGGAATAGATACCTTTTTTATTGATGAACACAGTCATGTTATGATATGACCTTCTCAGTGTGACATGCGCACGGTCTATAGTGTCCTGCTCCTGGGTGGCAAAGCCTCCTGCCCAGGCTACAGCACTGTCCTTGGCACAGAGAAATGAGATGAAGTGGGCATGCTCTGGCACATCAGGAATAGCCTTGATACATTTGTGGGTCAAGGATTGGGAGATCCCACACATGTACCCAGTGGATCTTTGGAAGGAACCAGCCACATTTAAAAAAAATAGTTGGAGACAGAAAAACTTCAGATCCAAGTTAGAAAAGCAGGAGGCTGGAAGAACACTGCAAGCCAGATAGCATCAGGAGGTGGAGAAATCAGTGTTTTGGGTTATACCTGGACCGTTGACTTCTCCACCTCCTGATGCTGCCTGGCTTGCTGTGTTCTTCCAGCCTCCTGCTTGTCTACATAAAAAATTAGTGCAGTTGTCACTTTGGATAGAAAGGTCACCTATCCCATCCCCAGATTCGGGTCCCAGGTCCCACTGTGGCAAACAGAATTACCATGTGACAGAGTCTGCAGTGACTCTGTGCCTCACTCGGCTGCAGGAAATGGCATTGAGGATGATCAATTCTGGGCCTGCTGTAGTTTCTCCACCTCCTGCTTCCTGAGGAAGCTGCTGGTCCTGGGCTTGCTGGAGTATCTGATCCTCCTCACTTTGTCAGGGCCTTTGTTGCACCGCAGCCACAGCGACAGTAACCCTTGCTGTGGGCTGGATCCATTGGCCACAGTCCTGTGTGGGGAGTATTAGAAACCGGACAGGTCCTTCGCAGTGTGAGCAGTCAGCTTTCACGTCACAATTATACAATTATATCACACAGGGCTTAGTACTGTATGACTTGTGGCAGTGTGTTCTTGTGGTGCATATTTTTATAATGATTACTCAATTAATAGTTCTATTTTTAATCACTAGTATCTTTCTTATAAATTTCATGTTTTAATATTTCTCTGTTTTGCCAGATCTTCAAGTATATTAGTTTTAACAAGACGATGACCCAGTTATCTTCAACCTTAGCACGATGTGCTAAAGATATCCTCGGTTTTGCGATTATGTTCTTCATTGTTTTCTTCGCCTATGCTCAGTTGGGATATCTTCTTTTTGGAACTCAAGTGGCGAACTTCAGCACTTTCCTCAAATGCATGTGAGTACTTCCTAGCCCCGGATCATTTATATGATAACAGAAAGAAAGCATCTCACAGCTATTGTTACAAATCAACCCAACGCAGTTTATTGTTTCTGCTCTTGCTGTGCTCTCAGGTCCCCTGGCCCTGATTCCCATGGCAATACTCACAAAAATGAACCAGAAATGTCTCTATTACCCCTGCTAAGAATGAGGAATGTTAAGTAACAGAGTCCAGGGTCTGAAAGCTGACAATCCCCTGAAGAGGAGAGCTTGTTTGCTGGGTCCTGAAAGAGTTGGTGACACAGCTGGCACTTGCATCATTGTGATCTTCCAAAATTCCCTCAATTCCTTATGCGGAGGGGGATGGGCCTGGTAGTATTATCAGTGGATTATTAATCCAGAAACCCAAGTAACATTCTGGGAACACAGGTTTGAATCCTGTCACAACGGATAGTGGAATTTGAATTCAATGAAAGTCTGGAATTAAGAACCTACTGATGACCATGAAACCATTGCCGATTGTCAGAAAAAGCCAGCTTGTTCACTAATGTCCTTTAGGGAAGGAAATCTACTATCCTTACCCGGTCTGGCCTGCATGTGATTCCAGACCCTCAGCAGTGTCATTGACTCTTAATTGCCCCCTGGGTAATTAGGGATGGGCAAATAAATGCTGGCCTGAACAGTGACATGCACATGAATGAATAATAAAAAAAATTCTAAAGAAATCCCAATGCATTAGAACATCACAAATGGAACAACAACATCTTATATGTGGGTACTACCTTTTAAAGTAGTAAAGCATTACAACATTATATAAAAAAATACACTGAGCCATTTAACGCAATATTAAGTCAGGTAACCAAAAGCCTGTCGAAGTTTTAATTACTGTCTTAAAGTAGGGAAGTGAGAGAGAGAGATGTTATGGAGGAGATTCCAAAGCTTTGGGATCTGGCACTGAAGGCTCTGCCACCAATGATGCAGTGGATAAAGGAAGGGGTGCTCTAGTAATCTGAATTAGATACATACAGATATCTTGCAGGGACTGGAAGGTATTACAGAGATAGGGAGGGACAAGACACTGGGAGGACTGAGAACAAAGATTAGCATTTTAAAATCAAAATGGTGCTTAAATGGGATCCAGTGTGGGTGATTGAGCACGGGGTAATAGTGGGACGGAGTTTGTGAGTGAGGACACGGACAGCAGAGTTTCAGGTGAAGATAAGTTAACGGAGAATACTGTGGGCAGGGGAGCACTGAATGTTCAAGGCTAGAATATTAACAAGGCACAGATAAGGGGTTCCGCAATAGATGAGCTGAGCTGTGGCAAAGTCAGTGATGGTCGGCAGATTGAGGTAAGTGGTCTTAATGGAGAGGTTGCAAACTCAACTCAGGATCAAACATGACACTGACATTGAGAACAGAGTGATGTAATCTCAGGCAGCTTCCACAGAGGGGACGGACTCCGAATCTAGGGAACAGAGTTTGGAGTGGAAACTAAAACAATGGCTTCTGTTTTCCAACTGTTTATTGAGAGAATGTTTCTACTCATCCAGCAGTGGCTGTGGAACATATGAGCACACAGATGAAGAACAGGACATTCAGCTCTCTGAGTCTGCTCGACCAGTCCGTAAGATCATAGCAGATCCAATTGTAACCTCAAATCCACCTCACCCCAATAAATGTAGCCCCCTCACACTTGCTTCACAGGAATCTATCCACCTCTGTGTTAAAAAATTCAAAGAGTCTCCTTCCAGAGAAAAAAAACAATTGCCTGTTTTTAAATGGATGACCTCTCCACATCCAGCTGGTCAAGCCCCCTCAGGGTTTTACGTTTCAATCAAAGTCTTCTCTTATTCTCCTGAATTCCAGAGGATACAAAGCTAACCTGTTCTCCATCCTCCCATTGCAAGTATTACTGCAGTAAACTTTCTCTGACTTTATTCCAAAACTATTTATGTCCTTCCTTTAATAAGGAGAATGGGAAGGAGCGGGATATGGAGTAAGCAAATCACCCATGATCTTATTAAATGGTGGAGCTGGCTCACGGATCTGAATAGCCTACTCCTGCTCCTAATTTGTATGTTCAATCATAACTTGAGAAAGAAAAGAGGACATTGGAGACTGGTCAAAGTTTTGTCAGGGTAGTGGGGTCAAGGGCCATGTTTTTGGCGAGAGAGAGAGAGAGGCGATGACAGATGAGCAACAATGCCTGAAGGGAGAAAACGGTTAACAATCTAGCTAATATGGTGGCGAGGAGGGGAGAGCTGTTCAGTGGGAATAGGGTCAGGAGTGGGTCTCTTGGATAAGCCAAGTTTGGAGGACATCAGGGGGAGAGGAGACAAAGCCAGGGTAATGGTGGCATAGGGCTTGCATTACTGGAACAGCGACAATCCAGCGACAATCTGAACCACCTCATTCAAACACCTCCTCCCCTACCAGTAGCGGGCTGTGAGGATCCAGTGTTGGACTGTTTACTCTCCACAGGACCCACAAGAAGGGACTGCCTGAGCAGAAGCATCCGGAGGCCCAGTCTAATGCTGTGGAGAGCTGGGTTCAAATCCCAGGGCAGCTGCTGCATGTATAAGACCTGGAACGTGAGGCTAGTTTCAACATCACTGAAACTCACAGCAATTGATGTGAAAACCCTTTCAGAAAAGAAATCTGTCATCCTTGCCCAGCCTAGAATATAAGTGACTCCGTTAACTGTTAAGAGCCCTCTGAAACATCCTACTCAGTAACTCAGTTCAAGAGCAGTTAGGGACTGGCAAAAATATTGGCCCAGCCAGTGACAGCCATATTGCATGAAAGAATTTCTGTTAAAACTCAAGAGGAAGGTATGAGTCAGGGTTCCAGCAGGGAAGGGGGAGTGGTGTTAGAGAAAGTTGGAATTAGTGGGAGAGAAGAAGGGGATTGTTAGAGGAAGTTTGACCTGGAGGGAGAAGGGAAGAGGGAGGTGAGAGAGGAGGTTTGACCTGGAGGGAGAGAGGAAGGAGGGGTGTTAGAAGAAGTTTGACCTGGTGGCAAGGTGAAGGGGGAGGAGGTGATGTGATAGGGGAAGCTTATCAGATGACTTTTATTTTTCTGACAAAGAAGCTCATGAGTTCCTCCGGTTTGTTGGAAGTGAGGGTGAAGAAGATACAGGAGAGGGATTTAAGAAGATGGTTACAGCAGGGACTATTTCTGAATATGTGGATGATCTTGGGCTTGTGAGCTCTTTGACCAAGGGAGAGCAGGATTTCGTGTGGTGAATAGATGAACCAGTTATCCACAATACACTTTCAATTCAGTGTCCCTGGCACTTGAGGGAATTATTATGAGGGCTACATTGGTGGAAATGAGCAGGATGTGGGAGGGCAATGGTTTTACTGGAGATTTAGATTTAGGTTATATTGTCACATGTGCTGAAGTACAGGGTACAAGATGGCAGTGTAACAATGTCATCACACATGACACCTTCTTCGGTACAAAGTGTCTAGGTACAAAATCTTAATTACAGAAGTAGAAAAATAAAGAAATAAGTTAAGAAGTTTAGCATTGCAATCTTATTCTTATAAATGTAGACAAATAAAGAAAATAAAAGATCGTATCAAAGGTGATTAGGGCTGCAGTCCAGTCAATCAGTAGATGCTGAGATTGGATGAAAAGTTCCACAGTTGGGGTGTTGAATGAGAAGTTGTCTGTCTAAGTCCTTACTAGCACCAGGTCCCATTCCCCCTATCACCCATGTGCTTGTTGATCTACATGAGTTAAGGCAGCAAAGCCACGGAAGAGGTTTCAGCAGCAGATAAGCAAATTACAGGCAAAACCATGCTACATGTGGAGGCCAAATTGGACATTCTGAGTGATGGAATGGATAGTTTGGCAATTAGATAACCTCAGGGTCAAATATCTCAACAGGATTGTTAATGGACTAGTTTAGTCTCAGAAGATTGGCATGGAAGGGGAGGAGGTCAATTGCTAGGGAATGGAGGAGGAATGGGGGTCATAATCAAACTGGTCCAATGGAGGAATTCCTGATTGACAGTCTGATCAATGAGCAACAGGGGCAAGAGAGAGGGGGTGGTGAAGGAGAGGTGGGTACCATCACCAAACAGGTGGAAACTAATCCCGGAAAGAGGGAGAGAGAAAGGACAATTAGGGGCACTTCGACTGATATCAATCATTGGAATCCATCATTCAGCAAGTGGCAACAGGACCTTTCAAAGTTTTCAATGTACTTGCAGTCAGTCACATGGTTTTCTATTTCTAACACTGCTCTGATGTCTTTGCAGCTTCACTCAGTTTCGAATAATCCTTGGTGACTTCAACTTCGATGAGATAGATAATGCCAACAGAATCTTGGGTCCAATTTATTTTGTCACCTACGTTTTCTTTGTCTTCTTCGTTCTGCTTGTAAGTTGCACTTTGTGTAGAAATGGAGGTTGATTTTCCAATGACAAATGGGGCAAATCTTTATTTAATGGTGGGATTGCTGACACAGAAAGAGAAGTGGACAGATTCTAAAGTGATTCAGAGCCAGCTGATAATAAAAATGCATGTTTTTCTCAATGATTTTGTTAGGCTAAAGGAAGACAAAGGCCTAGCCAGGTATATTCTAGGAGATTGGTGCTAGGTGCTATATTTTAATATTGCAGTCAGTCAGTGAGTGAGTAAAGTGCCTCACTCCTTCAGAAATGAAGCCTCCTCAGTTGTAAATGCGTTTATACTGTTCATCTCAGCTACTCCCATTGGCAGGAAATCCATGTTATGAACATAACAAATAGAAGCAGAAGTAAACCAGTCAGCCCATTGAGCTTTCCCTGCCATTTATGGCCAATCTTGAGCTTTCACTCCACTTTCCTTTCCTTCCCCCATATCCATCCATTCTCTGACAGACTAAGTCTCTCTCTCGCTCTCTATCCTAGCCTTAAATCTATTCAACAATGGAACATCCATAACTTCCTTTAAATGAACAAATTTCTCCTTATCGCAGCCTGAAACGCTTGGCTCTTTCTCCCAAGTCTGTACCCCTTATGATTGAACATTTCCACTCTGACAGCCTCTGCTCTGTCCAAGCCCCCTGTCCAAGGAGCTCTCTTCTCATTCTTCTGGGTAGCTGAAGGCAGACAAGTGCAAAGGGACATAGATAGAAGCAACACTCTTCAACAGCACCAAAAGCACAAGAGAATACGGAGAGGGAGAGACTGAAAGGCATACACACTACAGCCCTGCAAAATACTCCAGGCCCAGTCAAATTCAGTGAACCCATCGCAAACCACCTGAGAGATTAATCTGAGATCACCCATGAGATTTCAGCCTGACAGATCAGTCTAAGAGATTGCCCCTTGAGAGATCATCCCATGAAGGTCACCCGAGAGGTAATCCAGACAGATAACCCTGAGAGGTCACCCTGAGAGATTAACCTCAGAGGTCAGCTTCTGAGGGATTCACCTGCTGAGACATAGTATCAACCACTGAGCAGGAAGAACGTGCAGTGCCCTGGCCATCAATCCACCTCATTGTCAACAATATCTTGACCAGTCATTCATGCATTCATTCATGGGACGAGCTGCCAGATGAAGTGGTGGAGGCTGGTACAATTCCAACATTTAAAAGGTGTCTGGATGGATACATGATTAGATTAGATTAGGTTAGATTAGATTAGATTAGATTACTTACAGTGTGGAAACAGGCCCTTTGGCCTAACAAGTCCATACCAACCCGCCGAAGCGCAACCCACCCGTTCCCCTACATTTATCCCTTTTACCTAACACTTTAGCATGGTCAATTCACCTAACCTGCACATCTTTGGACTGTGGGAGGAAACTGGAGCACCCAGAGAAAACCCATGCAGACATGGGGATAATGTGCAAACTAGGAAGGGTGTAGAGGGATAAGGGCCAAATGCTGGCAAATGGGACTTGGTTACATTGGGATGTCTGGTCAGCGTAGATGAGTTGAACTGAAGGGTCTGTCTCCATGCTGTGTAACTCTATGACTTTATCCCTTTAGCTGCTTGTGAGAGCATGCCGTGGAAAAGTGGATGTTCTCCCCACTCTGAATGCCTCATTGATCTCCTGTGAACTTAAAAGGAATTATGAATTCCTAAGGAAAGTGTAGTTAGATTTGGATCAGACAACTGGACTGTTATTTCAGGGAACCTGGTAATGTTCTAGGGACAGGAGTTCAAATCCCCACATTGCAGATGGGGGGGCATTGAATTTAATAAAAAAATCTGGAATTAAGAATCTAACAAAGACCATGAATCCATTGTCAACAGTCAGGTAAAATCCATCTGGTTCGCTAATGTCCTTTAGGGAGAGAAACTGCCATCCTGACCTGGTCTGACCTACATGTGACTCAAGACCCCCCTCCCATTTATCTGTCAACCCCCTTGGCCCACAAGCCTCATTCCTGATGAAAGACTTATGCCCAAAACATTGACTGCCCTGTTCCTCGGATGTTGCCTGACCGGCTGTGCTTTTTCAGCACCACACTCTTTGACTCTAGACCACAGCAATGTGGTTGACTCTTAAGTGCCCTCTGGGTAATTAGGGATGGGCAATAAATGCTGCTCCAGCCTGCAACACCACATCCTGTGAATGCATAAAACATAGGAGGCCGGGGAGGGCCTGGGAAAGTGGCTGATGGGTCAACATCATTAAGAGGGTTTTATGAGCAACCATCAGCATTGGTTGAAGCGATGTCAAAAGCTCCAACTCAGGCCATTTAAAAATAAGGGACACTGGACCCGAAACATTAACTTTGATTTCTCTCCACAGATGCTGCCAGACCTGCTGAGTTTCTGCAGCAAATTCTGTTTTTTTTTTGGATTTCCAGCATCTGCGATTTTTTAAAAATTGATTTTCCCTTAAGATATTGACTGGAACAAGGAAATACAAACACAAAGTAAGTCAGGAAAACAGCACAGAGTGACGCAAGAATGGCGCAGAGTAGACAGAAGCAGACTCTTAATAAGGGCTTGCAATGTGAGGTCCCAAATACTAGGATGGGGAGTGAGGGGAGTGAGGAGAGTGAGGGGAGTGAGAGGAGTGAGGCTTTGCGATGCATTCCCAGGGCCTGAGGCTATGGCAACAATGATACAAAGCTCCCAGATGGTGACACAAATATTCGATGAACAGCTGAAGGAAAAGATTGTGGAAGTCATACCAGAACTGGACAGACAAACATGTCTCAGTATTTACCGGCTGGAACCTCACACGCCGAGAAGTGGGGTTAAGATGATTTTTTTCTGCAGTGAAATCGACACATTTCTAGAAATGAACCAATTGTTTACAATCTGAGATTTTTGATCCAATTTAGTGATTATTAAATTTACAGTAATTAATTTGTACAACTATTTTACAAGACACTATTCTCTCTTTCAGAACATGTTCCTGGCGATTATAAACGATACATATTCTGAGGTGAAAGCTGATCTCTCTGTTCAAAAGAGCGAACTCCAGATTACAGACTTCATTAAACAGGTGAACCTGTCTGTGACAATACTCTTTCTCAAAAGTCCCAGTGAAAGCCTTCCATTGGGGAATGATTAACACTGATCAGATTGAGATTTGGTGGGGATTATACATATCAACCCTATGTTTATAACAAGGAGGCATTAAATTAGTTCTTGTTTGTTCCTGGGACACAAACCTCTGTCTTAGACCAGAGAGTCTGATTGGCAGAGGTCCTGCCAGCTGGGAGATTGCCCATCAGTACTGGCAGCAGAGGTGGCTGAACGCAGCAATGAGGGCTCCAACAAGCCTGAGAAGGCAGATGGACCTCACACTCCTGAGGGAAATGGGCAGAGGGAGGGGGGGTGGGGGTGGGGCTTTCAGTGGCCACCCCCTGAACAGGATTCCACCCCCCTCAGGTGACTGAGACCCACTGTGAGCTCCCCCATTAGGGCTGATGGAATCAGAAATGGAGAACTGATCTCGTTAATAAAACCATCCGGTTTAGCAAAGCCCCTTAAGAGAAGGAAATCTCTCACCTCCCCAACTGGGATCCTAACCTAGCTGCTCAATTTAGAACCGCTGCAGGAAAATCAGTGAATTATAAAAATGAATGCCATAAATATCAAACAAATACACACCCTTTCTGGTGGACCCTGTAACACAGACGCACCACATCCAGGGAACTCTGTAACATAGATGTACCTTATTCAGGGGACCCTGTAACACAGACGCACTCTATCCGGGGAACACTGTAACACAGACGCATCCTACCCGGGGAACTCTATAACACAGACGCACCTTATCTGGGGAACACTGTAACATAGACATACCCCATCCAGGGAACTCTGTAACATAGACATACCCTATTCAGGGGACTCAGTAATGCAAACACACTCTATCCAGGGGACCCTGTAACACAGACGCACCATATCCGGGGAACACTATAACACAGACGCACCCTAACTGGGGAACCCTGTAACACAGACGCGCCCTATCCGGAGTCCCTGTAACACAGACGCACCCTATTCAGGGGACCCTGTAATACAGACGCACTCTATCCGGGGAACCCTGTAACAGAGACGTACCCTATTCAGGGACCCTGTAATGCAGACGTACTCTATCCGGGGCACCCTGTAACACAGACGCACCATATCCAGGGAACCCTGTAACATAGACGTACCTTATTCAGGGGTCCCTGTAATACAGACGCACTGTATCTGGGGAACCCTGTAACACGGATGCACCCTACCCGGGGAACCCTGTAACATAGACGTACCCTATTCAGGGGACCCTGTAACGCAGACGCACCTTATCCGGGGAACCCTGTAACATGGATGCACCCTATCCAGGGAACTCTGTAACACAGACGCCCTCTAACCGGGGAACACTGTAACACAAACGCACCCTACCTGAGGAACTCTATAACACAGATGCACCCTATCTGGAGAACCCTATAACATAGATGTAACCTATTCAGGGGACACTGTAACGTAGACGCACTCTATTCAGGGACCCTGTAACACAGACGCGCCCCTATCCGGGGAACTCTGTAATATAGACGTACCATATTCAGGGGACCCTGTAATACAGACACACTGTATCCGGGGAACCCTGTAACACAGACACACCCTATCCGGGGAACCCTGTAATATAGACACACTCTGTCCAGGGGACCCTCTTTTCATAACTGCCTGGGGCTCAGAGAACATTCCCACAGACTGGTCAAACACCAAACCAACGCAGTCTGAGTCAGAATTTACAGCCAATGCCCATCAACATCCATCAACCTATCCTGCCCTATCAGAGATGGCAGTATGTTGCTATACAGTCAGGTCGAACTTGCGTCTTCAACATTGACTCATCATTGATCTGTTTGAACATGGGCAAGTAAACTTCCTTCTGAATATCATGTAATGTCCTCCCTTGGTTATTGAATGCGTCATCCTCCATGTTGAGCAATACTTGAGGAAGCACTGAGAGTGGCATAAAATGTACTCTGCGTGGGGTATCTCAATGTCCACCATCGAGTTGCCTGGCTGCAGTACTACTGACTGAGCTGGTCAGGTCCGAAAGGACACAGCTGCTAGACAGGGTCTGCAAGAAGTGGACTCTCATCCTTCCCAATCTGCCAGCTGCAGATGCATTTGTCCATCACAGTATCAGTAAGAGTGACCACTGCACAGTTCTTGTGGAGATGATGTATCACCTTCATATTGCAAATACCCTTTATCAAGTTCAATGGACAGGGCAGGAGGGCATGCCAGGAGTATTGGTGCCAATGACTTTGATAGCAAAAGTAATGAGGTCCTGAAAGGCGATTTCAGGAGCTAAGCAGGGGATGGAAAAACAGGACCCTGAGGTATTAGCATCAGAAATGCCCCCCACCCCAAACCCACATGTTATGCCCAAACTGGAAAAAGTAATGATTGAACACATGACTGAGAAACTGGCGGAGGTGGGAGGCATCGAATTTGGGCAAACTGCCACTTTTGAGGAAGATACAAGGTTTTGTGGTGGTATTGGAGAAAGTTTAAATTAGATTTGGAGAGGAGTGGGAACCTGGGATCAAATTTCGAGCAGGGAACGGGAGGCGGATATCTAGAGAGTGACTCTGAAAGACAGAGAAAGTAGGGATTAAAAGTGCCCAGCACAGGAATGTGGCAGTGTTTAAAATTGCATATCTGTAAACAAAAGGAGTATACTCAATAAAACTGCTGAGCTGAGGGGACAGATTGACATCAATGGTATGGTGCCATTGCTATAATAGAAACTTGGCTTAAAGATGGACTGGATAGACTGAATCTGAGGCTGCTAAAGGAAGTCATGGAGGAAATGGTGACCCTTTTTCAATTCCTCACTAGACAAGTGGGGAGCTATTGAATACAACAGCAGGAATGTAGTGCTGCAATGATATTAGCCACTGGTTAGGCTGCAGCTGGACTTTGTGTACAGTTCAGGTCACCAGATCACAGGAAGAATATCATTGCACAGAGACAGTACAGAGGAGATTTACAAAACTTGGTTTGGAAGTTGCAGCTGTGAGAAAAGATTGGATAGGCTAAGGTTGTTTTTCTTGGAATAGAGGAGGCCGAGGGTTGACTTAAATCCAGATGGACAAAATACCAAGGGGTTTTGATAGGGGGAACAGGGAAGATCTGTTTCCCTTTGAGGAGAGATCAGTTACTAGGGACAGACGTTGAAGGTGATCAGTTGGAAAGTTAGAGGGGATCTGGAAGTGGGATTATGCAGACACGATGGACTGAATGGCCTCTCTCTGTTTTGTGATCCTAACTCACTGTCATTGACTCCTGCTGTATGCTGTGTGAATTGGCAGGGATATAATAAAGCTTTGATGAAAATGAAGCTGAAGAAGGAGCGAATATCTGATGTGCAAAAGGCTCTTCAGAATGGATCCAAAAAGCTGGATTTTGAGGATTTCAGAAGCAATCTAAAGGAGTAAGTATGTAATCGCTGTCCATCTGAAGTTCAGTCATTGGTTCCAGGGTATGTCAGCGAGAACAATCCAGCTTTCTGAATAGCTGGGGAATAAATACTGGAGCAGAATTTCCTGGATGCGCACTAATTGGGAGAATTTGTGAGCAGAAATCCTTCTCTTGTTTATAAAAGAGAAACAACATTATAGATACCGGAAACCTGAAACACAAACAAACAGAGTTACATATGTTCTGTAAGCAAAATTGACCCTGAGCCTCCTGTTGCCTATCACCTCAATACACCACCATGTTCCCTGGTCAATATCTCTCTCCCTGCACTGCTGCAGTGCTCCAGCAAAGCTCAGAGCCTCTCCCTTTCCACTTGGGGACCCTGCAGTCTTCAGGAATCAATATTGAGTTCAATAACCTTAGAGCCTGAACACCTTCTCCCATTGTCCTCAACACACCTTCCCAAACACCAGGCTTTGTCATCACATGGGCTTATGCCACAACCAATCCATTGTCAGCTATGAGTGGTCCCCATTAGCAGTCATCGAATCCCCCAGGTTAACCTTTACCCATTGCTTTGTCCAATTGTTTTTCTCTCTCCTTGGGCTCCATCTTCACCTATCGTTTACTCCTCCGCCCTGCACACAGTCCATCTTCAGCTGATACACCAAGCTTTTCAGAACTACAATAAGTTTCGAGGAAGGGTCACTGGACTCTAAATGTTAACTCTTGATTTCTCTCCACAGATGCTGTTTCTGTTTTTGTTTCTGATTTCCAGGGGGACAACTCTAAACTAAACATTTTATGCAGAAACTATCCAATAATGCTTCAAATACCAGCCTGAGAGCCCAAGAATGTGCAATTTTAACCCCACTCTCCACCACAGCTGTTCAAAGCAGTAAAGCCCAGCCCTGAACCAAGGGTTTTGATGGATTCTTTGGGATCTGACAGTAATTTTAACTCAGGCCTGACCCTGATTTTTCTTCTCTTTTCCTCTGACTCATTATTTCTTCATCCTCTATCTTTCTGTCTCTATTTTTCACTCTCTGTCCTGTTTCTCATTCCCTCCATTATTCTCTCTCTCTCTCTCTCTCTCTCTCTCTCTCTCTGTCTCTCTCTCTCCATGCACCACCAGCCCCCCCTCCATCCCCAGACCAAATCTGGGATGGAATGCATCAGCTGGATAAGAAGCTGAGAAAGCCGGGGCCTTTGGTTTACTTTATCTGAAGGAAACATGGGGCTCCTCAGGAAGTTTGAAGCCTTTCCAACCCTGAAAGCACCGTTACCCATCTTCCTGAACATGATAAGCCTCCATCTTGGAGCCTGACATCCCGGAGGGTGGCAGACTGTTGGTGTGACAATGAGGCCCAGGAGAAAGTGAGGACTGCAGATGCTGGAGATCAGAGTCAAGAGTATGGTGCTGGAAAAGCACAGCAGGCCAGGGAGTATCCGGAGAGCAGGAGATTCGACTTTTTGGCCAAAAGCCCTTCATCAGGAATGGGCTCTTTCCCAAAATGTCAATTTTCCTGCTCCTCGTATGCTCCCTAACCCTCTGTGCTTTTCCAGCACCCCATCCAGGAGTTATTGGAGCCTGGACCTGCTTTCTGCTGTCCCCAGGCTAACATTCTGGGCCCATGGTTCAAACACCATCGTGGCAGATCGTCAAACTTCAATCCATGTAAGCCTGGGATTAAAATGGAGTTTAATGGTGACTGTGTGACAATTGCTATCAAAACCCATTGCCTTCAGCTCTGTTATTACAGCGCCATAATGGACAGCAAAATGTATACACAGATCTTAATCATAAACTATCTGATAGCATTCTGTATCCTGTTGTGGGGCAGATAATGACCAGATTTGATGTCGGCAAGTTGTATTAAGAGTCAAAGAGGCCCTTTAGCCCATTGTGTCCATGATGGTCAATATTCTGATCTCAACTTCCAGCACTTGGCCTATGGCCTTGTATGACATGGAGCTTCAAGAGTTTACTTAAATCCTTCTTAAATGTCTTGGAGGTTCCTACCTCGACCATCCTTCTAGGTACCAAATTCCAGATGCTTAAAACCCTCTGGATGAAAACGTCTATCCTTGAATCCGTCTGCATCTCTTGTCCATTACCTTAAGATTGTGCATCCTGGTTATTAACCCCTCTACTAAGGGGAGAAGTTTCTCCCTACCTACCCTCTCATTGTCATATACCCCTCAATCATGTCCCCGCCTTACCTTTCTCCACTCAAGGGAAAACAACCTGAGCTTATCCAGCCTCTCGTTGTCACTGAGATGTTCCAGTCCAGGCAATATCCTGATAAATCTCCTCTGCACCTTCTCCAGTTCAGTCACATCCTTTATACAATGTGGGGACCAGGACTCTACACAGTATTCCAGCTGTGACCTCACTAACATTATGTACAGCTCCATCATAACCTTCCTGCTCTTGTATTCAATGCCTTGACTAATAAAGTCAAGTATCCCACATGGTTTCTTAACCACCTTATCTTCATGTCCTGCTGTTTTCACAGATCTTAACATATTGAAATGGATTTCCTGGGGAACAAATAGAAGTCGAGATCACTTGGTTTGAGTTTTTAGAATAGTTTGGTGTGATTCTGACAATGCATCTTGGGAAAGCTGGAATTGTACATTCCTAATGATTTCCAGCTATGGGATCTGACCAGCTGAGTGTCATTGCAGCTCTGACTTATTTGAAGATTTTGTGAAAATAATTCAAAGTTTTTGTTTTAGCCTGGGTCACTCTGATGAAGAGATCAATGATACTTTCTCGAGATTTGATTCTGATGACAATAAGATACTGGACGAGGAAGAGCAGACCCGGATGCAGAATGAATTGGAAGAAAAGAAGGTAAAGAAATTAGCCATCATCAGTGAGTGAGAAATAACCTTTGACATAATTACAGTTAAAATTAATTGTCACAAATTAACTGGGAAGAGTGCCTGGACAGTGATGCCCCATTGCTCTACAAACCATCACACAATGTACAATAATCAGTAAAGTCCCAATGAGATCACAGAAATCGCCAATTTGTTTGACCGAATGTTACTCACGACAAAAGTAATTCACACCAGGTTTCATCAGTAACAGAAAAAGAGCACAATTGATTGTAACACAACATGTGAAGTGGAAAGAGAGGATTTCGAATGTAGTCCTGTGCAACTTGAATTATACCCCTTCAAAACATCAACATAAACATTCCATCATGATAGAGACTTGAGGAACCACAAAGGCAAAAAAGAAAATCCCTGACGGGAGTCAGGGACAGGGCTCCTAGCAGTGGTTAGGATGTGGGCAAGAAAAAGCAGGAAAGGCTCTGCTACACTAATCATGGGGGACCTTCAATATGCAGGTGGACTTGGAAAATCAGGTTGGTTGCAGATCCAAAAAAAGGAAGTTATGGAATGTCTACAAGATAGACTTTTGGAGCAGTTTGTGGTGGAGCCCGTAAGGGAGCAGGCAATTCTGATTTGGTGATGTGTAATTGGCAGACTTGATGAGGGAGCTAAAGGTGAAGGAACCTCTCGAGGGAGGTGACCATAACTTAATAGAATTGTCCCTGCAGTTTGAGAGGGAGAAGCTGGAATCTGACATAACGATATTATAATTAAGTAAAAGTAACCAAAAAGACATGAGAGAGCAGCCAGCCAGAGATGACTGGAAGGGGAGCCTAACAGGGAAGATGGTGGAGCAGTTTTCTGGGGGTAATTTGGGAGGCACAGCAGAAATTCAATCCAAGGAAGAATAAACATATTAACAGAGGATGGGGCAGCACGGTCTGATAAGGGAATTCAGGGACAGCATAAAAGCGAAGGAAAAAGTTTAAAAATGTGGTGAAGGTTAGTGCAAAACTAGAGGATTGAGATGCCTTTAAAAACTAGCAGAGGATAACTAAAGGGACAAAGCAAAAAGGGCCTTGGGGATCTAGTTCAGGATCTTCTTAATATTTACATGCAGCTTCAGTTGGCAGTTAGGAAGGGAAATGCAATGCTAGCTTTCAGTTCAAGATCGCTAGAATACAAGAGCAGGGATGTACTGCTGAAGCTGTATAAGGCTGCAGGCTGTATTTGAAATATTGTGAGCAGCTTTGGGCCCGGTGTCTAAGGAACAATGTGCTTGCATTGGAGGGGTCCACAGGAGGTTTACAAGAATGATCCCAGGGATGAAGGGCTTGTCGGATTGAGGAGCTCTTGAGGATCTGGATTTATCTTCAATGGAGTTTAGAAGGATGAGGGGGATTTCAATGAAACCTTCAGAATCTCGAGGAGCCTGGACAGACAGAACATGGAGAAGATGTTTCCACTAATGAGAGAGAACCAAGACAGCCTCAGTTAAAAAGGGACAAAGATGAGGAGGAATTCCTTCAGCCAGAGGGTGGTTAATATGTGGAACTCATTGCACAGAAGGCTATTGAGACCAAATGTTTAAGACAAAAATGGCTAGTGTCTTGATTAGAATAACAAACCATTAAACATGTTTACTATGGGTAGAAAGTCGAGATAAACCCAAGTCCTTATATCACGGTTTAAAGTTTTTCTCTCTCAATGCTTTCAATTTTTCAAATACACACTGTTGTTTATAAGGTGATAGCCATCTTTGCTCTGATGGTTGATCAGGTAGACCTTGCACAAATTCCGTATGTAGTAGTTCAAGAAGGCAGCTGACCACCACCTTCTCAAGGGTGACTAGGGACAGACAATAAATGTTAGCCCAGCCAGCGATGTTCACAGCCCACGAACGAGTCAAGAGAAAACACACATTTTGTTTTTTGGAACTATAAACTGAAATTGAAGTTGGAATTCTATGAGTAAAATAGCAGGAAAGTTATGCAATTTTAAAAAATCAATTAACATAATCTAAGAATGGTTACAGAGCAGAGTTGAGTTTACACTGGCTGTGTGAGCATTTGAACTTAGTGCTAATGACCTGTCTTTTCCCTGTAACCCTGTATATTGTTCCTATTTAAATAATAACCCATTGCTCTCCAAATGTCTCAATTGAACCTGCCTCCATCATACTACCAGGGAGTACACACCACACCCCAATTACCTGCTATAGGTAAAAGTTGTTTCCATCTGCATTTGCTTCTTTTTAAAACATCCTCTAAAACTGTGGTCTAGTTCTCAGTCTGTTTACAGTCGGTAACAGTCTCTCCCTGTCCACTCAGTCCAAACCCCTCCTGATTTTGAAAACTTCTATAAACCTCCTCTTCACCTCCTCCTCTCCGTGGAAAACAACCCCAACTTCTTCAATCTTCCCTCATAACTGAAGTGATTCATCCCTGGAACCATACTCGTAAACAGCTGCTCTGTCTCTGAAATCCTTCCTGAGTTGTGGCACTCTGATCTGTACAGAATTCTTTTTAACTTCATTTTCAGTTCATTGCCTCAAAAGATAAAATAAATGTTCTCTTTTTATTCATTCGTGTGGCATAGCTGTTGCTGGCTGGCTAACATTTATTGCCTGTCCCTGGTTGTCCTTGAGGAGGTGATGGTGAGCTGCCTTCTTGAACCACAACAGACCACCTGCTCTGGGTTGACCCACAAAGCCTTTAGGGAGGGAATTCCAGGATTTTGAACCAGTGCCAGTGAAGGAATGGCAATATATTTTCAAGTCAGGATGGTGAGTGGCTTGGAGGGGAACTTGAAAGTGGTGGTGTTCCCGTGTATCTGTTGCCCTTATCCTTCCAGATGGAAGCAGTCGTGAGTTTGGAAGTAGCTGTCTGATGATCTTTGGTGAATTTCTGCAGTGCATCTTATAGATAGTTCACACTGCTGCTACTGGGCAGCAGTAGTGGAGAGAGTGGATACTTGTAGATGTGTGCCAATCAAGTGGGCTGCTTTGTCGTGGATGGTGTCAAACTTCTTGAGTGTTGTTGGAGCTCACCCATCTAGGCAAGTGGGGAGTATTCCATCACACTCCTGACTTATGTCTTGCAGACTGGCTTTGGGGAATCAGGAGGTCAGTTACTCGCTGCAATATCCTTAGCCTCTGACTTGTTGCTGTAGCCACTGTGTTAATGTGGGGAGTCCAGTTGAATTTCTGGTCAATGGTAACTCCCAGGACATTAATAATAGGGGGATTCAGTGATGGAATACTTTTGAATGTCATGGGACAAAAATTAGATTCTCTCTTGTTGGAGGTGATCATTGCTTGGCACTTGTCAGCCCAAGCCTGGATTCTAATAAATGTTTACACCACAGGAAGCAATTCAGCTCATCAGGTCTGTACCCATCAACAAAGACTAATACCAATCCTATTTTCCAGGTCTTTGTCCATAGTCCTGGAGACCATGGTAGTGCAACTGAAAATCTTAATGCTGCTTAAAGGTGACAAGAGTTTCTGATGCAACCAGCCTTTCAGGCAGTGACCCACCACCCTCCAGGTGGAAACATTTCTCCTCAACTCTCCTCTTAGCCTTCTACCTCAACTATTAAATTAATCTATGTTCCCGAGATAATGACGCCCTACTGTATGTCTGTCAACTCTGAGATTGTTGGGCGTAATTGATAATTGCTCTTTTATTCACCACACAATGGCTAATATCCAGACCAGCAATCAACTCCAACCAGGGGATAAGCAGACCTTCTTTGGGGAAGTGTTTTTTTTAGCAGACACATAAATTCCAAACTTTTAAGGAGTTTTAAACTAATTCTGATTGTTTCTTCTTTGCCAATATCTTCACAACAGCATTGTCAAAGCTGTTTGTTTGTGTAACATGTTTTTTATTCAGAATGTCCCCTTAATTGAACAATAACTTTCTTCCAGGATTCCCCTCTTTTATGTAAATTCTTTCTGTTCTTCCTTTAGTGTTTAGAAACCTGAGAGAAAAAAAATCAGCCAACTATCCCCTCAAAGCCCATTAAAAATTGAGAAGAATGGTAACAGTTCAAGATTAACCTTGCCATACTCACTACTCAATGTGTTAGAGTGCTAGGTTTATGAGGTGCATCAGCTGTGGGCAGGTACAGAGATTAGATTACTTACAGTGTGGAAACAGGCCCTTCAGCCCAACAAGTCCACACCGACCCACCGAAGCGCAACCCACCCCCACCCCTTCATCTAACACTATGGGCAATTTAGCATGGCACCTAGCCTGCACATCTTTGGACTGTGGGAGGAAACCGGAGCACCCGGAGGAAACCCACGCAGACGCGGGGAGAATGTGCAAACTCCACACAGTCAGTTGCCTGAGGCGGGAATTGAACTCAGGTCTCTGGCGCGGTGAGGCAGCAGTGCTAACCACTGTGCCACCGTGCTGCCCACAAAGGCTGTCAACGCCTTGACAAGTCTGAAAGCAAACCACAGCATCAAAGCTTTCTCACTATACAACAATGATGTTGGGTCTGTATAATTGAGCGGCTATTCTCAGGCTAAAGAGTATCATGTGCTGCCTTCTGCATTGTCTGTACTTTAAAGAAATGAGATCTGCAGTGATCTTACTGTAGGCATTGCACTGTTTCCTGGAGGTGATCAATGCTCTGTCCATCTGCAGGGTGAAAATTCTGATAGTAGATCATTTCAGATTCAATCAGATCCAAACAAGATCATTGTGAAGTGTCACTCGAATATTGCCAATTGTTTTACAGATTGCTCTAAATGCTGAAATAGAAAACTTGGGAAAGAATCTCGGGTGTCCAGACAGCTCACAGACTTTGGCCTATATGAAAAACAACAGCAACAAACTAAACAACGGGGTGACAGTCGAGGATTTCCAGATGTATGTATCTCAGTTTGGGGATGCTAAAGTGTTGGTATGAAAGGTGAATGGTACTGGTGGATGGAAAACTCAGGTAGTTCACCATTCCAGCCAATGAATATACAGAAATTAGAGAAAGTGACTGCCAAAATCCCAGATTGTCATAAAAACCCATCATCCTCAATAGTGTCCTTTAGAGAAGGAAGTCTGCCATCCTTATTTGGTCTGACCTACATGTGACTCCAGACACACAGCAATGTGGTTAGCTGTGAACTGCCCACTGAAGTAGCTAAGCAAACCTTTCAGAATACAGTTCATCACAACCTCCTGAAGAGCAATTTGAGACATGCAATAAATGCTGACCATACCAGGCAGCCAGTCAATGAACCATAGTGTCATACATTTACAGCACAGAATGAGATGATTCAGCCCATTGAGCTTGTGCTGGCTCTCTGTAAATCAAATTAGAGAGTCTCATGCCTCGTCTCTGCTCCTTGTCGAATCTGCTCACGTCACACTCTTGGGAAGTGAATTCCAGATTGTAACCATTCACCTACATAATAACATTGCACTTTGTATCATGTTAGACTAATTGTCTAATACCTTTCATTGTCTCCTCTGATTCTTGATTCTTTCACCAATGGGGACAATTCCTATTTGTTCTGTCCAGACCCCTCATGATTTTGAAAATGTCTGGAAATATCCTTTCAACCTTCTGTAAGAACAGCCCCTGCAAAATCATCACGCCTGGAACTGTTGCCGTGAATCTTTACCACACTGTCCCTCTCTAAAGCCCTCACATCCTTTCTCACGTGTGGTGCATAGGTTGGATGTAATCCTCCAGTTGAGTTCAAACCACAAGTTGATTATAATTTCTTGCTTTTGTACACTATGTCTCAACTTACAAAAGGCTAGGATCCCATCTGTCTTTAACTGTTTAACCAGCCTGTATTGCCATCCTCATCAATTTGCACACATTTCCCTCCTGGTCCCTGTACCCTTATACCCTCTTTAGAATAGTATCCTTTATTTAACTTTGCCTCCGCCAATTCATCCTACCAAGATGTACCACTTCACACGTCTCTGCCCATTCCACCACGCTGTCTCTGTTTGCTCATCACTAACCTCCTCATAGTTCACACACTTCCAAATGTTGTGGCATTTGTGCTGTCTTCACCCCAGTCTAAGTTATTGACATCATTGCAACAGCCCCAGTAAATGAAATAAAGAACTAATGACTGACATAGTTTACAGAACAAATCTTTACATCATGTTGTTGAAATATTTTCTTAGCAAATTTCTTATTAATATCAACATTTCACAGACTGACACTATTTTGAAATAATCTTTTTCAGGTTGGGGCATCGTGTTGTTCAGCTGGAACATTCAGTTAGCAACATTGTGTTGAAAATTGATGCAATCACTGTTAAAGTTGAGACAATGGAGAAAAACAAAGACATGATGGAAAAGCTGTTCAACATTTTTCAAAAGGTAAGACAACCCATTTTTATCGTTTGACTTTTCTTGTGTCATCTTGGAAACAAGACCACAATCTGGATGGCTTTAAATTATTGATTTGACCTTAATTCAAAGAATGGTAATGCTAAAGAAAAGGGTAAAGATTTGTAAAATTGTACAGAGTTTATTGCTAGAATTCTGTTTAACTGAATATATTTCATATTGTTAATATACTGGAAGATATTCAGAGGAAACTGATACGCTTTATGTACTTTGTACCCATCTAATATTAAATTCAGCTCCCGGAAGCTGTGTGAAAGCAGAAGAGGTTGGAGAATCAAGTTTATACTGAAGGGCTTGTGTTTCCTTTCTGTACACATTTGAGGATATGTCTTCACCGAATGCATGGATTTACCCTCCTGTTGTTTACTCTGCTCGGTTTTCAATGCTTTTCCTGATTGAGAACCAGTTCCTTTGGCTGTTCCTCAAGGAACAGCCTTTCACATTGCCTCTGCTAATAAAGATTTAAGAGGTTCATAACTTCTCAAACAATTTCTCATCATCTCAGCCCTAAACCAGAGATCCCTTTATCCTGAGACCGTGCCTTTTATTGTATTAGGCTGCTTGGGAGACCACAGCTCTTGTCTGAATAGCAGTAACTTATTGAAATATGTTCATGTATAAGTGCTGACCTCGGGCTCATTTACTTTCAAGTATTTATCTGGAATGTGGCTGAATTCATAACGTTTGCTAATTAAGATTAATATTTTGCTGTCAATTACTTTCTGAAGGGTGAAGGACGGAATCTGACTGAACACCTGTAATTGTCAGAAAAGCAGTAAAGCCAAGACTCAGCAGATACATCGAGCATAAATCATTGAAAAGACTTCTCCAGATGAATTCATCTTGGCCAGGCTCTGTGAACTCCTCACCTCAAAGAATAAGCACAAGGTTCCTTTCTAAAAGAAAATTAAGAGATAGGAAGTTCCCTCATGGTTTTTTTGATTTTGTTTTATCACAGTCCTCATGCAGCCTATTGGCCACTAGTAATACCCTGAGTCAGTCTTTGCTGCTGTGATCCTCATGGTCTGTAATTTGTGTATAATAGATAGACAGAGACAAATGCGAGTACTTATGAACGCTGTAAAATATTTGCGCAGTGAGGATAATATTCTAGTGGGCTCAAATGCAAACATGTCACATAGGGGAAGGCACATTGGTGGAGATCAACTAGATATTATTATTCACACCTTTCCATGGACAGGTCTAAATTATAGTGGACCATTCTCATCCATAAACAATAAGCATTGCTGGCAAGGCTGGGGTTGTAGCAGACAGTTTATTGGAACACTGCTGGTGCAGTTTTCCTAGCTCTCTGTCGATTAATTTCAATCAGTTAAAATGACATAGTTACTGCACCCAAAACCTTACAGTAAGCTATAAACAAGGCACCAAAGCCTGTTCAGTGCCGCCGTGTTTCAGACAATACATGAATATGTACAAAGCAGCTCACAAGTTAGAGGGAATGTCACATTTTCAAGCTACAATTTCTCCAGATTACACGCAACTACATTTCTTACATTTCTCATCAACCCTTTCAAACTGACAGTCATAATTCTAATGTTCACTTCAGGTTGTTTCCCGTTCAACCTGCTGACCTGCTGAATCTGCTTCTTTGAGTCTCCCAGGTTATCTTGGAGATCTCAGACTGACACCATGTATCAGGTAACTCTGCTTTAGGCTGGCGCTAGACTATCCTGGTACTTCCTGAAGAAGGGCTCATGCCCGAAACGTCGATTCTCCTGCTCTTTGGATGCTGCCTGACCTGCTGCACTTTTCCAGCAACACGTTTTCAGCTCTATCCTGGTATTTCACCCTAACCTGGCCTGGGGGGGCTAACCCTATTGTACATCTCGGTTCAGTGCAAAAGTGTTAATTTGGGAAAATACTGCTGGTGGACAGGATATAAAATTTATCACAAACTGGAACAACTTTTTATTTCCAAAATGTGCAGAGTGCTGAGTGAAACTCTGCAGCTACAATTCAGAATTTCTTATCGGGGCAGATGCACTTAGCAAAATCATTGACTCTTCTCCATTTTGAGGTGAGGGATTTATACTCCAGAGGGAGTGAGAACTCAAGCACATAGTCAACAAAGCTCAGGTACGCCCTGGAACAAGGATCTGGGGAACAATCATTGCCCACCCAGCTCCCTGAGCACTCAGATTTCTGACCTGCTGGATTCTGCTCTCCATATCCAGTTGGTTCCCTTCCCAAGAAATTAGCTCAGAAGGGAGAGGAGGACATTGCTGAAATATCACGACAGTTTTCACTGCTTGCTCATTTCAAGAATGTGATTTATAATTTTAAAGACAAAATGAGCCAACATATCTGAACACGGATTAATGATCCGTCAGTATATTGCGCAGATTAGAAACAATGCCAATGGTCTGGTGACAATATGATACAGCACAGGAGCAGATCCTTCAGCCCAGCAAGCCTGCACCAGTTCCTAATCCTTGGGAGGTCATGTTGCGGCTGTACAGGACATTGGTCAGGCCACTGTTGGAATATTGCATGCAATTCTGGGCTCCTTCCTATCGGAAAGATGTTGTGAAACTTGAAAGATTTACAAGGATGTTGCCAGGTTTGCAGGATTTGAGCTATAGGGAGAGGGCTGAACAGGCTGGGGCTGTTTTCCCTGGAGTGTCGGAGGCTGAGGAGTGACCTTATAGAGGTTTACAAAATTATGAGGGGCATGGATAGGATAAATAGGCAAAGTCTTTTCCCTGGGGTCGGAGAGTCCAAAACTAGAGGGGATAGGTTTAGGGTGAGAGGGAAAAGATATAAAAGAAACCCAAGGGGCAACCTTTTCATGCAGAGGGTGGTACATGTATGGAATGAGCTGCCAGGGGATGTGGTGGAGGCTGGTACAATTGCAACATTTAAGAGGCATTTGGATGGGTATATGAATAGGAAGGGTTTGGAGGGATATGGGCCTGGTGCTGGCAGGTGGGACAAGATTGGGTTGGGATATCTGGTTGGCATGGATGGGTTGGACCGAAGGGTCTGTTTCCATGCTGTACATCTCTATGACTCTAGCGATAATACAGTATAGCACAGGAACAGACCCTTCAGCCCACTAAGATTTGCACCAGTTTCTAACCCTTATTTAGACCCACTACTTATTGCCTGTGCTTGATTTCTATCACTCTGTTTGCCTCCCGTTCATGTGTCAGTTACGATATGCCTTACATATAGTTAATGTGTCTGCTTCCACACCTCCACTGGCAGTGCATTCCAGGCACCCACCACTCTCTGTGTGAAATATTTCCCTGCAGTTCTCACCATGAACTTGCACCCTCTTGTAAAGCTTCTGACTATCCACTCTATCAATGCCTCACATTATTTTGTTGACCTCTCTTGATTGTCCCTCAGCCTTTGTCTTTCCAGTGAAAACAATCGGAGTTTATCCAAACTCTCCTTTATAACTAAACCCTCCTTACAACCTAGCTTCCCCACCACTGGCGTCAGGATCACCAACTGGATTATCTTTGTTTCCCTTCTTAAAAAAAACAACATTGGCCATTATCCAGTCCTCTGCAACCTCGTCTAAGGTCAAAGAGGATGCGGA
Organism: Hemiscyllium ocellatum; assembly: GCF_020745735.1. NCBI lineage: Eukaryota > Metazoa > Chordata > Chondrichthyes > Orectolobiformes > Hemiscylliidae > Hemiscyllium > Hemiscyllium ocellatum. The sequence goes on along the minus strand of NC_083422.1, from coordinate 3,645,909 downwards.
GGTATTAGTTAAGGCCGCAGCTATTTTCTCCTTTGCCTTCCACAGCCCTGGGGACTTGACAACCTTAATGTATTTCAAAACGCCCAACGCTCTCTCCTTCATTGTGCTCACCTGCCCAAGGCTATTCACACACCTTTCCCTAACTCAACATAATGCCTCTCTTGGTGAATACCAATGTAAAGTATAGTGGCTCAGTAGTCACACTGCTACCTCACAGCGCCAGGGACCCGGGTTTGATTCCAGCCTCAGACAACTGTCTGTGTGGAGTTTGCACATTTTCTCTGTCTCTACGCGAGTTTCATCCGGGTGCTCCAGTTTCCTCCCACAGTCCAAAGATGTGTGGGTGAGGCGGATTAGCCATGCTATATTTCCCATAGTGTCCAGAGAAGTGTACATTAGGTGGACTGGGCTTGGGAAATGCGGGGGTGGGATGCTGTTCGGAGGGTCGGTGTGGATTTGTTTGACCGAATGGCATGTTTCCACACTACAGGTATTCTATGGTTAAGGATCTCGCCCATTTCCTCTGGCTCTACACATGACCTCCTTCCTTTATCCTTGAGTGAGCCTATTCTTTCCCTAGCTACCTTCTTGCCCCTAATATGTGTACAAAATGCCATGGGACTCTCCTTAATCCTGCTAGCCAAGGATATTTCATAGTCTGTATTTAACCCTCCTTACTCCCTGTTGGAGCCCTTTTCTACTTGCTCTATATTCTTCAAGAACTTTTCTGTTTTCAGTTGCCTAGGCCTTGGTATGCTTCCTTTTTTGGATTAAGCTAATTTTCCCTGTCATCCAAGATTCCTGAATCCTGCCTTACCGGTCATTCATTTTCACCAGAACATATCTGTCTTGCAATCTAATCAACTGGTCCTTAAAAGGCTGTCATATGTCAGATGTGGATTCACCCTCAAACAGCAACTCCCAATCCACATTCTCCAATTTAGTTATAGTTGGCCTTTCCCCAATTTAACACCTTCAACCGAGATCTGTTCCATCCAGAAGTATCCAAAAACTTACCCAGTTACGGTCACTATTCCAAAATGCTCTCCCTCTGAAACTTCAATCACTCGGTTGGGCTTATTTCCCAATACTAATCCAGTATGTTTCAAAACATCCTTCTGGACATATCTAACAAACTACTCCCCATTCAAACCCCTGGCACTAAGAGAGTCCCAGTCAATATGGGGGAAGTTAAAGTCACCCACCACAACAACTGTGTTATTTTCACATCTTTCCAGAAACTGACTACATATCTCTTCCTCTATCTCCCGCTGCCAACTGGGAGGCCTGTAGTACAATTGTGGTTGCACCCTTCCTATTTCTGAGCTCTATCCACAATGCCTCAGTGCAAGATCCCTCCAAGGTGTCCTCCCTCAACACAGCTCCCTAACCAGTAATGCCCCCACTCGTTTGCTTCATCTAAAACATTGATATCCCAGACTGTTAAGCTGCTAATCCTGTCCCTCTCTCAACCAAGTTTTTTTGATAGCAACAACATCACAATTGCATGTATTAATGCAGGCTCTAAGTTTGTCCATCCTACCTGTTATATTTCTTGCATTGAAGCAAATACTGTCCAAGCCACCAGTTCTTCTGAGCTCAGCAATCTCTCCGTGACTGTCATTCTTCTTAGCTATATTTGCCTGAGTGTTGAGTTCCATTCATAAAACAATAAAACCTTCATTGGTCAGAGTATTGAGTACAGGATTTGGGAGGTCAGGTTGCAGCTGTATAGGACATTGGTTAGGTCACTTTTGGGATATAATGTGCAATTCTGATCTTCCTCTATCAGAAGAATGTTGTGAAACTTGAAAGGGTTCAGAAAAGATTTACAAGGATGTTGTCAAGGTTGGAGGATTTGAGCTATAGGGAGAGGCTGAACAGGCTGGGGCTGTTTTCCCTGGAGCATCGGAGGCTGAGTTGTGACCTTATAGAGGTTTATAAAATCATGAGGGGCATAGATAGGATAAATGGATGGGGCGGCACGGTGGCTCAGTGGTTAGCACTACTGCCTCACAGCACCAGGTCACAGGCTCGATTTCAGCCTCAGGTGACTGTCTGTGTGGAGTTTGCACATTCTCCCTGTGTCTGTGTGGGTTTCCTCCGGGTTCTCCGGTTTCCTCCCACAGTCCAAAGATGTGCAGGTTAGATGAATTGGCCATGCTAAATTGCCCATAGTGCTAGGTGCATTAGTCAAAGGGAAACGAGTCTGGGGGGTTACTCTTCAGAGGGTCAGTGTGGACTGGTTTGGCCGAAGGGCCTGTTTCCACACTGTAGGGAATCTTAAAAAAAAAAGACAAAGTCTTTTCCCTGGGGTGGAGGAGTCCAGAACTAGAGGGAATAGGTTTAGAGTGAGAGGTAAAAGATATAAAAGAGACCTAAGGGGCAACTTTTTCACACAGAGGATGGTGCGTGTATGGAATGAGCTGCCAGAGGAAGTGGTGGAGGCTGGTACAATTGCAACATTTAAAAGGCATCTGGATGGGTATATGAATAGGAAGGTTTGGAGGGATATGGGCCAAGTGCTGAGGAATGGGACTAGATTAGGTTAGGATATCTGCTCGGCCTGGACGAGTTGGGGTCTGTTTCCGTGCTGTACATCTCCAAGACTCTATGTGGAAAAACACACTTGAGTTACCAACAATTCCCAAATCATTTGATTCTGTATTTGTTGATAAACACATCCTCTCGTTAAATTTGCAATACAATTTTAAAAATTGTGAATGGGAAATAGCGTGAAGTCTAGCTATTAAAATCATGATTCATCTATGCCAACGTCCAGCAGTGACAGAGCTGGATATCTCAGTGATCAGACTTGCCTTGAGTTCCATTGGCAGAGCTCAGTCAGGAGTCTGGATATTTTTAGACCACATGCATACTGGCCTCGGTATCTTCTCTACTCAACCTCCTGCTTCTGTGCACATACACAAACAACTTCACTTTCCACCGTTGTGGGTGATGAACATTAATGGATTAGCTCTCTGATTTACACTCACACTCTTACTTGCCTTGAAGCTGGGTGTAGTCTCGGCTGTTGAATGAGCAGTGACTATGCTTCTACCCAGACGTAATATTAGTAATTCACCTGGGATTTTAACAATCAGATATATCAGGAGTTTGTTTCCAGCTCCTGAACATATTGAGTATGTTTTAGGAGTCAGATTTTTGTATAACAGTGTGAACTGTAGTTGGAAATCCTGCAGGTGCTATAATTGCTCCATCCAAATTCCTCATACTTTTATCATGCAAAACTTTACACTGGGAGCGGTTTGTAAAGTCAGTCGCACCCTTGTCAAAAGTCAGACTATAAAAGCGGATTTCCAGCATGTTCTTGTGAGTGGCTCCTTATCACCGCATTATATTGTTCTTTATTTTCCTGAGAAACATAGGAAATAAATGGAACAGGAGGAGGCCGTTCAGCCCTTCACACTTGCTCTGCCATTTAATATGACAATGGCTGATCACCCAACTCAGTACTCTGTTTCTGCTTTCCCCCCCCTAATGTTTGATCCCTTTAACCTTGAGAACTGGCCTGACATTAGGGACATTTAAAGTGACTGTTGGATAAATACATGGATGGCAGTAAATTGAGGGGTATGTAGGTTAGGTTGATCTTTGATTAAGATAAATGCTTGCCACTACATCGTGGGCCAAAGAGCCTGTACTGTACTGTTCTAACTATATCTAACTCTTTTTGAAGAATTTCAGTGTTTTCTGTGCCATTCCTGTATATCTGTCTGCCTCCGCTCTAATTGTTCATTCCAGTTGTGGGTTCAATCCCCATTCCAAAACTTGAACATTTAAACCCAGGCTTGATAATTTTAGATTACTTAAGTGCGGAAACATGCCCTTCGGCCCAACAAGTCCACACTGACCTGTCAAAATGCAACCCACCCAGACCCATTCCCCTACATTTACCCCTTCACCTAATACTACGGGCAATTTAACATGACCAATTCAACTAACCTGCATATTTTTGGACTGTGGGAGGAAACCGGAGCACCCGGAGGAAATTCATGCAGACACAGGGAGAATGTGCAAACTCCACACAGACAGTTGCCTGAGGCAATTTGACTGAGATGCACCATTTTTTACAGAGTAAGACATTGTTTCCTGTTCAGAATAGTGAAATGATCACAGGACTCTACATTATTCAAAGATCAGGGAGTTCTTCCAGTGTCCTGGCTGACATCTGTGCACCAGCTCACACAATCACAAATGATTGGTGCTGCCTAATGTGACCTTTCATTAGTTCTACGTAACAATAATAACTACATGATAAATTCATTGGTTATGCAGCACTTTGGGACATTCTGGGGATGTGAACGATGTTATTTAAAGACTAGTAATATAAGCTTATTGTTTCTAACTCAAAAAATCTACCTGAATACCACCTATGAAATCACGTATCAATTGTCAAATCTTAAAAGTCCCCTTTGTAACGTTTTGTAGATTATGATATTCACAGACAGTAAAAGATTCAGTTTTCAAACTGAGAATTAAAAGTTTCAAAAAGCTGCAGATAATTATATAAAACGGGTGTACAGTTGTATCCTAGTACTGTGCTTGCTGAAGTTTTGAGACAACTGTCACAGGCTTACATGAAGAGTAGAGTTTTTGTGCATTCATCACTTGTGGGAGTGGTTCTGTGCTGTGGTTCATTCTTGTAATCCACTAATCCTATTGTAGATCGGTCTGTCACTACTCTCAAATTCCTTTGACTGAGGAATATGGGCATTTTTACAGCTTATGTCCTTTAGCGTTTCATTTTCTATTGTGATATATAAGAGAATAATCATGTAGAGAAGCTCTTTTAATCAAATGGATTCCTCCTCATTCCCGAAGCACAGGAAAAGACATACTCAAATTCAGGTGACCCATGGATTCTGGTGGTCAATGTTTCCTTTAATTTCTGTTTGCTGTATGGGGACCCTTGAAAACTACCACTGCTTGTTCACAACTGAAAGAGCTCAGTTTGTGTGAAGCCTGTTTGTGGCCCACAAGGTATATTCATGATTACTGCATGTCCACACATCCAGCACCTGCTGGCCTTAGGATCCTGATGCCTTACCATCTCCAATGGCCTAGGATTGTTCTGACTGCGTATCCCTATTCACTTTCCCATCTCCATGAATCATGTAACCCTGTGGACCTGGTTTCTTTGTGTTCATAGTACCAAAGAGCATGGATTCCTACAGCCGAACACAGTTCGTATTGCACATACTAAAGAGGTAAAGTTACCATCTCCACACCAGATCAAAGATGGCTGCAGGTGGTTTAACCTGAGGGTCCCCATGCTTCAGGCAAAGGGAGAGTTGAGAAGACAATCCTTCACGGCAACCTCAGCTGGTGTGGGAATTGAACCCACACTCCATTACTCCAGATCCCAAACCAGCTGTCCAGTCAACTGAACTAACCTCCAGGTAGTAGATAGTCAGAACAAGATGTGCAAAAACACTGCAATCAACTTCAAAGGCTCATAACCAGATCAATGTTTCCTTACAGTTACTGAGCCTCCTGAAGAGTATTGCTAGGGTATTTTGTTTCTGTGGAATGGGAAGGAATGACAACCAGCACCAGGCAGTCTGAGCGGTAAGAAACATAATTATCTCAGAAGTCTAAAGTACTTCTGCCCAATGCTGTAATCCTTTATCAGTGGTCCACATGCTTAAATGTGTATGGTCTTCATTAACAGCCTTTGAAACTCTGCAAATTAATCGTGAAATGAGTAAACTATAAAGCACTCTGCAGATGGCAAAAATTCTAACATCCTTTATTATGCTTGTAACAAATTTGATGTATATTCTATTGTGTGTAATGAGTAGCACTGATACTTAACATTTTAATAAATGATTACCCATGCACCAGATCAATCTTTCTCAAGATATTCATAGCTCAGCAATGAATTAATGTATTTGGAAAGTGGCTGAAATTCCATCCAGTAGAATTTCTGTGCATTAAAACTCAGTTTGACATGAACTGTTAATTGGGTTATTAGGTGACAAACTTCATTTTCTTAGTAAATAATCACAAGAAGTTGAAGCTGCTGTTTGGGCTATGAAATTGCACAGGTTTGGGAGATTACAGCACAAGACATGAAGAGAATTCTGGATAGATAATGTGAAATAAACGCAGGAGTAGAACATAACATCCTTGTGACAAGCTCTGCCAACTATTATGACCACGACTCTTATACCTCAAATCTTGACTCTGATCTCCAGCATCTACAGTCCTCACTTTCGCACAAACTTGTATGCCTTGTGCAAGAGTTGGCAAAAGAGATTAGAATAGTTTGGGATATCTGGTTGGCATTGATGAGTTGGTCTATTTCCATACTGTACAATGCTATGACTATGACTCTAAGTGCATAGCACTTAAATTTCAAAAGCCTCTTCGAGAAGCTGCAGAGGAAAGGTAAATGGGTGAGGGGATAGAATACCCATGGATATCTGGCATCTAGTGTCTGATTATCCAAGCATTTAGAAATTTGCTTTAATGTTGCATCGGGAATCTGCCTCTAATTTTGAATTGAAGTTGTTTTTAGACCAATCTGGTTGCAGGTCCATTGTCATCAGAGGTTAAAATATCCTGGGCTATTCCCTCATGGTCATCACATTGCAACATTTGAGAGGTCCTAATATCTTGTGGGGTCTGTCCACTTCCCAACAATATGGAACCTATAGATGCTGGGACATCATGATAAACAGTTAAAAAAAACACATCAAACTGTTCAACAAACAGCTTTCAAAACAGAGAGGAGACAATGAGCATTAGGTAGGCAGAAATATGAAAGTGGACTGTAAGAGTTTCTTAAGAAGTGTAAATAAGGGCTCAAGTCCTGCCATCTCCAGAGGTGTGTAATTACTCACTCAACAGGTTGATGAGAATACTGAGGATAATCACTAAGCATTAGTCCCTGAAAGTGCAAGAGTTTGCAATCTGTTGATGAGCAGTGGGGCTGTCAGCTCACGCTGTTCTGAGGCAGCAACAGCATCCTGTGGAACGTTCACTATGGTGCATCATCGCTGGCACCATCTCCAAACACATCCAAGTTTTCTTGCTGTGGTTGGGTGGACAGTGCCTTTGCAGCCTGATCACTGCATTCAACAGAGCATGCTAAGCAAGAAACCTTAGACTCTGTCTGCTCTTGAGTTACCTTATTCTCTCCATCTCACAAGTATTGCTGCTTTACTGCCTGTCAATCCCACTCCCTTCAGCTCAGTTACTACTCTCCTCATACATTCTTGGTGAATGAGCAAATGGAAGAAGCATCAAATATTTTGTCTCTGCTGTGTGAAGACAGACAAATTACATACCAAAAGAACGATCCGCAAGTTGGCATCCCCACCAGTACCCTTCCGCTGTCACCCTCATTCCCCTGGCTGAACTGGTCCTCACCCTTAACATCTTCTTCCAATCCTCCCACTTCTCCAAACCAAAGGGGTAGCAAGGGGCACCCACGTGGGCCCCAGCTAGGTCTACCTCTCCATCAGGTACATGGAACAATCCACAGCTACACCGGCACCATCCCCCACCTTTCCTACATCAAAGACTGTATTGGCGCTACCTTGTGCTCCAATGAGAAGGTTGAACAGTTTGTCAACTTCACCAAAGCAATTCATCCTGACTTCAAATTCACCTGGACCATCTTGGTCACCTTTCTCCCCTTCCTGGACCTCTCCATCACCTTCTCCGGCAACCAATAAACCACAGACATCTACTACAAACCCAACTCCCACAGCTATCTGGACTATACCTCTTTCCACACTGCCTCCTGTAAAAACACCATCCCTTATTCCCAATTCCTCCGCCTCTGACGTATTTGTTCCCAGGATGACCAATTCCACCATCAAAAAGCCTAGATGGCCTCGTTTTTTAAAGAACACAATTTCCTCTCCCATGTGGTTGACGATGCATTCCAACACATCTCATCCATTTTCTACACGTCTGCCCTTGAACCCCAACCGTCCTAACGCAACAAGGACAGAAACCCCCTGGTCCTCACCTCCCACCCCACCAACCTCTGTATATATATCGCATCGTCCTCTGACATTTCCGCCACCTACAAACGGACCCCATCACTAGAGATATATTTCCCTCCCTACCCCTATCTGCATTTCAGAGAGATCATTCCCTCTGTGACTCCCTTGTCAGATTCACACCCAACACCAGCCCTCGCCCCACTGCTGGCACCTTCCCTTGCCAATGCAGGAAGTGTAAAGTCTATGCCCACATCTCCTCCCCTCATCTCCATCCAAAGCCCCAAAGAACACTTCCACATCCAACAGAAATTTACCTGTACCTCCACAAATGTCATCTACTGTATCTGTTGCACCTCATGTCGTCTCCTCTACATCGGAGAAGCAGGATGCCAACTTGCGGATTGTCTCAGAGACCATCTCTGGGATACCCGTACCAACCAACCCCACTGCCCCACGGCTGAACATTTCAACTCTTCCCTCCCACACCCCCCCTCCCCTCCCCCAAGGACATGCAGGTCCTAGGCCTCCTCCATTGCCAAACCGAACCATCTGACACCTAGAGGAAGAATGCCTCATCTTTGCCTTGGGACCCTACAACCACACAGGATTAATGTGATTTCACCAGTTTTCCCATTTCCCCTTCCCCCACATTATCCCAGTCCCAAGCCTCCAACTCGGTACCACTCCGTTGAGCTGCCCATCGTCTTTCCCATCTATCCGTTCCACCCTCCTCTCCGACCTCTCGCCTTCATCTACCTATTGCATTCCCAGCTACTTTCCCCCCAGCCCCACCATCCTGCCATTTATCTCTCAGCCCCCAGGCCCACAAGTCTCATTCCTGCTGAAGGGCTTATGCCTGAAACATCGATTTTCTTGCTCCTCAGATGCTACCTGACCTCCTGTGCTTTTCCAGCACCACACTCATTCAAAGCTACGGCCAAATCCTGGAAAATGGGATTTAAAATAGGTGGTTGTTTTTGACCGGCCTAGGCACAATGGGCTGAAGGGCCTATTTCTGTACTGTGGATCTGTATGTCTACAGTACTTAAGAGTACCATGCTAGTACTGAAAATAAGGGTGTGGGTATAATGGTGGTTCTTTGCTCTCCAACTGTTGGTCAGATCTGGGCTAGAAATGGGAATCCTGACCCAAATCAAAAAAAAAATTGGTTCCACATAGGTTTCCCTCTACATAACCATTGGCTGTGTTTATATGCTGCAACACAAGAAAAAGCATTTCCAACATGTGAACTGTCAGTCTCAGTTTAAAAATAAGCTGGCTTGACATAGACTAACAACACTAAAATTTACTAATCAACCTGTTCAGACAGGTTATTACACCTCTAGAGCAAGTGAGACTTAAAACTGGGACTTCTGGCTCACACATATAGAGATACCACTGCACTACCAGAGTCCCTTCCCCTATAAATTTTGTTTGCTTTCCAAAATTTAATCTATTTTTTCGAAACAAACCTGTTTAGAGATTAGATTAGATTAGATTACTTAGTGTGGAAACAGGCCCTTCGACCCAACAAGTCGACACAGACCCGCCGAAGCGCAACCCACCCATACCCCTACATTTACCCCTTACCTAACACTATGGGCAATTTAGCATGGCCAATTCACCTGACCTGCACATCTTTGGACTGTGGGAGGAAACCGGAGCACCCGGAGGAAACCCACGCAGACACGGGGAGAACGTGCAAACTCCACACAGTCAGTCGCCTGAGTTGGGAATTGAACCCGGGTCTCAGGCGCTGTGAGACAGCAGTGCTAACCACTGTGCCACCGTGCCGCCCTCTGGAGTAGGGTGGACGTCAAGCTAGGCTTCTCAACAAAGGAGTACAGACACTACCACAGTGCCATAAGAGGACCCGAAAGGCCTGCTTTATCCTACTTTTCTAATCAATTTGTTCAGACCTGGAGCAGGTAAGACTTGAACCCAGGCCTCCTGGCTCAGAATAATGGAGACTACCACTGCCCCACTTCCTTTATATTTATTTAAAAGTTCACATACACATTTCACCTGTCATTTCTCAACTACACCCCATGTAAAACCTGCTTCTGACACTCTCAGGATGACGACATAATCTGGAGAATTTAGCACATGAGATTGGAAGTTTGCAATGAACTGATACCATGGAGATTTCAGGATAAAAAAAAATTGAGAATAAAAGCTTGAGCATATTCTCTCATAACATCTAACAGAGCCACTGTGAAGGTTTCCTACACAAAGCTTTAACAGGCTGAAAGGATAATATTTAAATGAACCATGAAAATAAACAAGAGTTTATTTGTGGACTGCAACAAGTTAACTTTCATTTGTGTGGAGAAATGGATCCCTCTGTAGGTAGAGTTGTGCCATTGCAGAACTATATTGTAAATCCAGCCTCAAATCCTAGCATGAAAACTCTAACAGACTTAAACAGATGGCTTGCTGGTAACTTTGTTGTACTCTATTATTAAACCAACTTTAGCCATTCTTTCCCGTATCCATGTAATCGATTTTGCTGAAATTCAAGATCACTTGGAACTAGAAAGCTAATGCTTCCAAATAAACCTGTCGGGCTACAATCAGGGGTTGTGTGATTTTTAAACTGAAACTAGAGTATGTCTTTCTTAAAACTAGTGAGGAATTAAACTGTGTTATGATCTTGGAGGAATCAGAGCTGGATACACATCATTGGTGGTTGGGGAGGTTGGGGCCTGGGTTACTGCAATTTCACAGGTAAGTAACTCACTTGGTTACATGGAGGTGGACAGTTATGGCTGCTCTTCCATACTGTGGCTGGCAGTCTCCACATAACTGGAATAAAATAACAAACTTGGAATGCCTTTATCTGCACAAGTGCAACATAAAATCTAAGCATTCATGGTTGCCATAAAGCAGATTCACTTGCAACCAGCAGTTTGAGTATTTTTTTGCCAATTTTATTTCAAATGGGCAAACCAATTTCTTGTCCTCTGTACTTGGTTTTGAGATTATTATTTGAGTATCACATCCTAAAAAAAATGATTATTCAAATTAAGGAGTGCGATCAGCCTTATAGATATTCTTCTATATCTTTTTTTAAAAAATCACTCACAAGATGAAGCTCGGTCAGCATTTATTGCCAACTCCCAATTGGTCAGAGGGCAGTTGAGAATCCACCACATTGCTCTGCATCACAAGTCACATGTAGGCCAGACCAGGTAAGGACACATTTTCCTCCATAAGATTACATTAAAAGGTCATTAGTAGCAAGATGGGGGTTCTAACAATAGTTTCATTACATATCTGGAATTCAAAGTCTGGCAATCAAATTTAAGTATTTATGATGGCAGGATTTGAACGCAGGCCCTCAACACATTAATCCAGAGACCCTTGTAATAGTCTAGCCCATAACCGCCCTTGTTTAGTTAGCTCCTTTAACTTATTAGAATATATAGAAATAATGGGCTGAAGAGGTTTTAAAACACAGAAGGCTCATGACTGATGCCAACATTTGTGGCAAGGACAGTGTAGTCAGAGGAAGTAAATTTATTGGTTGAATAATGACAGGTGAGTTTTGATAAAGAACTTTCTTTATCAAACAAAACCCTACAATTTGAAATGGTCAAAGTAAAAAGCTCAAAATCACACATCTAAATTGATGTTAATTGTGGTGATGTATGAAGTCAGATGTTGGATTTCCTATATAAAAAACTTGGACAATGATAATTTAACAGATGGGTAAAATTGGGTAAGACACAGGATATTAAATTACTTCCGCTGTTTTGACAAAAATCCTGATTCACATTCCAAAAGGAATGAATTTAGTTTGGTATAGACAGCATGATCAGTATCATTGGTGATTGTGCGTCCCTCGTACATGCTTTAGTGGAATTGAGTTTCAGAAGGTGAAATTGGGCACACATTACATGTACTCTTCACAGATGTTAAATGACAAAATTTCCACCCTTTCCCGCTCGTTTCAGATTTAAAATGTACGGCAGCTTAAGCTTTTCTTCCAACTTTCTGCAGGACTTTCTAACCATTCTAAATTTGTCATCCCCATTGACAATAACAGAGATATCATGGAAAAAAAGTAACATTTTGACATTTTTATAATAAAGAGAGTGATAAAAGCTAAAAATTTGAGTGGCTTTGTATTCAAAAAGTTAGCTTACCACGATCATTCATGCACAAATGCACATCTTTGCTAAAATAATTTAATTTATTCATTTACTTGGTGAAACTGAATACAGTTAAACATTTGAAAAATATTTAATTGAACAAATGGGTTTTAGACAGTGGGAGTGATCCGTTTGCATTCGCAGCTTGTATGTTACACGTGTAATTACATTGCACAAAATTTGAAGTAGACTTTTAGAAGACAATTTCATACACTAAAGTTCAGTCAAACATCAGTTAGGCTAACTGAGGAGGATAAGAGGTTGTACAAAGACAAACATTTTTAAACAATTTGGATTGAAAAATGCAATATGTTGAAGGACACAACTCAAAATACAGTTAAACTGAAACAAACAAGATCAATACTGCATTAATGTGTTAATACACAGACTAATCAATTTTGCCATGGAGGAGGGCAGGGATTTCCTCTGATTTCTCATGCTCCTCAGCTACACAGCCAAAATTTTGGAAATGAGCATTAATGGAACTTTATCATTCAAAAAAGTAATTGTTATTTTGCACACAGAATGCATTCTGCGGTTCAATATAGTGGCTATACTTTGGAGGCTCTCTCAATTTGATACAATGGGATTGAAGGAGAAGTCTTGCGTTTGAAGGTGAGAAAAATTCAGCTACTGATTAGCCTTTACTAGAGCATTAATTCAAATCAAACAAACAAACAAACAATTAGAGCAGTACTACAAGCAGCCCAATATGGAGTTTTCTTAAAGTCACAAATAAGATAGGTCAGTCAACAAAACAATAATCTGAAAGGTAGAAAACAAACTTGGTACAGTATTGGAGTTTACCAAAAAATCCTGTTTTAGCACTGGAGCAGGAGAAACCATGAAAAATGTACTCTTTAAAACATCTGACAGACAAATGTTAATTCCTTATCTGATTCATCCACAGAGCCACTTTACAAGAACACAAGTGGCAAGGGGATATTACACGGTTGGATAGATTCTGAACAGCTTTACAATTAAATATTCTGAATACACACAATACCAATTTAGTGAAGTCTCAACAATAACCTTCTGAAACAAAGTACATACCTATAATTTACCTTGGGTCAAAATAACTGCAGGGCATCTAATAGGCTAAACGTAACCACTCCAATCACACATGAAAACAGGTTACCAGTTCGGATCAAGGTACAAGGCAGACAGACAACCAATAGAGGCACAAAGATTGTAAAGTCACCTTGAGAGGTTAGAACAAGAGAAAATTCAGGAAAGGAAGCTCCACAGTTCAGTGAGGGAAAACAAAAAGAGCTATACCCAGTAACAAAGGGTCAAGTTAATTATGTCTGATTAAAGAAATGATAATCTACAATTGATAATTAAGTACATGCAGTGCTAAAGGGTTTTTTGCATTCATATTAAAATTAAGCCAGTTGGAATGGGTACGGAAAATTACTTGTCACAAATACAGCATCTTCATGCCATTCAGATGTTTCAAATTAGCGAGTTAGTGAGATGCTATACTTCAAATCAGCAGAAGAGAAGCACAATTTAGACGTGAGTATTGGAATTTTACCTTTCTAAAAAAGGTAGAAGGATGTACAAAAAATAAACCTGCCCTATATAAAATGGGACTTGAAAACAAGGCAATAGTTTAATCATTTCTACACGACTTAGAAGAGGAGATAGATAGAATTGTGATGGTGTAACAAGGTGACTAAAGTATAAATTTTGTACACTTCAAAACAGAACTGGATACAGTGTTTGAATAATACATAGTCATGCTTTTTTTTAAGACAACCAGCATTGGGGGAATTAGACACTGTAGGATACAGAGCAGGGAAAGGGTACATAAGTGTAATATGGCCATCAGCAAAAGTAACTAGATAAAGTTAATATAACAAAAATCAGTCAAATAATTGTATTCTACAGACCACAATACTGGACAGGAGATGGAAGAAATATGCAAATAAATTATGGATTTTTAAAGTTCAATCATGGGTGTTTTCAAACATCCTGATATTAAATTGGCCAGAAGTGGTAGTTAGAGGGGATAATGGAACAATGTTTTTTACAAAAGTCAGATTTGTTAGCTCAGTTTGCTAGATGGCTGGTTTGTGATGCAGAGTGATGTTCAATTCCCCCACTGGCTGAGGTTACCATGCAAGTCACACTTTCTCTTCCTCAAAGAGGTGGTGACCCTCAGGTTATACCACCACAGATAGTGTAGTCGTCCCATGGTCTAGGAGGACTATAGTTAATGAATTTAACCTTTAATCTGCAAGTCTAACAAGGGAAACTTTGCTATTGGATCTAGTAACAGGGAAGTAACCAAGCATGGCTAACATTAAAGGGGATAGAGACCACAATTATTACAATACAGGGTATTTATTTAAAACATGAAGAAAACTAAGTAACAGACTGGTGACAGCTTTAGGGGCCAAAAAAAAAATCAAATGGACAACATATTGGCAAACAATTAGACTTAAATGGTTCTCAGGCCAAGGAAAGTATATTGCTTTCAGGCAGTATCAAAGGACATTCAGAAAAAGGCAGGCAAGTCATTGAGATAGAGGACCCCATATCACAGTGTGGGTCCAGGGGGGGTTCATAAAATTGATCCCAGGAATGAAAAGCTTTACGTATGAAGAACATTTGAGGACTCTGGGACTATACTCTATGGAGGTAAGGAGGATGAGGGAGATCTGACTGAAACTTACTGAACAGTCTGGACAGAGAGGACATTGGGAAGATGTTGCCATTGGCAGGAGAGATGACGACCGGAGGGCACAGCCTTAGAGTAAAGGGAAAACCATTTAAAACAGAGATGAGGAGAAACTTCTTTAGCCAAAGAGTGGTGAATCTGTGGAATTGGTTGCCACAGAAGGCAGTGGAGGTCAGGTCATTGAGTATATTTAAAACAGAGATAGATAAGTTCTTGACTGTCAAAGGGATCAAAGACTACAGGGAGAAAGTGGCAAAAGGATTGGATGTTGGGAGAGACAAAAACTGCAGATGGTGGAATCCAAGGTAGATAAGCAGGGGGCTGAAAGGACACAGCAAGCCACAGCATCAGGAGGTGGAGATGTTGATATTTCAGGTGTAACCCTTTTTCAGGGCTGAATGGTGAAACAGACTCAATGGACGGAATGGTGTAATTTCTGCTCCTATCTATTTTGGTCTTATCAAGTTGAATGGCAGAACAGGCTTGAAGGATTGAATGGCCAATTCCTGCTTCTGGTTTCTAAGTTTAAGTATAGGAGTTAAAGACAGATGGAGATGGAAGATGATTACATCCATGCATTTTTAAAACTGAGATAGTAATCCCTGTACATGCATTTAACAGAAAGTTGCAGAAGGCTAATACATAACTACTGCGATATCTATTCTTCAGAGCAAGTTGAAACTTTCGACTGGTGAGCCTTTAATATTAATTGTAGAATAAATAGGCATCCCCTTTAGAAATCATAAGTAGATAATGGTCAAAATACTAATTGTGCTCTCAAAATCAAAATGTGAAGTCAATTGACAATGGTTTGCTGGTTGTACTGTCTTGATGACAGTAGAAGTAAAATGGTAACTATTCAGTTTGGCAGAAAATAGGAAGTAGTACTTCACCAGCATCAGCAACGAGACCAGTTCTGTTCATGATTTACAATATGGACTTTGGAATCAATTTGAATTTGTAGGATGACAGTGTAGAGTGGGAGGAAATGGTTAATAATGAGGAGGATTGCAACAAGTTACAAAATAATATTAACTTTCAGAATGGACATACAATTGGCAGATTAATTTTAATGGATAAATGGGGTACCACACTTTAGCACCATAACTACAGTTGCCTTTTACATTGGAAAGAACTGGAACAGAGTAAAATTGAAAAGGCTGCGTTTTATTGAGCTCAGTGATTACATGATAACTCCATACAGGATTGCAGCAGCTGTATCAAATTCAGATGGATTCATTCACAACCTTTGCTCAGGAGGAAGGACATTTGGCAAAAGCGAGTACTGCAGATGCTGGAGATTAGAGTCAAGAGTGTGGTGCTGGAAAAAGCACAGCAAATCAGGCAGCATCTGAGCAGCAGGAAAATCAACGTTTTGGGCAAAAGCACTTCATCAGGAAGGACATTTGAACAAGTCAGTCTGTTGAGCATTCAGACTTACAAACTTAAACATTTGATAAGTAGATAATCTGAAAATTGTGGACAATCTGTCAATTTCAGTTATGATCAGATTTGTGTGACCAAACATCACACATGCAGGATGGCCTCAGTCCAGAATCCAGCAAATACAATTTCAGTCCCAAGTGCTTAAATAATAGATTAAAAAGACAGAAGGTTGGTGTTGACCCCAAAATAAAAAAGTTGAAAGGTTTTAATTCAGCATCGCTGGAAATGTGTTGCTGGTTAAAGCGCAGCAGGTCAGGCAGCATCCAAGGAACAGGAAATTCGACGTTTCGGGCATAAGCCCTTCATCAGGAATGAGGAAAGTGTGTCCAGCAGACTAAGCTAAAAGATAGGGAGGAGGGACTTGGGGGGAGGGGCGATGGAGATGTGATAGGTGGAAGGAGGTCAAGGTGAGGGTGATAGGCCGGAATGGGGTGGGGGCTGAGAGGTCAGGAAGAAGATTGCAGGTTAGGAAGGCGGTGCTGAATTCGGGGGAATCGACTGAGACAAGGTGGGGGGAGGGGAAATGAGGAAACTGGAGAAATCCGAGTTCATCCCTTGTGGTTGGAGGGTCCCAGGCGGAAGATGAGGCACTCTTCCTCCAACTGTGATGTTGCTATGGTCTGGCGATGGAGGAGTCCAAGGACCTGCATGTCCTTGGTGGAGTGGGAGGGAGAGTTAAAGTGTTGAGCCTTTGGTTGGGTTGAGCGGTGGTTGGGTTGGTTGGTCCAGGCGTCCCAGAGGTGTTCCCTGAAGCGTTCCGCAAGTAAGCGGCCTGTCTCCCCAATATAGAGGAGGCCACATCGGGTGCAGCGGATGCAATAGATGATGTGTGTGGAGGAGCAGGTGAATTTGTGGTGGATTTGAAAGGATCCCTTGGGGCCTTGGAGAGAGGTAAGGGAGGAGGTGTGGGCGCAAGTTTTGCATTTCTTGTGGTTGCAGGGGAAGGTACCAGGAGTGGAGGTTGGGTTGGTGGGGGGTGTGGACCTGACAAGGGAGTCACGGAGGGAGTGGTCTTTTCAGAACGCTGATAGGGGAGGGGAGGGAAATATATCCTTGGTGGTGGGGTCCGTTTGGAGGTGGCGGAAATGACGGCAGATGATACGCTGTATACGGAGGTTGGTGGGGTGGTAGGTGAGAACCAGTGGGGTTCTGTCCAGGTGGCGGTTGGAGGGGCGGAGCTCAAGGGTGGAGGAGCGGGAATTGGAGGAGATGCGGTGGAGGGCATCATCGATCGTGTCTGGGGGGAATCTACGATCTTTGAAGAAGGAGGCCATCTGGGCTGTACAGTATTGGAACTGGTCCTCCTGGGAGCAGTTGCGGCAGAGACAAAGGAATTGGGAATATGGGATGGCGTTTTTACAGGGGGCAGGGTGAGAGGAGGTGTAGTCTAGGTAGCTGTGGGAGTCAGTCGGTTTATAGTGGATGTCTGTGTTGATTCGGTTGCCCAAGATAGAAGTGGAAAGGTCTAGGAAGGGGAGGGAGGAGTCTGAGACGGTCCAGGTGAATTTGAGGTCGGGGTGGAAGGTGTTGGTAAAGTGGATGAACTGTTCAACCTCCTCGTGGGAGCATGAGGCAACGCCAATACAGTCATCGATGTAGCGGAGGAAAAGGTGGGGGGTGGTACCAGTATAGTTGCGGAAGATGGACTGTTCCACATATCCTACGAAGAGACAGGCATAGCTGGGGCCCATGCGGGTGCCCATTGCAACTCCTTTAGTTTGGAGAAAGTGGGAGGATTGGAAAGAGAAGTTGTTCAGGGTGAGGACCAGTTCAGTCAGCCGAAGGAGGGTGTCGGTGGTTGGTACGGCGGGAAAGGAAGAAGCGGAGGGCTTTGAGTCCTTCGTGAAGATAAGGCATTGGGGACCGGGGAAGCGAAAATCATGGAGGTGGTGGAGGGCGTGGGTGGTGTCCCGAACGTAGGTGGGGAGTTCTTGGACTAAGGGAGATAGAATCGTGTCGAGGTATGCGGAGATGAGTTCGGTGGGGCAGGAGCTGGCTTAGACAATGGGTCAGCCGGGGCAGTCAGGCTTGTGGATTTTGGGCAGGAGGTAGAAACGGGCGGTGCGGGGTTGTGGCACTATGAGGTTGGAGGCGGTGGATGGGAGATCCCCTGAGGTGATGAGGTTATGGATGGTCTGGGAGATGATGGTTTGGTGGTGGGAGGTGGGGTCATGGTCAAGGGGGCAGTAGGAGGAGGCGTCCGCGAGCTGGCGTTTAATTCAGCATCCACAAGATAATATTTGTGAAGGGAATTGTGAAACTAGAAATCAATATATGATAACTAAGGAATGAAATAGGGAAATCAGGAGAAACATCCAGAAGAATGGAATGAAGGGAATTGTACAGATGCATTTTAAAGACAAGACTGAATAGGTGTACAAGAAAACTAAAATGGGCTCAGATACTGAAAAAGGCACAGAGGTGCATGTGACGATACTCGGACTTTAAGAGGTATATTTTATCCTGGTTTTTAAGAAAGGAGGAAAACAGAGGTGCTGAGGTGCTTACTGAAAATGCAAAATAAACAGATTGTGAAGACTTGGGTTTTTCAAATCGAGCAACAGAAGCAGCCTGAATGGGTGTGGTCAAGCTCCCACAGAACCAGGATTTTCAGTTTTAGTTTTCAAGTATCTTGAAAAAGTGGAAGATACTTCCTCCCCCCACTCTTCTTGGATCCAGCTAAAAGCTGTGGGTTCTCTTCCTGCTGCTGGAGTTGCATTTGAGACAGTATCTGAATTTTCTTTTAAGGTGTGTTTGTGGGTTGTTACTATATTGGAACAGTTAATAATTTATTATTCTGTTAATTTTCCCAATAGAGTTAAGTATTCCAATTTCTTCTCTCATTGTATTTTAACTATAGAGGATGAATAAAGTGTGTTTTGCCTTAAATCCAGTTTGACCAATCGGATTCTATTGGGAACAAGATGCCAGGAACTTGCCTTTAAAATAAGAGTTAACCTAGATCCTATCTTCTTAATAGATTTGGATGGAGTCTGGTCCAGTCCATAACATGCACATGAACCATAAATGAAGACATGGATCGGTTAGTCCATTTTTATGTACATCATAGGATAAGCCTTTTCACCCATCATGTCTGTGCTGATACTCAACTCACTTCCTTGCTCCCCACCCAGCTTTTCAGGCTTACACACATTACATGTAAATCACAATTGCCTCTTGTCCAATGCTATAGTATAATATACATATGAACACCAGGGATGTTAGGACACTTACTTGAATGTTGGGTTATAGCTACAAGTCAACCGTGGCAAAGTCAGAATGGATAGTCAAAGGCTGACATTGCCAAGTGAATGGCAACAGTATTCAGATCTAACAAAGAAAAATAACCGATGTGGATTACACACAGTATCAATTTCTGTTGCAACATATGTAGGAAAAATCCAAAAACACACAAGTACAAACATATATTTTATAAAAAATGGTGGTAATCTGGATTCGTCTATAGTAGTTTCCAATATCAGTGAACACTCAGTACCATCTGGAGCTTGCAACCATCATCCTTCCAAAACTGGTCTGACCAAGTGAAGTACTGTATTTCCCCCAGGCACCAAGTGGCACAACCATGGTAGTTACATTGTCTTGTGTTCCATATTGCAGAGCCTGAAATTTACATTTACAAAGATATAAAATGGCTGGTTTAAAAATTGTGAAAGTAGTTCCCATTCTCTTTGAGAACTTGTCATATCATAGTTACATTCTAAATTTCACTGGCAACTTTTATTAAGTGAAAAGATGGCAATGACAAATAGCACAAAGAACATTACAGTACAGGAACAGGCCCTTTGGCCCTTCAATCTAGTGCCAATCCAGATCCATCTAAAACTGCTGCCTATTTTCTAAGGATCTGTATCACTCTGTTCCCTGCCCATTCATGTATCTGTTGAGATACATCTTCGATGATGCTATCATTCCCACCCCTACCTCCTCCGCTGACAACGTGTTCCAGGCACTCACCACCCTCTGAGTGAAGAACATTTCCACTCTCACTTTGAACTTGTGATCGTTAGTAATTAAGTCTTCCACTCTGGGAAAAAGTTTCTTGCTATCCACCCTGTCAACATTGCTCATGATTTTGTAGGTCTCAATCAGGCCCCCCTCAACCTCAGTCTTTCTAATTAAAATAATCCTAATCTAATCAGCCTCTTCATAGCTAGCACCCTCCATACCAGGCAACTTCCTGGTGAACTCCTCTGCACCCTCTCTAAAGCATCCACATCCTTTTGGGAATGTGGCGACCAGAACTGTATGCAGTGTTCCAAATGTAGCCAAACCAAAGTCTTGTACAACTGTAACATGACCTGCCAACTCACGTACTCAATACCCCGTCCAATGAAGGATAGCTTCCCATATGATTTCTTGGCCACTCTATTCACCTGCATTGTCACCTTCAGGGAACAATGGACCTGAAATAGGAAGTCATATTGTCGACAATTAAATGTAATAATCTTTCTTGCCTGCTCATTTACAACTCCAGCAGCCTCTGATGGATCCTGGTATTTTTTCACAATGTCACACATCTCTTGTGCCTCCATAATTCCACTAACTCCATCAGTGGTCAGGATCAGGAAACAGTCTTTTGTATGTTCTAACTAGTAATAAATGTTAACATTATGTACAGTTAGACTAAATGCTTTGAAAGGCAACATACAAGGCACAACTAAAACTCAAAATATTTTACCTTGACTGTGTTAACTTCTGGTTGAGCAGTTACTCCAAAAGGTTTGAGATCCACATCCCCAATGCTACGAGTCATGGCTAATCGACCATTCACATAAGGATCTCCAGCACTATTCCAGTCTATGAAACCGCCACATTCCTTAATCCTTAGGAGTTTAAAAAAAAATGGAATTGCAACCTCCAGTTATGGTTTCCAACCAAATTTTTACAAAATTTAAAAATCAATTTCAGATCACCAAATAATTGAACATGCATGACTAGCCTGCTTGATGTCTGTATGTTTTCTTCGTCTGACAGTGACATTTATACAACTGCTGCTAGAGATAGAACAGCAGAAATCTATAATACTGAATCTCCATCATCGCATTGTAACTGCCAACTCTTTGCAGTAATTCTGCTACTTCATTGTCTCCCTATAGTTCTGTAACTCCATCTTAATATCTCTTCAATTTTAATTAAAAAAAGTTTCCAAATCAACCATTCCCTATTTAACATTAGAATTTCTCTTAACCTCTCTCCTCATGCAAAAGATTTAAATTTGATTTTATACAACAACCAGTAGCTGTATTATTTTTAAAAAAGTCAAACCAACACTAAATCTCCTTAACACTAGGATTGTTCACACAGCATGCTAAGTACTTAACTAGTGTCCCATTCTTTGCTATTGAACTGTTGATTCTGGATTAGTGGTGCTGGAAGAGCACAGCAGTTCAGGCAGCATCCAATGAGCAGCAAAATCGACATTTCGGGCAAAAGCCCTTCATCAGGAATAAAGGCAGTGAGCCTGAAGCGTGGAGAGATAAGCTAGAGGTGGGTGGGGGGTGGGGAGAAAGTAGCATAGAGTACAATGGGTGAGTGGGGGAGGGGATGAAGGTGATAGGTCAGGGAGGAGAGGGTGGAGTGGATAGGTGGAAAGGAGATAGGCAGGTAGGACAAGTCCGGACAAGTCATGGGGACTGTATGGAGCTGGAAGTTTGAAACTAGAGTGAGGTGGGGGAAGGGGAGATGAGGAAACTGTTGAAGTCCACATTGATACCCTGGGGTTGAAGTGTTCAGAGGCGGAAGATGAGGCGTTCTTCCTCCAGGCGTCTGGTGGTGAGCGAGCGGAGGTGAAGGAGGCCCAGGACCTCCATGTCCTCGGCAGAGTGGGAGGGGAGTTGAAATGTTGAGCCACGGGGCGGTGTGGTTGCTTGGTGCGGGTGTCCCGGAGATGTTTCCTAAAGCGCTCTGCTAGGAGGCGTCCAGTCTCCCCAATGTAGTGGAGACCGCATCGGGAGCAACGGATACAATAAATGATATTAGTGGATGTGCAGGTAAAGCTTGGATGGATGTGGAAGGCTCCTTTAGGGCCTTGGATGGAGGTGAAGGAGGAGGTGTGTTCGCAGGTTTTACAGTTCCTGCGGTGGCAGGGGAAAGTGCCAGGATGGGAGGGTGGGTTGTAGGGGGGTGTGGACCTGACCAGGTAGTCACGGAGGGAACGGTCTTTGCGGAAGGCGGAAAGGGGTGGTGGGGTCTTTTTGGAGGTGGTGGAAATGTCGGCGAATGATTTGGTTTATGCAAAGGTTTATAGGGTGGAAGGTGAGCACCAGGGGCGTTCTGTCCTTGTTACGGTTGGAGGGGTGAGGTCTGAGGTGCGGAATGTGGACGAGATGCATTGGGGGGCATCTTTAACCACGTGGGAAGGGAAATTGAGGTCTCTAAAGAAGGAGACCATCTGGTGTGTTCTATAGTGGAACTGGTCCTCCTGGGAGCAGATACGGCGGAGGCAGAGGAATTGGGAATATGGGATAACATTTTTGCAAGGGGTAGGGTAGGAAGAGGTGTAATCCAGGGTAACTGTGAGAATCGGTGGGTTTGTAAAAAAATGTCAGTGTCAAGTCGGTCGTTATTAATGGAGATGGAGCGGTCCAGGAAGGGGAGGGAGGTGTCAGAGATGGTCCAGGTAAATTTAAGGTCAGGGTGGAATGTGTTGGTGAAGTTGATGAATTGCTCAACCTCCTCGCGGGAGCACGAGGTGGCGCCAATGCAGTCTTCAATGTAGCAGAGGAAGAGGTGGGGAGTGTGCCGGTGTAATTACGGAAGATCAACTGTTCTACGTAGCCAACAAAGAGACAGCCATAGCTGGGGCCCATACGTGTGCCCATGGCTACCCCCTTGGTCTGGAGGAAGTGGGAGGATTCAAAGGAGAAATTGTTAAGGGGGAGGAGCAGTTCAGCCAAACAAACGAGTGTGTCGGTGGAAGGGTACTGTTGGGGACATCTGGAGAGGAAAAACGGAGGGCTTGGAGGCCCTGGTGATGGCAGATGGAGGTGTAGAGGGAATGGATAACCATGGTGAAGATGAGGCATTGGGGGCCGGGGAAATGGAAGTCTTGGAGGAGGTGGAGGGCGTGGGTGGTGTCTTGAACGTATGTGGGGAGTTCCTGGACTAGGGGGAATAGGACAGTGTCGAGGTAGGTAGAGATGAGTTCAGTGGGGCAGGTGAGACAATGGGTCGGACAGGGTGGTCAGGCTTGTGGATCTTGAAAAGGAGGTAGAACCGGGCAGTGCGGGGTTCCTGGACTATGAGGCTGGAAGCTGTGGGTGGGAGATCTCCTGAGGTGATGAGGTTCTGTATGGTCTGGGAGATGGTTTGGTGATGGGGGGTGGGGTCATGGTTGAGGGGGCAGTAGGAAGAGGTGCCCTCGAGTTGGTGTTTGGCTTCAGCGGTGTAGAGGTCAGTGCGCCAGACTACCACTGCGCCCCCTTTACCCGCTGGATTGATGGTGAGGTTGGGATTGGAGCAGAGGGATTGGAGGGCTGTGCGTGGTGAAGGTGAGAGGTTGGAGTGGGGGAGGGGGGTAGACAGATTGAGGCGGTTAATGTCCCGGCGGCAGTTGAAAATGAAGAGATCCTCCCTCACCTCAATCCAAGGCCCTAAAGGAGCCTTCCACATCCAAAGTTTTACCTGCACATCCACTAATTTCATTTATTGTAACCGTTGCTCCCGATGCGGTCTCCTCTACATTGGGGAGACTGGGCGCCTCCTAGCAGAGCATTTTAGGGAACATCTCTGGGACAGCTGCACCAATCAACCACACCGCCCCGTGGCCCAACATTTCAACTCCCCCTCCCACTCTGCCGAGGACAAGGTGGTCCTGGGCCTCCTTCACCGCCGCTCCCTCACCACCAGATGCCTGGATGAAGGCCGCCTCATCTTCCACCTCAGAACACTTCAACCCCAGGGCATCAATGTGGACTTCAACAGTTTCCTCATCTCCCCTTCCCCCACGTCACCCTAGTTTCAAACTTCCAGCTCCACACAGTCCCCATGACTTGTCCAGACTTGTCCTACCTGCCTATCTCCTTTCCACCTATCCACTCCACCCTCTCCTCCCTGACTTATCACCTTCATCCCCTCCCCCACTCACCCATTGTACTCTATGCTACTTTCTCCCCACCCCCCACCCTCCTCTAGCTTATCTCTCCACGCTTCAGGCTCACTGCCTTTATTCCTGATGAAGAGCTTTTGCCCGAAACGTCGATTTCGCTGCTCGTTGGATGCTGCCTGAACTGCTGTGCTCTTCCAGCACCACTGATCCAGAATCTGATTTCCAGCATCTGCAGTCATTGTTTTTACCTTATTGAACTGTTGAACCTACAGTGCACACTACTGCATTAAATCTTTCTATAAAATGAGCCACCCAAATTAGAACAGATTTATTTTGAAGATGTACTGATACCTTTTCCTTTCATCTTTCCTTCTTGGGGTGTGATCTTCTGTTAATTGTTTAGCTTTCCCTTCACGACAAAGAATCGCTGGACTATCTCCAACACTGGCGACTACAAGCACTGTTTCATTCATCAAACCTACAGTTGCAGTTGTCCCTGATGTTAACAGTTCACCTGGAAGGGTTAAAATGGCAAGAAACTTTTGTCCAACAATGTTTAATGCCATGATTAAAACATGTCACCCCTAATAATGTGATAACTTTAGAATAGATTTCGAAAAGGACAAATATAAATCAAAGCCTTCAAGATTAAAGTCATAACATGAGTTAATCATTTTCACTTTGTACTACTAATAAAAACTTTCATACCAAAATTAATCTCAATTTCTACTGTTGAAGTTGTTGCCAAATACTGATTAAAAGAGGCTGCTCATTCAAATAATTGCATTACAACAAGCTTCATTAACTGCAATTATAATATCAGGTTCATGTCATATTTAAAAACTATAACCATTAGGAGCAACAAGAAAAGCTTTTGAACTATAAATTTAAGTTACATTAAAAAATTACAGTTGCAAGGTTGCCTATTTGTAATTACGGTTCAGAGTAATGTCTTAGTTGGATTGCAATTGTGGAAAATTGTGATTGCAAATTAAAAATTCAATTAAGCTGCAGTTAGAAATTTCATTGTTGAAAACTAACTACCTCAACCATTCACTGTATATTTATACAATTGATTCCAGTCAGATGTATTTAAGTCAAGGAGTTAAAACTGAAGCTTAAAAACAGGGTAATAAAATTAAGAAACAAATGGGTGTTCGACTTAGAAAGAAGGACAACCTCACAAAAGGAGTTAGCATGGTAATGTTTATAAACATTTGCTGTCTTCATTAACCCAGACAAGGAACAGTTAGACTCCTTTGCTTAAGTTGAAACATAGAAGTCGTGACAAATCAAAAGCCTGGCACATCTCATTTAAAATTAAAATCACACATTAATAAACCACCCAGATGTATGTATACAGCAGTACAACTCTTTCAAATGTTGAAATAAAAAAAGGAGGGAGAGAGAGAGAGAGTTGTAGTTGCCACAATACAAACCAAACTAGTTAAATAAGAAACAAGCAAGTGTTTTACTCTTTCCAGGTGATAATCTTCCAAAATTTGATCAGTTTGTGGGCAAAATTGTTACAAAAATGAAGCTAATATCAAAATTGCTTGGAAGAGGAATGGTTAGAGAGCCAGAAGCACAAAAACCCCAAAACGCATCCCAGCCCCATTAACACCGAAAACAAGGCCTTCAAAACTGGAAAAGGATCCCAAAAATAAAGAATTGCAAAAGCTTGGAGCCACAAAACAGAAATACTAATGCTTGTAAGACAGGCTGGCAATGTTTAATGGTTAAATATGCTATGCTTTTTTGAAAACTGTATATATGGTGTATAAAAATTAATGCAAAGCAATGAGTAGTATTAAAAACAGAACAGCACAAAGTTTCAAGATTCTGAAAGGCAAACCATGACAAGATGGAAAGCGAAACACAGCCAGACACTAATTGGAATTGGACAGAATGTTCAGAGCAGAAGTGAACATAATCGGAAACTCGTTTTTCGGCCAAACTGATCAAAGTTAAGTCTGATAAAAGGAATTTTTCCAGACATAACTATAGTGGATATATTTCACAACTTCCTCCATTTCAAAATGACAATTGCTATCAGATACTTTCTGTCCCACTAATAAATACATGTCCAGAATTATCCACCTTAAAAGCTATCATGCTACAACATATGTGGCCGATCCTCTCACTGAATCCTGGTTCTAGGACTCTGCCTTGATTTAGAGTGACACCATTCTGTCTTAAGCCTTGTTGTTGCTGTGATCACAGCAACAGAAAGTGAGTCAGATCTCATTGTTCAGAGTCAGAGATATACAGCACGGAAATAGACCCTTCAGTCCAACCTGTCCATGCCGACCAGATAGCCCAACCCAATCTAGTCCCACCTGCCAGCACCCAGCCCATGTCCCTCCAAACCCTTCCTATTCATATACCCATCCAAATGCCTTTTAAATGTTGCAATTGTACCAGCCTCCAACACTTCCTCTGGCAGCTCATTCCATACATGCACTCCCCTCTGCGTCAAAAAGTTGCCCCTTATAATCCGTTTGATCTCTTTCCCCTCTCACCCTAAACTTATGCCCTCTCATTCTGGACTCCCCCAACCTAGGGAAAGGACCTTGTCTTTTTATCCTATCCATGCCACTCAATTTTGTAAACCTCTATAAGGTCACCCCTCAGCCTCCGACGCTCCAGGGAAAAACAGCCCCAGCCTGTTCAGCTTCTCCCTACAGCTCAAATCCTCCAACCCTGGCAACATCCTTAAATCTTTTCTGAACCCTTTCAAGTTTCACAACATCTTTCCGATAGGATGGAGACCAGAATTGCACGCAATATGAACATGAATAACTTACTATCCTACATACAAATTAAGCTGTTATTATCACAGAATACCTACAGTACTGAAAGAGGTCATTCAGCCCATTGTGTCTGTACTGACCTGCCAAGGAGTATCGCACTACACCACCCCCGGTCTCCTACCCTATCCCCATATTTTACCATGCCTAATCCATCTAGCCTGCACATTCCTAGACACGGGCAACTTAGAGAAAGTTAGGACTGCAGATCAGAGTCGAAGAGTGTGGTGCTGGAAAAGCACAACTGGTCAACATTTTGAGCAAAAGCTCTTTATCAGATTCCTGAATAGGAGCTTATGGTCAAAACATCTATTCTCCTGCTCCTCAGATGTTGCTTGACTTGATTAGATTACTTACAGCGTGGAAACAGGCCTTTCAGGCCCCACAAGTCCACACTGACCCTCCGAAGAGCAACCCACCCAGACCCATTCCCCTACATTTACCCCTTCACCTAACACTACAGGCAATTTAGCATGGCCAATTCACCTAACCTGCACATTTTTGGACTGTGGGGAGGAAACCAGAAGACCCGGAGGAAACCCACGCAGACACAGGGAGAATGTGCAAACTCCACACAGTCAGTTGTGACTGAGGTGGGAATTGAACCTGGGTCTCTGGCGCTGTGAGGCAGCAGTGCTAACCACTGGGCCACCATGCCGCTGTGCTGTTCCAGCACCACTCTTCGACACAGGCAACCCAGCATGGCTAAACTACCTAATCTGCACATCTTTGGACTGTGGAAGAAAACTAGAGTACCCAGTGGAAACTCATGCAGAGAATGTGCAAGCTCTAATTAGACAATCATTTCAACCCAAGACTGGAATCAAACCTGGGTCCCTGACACTGAGGCAGCAGTGCTAACCACTGAAATAATATGCCACCCTGTTTAATGCAGTGACAATCAGCATTCCCTGCTCCAGTGTTGTGCTAGTATACAAGCTGCAACTAGAGAGGACTTGTGATAGTGGTAATGTCCCTGTCTTTGAGTCATTAGGTCCAGTTCAAGTGCCAACTCAGAATGCGATGGCCACAGGGAGAGTCAATATCCAAAGAGGTTGGCAAAATATGAATGACACCAAGAGCCACAAATTCTGAAACATGCTTAGGGATTAACACCCAATTTGCTAGATTAATTCTGAAATGGATTTCTAGATCCATAATTCTTATAACAAATAGGGATAAAAACCCATTTGAACAGAAGTAAAACTACCGAGTACAGGACATTGGTGAGACTACTTTTGGAGTACTCTGCAGTTTGGTCACACTGCTATAGGAAGGATATTAAACAGGAGATGGTTCAGAAATGATTTACCAGCGTGATGCTGGGGATGGAGGGTTCGAGTTATTAAAAGAGGCTGGGTGTTCTCTCCCCCACAGGAGTGTAGGAGGTTGAAGGGTACCCTTATAGAGGTTTATAAAATCATGAGGTGAATAGCAAAAGATCTTTTTGTTAAGGTTAGGGGATGAGCTGAATTTGAAACGAGGGGGCATATTTTCAAAGGAGAGAGGACAAAGACTTTTAAAAAAGGACATGAGGGACAACATTTTAAGAAAAAGTGGTTAGTGTGTTTAAAGGAATATGGGTTAAATGCAGGCAGCAGAGATTAGTTTAGTTTTGGAACATACTGTGGATTAGATGGACCAAAGGGTCTATTTCCATGCTGTATTACTCAATTAATAGCTAGAATTGTTAATGCAGAAATGGCATACAAATCTACTTTGCAAATTAGTGTTCATAATATTGCTAAGATCACAGTTCAAACAGTTTGGTCAGTGGCTTGATTTAGTGACAGAGATAGGTGCCATTTGTTCTGTTAAGTCTGCAAGAAGACAGGAACAAGTTTCCTGCTCTCCATTTTAGTTAGCATTCTGCCTGGGTGAATGGAGGAAACAACTCATCTATGAGCCTTAAAATTGGAGGAGTTGTCTCAAATGCTTCTTTTATTCAATGGCCAAATTTGCAGCTAACCAGCTCCAAGGAAAGATTTTAAAAATGCCAATAGGAAATCCATCCTTTTTAAATAGAAGATTCTAAGAACAGAGGGTTTATGGAAGAGTACATGGAGTTTCTTTTACAGTGAGACACTGTTCAATTTGGAATCACTCCAGTGCTAGGAAGAAGAACACAGCTGAAGAAATGACAATGCTCATCAGCATTCCAAGCTCACGGTTTCTCAAATGTGGATCCAGAAACCCCCCAGCAAACAATGTTAACACATGAGAAATTCAACAGCATTCCAAATACAATTTATATTTTGATTATCTGTTGCAACATATGGCACCCTTCAGGTAGAAGATGATTGCAACTCACCTTCCTTCAAACCATAAGTGTTTTGTATGAAGTCACTATCTATTTGTAGAAACGAATGTAGCAAGACATTTTCCAAATTTGCTTCTATTTTTAGATTTTGTCTTTGAAAAAAAATAAAAGCGGACATCAGTGCAATAAGGACAAAACCTAAAAATCTAAACATTGCTAAAAAAAAGTCAAATACTTACTGAATATAGTGCCCAATGTATTGGGAACAAATTTCAGCAGCATCAGCCCCTCCATGCCCATCAAAGACAGCAAAACATGATAATCCATTTGGAAGTTTAAGTACACTGAAGCGATCTTCATTCTCTTTTCTCTTTCCAATCTGGCATACACAGCCAACATTGGCTATCTTCTCTTTATATTGAAGAGCTGATATTCTAGGTGGTAAAATAACTGGGTCATCTAACCAAATGCCAAAGCTTTCCCAAGTTGGGAACTGCTTGCTTCGTTCAATAGCTGCCCAGTTCATTTTAGTGCTAACAGTGGACAATGGACAGGAATGGCGAGGTTTCTGCTGGAAACACATGAGCTTCATTGTTTTATCAGCTAGAAACCTGCCAGGGCGGCAAACAAGGGAGACTGCAAACGTGGCCATAACAAAGGTCTAATACAGAAATCTTCACAGAAACCTTGAGGAGAAAGAAAAAGGTTATTAAGTTTACTATACTTACATTAGCAAGTCAAAATCTAACTGATACAATAGCAACGAGTCCAATAACATTCATTGTGGGGACTTTGTCTAGTGGGATGATTGCTCAACCATTAATCTGAAGACCTGGTTTGAAATCCCACCATGATATAAATGATGGAATTTTAGGAAAAAAGGTGGAAGAGAGTCTAAATGAGATCATGAAACCATTGCAGATTGTTGGAAAAACCCATCTTGTTCACCAATATCCTTGAGGGGGAAACTGCCATCTTGACCTTGTCTGACTACATGTGACTCCAGACCCATGGTTTACTTAATTGCCCTCTGAACAATCAAGAATGGACAAATGCTGGCAGAGCCATTGATGCCCATGTTTTGAAGCAATTTAAAAAATGACTAAAAAATGTATCAAGCAAATATGGCATATCAGTAGCAACAGCACAGTTTAGTTATCACTGAATGCAGTTCACAGCAACATGTTCCTCCTGCTCTGTGCAAGTTGGGCACAGTTCCAGTACCCAGGACTAGAATTAATGCAGTAAGTGCTTCCTGTTGTAGCTCCTGAAAGCCCAAGTACTATTGATAGTATATACAAAGAGGTGCTCACTCCACAGATACAGAGGGAATAAATGTCTTGAAGCAACTACAGGATATTCTGGAACAGGAAGGTGAAGGTCATGGCTCATAAAGGTATCAAGACATAGGCTCTCATTCATTTTTTTTCAAACCTAAAAGCAGAATATAGGAAGTTAGGAAGCAAGTTTAAAAAGTAGAACCTCAAAAAGGTAGTTACTTCAGGATTGCTACCAGAGCAATGTGCTGATCAAAGTAGAAATAGCAGGATGAGATGAATATGTGGCTGGAGGAATGGTGTGAGGGGAAGGTTTCAGGGGATCAGTACAAACTGGATGGGTTGCACCAGAGCAAAACACGCCTACACAGGGTAAGAAAAGTATTTGCTACAAAAATCAAATGAGAAAGACTATGATGTAATTAAAGAAACTAGCATAGAAAGGGGAGGTTCTAAATGGTCAGGCAGGCTTAGGTAGGTGAAATCTCCAGACCCAGATGAAATCTATGCCAGGTTTATGAGTGAGGCCAGCAGGAAAACAGCAATGGCATGGACAATAATTCTCAATGGCCATAGGAGAAGTGCCAGAGCACTGGAGAACAGACAATATGGAATCATTATTCAAGGAAGGAAAAGGGACAAAGCAGGAAACTAAACTCCAGTCTAACCAGAGTGCTGGTGAAACTATTGGAAGCAATTCAGAAGGTCTGAATTAACCTGCACTAGGAGAGACAAGACTGAAAAATCAAGAACAGTCAGCATTGTTTTGTTAAGGGGAGGTCATGTCTAACCAACTTGATTGAATTTGTCCAAAGAGGTGACCTGTTGTGTAGAGAATGGCAACAGTTTTGGCAGATTACTATGGTTTCAGCAAGTTTTTTGATCAGGTCCTACATGGAAGACTCAGCCCAAATTCCTTGGATCTCATGGTTTCTGAGCTTTGATGTTTGGATCTAGAATTAACTAATTGGCAAGAAGTTGGTTGAGGAGTACTTTTCTAACTACAAGCCTGTGTTCGACAGGGTCCCCCAGAGATCAGTGTAGCGCCTCTTGCTGTTTATGGTATATTATGGGATATGGGCATTACTGGCTGGGCCAACATTTATTGTCCATCCCTAGTTGCTCTTAGATAGTGAACTGCCTTCTTCAGCTTCTCCATTCTATTTGTCGTAGGTCCACCACAATGTCATTAGGAAGACTTTTCCAGGATTTTAACCTAACAGTGAAGGAACAGCAATATATTTTCAAGTTAGGACGGTGTGTGGTTTGAAGTAAAAACAGGAGTACCTGCTATCTTTATCCTTCAAGATGTTACTTGTCGTGGAATTGGAAAGTGCAGCCCAAGACAATGGTTCCTAACCTTCAGTATTAAGGCACTTTGAGAAACAATTTCACAACACATTGGAAAGATGATATGCAACTGCCACACAGTCATACAGAATAATTGGTCTGGCACGTAACTTAGCAGACATCTCTTCTCCTGAAGATGCAAGAATATCAGCAGAAAACTAAAACTAGGTACAGCAGGCAATTAGAATTTTGGCTCTATTGTTAAAGGAAGAGTGTATAAGGGGAAGTGTTGCTGTAACTACAAGGAATGAGTGAGACCATAGGAGTGGTAGAACGTAGAACATAGAAAAGTACAGCACAGAACAGGCCCTGTGGCCCGCGATGTTGTGCTGAGGTTTAATCCTAATGTAAAATATAATAATTTAACCTATGCACCCCTCAACTCACTGCTAGCCATGTGCATGTCCAGCAGTAACTTAAATGTCCCCAATGACTCTGCTTCTACCACCACAGTTGGCAAAGCATTCCATATGTTCACAACTGTCTACATAAAGAATCTACCTCTGATGTATCCTTTATACCTTCCTCTTATATCTTCAAACTATATGACTCCTCGTACCAGTCAATCCTGTCTCTATATTCCACTCAGTATCTTGTATACCTCGAACAGGTCTCCTCTCTTCCTCCTCCTCTCCAGAGAGAAAAAGTCTAAACTTATTCAACCTTTCTTCATAAGGCAAGCCCTCCAATCCAGGCAGCATCCTGGTAAACCTTCTTTGCACCCTCT
This sequence comes from Hemiscyllium ocellatum, assembly GCF_020745735.1. Classification (NCBI taxonomy): domain Eukaryota; kingdom Metazoa; phylum Chordata; class Chondrichthyes; order Orectolobiformes; family Hemiscylliidae; genus Hemiscyllium; species Hemiscyllium ocellatum. Next base: position 3,613,149 of record NC_083422.1, on the reverse strand, counting down.
CCAAAGCCTATCTTTCCTATAGTAGGTCAACTAGAACTGGACACAATATTCCAAGTGTAGTCTCACCAGGGACTTGTAGAGCTGCAGCAAAACCTCGCGGCTCTTAAAACTCAATACCCCTGTTAATGAAAGCCAAAACAACATACTTTCTTAACAACCCTGTCCATTTGGGTGGCAACTTTGAGGGATCAATGTACTTGCACACCCAGATCCCTCTGTTCCTCCACACTGCCAAGAATCCTGTCCTTAATCCTATATTCAACATTAAAATTCAACCTTCCAAAATGCATTACTTTGCATTTATCCAGATTGAACTCCATCTGCCATTTCTCAGCCCAGCTCTACATCCTGTCTATGTCATGCTGTAGCCTGCAGTAGTCCTCTATACGATCGACAACACCTCCAACCTTAGTGTCATCTGCAAACTTACTAACCCACCCTTCAACCTCCTCATCCAAGTCATTTATAAAAACTACAAAGAGCAGAGGCCCAAGAACAGAGCCCTGCGGGACCCCACTCAACACTGACCTCCAGGCAGAATACTTTCCATCTACAACCACTCTGCTTTCTGTCAGCCAGCCAATTCGGAATCCAGATAGCTAACTCTCACTGTATGCCATACTTCCTGACTTTATGAATGAGCCTACCACAGGGAACCTTATCAAATGCCTTGCTGAAGTCCACATACACCACGTCCAGTGCTTGACCTTCGACGACCTGTCTTGACACCTCCTCAAAGAACTCAATAAGATTTGAGAGGCATGACCTGCCCCTCACAAAGCCATGCTGACTGCCTTTAATCATACTATGCTTTGCCAAATAGTCATAAATCCTATCCCTCAGAATTCTTTCCAAAACTTTGCTGACGACAGACATAAGGCTGACTGGTCTGTAATTGCCAGGAATTTCCCTACTACCCTTCTTGAAAAAGAGGAACAACATTCGCCTCCTTCCAATCCTCCGATATGACTCCCATAGAACGCGAGGAGGCAAATATCCTCGCCAGCGGCTTAGCAACCTCCTTTCTCTTTCTCTAGGATAAATCTGATCTGGCCCTGGGGACTTATCAATCCTAATGTTTTCCCAAATTTTCAGCACATCAACTTCATCAATCTTAAGCTGGTCAAGACTGTATCCCAGCTCCTCAAAGTTTCCATTCACAAGGTCCCTTTCCTTGGTGAAAACCGAAGCAAAAACTCAGTTAGGGCTTCCCCTATCTGCTCAGACACCACGCACAAGTTCCCTCCGCTATCCCTGATCAGCCCTATCTTCTCCCTGATCATTCTCTCATTCCTCACGTATGAGTAAAATGCCTTTAGGTTCTCCTTAATCCTTCTTGCCAAGCCTTTTTTATGCCCTCTCCTAACTCTCCTCAGTCCATTTCTGAGCTCCTTTCTAGCAAGCCTGTAATCCTCTAAAGCTGTGCTAGATTCTTGCTTCTTCCATCTTCCAGAAGCTACCTTCTTCCTTTTAACGAGAAGCTCCTCTGTTCGCGTCATCCAAGGTTCCTTAATCTTACCCCTTCTTACCTTTCTCAGAGAAAGAAATTCATGCATCACTCGCAACAATTGCTCCTTAAATAGTCTCCACATGTCTGCTGTACCCTTTCTGTAGAACAATTGCTCCCAGTCTGTACTTCCTGTCATAAGTTCCTTTTCCCCAATTAAATATCATTCCTCAGTAACTGCTCCTTTCACTCTCCAAGGCTATGCTAAATGTGAGGCAGTCGTAATCACTGTCACCAAGGTGTTCTCCCACCATGAGATCTGACACCTGTCCTGGCTCATCGCCAAGCACCAAATCCAAACTGGCCTCTCTCATCGTCAGTCTTTCTACATACCAAGTAAGGAAACCCTCCTGAACACACCTGACAAAAATTACTCCAACCAAACCATCTGCACTTCAGAGGTTCCAGTCGATATTGGGAAAGCTGAAATCACCCATAACAACAACCCTGCTACTTCTGCATTTTTCCAGAATTAGCCCATCTGAGAGTTCTTCAATCTCTCATACTATTAGGTGGTCTGTAGAAACCCTCCACCAATTCTGTGGCAGTTCCTAACTTCTACCCCTACTAACTCAGTAAGGAAACCTTAGTCAACAACCTTTGTTTCTGTAGCTGTGATACACTGATTAGCAATGCTACACCCCCTCTTTTTCCACTCTCCCTGTTCTTTTTAAACATACTAAACCCTGGAACATCAAGCAACCACTCCCGCCCCTGTAAAATCCACGTCTCGGTTATGGCTACAACATCATAGCCCCAAGTACTGATCCATGCTCTAAGTTTGTCACTCTTATTTTGGACACTTTGCATTAAAGCAGACACACTTTAATCGATCCCTTTGTTTCATCGCGTGAGAAACCTTCCTGATAGATTCAATACATCCTGGCACTGCCCCATCTGCAACTGTCCCCCTCTCAGACATGTGGCTCTGATTCCCACCCCCTGTCAAACTAGCTTAATCCCTCCCGAATTACATGAGCAAATCTCCCACCCGGGACATTTGTGCCCCTCCAGTTCAGGTGCAACCTATCCTTCACGTACAGGTCCCACCTTCCCCAGAAGGTATCCCAATGGTCTAGGTATCTGAAGCCCTCCCTCCTGCACCAGCACTCAGTGTGAAGCTGCACTCACTGCCTGTTCCTCATCTCACTATCTCGTGGCACTGGTAGCAAACCTGAGATCACTACTCTACTCGTCCTGCTCTTCATCTTCCAACCTAACTCTCTGTAGTCACTTTTCAGATCCTGTGTACAATTATGTACAATCTGTATACAATATTGGTCCCCTTGAGGGATGTAGTTAGACTGGAGGTATTTAAGGGGAGGATCACCAGATTGATTCCAGAGATGTGGGCTTGTCTTATGACAAGGTGGTTTAAGCCTACTCACGTTAAAAGAATGAGAGATCTAACTGAAATATACAAGATGCTAAAGGGATTTGACAATAGATATATAAAGGATGTTTCCACATGGGGCAATCTAGAGCAAGGAGCTATAATTATAAGATAAGGAGCAGCAGATTTAAATATGGAGCAGAAAATTACAGCTCCCTAAGGATCATGAATCTGAAATTCACTACCCCAGAGTGGATTCTAGGACATTAGGTTTAAAGGGGAGGGAGAGATTTTATTATTGCTGGGTTGGAGGGTTTTGGAGAGCATGCAGAAAAGTGGTGAGGCCAAAATGGGATCAGCCATCAAATGACAGGGCAGGCTCAGGGAGCTCAATTACCTATTCCTACTTCCTGATTCTGATACCACTGAGTAAGACAGAGGAACCAGAGCAGATTGGAAGCATAGACGCAGCCATGCTCAGAGAAAGCAGCACTGCTTCACAAACATTGATATATACTAGTTTAAAAACACTGATTTAAGAAACTTTGGTGAATGCCTGCAGTGTATCTTGATGTACACACTGCTGCTAAGTGTCAGTGGAGGGAGTGATTGCTGTGCCAATCAAGTGGGCTGCTTTGCCCTGGGTGGTGTCAAACACGTGTTGTTGAACTGCACTCATCCAGGCAAGTGATCACCATTTGACATGTGCCTTGACAGTCAACAGGTGTTAAGAGTCAGTGCTGAGCTTCTCAGTACAATATTCCTAGCTTCTGATCTGCATTTGTAACCATTATACTTGTATGTGTAGTCCAGTTCCCAGTGAATGATAACTCCCAGGATGTTGAGTGTGATGGTAATGCCATTAAATGTCAAGGGGTAGAAGTTAGATTATCTTCATAAAGATGAAGATTGCCTGACTGTGTGGTACAAATGCTCTTTGTCACTTTTCAGCCCAAGCCTGGATATTGTCTAGATCCTGCTGCATTTGAACATGGACTGTTTCATTATCAGACTCACAAACAATGCAGTCATCAGTAAATAGCCCCACTTCTGACTTTATGATGGAGAGATAGTGATTGATGAAGTTGAAGACAGTTGGACCTAGGATATTACCAAGGAACACCTACGGAGATGTCCTGGAACTGAACTGAAATGACTGGTATCTAACAACCACAACCAATTTTGTGTGCGTATGACTCCAACCCCGAGGGAACCTGTTCAGTATGAAGAGTCAGCCAGCTCAAAATTTCACTTTCATCAAAGGGATGCTGCCAGACCTGCATAACTTCACTAGTAACTTCTGTTTTGAAAGAAAAAGTCAACTGCTCGCTTGAGGGATTATCCCTTTACTGCAGTTTGGTCTAAAGATGCAGTCCCAATCCAAGTTTCTACATTTTTGGTTTTTGCTGAAACCAGATACAAGTTCCTCAGCACACTGTGTACTAATGTGCTGGCAGCAACTCCCGCTTAGGTCGGTCAGCTGTCGAGGATGATCATACAGATAAACATGATACCACCGCTGCTCCAAGCCCAGCTGGTGCTATGCAGTTCTGCGGCATGTATCTGGAGAACCACAAACCAAGCAGCGTGCATCGACTCAAATCAAAAAACTCACCCCTTCCCCTCCACCTCTCGCAATAATTACTCCTTGACATTCACACTCCGCCAGCACTTTCGGTTTAAACCGACTGTCCGGGTTAATACGGACAATAATAACATTTTAAGTGTCCCCAAAAAACACTCACCAGGCGGTTACTGGGCTCACACTTAGCACACGGCGCTCTCCCCTGAACGTCGTCAACCAACCCGCCTGAGAGCCGCGCTTATATAGAGCACCGCGGAGCGAGACACAGGCCAAGCCTCGGGAAATGCACCCCTGCCAGCGGACTCTCACTACACCTCTCATTCACTTTGTCAATCCTGGCATACATTTACTAGACTAAATGCCCTGTGAAAATATGTTCACCTTGACGGTAAATCACAATCTGCTTTCTGTTTTGTTGTGCATTATGCATTCGACTCATGGTCCAGTGATTCTGCATGTTCTGATCTTAATGTGTCCTAACTTATTTGAAGGTTTGTCTGAAATACACACATACTAACCGCATCCATTGCATTACCCTGCTCATTCTTTTTGTAATTCTTCAAAAAATTTAATGAAAGAGCAAAAAGGCAACCTTACTTAACAGAATTAACATTAATTAATTGAATACTGTAAAAAAAGGTTTCACAGATATATTGAAACATTTAAAGTAAATACAGTACATATACCTTAAAAACAATTATAAAATCACGGAATCTTTACAGTGCGGAGAGGCCGTTCGGCCCATCAAGTTGCACGGACTCTCCGAATCACATCCCACCCAAATCCAGTCCCCTGTCTCCGTAACACCGCATTTACCATGGCTCATCTGTGTAACCTGCACATCCCTGTACATTGTGGACAATTTAGAATGGCCAATCCACCTCACCAGTACATCCTTGGACATGGAATTATCAATGGAATTTTTTTTCATTAAAATGACTACTCTCCATTGAGAACCCAACCACATTTAGCCGGTCTGGACTAGTGTTTCCAAGATATGGCAATCATAACCCGATGGCAGTCCACTCCTATTTTAGGTTAAGAAACAACTCAACAGTTCTGGCAGGAGATTCCAATCAGGGATACTTAAAAAAAAAATGCGGTGAACACTTTAAATCAGATAGGTCCGTCGTGGTAAACGATAGTAGAGAAACTGACTTTCTCGCAACAGTCAGTTGTGGCATTCTGTGATTTAAATGTCTGGTGTGACACACAACCACTTTGACACTTCCTGTGAAAGGGTAAATACGTACTGTAAGACAAATGTGAGATTACAGGAGGAGGGGTGTCGGAGGCCGAGGGCAATCTTATAAAGGTTTACAAAATTATGAGGGGCATGGTAAGGATAAATAAGAAAAGTGTTGTCCCCCAATGAGAGGGCAGAGGTTGAGGGTGAGAGGGGTAAGTTATAAAAGGGTAGTGGGTTTGGTAGACTTGAAAGTGAATAAATCATAAAATCCCTAAAATGTCAAAACAGGCCCTTCGGCCCAACACGTCCGCACCAACCCTCTGAAGAGTAACCTACCTCGACCCATTTCCCTATCCTATTATCCTATATTTATTCCTGACTAATGCTCTTTGGTATGCTTTCCCTTATTGGTCAGAGCATTGAGTACAGGAGTTGGGACATCATGTTGCGGCTGTGCAGGACATTGGTTAGGCCACAGTTGGAATATTGCGTGTAATTCTGGTCTCCTTTCTAGATTAGATTAGATTACTTACAGTGTGGAAACAGGCCCTTTGGCCCAACAAGTCCATACCGACCTGCCGAAGCGCAACCCACCCAGACCTATTCCCCTACATTTACCCATTTACCTAACACTACAGGCAATTTAGCATGGCCAATTCACCTAACCAGCACATTTTTGGACTGTGGGAGGAAACCGGAGCACCTGGAGGAAACCCACGCAGACACGGGGAGAACGTGCAAACTCCACACAGTCGCCTGAGGTGGGAATTGAACCCGGTCTCTGGCGCTGAGGCAGCAGTGTTAACCACTGAGCCACTGTGCCGCCCACACCAGCAGAAAGATGTTGTGAAACTTGAAAGGTTTCAGAAGAGATTTACAAAGATGTTGCCAGGGTTGGAGGATTTGAGCTATAGAGAGAGGCTGAACAGGCTGGGGCTGTTTTCCCTGGAGCGTCGGAGGCTGAGGGGTGACCTTATAGAGGTTTACAAAATTATGAGGGGCATGGATAGGGTAAATAGACAAAGCCCTTTCCCTGGGATCGGGGAGTCCAGAACTAGAGGGCATAGGTTTCGGGTGAGAGGGGAAAGATATAAAAGAGATCTAAGGGGCAACGTTTTCACGCAGAGGGTGGTGCATGTATGGAATGGGCTGCCAGAGGAAGTGGTGGAGGCTGGTACAATTGCAACATTTAAGAGGCATTTGGATGGGTTTGGAGGGATATGGGCTGGGTGCTGGCAGGTGGGACTAGATGGGGTTGGGATATCTGGTCGGCATGGACGGGTTGGACCGAAAGTCTGTTTCTGTGCTGTACATCTCTAATTCACTTAACCTGCACATCTTCAGATTGTAGTAGGAAACCGGAACACCCAGAGGAAACCCATGCAGGCATGGGGAGAATGTGCAAACTCCACACAGACAGTTGTGCAAGGTTGGGATCGAACCAGACCACCTGGCGCTGTGAGGCAGTAGTGCTAACCACTGACCCACCATGCCACCCTGCCACCCCTTCAAGCTCAGCATGAGATGCATCTCAGACTGTTACAGAAGGCAAGGAGAGTGTACTGGGACTCTGGCAACAAATGTTAAATCCTCTCTGGCCACAGATAAAGACTGCAAAGGGATAGACAGGAAATTATAGGCCAGTCAATCTAACCTGGACAGTGGGGAAGTTACTGAAAAGAATTCTAAGCAATAGAATATACCTATAATTGAAGAGATACAGATTAATTAGAAATACTCAACATTGATTTATTAAGGGAAAGTAGTGTTCGAAACTTTGATTTAAATTTTGAGGTAACCAGAAGTGTTGGTGATGGTAATGCTTTGATGTAGTCTACATATACAGTAGAAAGTCTTTTAAATAGGTCCTCATGGCAGACTGATCAAGACAGTAAGGGCCCATGAAATCCAAGGCAAAATGGCACATTGGATCCACAATTACCTGGGAGGCAGGTAGCAAAGGATGATGGTAGAGGGATGTTTCTATGACTGGAGATCTGTTTCCAGTGTTGTGTTTGGTTCCTTGCTGTGTACATTATGATTTGGACTTACATCAAGAAATGCAAAACAATTTGATAACATGAAAATTGGTAAGTTGGTATCACGAGCAGAGAGTATGTGAGGCCATCAAGATGGATAGAATGGTGTTTTTTCATTAGTAGAGGGTTCACTAAACAGGGGCAAGGGATTTAAGCTATAAGATAGAACGCTAAAAGGAAAGCTGAGGAGAAATGTTTTCACTCAGAGGTTTATGGGAGTCTGGAACTCCCATTGCCTCAAAGATTGTCCTGTTCTGAAGAAGAGTCACTGGACTTGAAACATTAACTCTACTTTTTTTCTACAGATGCTGCCAGACCAAGTTAGTTTTTCCAAATGTTCTGTTTTTTGCCTAAAAACGTGGTTGAGTCAGAAACTTTTGATAAATGGAAACAATATTTACATATATACTTGCATCCCCACAGCCTGCAAACTATGGGCCAAAAGCTAGAAAATGGGAAAAGTGTGGTCAGAGCTCTGTTGGGTGGTGCAGACACAATGACTGTGTTGTGAATGTCTGTGTTTATGAACCTATAAAGCTATTAATTATAGCCCCTGCTATCTCAGAGAATGCTGATTTTTCTCTCTGGTTGCTTAATTCAGTCAGTGATCACCATTCCTTTGGACACAAAGCTATTTTGGTCATCAGGCAGAAGTGGGTACTGCAGAATCTGTAGATTAAAGTCAAGATTAGAGTGGTGCTGGAAAAGCACAGCAAGGAGCAGGGAAATTGACATTTCGGGCAAAAGCTCTTCATCAGGCTGGGAACCTCAGGGATGGAGAGATAAATAGGAGGGGGTGGGGCTGGGGAGAAGGTAGCTGAGAGTGCAATAGGTGGATGGAGATGGGGGTAAAGGTGATAGAACATTACAGCGCAGTACAGGCCCTTCGGCCCTCGATGTTGCGCCGACCTGTCATACCAATCTGAAGCCCATCTAACCTACACTATTCCATGTATGTCCATATGCTTGTCCAATGATGACTTAAATGTACTTAAAGTTGGTGAATCTACTACCATAGCAGGCAAAGCATTCCATACCCTTACTACTCTCTGAGTAAAGAAACTACCTCTGACATCTGTCCTATATCTATCACCCCTCAATTTAAAGCTATGCCCTCTCATGCTTGCCGTCACCATACTTGGAAAAAGGCTCTCCCTGTCCACCCTATCTAACCCTCTGATTATCTTATATGTCTCTATTAAGTCACCTCTCAATCTTCTTCTCTCTAACGAAAACAACCTCCAAGTCCCTCAGCCTTTCCACTAAGACCTTCCCTCCATACCAGGCAACATCCGAGTAAATCTCCTCCGCACCCTTTCCAAAGCTCCCACATCCTTCTTATAATGCGGTGACCAGAACTGTACACAATACTCCAAGTGCGGCCGCCTCAGAGTTTTGTACAGCTGTAGCATAGCCTCATGGTTCCGGAACTCGATCCCTCTGTTAATAAAAGCTAAAACAACCCTGTCAACCAGGGTGGCAACTTTCAAGAATTTGTGTGCCTGGACACTGAGATCTTTCTGCTCATCTACACTACCAAGAATATTACCATTAGCCCAGTACTTTCATTCTGGTTACTCCGACCAAAGTGAATCACCTCACACTTGTCCGCATTAAACTCCTCTCAGCCCAGCTCTGCAGTTTATCTATGTCTCTCTGTGACCTACTACATCCTTCGTCAGTATCCACAACTCCACCGACCTTAGTGTCGTCTGCAAATTTACTAACTCACCCTTCTACGCCCTCATCCAGGTCGTTTATAAAAATGACGAAAAGCAGTGGACCCAACACCGACCCTTGCGGTTCACCACCGGTAACTGGACTCCAGGATGAACATTTCTCATTAACCACCACCCTCTCTCTTCTTTCAGCAAGCCAATTACTGATCCAAACTGCTATAACTCCCACAATCCCATTCCTCCGCATTTTGTACAATAGCCTACTGTGGGGATGTTTATCGAACGCCTTGCTGAAATCCATATACACCACATCAACCGGTTTACTCTCATCTACCTGTTTGGTCACTTTCTCAATGAAGCAGAGGGTAAGGAAAAAGAGATGATTAAACAAAAAAGTGGAAAACTCTTCCTGTCTGTTTCTCTCATCATCTTTGAAAATAACACCTAGTCTAAAAGCAGCTTGGGATGAATGGCTTTTGCCCGAAACATTAATTTTCCTGCTCCTCAGATGCTGCCTGACCTGCTGTGCTTTTCCAGCACCATTCCAATCTAGACTCTGATTTCCAGCATCTGCAGTCCTCATTTTTGCCTATTCAATTTTAATTGCCCATAACAATTGGTCAAAGCAGGCTACTGAATCTGTTCAAATTCTCTTTATCTGGTTAGGCTATTTCTTCACAGTATACATTGCACTAACTAGTACAGACTTGAAATAGCCCCTTTTGCTGCCTCTTAATTTGGCATAATCTACTCGGGTAAGAGGCAGTAAAGGAGTGAGCTTCCCCTGCTCAGGGGTTGGTTGGCTAGATGGTCATTTTTTCAGAAGTCACCATGAACTCCTTAACTTTGAGGTTTGACTCTCAGATTGCCCTCGCCATCTACCATTGCTCTGTTTGATGAGAGAGCAGCCAAGTGGGTTAGATTAGATTTAGATTAGATTACTTACAGTGTGGAAACAGGCCCTTCGGCCCAACAAGTCCACACCGACCCGCCGAAGCGCAACCCACCCATACCCCTACATTTACCCCTTACCTAACACTATGGGCAATTTAGCATGGCCAATTCACCTGACCCGCACATCTTTGAACTGTGGGAGGAAACCGGAGCACCCGGAGGAAACCCACGCAGACACGGGGAGAACGTGCAAACTCCACACAGTCAGTTGCCTGAGTCAGGAATTGAACCCGGGTCTCAGGCGCTGTGAGGCAGCAGTGCTAACCACTGTGCCACCGTGCCGCCCAAGTATCCTCTGACATTTCAGTTGCAGTGTTTATTGCTGGAATGACAACTTTAAACACTGTGTATACCTTTCAAAATGTTAAAGAAGGTATCCACCACTACCTGATCGAATTGGCAAACTTGAATCCTTAAGTCTGAGCTAGGTGTGCTCTGACACCACAGCTGCCTTGAATCTCCATTCTCAGCTCAAGATTCCTCATATGGAATTTAGTTTCTCTTCCTTGGAATTCTCTTTTTTTATTTCCTCTTTTGTCTCTCTTTATTTCACTTTCTTCTGTCTCTGTCTCTTTTTTCCATTCCTGGATTTCACTTTCCTTTATTTTCTGTTGGAATTCTAATTCTTGTTTCTACTCCTCCAGTTTTAGTGAATCTGTTTCACTATCCTCAGATTCCACCTCAATAATGTTTTGCTACCCATTTTGTAATTTCTGTTTTTGTGATCTTTGGTTGGAACTTCAACTATTCCTTTTAATTCTTTCAAGGACAAGCCTTTTAGGTTTTCACAGATAATTTTATCTTGCTTTATAAAAACATTAATATCCGAGGGTTGGTGTGGACTACATGGGCCGAAGGACCTGTTTCCATACTGTAGGTAATCTAATCTAATCAAACATAGATTTTTAATGCTTTTGTCTTAGAGATTTAGGAAACCTTTTGTAGCTAATCTTTCCATTTTAAAACAGCTTTGGAAGGAACAATTCATTTTGCCCACTCCAATTCTGTTACTTACCTGTGGGAACATCCTCATCTTTGAGCCCCCAGATTTGTAAGATTAAGTGAGGTGGGTGAAACAGTCCCCCTCTTTTCTACGACCTTTACGATCCCTCTTGTTTATGGCAAACATTTGCTTTAAGCAAACATCTATCACATTTCAACTAAAAGATAGTGTTCAAGTAAATGAAGGAGCTGATTGTCAATGTTATCCTCAATGGAAGAAAGGGCAATTTTATTATCTACCAACCCTGTGAAAAAAAAACTTAACGGAATTATATATTCAAAGCCAAGATATAAATTAAAAGGGAGACTGAAGTAAAACAGAAAATGCTAGAAAAACCCATCAGATCTGGTATCATCTGTGGCACGAGAAAAAGATTTGACATTTCAAATCTAGTTTGACTCTTCTTCAGGCCAGGAAAAGTATGGTTTTTAACCTGTTGATAAAGGAAGAGGAATGTGTGGAACAGATGGTGTGGGTGACCACATGCAAAATACAAAGAGAGTACTAATGGCATTATTATAAAAAGGTTGAGTGTCCCATATAGGTGAGATTAAATACAGCTACACCAATTAGTCTTTAGAGACTCAGACGTATTAGATTTTAAATCTAAAGTCACAGTTGAATAAATGTTTACCTGTATGAGCAGCAGTACAAAATCTGTTGATATCTTGAACTCTCAGTGAATGGTTGTTTTCCCAAGTTGCTTTTGGACTAGGTGCTATTTTCCAAGATGATGAGAGAAACAGAAAGGAAGAGAGTCTTCCAGTTCTTGTTTATAAATCTCTTTTTCCTTACCCTTTGCTTCATTGTTTAAAAACACCTGTTGAAATATAGTTCAATATGCATTCCAGAGTCTAGCTCCATTGCTTTTTCGAGCTGGCTTACTGGAACCTTTCAGCATTTTACTTTAGAAAATTAAATTATCCATGAAAATGAATAGGAGATGTGAATTTCCTAAAGTTCAGTTGCATGCTTTTGATGTATTTAGATGAAAACAACAATTGGAGTGCAGGCAATTTAATTTAGTCCACATGGCTCTCATGAAAAGTGCCTCAATCTGTGGTCTGGTGACTGCTGCATTGAATTTAGATCCATGTTCCTTCTTTTCTAAACTGTTCTGGTTCATAAAATGCACAGGTATTACAATCTGATGACTGAAGTTAAAACTGGACTGTCTATATTTATAACTACCATCACAAATTGAAAAGAAGGTTTTTTTAATTTACTCATGGATCTGGACTGGGCCAGCAGTTATTGTCCTGGAGTTGTTGTTCAGTTGCCGCCTTGATCTGCTGTAATCTCCTTGAAGTACAGGTACAGCCATTGTGTTATTAGGGAGAGAGTTAAGGATGTTGACAAGGAACAATGAAGGAATGGTAATACAATTCCAGGTCAGGATGGTGAATGGCTTAGTGGTGGTGTTCCCATGTATCTGCTGCCTTCTAGATGGTAGAAGACATGTAAATGGAACAAGCTGTCAAACAAGGCTTGTTTACTTACTGCAGTGCATCATATAAACATAGAAAGTAGTAATCAAAAGTAGAACATTCAAACCTGTTCTGCCATTCAATATGATTATGGCTGATCATCTAAGTCAGTGCTATGCTCCCCCACTCCATACTCTCTGATCCCTTTAGCCCTAAGAATTACATTTAACTTTTTTTTGAAAACATTCAATATTTTGGCCTCATACACTTTCTGTGGGTGAGACCTGTACAGGGCACAATTTCAAAGTTTGTTGCAGATACAAAAGTTGGGTGCATTGTGAACTCAGGAGAGTAGTATGGAACTTCAAAAGGACATATACAAGTTGTTGAAATGATTGGATTTAATGCACAGAAATGTGACTGGATTCATTCTGTCAGGAGCAACACGGAAAGACAGCACAAAATAAAGGGCACAATTCTAATAAGAGTGCATAAGTAGAGGGATCTGGATGTATAAACGTGTGTTACTAAAGTTGGTTGGACTGGTTGAAGGAGGGCATTAAAACAGCATTTTGTATTTTCAGCTTTATTAGTAGAGGCATAGACTGGAAGAGCAAGGAACTTCAGAGTGTCATGGAGACTGGTTGAGTTGAGGTTTTCAAAAGTCACATGAAAAGAAATAATATGGAGAGTTACAGGGTAAAGCTGGGGAATTTCATTAGGTGAGTTGCTCTTTCAGAAGTAGGTGCAATCATAATGGGCCAAATGGCCTCCTTCTGCACTAACACTCTGTGATATTCTTATGCTATTCTCAGTATTAATTTGTCATATATTGTCTGTTGAAATCATGCATTTCTATAAACAGAGAAATCATTCTATTCACAACACAAATTCAAAAGGTACCTTTAAAGAACACATTAAACTAAATTGTTCACTCATGTATTTTGTTCTGTTTTATATATTTGCTTAACCAGTTTATGTAATCTGGGATTTCCAAAGTACACCACTGTCCTATCTTAAATCAGAAAAGGTGCTGGTAAATTTCCATCCATTGCTGCAGCTAATAATAGGCGACTTAATCACAGCACACATGACCTTCCTAGTGTTACAGATTATGGATAGGGAACATGAGAAATACAAGCTCACTAAGTAATTTAAAACTGCAGAACTATTCCATATTAATATTCTGGAAATTACTTTTGGCCTCCAAAATTTTTCAGTAGTTCTGCATAAGCTGCCCTCTAAAGGTACAGATTTGCAAGGGTTTTGTATTTAGTTATTTAACTTAACCTGTTTTATTGTTATGAGAGTTTAGCACAAAACTCCTTTAAGTCAAGATTTTGTAGGTAAAGAAAACTTTCAGAAACATAGCAAACAGAGCAAGATGTCTGCAAGTAGCTGTGTCCTCCACTAGTTTACTTTGGGAGCTAATTTTGTTGGGGTTTCAATAGACCTACTGATAACTCTATGAATTCATATTTAATCCTTATACTGGTACTAAATGAAAGATAACAAGATAGAGTGCTTGGCATCCATTTCTTTAGAACCTTGCAAGCTGACCTGCAAATAAATATTTACCTGACTTTCAGGAAAGATGCTCATTTTGATGTATGCACATCGATGAAAAATTGCCATACAGCATGGAGCTTGTACATAAGCAGGAACTGTAACTGTTACAATAGATCATGGAGCTTGTACATTTGCAGGAAAAATTACTTATTACAGTGGAGCATGGAGCTTGCATGGATCTCGGATGCACACGTGAACAGTAACCATCATCGCACAGCATGGAGCTGGAATACCCACAAGTATTCATACCGATAGGAGAGAAAAATAAACCTTCATTAAAGTCCTATATTGCAGACTACATTCTATTGAGAAAAACACTCTCAATCATTAAAACAAAACCACATTTTGGCACTTCGTGACAAATTCTAAACACTTGGCAGTTCTTGACAAGTTCAGCTGTCCCGAGGGATTTATATAGCTTTTAACAAACTATCTTCTCAAAGTTAACAGTCTTAAAGGGCACCTGACTGCCACCACTGAAAGATCCTGATACCAATTCCTGAAAGGTACCCAATGTCACTCCAAAGGATCCCTGACGCTCACCACCAATGTGCAATGTGTCAATCTGCAGGGGTACCTTAGTTTTCCAGGTGGGGTACCCTGGCTGTCTAAAAAAAAAACAAAGAACAGACATGCTCTTAGCTAGTCTAATCTCCATATTTTACCTAATCTAATTTCCACACTCCAGGTTCAACAGTAGGACTTGGGATTCCCCACTTCTCCTGGCAAAGGTGCTCTCTGTTATGACAAAAATCTAGCCTAGGTGTTTTATGGGATTGCTAAAAAAAAAATTCATTGCTGCATGAATTGCATTTCCATAGCAGTTTTAAATAAAGCAAGTGAGTATAACAAGAATCTAGAATATTCTTGTCTAGTGGGTTTCCTCCAGGTGCTCCGGTTTCCTCCCACAGTCCAAAGATGTGCGGGTCAGGTGAATTGGCCATGCTAAATTGCCCGTAGTGTTAGGTAAGGGGTAAATGTAGGGGTGTGGGTGGATCGCGCTTCGGCGGGTCAGTGTGGACTTGTTGGGCAGAAGGGCCTGTTTCCACACTGAGTAATCTAAGTAATCTAATCTGAAGAAAGAACATGAATCAGAAAGACTTCTCTCTTTGAATGCACTGTATATATTTGACACAAGTCATACACATAAGGCCCAGTTTCCTGGTAACTGAATAATATCTTTACTTTGCGCAAGTCCTCTTTCTTCCCATTCTTTCAATCATGTCCTTAGGGGCCGGGATTTTCAAAAGCACTAGCTTATCCTAATGGAGTGTGTATTGAAAATCACACTCAGACTACATCAATGGAATCTCATGTCTCTGAATTGTGAGGGATTTTCAAAGAGAGGTTGAGGGTGAGGTGCCAAGCCTCCAGTTAACAGCTCATTGACAGTATTTTGAGCAACAGTTTGCGATTTTCAATAGGGAGGCATGGGGAAATATTAGGATCTGGAAAATGTTGGGGTACAGCTGTTGAATAATAATGGATAAATTGGTCAATATTTGAGAGAAATGGAGATTTAAATTCAACTGCTTAACCAGCTGCCATTAGCAGGTAGTGAGAGACTTGGACTTGTGGACAGTGAGAAACTGACATCTTGAACCTGCTAACGGGGGGTTGGGGTGGATGACGAGTGAGGAAAGATGTTGTGAAGAAAAATTAGAAAGCATTGTTGGAAGGTGGATACAGCAGCAGAGGTAGAATGAATGTGAAATATTGGAGAGAAGATGGTTATAGTTATGCTGGCAGAGTGCAGAAGGTCATTAAATAACTCCCTACACTGCTGTCCATTCCTCCAGATGGCCAGGATATACCAGTAAGCGAATTGTTCCAAAAACGGTACATGATAAGATGGACTGGAATTGAACAACAGGGTCCCATATGGTCAAGATACATAGCTACTGAGGTAAGTTTGGTAAGGTGCAGTGAGAAATCTCAGTTGGCCTCTGAACAAAAAACCCTCCAATGGAAACAAGATCAATCCTCAACCTTTTTCTCAACAACATACTTTGTCAAATGTAATTATCCCAAACAGAACAGTTACTCATACAACATTCAATGGTCAAGTTTTTCTCAAATTACCCATTTTACAAAATTTCCTTTGGAATATTAGATAAAAATGTTAAATCCATAGTTTCTACTTGCACCAAAATTCCTTTGTGATCCAGAAAATATGTAGCTCTGAAAATATGACAATTTTTAGCAATGGTTTACATGCCAGTCTTCTGAAAGTCTCTTCAAGTTTGACATGGCTTATCATTTTCTTGGTTGCAAAGAATAATAAATGTTGTCCATTGGCCTGGAAAGCCAAGAAAATAAAGAACCTAATTAAAAGTATCTTACTTTTTTGTTTTGGCTAAGAAGGCAAACATCCCATAGGCCTAACTGTCCAACTAAAACTGTTGATCCAAAGTCACTTCTGATTTATTCTGTTTATTCTCCAACTCTATGTATTTAAAGGCCTCTAAAACTGGACTTCTAATCTTATATTCCCTTTGTTTATATCTATCACATCTCACTCTCATTCTGTCGAATCACACCACAGAAAATCATCAACAAGCATCATAAAGCAGCCTGTCAGTTTTCCCTTGTAATGGCAATGGCAAATTACTGGGTCTGCTTTTACCTGAATGGAAGCTATTTTGAGCATGATGGCCTAACTAAGAAATGCTGCATCATTCAATCCATTTGTTTAATTTCCATAGTTTCCCATCTATGATAGTTGCCAAAGAAGACAGCTCTTTCAGCAGAGGGAAACAACTGGCCATCTGTTTAGACTGAGAGGCACCATACCTCAGATGAAGTTGAGAAGTCATGGAAGCCTCAGCCAGTATGGGAGTTGAACCCATGCTGTTGGCATCACTCTACATCACAAACCAGTCATCTAGCCAAATAAGCCAAACAATCCCCTTCCTATTTACTTTGCCTGCTTCTTTAACTAGTTACAAAAACAATCTTTTAGTGTCATATAGTCATACAGATGTACAGCATGGAAACAGACCCTTCAGTCCAATTCGTTTATGCTGACCAGATATCCCAACCTAATCAAGTCCCACTAGCCAGCAGCCGGCCCATTTCCCTCCAAACCCTCCTATTCATATATCCATCCAGGTATCTTTTGAAATGTTGCAATTGTACTAGCCTCCCCCACTTCCTCTGGCAGCTCATTTCATATACGCATCACCCTCTGTGTGAAAAGGTTGCCCCTTAGGTCTCTTTTATACTTTTCCCCTCTCATCTTAAACCTATGCCCTCTAGTTGTGGACACCCCTATCCCAGGGAAAATATCTTGTCTACTTACTCCATCCATGCCCTTCATGATTTTATAAACCTCTATAAGGTCACCCCTCAACCTCCAAAGCTCGAAGGAAAACAGCCCCAGTCTACTCAGCCTCTCCCCATAACTCAAAACCTCCAACCCGGCAACATCCTTTTAAATCTTTTCTGAACTCTTTCAAGTTTCACAACATCCTTACGATAGGAAGGAGACCAGAATTGCACGCAATATTCCAAAAGTAGCGTAACCAATGTCTTGTACAGCTGCAACATGATCTCCCAACTCTTGTACTCAATACTCTGACCAATAAAGGAAAGCATACCGAATGCCTTCTTCACTATCCTATCTACCTGCGACTCTACTTTCAAGGAGTTATGAATGTGCACTGCAAGATCTCTTTGTTCAGCAACATTGCCTAGGACCTTGCCATTAAGTGTATAAGTCCTGCTAAGATTTGCTTTCCCAAAATGCAACATCTCGCATTTATCTTAATTAAACTCCATCTGCCACTCAGCCCATTGACCCATTCTGACCAAGATCCCATTGTAATCTGAGGTAAGCCTCTTCGCTGTTCACTACACCTCCAATTTTGGTGTCATCTGTAAACTTACTAACTATACCTTTCACCCTGCAAAAAATATAACTTTTATACCAATTAACTTATTTTTCCCAGGAATGTCTTACAGTCATACAGCATAGAAACAACCACGTCTATGCCAAACAACAAACTTCAAATGACACTAATCCCATTTACCTTCACTTATGCCCTGGGATTTTAAGTGCTCCACCAGTAGCTTCTTAAATGATATGAGAGAACCTGCCTCCGCCCCCCTCTAAGGCAGCACTCTACATACTTCTACAACATCTTCAATGTCCTCTAATTATTTACTCCTTATCTTAAACACATCTGCCGTGGGAAATAGATTTTATTTTGATCTATCTATCCCTCTCAAAACTTTCTAGACTTCAATCAGTTCAATCTCAACCTCCTCTGCTCCAAGGAAAACAAACTCAGCCTATCCAGTCTCCCCACAAAATTGAGACTTTTCATCCCAAAGCAAGAGAGGGTCCTCTGCACTTGTCCTTCTGATAGCGTGGTGACCAGAACTGTGAATCAACATTTCGGGTGTAAGCCCTTCATCAGGAAGGGCTTAAGGCCGAAACCTCGATTCTCCTGCTCCTCGGATGCTGCTTGACCTGCTGTGCTTTTCCAGCACCATACTCTCGACTCTGATCTCCAGTATCTGCAGTCCTCACTTTCTCTGGTGACCAGAACTGCACACAGTATTCCAACTGGCCTAACCAGTGTTAGCAAAACTTCTTCGCTCCTATATTCTATGACCTGCCTAATCCCATTTGCTTTCTTCACCACCCTGTCTACCTCTGTTGACACCTTCAGGGACCTATGGACTTGTACATCAAGTTGCCTTTGTCCCTCAGTAGACCCAGGAACTCACCATTCATTATGTATATCCTTCCCTTATTGGACCTCCCAAAAGATAGCACCTCGCATACATCAGGATTAAATTCCTTCGGCCATTGCTTTGCCCAATTTACTACCTGATCAATATCAGACTGTAGCCTGAGACCATCCTCCTCATTATCAACACTACCAATTTTCAGATCATCTGTAAATTTACTAATTATATCTTCTTCATTCACATCCAAGTTGTTAATGGACATAACAAACAGCAAGGATCCCAGTACTGATCCCTGTAGTACATTGCTGGTCACAGTCTTCCAATCACAAAAGCATTCCTCTACCATCCTCCAGTTTGCAAATCAATTTTGGATCCTGTTTGCCAACTTACCTTAGCACCCATGAACTCTTACCTTTTGGACCAGCTTCCATGTGGGACCAAATCAAAGGCCTTAATGAAGTCTGTGTAAACCGCACCAACTGCACTAATTCATCAATAGAATTAGTCAATTTTTCAAAAATCTCAATTAATTTAGACAGGCAGAATCCCACTTTAACAAATCCATACTTGCTATTCCAGATCAATCCCTGCTTTTGCAAGAAACAAAAACAGAAATTTCTGTAGAAACTCAGCAGATCTGGCAGCATCTGTGGAGAGAAAGCAGAGTTAACCCTTCTTCAGGGTCACTGGACCTGAAACGTTAACTGTACTTTCTCTCCAAAGATGTTTCTCAATCATAAAGGATTCTACTTCTCATGGTCCACATTCTTGTCAAGCTCGACCTCTACTTGCTTTATTATCTTGTTCTGGACTACTGCTCCTATGATTAAACTTTCTTTGATAATTTTCCAAGGTTCACTTTTAGAACGTAC
This sequence comes from Hemiscyllium ocellatum, assembly GCF_020745735.1. Classification (NCBI taxonomy): domain Eukaryota; kingdom Metazoa; phylum Chordata; class Chondrichthyes; order Orectolobiformes; family Hemiscylliidae; genus Hemiscyllium; species Hemiscyllium ocellatum. Next base: position 3,593,294 of record NC_083422.1, on the reverse strand, counting down.
TACACTTTCTGGTTTTCCATATCTTTTGTCAATCCTATCATGTATCTTTCACATTTAGCCATTGCTTGTATTTGATGGTGGCTTTTCTTCCTCTCCTCATAATGGTGACATTCCTTCATTCACTCGCCCCTTCTGGCATATACATGTGTCTAGTGCCAATGTGCAGTTATTGTCCACTGGGGCAATCTTTATCTTTTGATCATTTGTTCATATTGAGTCAGTCCTTCAGCCATTGACCTTATAACTGTCCAACACATAAATATGAAATGTATGGTTCCCTATCACTTTCTATGCCTTGTTCACAGTCGATAAGGATGTAATCAGTCCCAATTAACCTTAAGGAATGCACACTTTTGATTGTCATTCTGTATAATAGCAGCTTTTTCATCACTAATTATAAACTTACTCAGACCTTTTAATAATTATACCTTTTTATATAATTTGCCAAGTCCACTAGACCTAAATTTCTCTTTGGAGTTAATGTCTTCTCCTTGCAGAAGTGCATTTGAGTACCTCAGAGTAAATGGAGCCAGTTGTAGTCCCCACCCAAGTTGGGAAATGGTGGCTTGTTACCGCAGGAAGTTTTGGATTTCTCCCCCCAGAAAATTAACTGAACTGTAACCAATCATATGCAATGAGATTTCTGCATGGACCCAAGCCTGGCATTATGATCTTGAACCAGACCACTGTATTTACGATCTGGTTAGGGTCCAATAACTTTTATTTTTAAAGACAAAATGTAAGATCCAAATCAAAGCCTCAACATTCCACAACAATAAACTTTACTATACAAGGATAGTAATACAATCTACAATATATGAACAGATTTCACTCTAATATCCTAAATATATGTGATTTATTTGGATAATTAACGCACATTGAATACCAAATGCAATCAAGGAAGTTCCCATAGATTTCTTAGCAACCTGACCCAGATGTTAAAGACATTGTAAGTAAATCTCAGTAAACTTCACAAAGGATCACAGTTCTTTACTTTTACCAATTGGACCTTGAACCCCCCCCCCCCCCCCCCCCCCCCGCCAAAAAAAGCCATTGTGGACTGCCCCAACAACTGTTCTTGTTCTGATTGTGCACTTTCATTTCCTTGGTCAGCGTTATTCTGGATATCGACAATTGCTGTATCTGTGTTTTTAAAGCCCTGTTTTCTCAAATGCACTTAAGCGTTAATGCTTGAAGGCTTCTTTTAAACCTCTTGGCTTCTCCAAACACAGTCAGTGATCTCTCCAACTTGTCAGCTTCCCAAGATTTATTTCCAAAACTTACCTGCCTACTAATTCCTAGAACACTCTTTTCCTGAGTTCTATCAGCATAGGGCAATCCAACTATCTTGAGTCCTCACGAGTTTCCTATGTGAAATCTTCATAGTTCAGTTGCCTTCTCAGCAGTACAGCTAACTCCAACACTCCCATCATGAAATCTACTTCTTCCTTTCTCTGACACTCTGCCTGTAACTTTTCAACTCCTCAAGTGATCCCCGAAATGCCTTGACCACCCATTACCCATGTGCAGAATTTAATGTTGCTACCTCGTAACTCTTGAAACTGTCAATTCCATAAAAGCGACCAGTCATAGATTGCTGGCTTGCTCATTACAAAAATGGTTGCAAATAGAGGAATTCATCATAGGATTCATTTGGTCTAGATTTTATTATGCAGCTCATCCTTTACTGTTGATTTTTTTCACACATTACATCACTCAAAGGAATTTCCACTTACATGAACATTTTCACAGCATTCAAATTTTAACATATTGTAAATTCATCATTGACAAATTCAACCCCTCCCCACGACCACTGTCAGTTAGGAGTTTAGGCAGTACATCCAATCCAGTCGCTATCCATTTCTCCATTATCTTGTCCACCTTTAATCTTTTCACTATACTATATTTGATTGCAGATTGACCAAATCTAATTGCTATACTGACTATGTGCAAGCGATGTTTTTTTCCTATTCCATCTGTTCAAGTTAATTGCTACATTTTTGTTTAAGTCATTTGCGAATGAGAAACTCACGGTGGACAATGATGATGTCCTTTTTATATCTCTATTACGTTTGTCATTAATCTCTTCTATAGTTTACTGAACCTCAATTTTTCCTAATTCCTACAGTAGGATTTTCAACCTAGGAAAAATGGATGGGTGAACTCTAATTTTAAGAGAATTCCCCTTTTTGCCTTAACCTTTTATTCCCTGATGTCAATAACACATTTATTTGTACTTAGAGGTTAAAATGTATACTGTGGCGATTTCCAGCAACAGACTCTCAACACTGTAGTGATAGTAACAAGGTTAGCCGGGTGGACCTCATAGAATTTGAATACTCTGATGGGGACTGTTAATCTGATCCAATTAGCCAGCCCTAGCTAACGGCTGCGGGTGGCGCTGTCGCACCCACTCCCCCTCCCCCAGGGTCAACACCACAAGCCCCGGCGCTGGAGGCTCCCAATGCCTCAGCCTCTGGCAGGGAGGGGGGGTGAGCGTCCGACCGGACGGAAGGCGCCCAGGAAGACGCAACGCGTCATGCCCGCCCACGGGGAAACCACCCTATCCCCATCCCCTCCACGTAGCCCACGATCCACCCCGCCCCGGCACGACAATGCCCCTGTGGCCGTGCCAGCGTCGCCCCGGCGCAGGAACCCTGACCCCCCGAACCCCCAAACCCGTACCTGATCCTGGCCCCACTGACCCCAGTCCCACCCCCCATCCCGTTACAGAAACCCCTGGGGCCTCATCATCTGCCCTGGAACCCAGCCACCCCCTGGCACTAACCTGGGGGGAACCACCGCTGCCCTACCTCCTTCAGCGACTGCTTCTCTAGGCCCTGGAGAGGGAACTAGGCCCCTGCCCCGCCCACCATCACCTGATAAACCAGGGGCGGGGCAGGAAGTGACATGGCTGACCCTGGCCACGCCCCCTGCCTTCCCCCAGCCAATCGTATTATGGGAAGGGGGGGGAGGAGAACCTTGGGCCCCATGACCACCAAGGCGGGCGGGGCGGGGAAGACCCATAATATCCCCCCTGTCTCTCTAGGGAAGAGGTGCCGGTCCTTGGAGGGAGAAGATATCCCATCAGTGCACCGGTGGCGCTGCCTCTCTCCAGGGGATGAGCCGACGGTGCCTCCCCACTGTCCTGCACCATGGCCCGACCTGCCCAAACCCCCAGGGGTGACAGCTGGGCCTTCCACTGCCATAACTCCTCTGGCCCCTGGGGAGGATTTTAATAACAACACGGGCCATGGTGCAGATGACAGTCTTTTATTCACTGCTGGGTCGTCGAGCGGTGGAGGGGAGGAAGGTGTTATCCTCGCTCCTCCCTCCCAGACTGTTTTCCGGGGGCCTTGGCCCTGGGGGAGGACCTTTTCCGCGAAGAGCCAGGCGTCCCGGTGTCAGGAGAGGAGCGGGACCCCGAGCCTCTGCCGCCCGGCGACCCGAACTCGGGGCGTTCCGGAAAGGGGTGCGCCGAGGAAGGTACCGCTAGTGACCCTGGGGGTGGGGTCACTGGAGGTTTGAGGCCAGTTGGCGGTGCTGGACCAGCCCCCATCCTCTCGGTGGGGGAGGGGTCGGTGACCAAGGGCGACCTTCCGAAGGAGGGTTCTGGATCGGTGGAGGACACCAGGAACAACGCGGAGTCCGTCTCCAGTGACATTTGAGTCCCAGGTGCCCCCCCAACGATCTCCCCCTCATCCCCCTCAAGGAACTCCGGGAATTTGTCGAGGAAACGCGGAGTCGCCGGGATAGAGCCCAACTGGTGCTCGACCGCTGGAGCTCGTTTGAAAGAGTCTACTGGTTGGCCCATGCTGCGCGCCAGGCGCCCGGGCTAGACGTGGACAAGCGAAAGTGAGTCAGGAACTTCCTGGGAGCACTCCTGGTGAGGGCGAGGGACTTCTGTGCCCCTCTCTCGTCCTCCAAGTAAATATGTATATAGTTTTTGTTAACTGTTTACTGGTGGTGGTTGCACTATACTTCCGACATGGAGATAACTATAGCCAGCCTCAACATCAACGGCAGCAGGGAGTCACAGCGCAGATTCCAGACCCCCTCGGTCCTTCGGGACAGGAGGTATGCGGTGTGCTTCCTGCAAGAAACCCACACTACCCCGGGAGATGAAGCCACCTGGCTCCTGGAGTGGTGAGGGGGGGTCTACATGAGTCACCTCACCCACAGATCTGGTGGCTATCTTGTTGGCCCCGCATTTTCAGCCGGAGATCTTGGGGGTCAGGGAGCCAATGCCAGGCCGTTTGCTGCACCTGACAGTTCGGCTGGGGGGCGCGGTGCTTCACTTGGTGAACGTCTACGCTCCCCTGGCCGGGCCGAGGCAAGCGAGCTTCTTCGAAGAAGTGTCCGCTCACCTTGATTCCATCGACGAGAACCAGTGCGTCGTCCTCGGGGGAGATTTTAACTGCGTCCTCGACGGGGACCACGGTGGTGCCCGCACAAGTTCGGCGTCGGGGAGGAGGTTGGGGGACTTGGTCAAGTCCTTGGACCTGGTGGACGTCTGGCGGAATCTCCATCCTGACTCCATCGCCTTCACCTTCGTGAGGCCTGGGGTCGGAGCGTCCAGAATCGACCGCCTGTACGTTTCGCGGGCGTACGCCTCCTGTTTTCCGAAGGCCTCCACGCGGCAGGTGTCGTGCACGGACCATCACCTGGTGTGGGTGGAACTCCTTCCGTTCTGTGCCAGGCTGGGCTCCGCGTACTGGCACTTTAACAACCTGCTGCTGGAGGACGAGCGGTTCCGGGACTTGTTTCGTCGTTTAGAACATAGAAGGATACAGCGCAGTACAGGCCCTTCGGCCCTCGATGTTGCGCCGACCGAATCCTACCTAACCTATACTAGCCCAATAACTTCCAAATGCCTATCCAATGCCCGCTTAAATGACCATAAAGAAGGAGAGTTCACCACTGATACGGGCAGGGCATTCCATGAACTCACAACCCGCTGTGTGAAGAATCTACCCCTAACATCTGTCCTATACCTACCACCCCTTAATTTAAAGCTATGTCCCCTAGAAACACCTGACTCCATTAGCGGTAAAAGGTTCTTAGTATCTACCCTATCTAAACCCCTAATCATCTTATACACTTCTATCAGATCTCCCCTAAACCTTCTCTTCTCCAATGAGAACAGCCCCAAGTGCCTCAGCCTTTCCTCATAAGATTTTCCTACCATTCCAGGCAACATCCTGGTAAACCTCCTCTGCACTCGTTCTAAAGCTTCCACATCCTTCCTATAGTATGGCGACCAAAACTGCACACAATACTCCAGATGAGGCCGCACCAGAGTCTTATACAACTGCAACATGACCTCAGGACTCCGGAACTCAATTCCTCTGCCAATAAAGCCCAGTACACCATATGCCTTCTTCACAGCACTATTTACCTGGGTGGCAACTTTCAGAGATCTGTGTACATGGACACCAAGATCCCTCTGCTCATCCACACTACCAAGTAGCCTACCATTAGCCCAGTAATCCATCATCTTGTTATTCCTACCAAAGTGAACGACTTCGCACTTAGCTACATTGAATTCCATTTGCCACATTTCCGCCCAGCTCTGCAACTTATCTATGTCCCGCTGTAACCTACCACTTCCTTCCTCACTATCCACAACTCCACCGACTTTTGTGTCATCCGCAAACTTGCTTACCCAGCTTTCAAGTCCTTCCTCTAGATCATTTATAAAGATAACAAAAAGCAATGGTCCCAAAACAGATCCTTGTGGTACACCGCTAGTAACTGCGCTCCAAGATGAACATAATCCATCAACTACTACCCTCTGTCTCCTTCCAGCCAGCCAATTCCTAATCCAAACCTCTAATGTATCCTCAATGCCATACCTCCGAAGTTTTAGCATTAGCCTACCATGGGGAACCTTATCGAACGCCTTACTAAAATCCATATACACAACATCTACTGCTTTACCAGGCCGGCTGGAGAAGGAAGCGGGGAAGCTTCCCCTCCATGAGGCTATGGTGGGACGTGAGCAAGGCTCACGTCCGCGTCTTCTGTCAGGAGTACGCAAGGGGGTCGACAAAGAGACGGAAATCCAGGATCGGGGAGTTGGAGAGGGAGATGCTCGACCTGGAGTCACGCCTCGGTCAGCCCGACACGGACCCGGCCCTGCGCGGGGTGTACGAAGAGAAGGCGGCCGCGTTCCGGGAGCTGCAGCTCGTCGGGGCTCGGGGCGCGTACGAGAGATCGCGGCTCCAGCTCCTCCAGGACCTGGACCGCGGTTCCCCCTTCTTCTACTCGCTGGAAAAAAAGGCGTGGCACCCGTCAGCAGCTCCTTGTGCTGCTGGCCGACGACGGGTCCCTTGTCTCGGATCCGGAGGGTATCAGGGCCCACGTCTGATCCTATTACATGGCCCTGTTCTCTCCGGATCCGTCCAGCGAGGATGCTCGCAGAGTCCTGTGGGAGGACCTGCCGCAGCTCAGCCCGGAGGACGCCGGAAGGCTCGACGCTCCCGTCACCTTAGAGGAGCTGACCGGCGCCCTCGACCGGCTCTCGAGGGGCAAATCCCTGGGGCTGGACGGGCTGACTGTGGAGTTCTTCAGGGCGTTCTGGGACGTCCTGGGGAGCGACTACGCACAGGTCCTGGGGGAGTGTCTAAATGCCGGAGAGCTGCCCCTTTCTTGGCGCAGGGCGGTCATCGTCCTGCTGCCAAAGAAGGGGGACCTTCGTTCTTTGAAGAACTGGCGTCCGGTCTCCTTCCTCAGCACGGACTACAAAATCTTCGCCAGGGTGTTGTCTTCTCGCCTGGCTTCCGTGCTGGCCCACATGATTCATCCGGACCAGTCCTACAGGGTCCCGGGCCGGAGGATACACGACAACGTCCATCTGGTCCGGGACCTGATCCATTTCTGTCGACGGGCTGGTCTGCCGAGTGCCTTCCTGTCTCTCGATCAGGAGAAGGCATTCGACAGGGTCGATCACGAGTACCTGCTCGGGACTCTGCGGGCATTCGGGTTCGGGACGCAGTTCGTCGCCCGGATCCGACTTTTGTACGCCGCCGCAGAGTGTCTGGTTAAAGTTAACGGGTCCCTGACGGCGCCCCTTCGCTTCGGGAGAGGAGTGCGTCAAGGCTGCCCCCTGTCCGGCCAGCTGTATTCCCTGTGCGTGGTGCCTTTCCTGCGCCTCTTGCGGAGGAGGTTGTCGGGGCTGGTTCTGCGCGGCGCGGGCACGGGGGTGGTCCTCTCGGCCTACACCGACGACGTGCTCCTCACTTTCACCGACCCGGCTGACCTGGTGAGGATGCGTGAGTGCCAGGCCGTGTACCCGGCAGCGTCATCTGCCAGGATCAACTGGGCCCAATGTTCCGGGCTACTGGTGGGTCCGTGGCGGGTGGACTCCCTGCCGGAGGAGTTTCGGGGGTTCAGCTGGAGAACCACCCATCTCCTCTACCTGGGGGTCTACCTCAGCCCGGCTGAGGAATCCTGGCTGGCCAACTGGCAGGAGCTGGAGGCCAAAGTCTCGGCTCGCCTAGGCCGCTGGACAGGACTGCTCCGAGTGCTATCTTACAGGAGCCGAGTGCTGGTCATAAACCGCCATGCTGTGGTACCGGCTGGTCACTTTGGTCCCTCCTCCTGGCTTTGTCGCTGACATCCAGAGAACGTTGGTCGACTTCTTCTGGGACAAAAAGATGCACTGGGTCGCTGCGCAGGTGCTGAGTCTCCCTATTGAGGAGGGCGGTCAGTCGCTGGTGTGCGTCCGCAACCAGGTCGCAACCTTCCGCCTTCAGACCTTGCAGCGATACCATTACGTCGAGCCTCCTCCTAGGTGGTGCGCCCTGGCGACGTATTTTTTCCGCCAGGTACGTAACCTCAACTACAACATGCAGCTCCTGTTCGTCGACCGTGACGGTTTGGAGGTCGCCCTCAACGTGCTGCCTGTCTTTTACCAGGACCTGATCACTGTCTGGAACATGGTCGAATCGCGTCGCGCCTACCCTCCGGCAGGAGTAGCGGCTGTCGTCAGGGAGCCGTTGCTCATGAATCCGCACCTCTGTGCTCGCGGGTTCAAGTGGCTGTCGGAGGGGAGGGCCATGGCGGCGAGGGCGACCAGGGTCGGGGACGTGTTGAGTGCCGGGGGCCTGGGCTGGACGTTGCCGCAAGACATAGCGAGCAGGGCAGCGGTAGACGTCCGGTACGTGGCCACCACCATCCGACGCCTTAAAACGGCGGTGCTCGGACCCGACGTAGTGCACCAGTTGGAGGACGCTCAGGTGTGCGGTGGGATCCCGTCCGTGCTCACCCCAGCCCGGACGGAATTTCACATTGGCCCCAGGGTCTCGTACTTCCCGCGGGAGCCTGTGCCCCACAACCTGAGCCGCCTCCGAAATTTTAATTTTGTCCCATTTTAAGGACGTTAAAAGGTGGGCTCTGTATAGACTGCTGCTGCACACCATCCACCTCTTCTCCCTCATCCACCCTCCGGACACGCCTTGGCGTGCCCATTTGCCACCGGGCGATGGGGATCCCCAGTGGAGGGCCCTCTACGCAGGAGTTCTCCCCCTTTCTCTCGGGGATCTGGGATGGAGGGTGCTGCACGCAGCAGTCCCCTGCAACCGCAGATTGCAGTGGTTCACGGACTCCCAGCCCAACTGCTTGTTCTGTGGTGCTGTGGAGTCCGTGGACCATGTGTATATTGGGTGTGGGAGTTTGCACTCCCTCTGATTTTCTGAAAAACCTTCTCCTCTGCTTTTGGTTGCACTTCAGTCCCACGCTCCTGATCTTCGGGCATCCGGTGCGGAGGAGGGAGGGCAGGTCTGAAGACCTCCTTGTGGGTCTGCTCCTGGCCCTGGCCAAACTGGCCATAAACAGGTCCAGGCAGCGGGCCATGGAGGGGGTCGTTAGGGCCAACTGCCTGCCCCTCTTCCGCGGTTATGCTAGGGCCCGGGTGTCCTTGGAGAAGGAGCACGCGGTCTCCACCAACACCCTGGAGTTGTTCAAGGAGAGGTGGGTGCCGCAGGGAGTGGAGTGCATCATTTCCCCCTCCAACTCTATTTTGATTTCGTTCCTGCCCTCCCCTTCACTGTTTTATCACACAGCATTGCCTCTTTGATGTGAAGGGCACTGCTTGGCACAGGCCACTCAGGTGTTTCCTATCTTCCTGATGGTGGAAATTGAATAAAGATTCTTACACCTTGTGTCTCTCACTGTGTCCCACACCTGCACACACACACACCACGGGTGCTGGGGAAAAATAAGCACTACCGCAGTTAGTCGGTAGTGTGGGGGTTTTTAAAAAAAATAGGAAAAAAAAAGAAAGATAACCAGGAGTCCCCAGCCCAGACGGAATTTCACATTGGCCCCAAGGTCCCGTACTTCCCGCGGGAGCCTGTGCCCCACAACCTGAGCCGCCTCCGAAATTTTAATTTTGTTTCTTTTCAGGAGGTGAAAAGGTGGGCCTTGTATCGACTGCTGCTGCACATCGTCCACCTCTTCTCCCTTATCCACCGCCCGGACACGCCCTGGCGTGCCCATTTGCCACCGGGCGATGGGGATCCCCAGTGGAGGGCCCTCTACGCAGGAGTCCTCCCCCTTTCTCTCGGGGATCTGGAGTGGAGGGTGCTGCACGCAGCAGTCCCCTGCAACCGCAGATTGCGGTGGTTCACGGACTCCCAGCCCAACTGCTTGTTCTGTGGAGTCCGTGGACCATGTGTTATTGGGTGTGGGCGTTTGCACTCCCTCTTTGATTTCCTCAAAAACGTCCTCCTCTGCTTTTGGTTGCACTTCAGTCCCACGCTCCGGATCTTCGGGCACCGGGTACAGAGGAGGGAGGGCAGGTCTGAAGACATCCTTGTGGGTCTGCTCCTGGGCCTGGCCAAACTGGCCATAAACAGGTCCAGGCAGCAGGCTGTGGAGGGGGTCATGAGGGCCGACTGCCTGTCTCTCTTCCGTGGTTACGTTAGAGCCCGTGTGTCCTTGGAGAAGGAGCATGTGGTGTCCACCAACACCCTGGAGTTGTGCAGGGAGTGGAGTGCATCATTTCCCCCTCCAACTCTATTTTGATTTTGTTCCTGCCCTTCCCTTCGCTGTTTTGATCACACAGCATTGCCCTTCGATGTGAAGGGCAGTGCTTGTCACAGGCCACTCGGGTGTTTTCCTATTTTTCTGGTGGTGGAAATTGAATAAAGATTTGTACACTCTGTCTCTCACTGCGTCTCACACCTGCACACACACACCATGGGTGCTCGTGAAAAAAATAAGCACTACCGCAGTTAGGCGGTAGTGTGGTGGTTAATAAAAAAAATAAATAGGAGTGTCTGTTTGATCACACAGCATTGCACTTTGAGGTGAAGGGCACTGCTTGTCACTGGACCACTTGGGTGTTTTCCCTATCACTTGGGCTGGTTCAGTGTTAGTGTGTAGCTGTGCAAGAAGAAGGAGGAGGCTGTGGAAGGAGGTGAGAGCTTGGAGTCCTGGGCCTAGTTTTGGAGCTGCAGCCTGGGCCTCGCCCAGGTCAAGTCAGTGTTTGAGCTGACCTGGGGCCCACTCCCACTGCTGGTCTCTGGGACCCCGCCCGGGCCTGCCTCCACCAGCCCTACCTGGGACTCGCCTGAGGCCCCTTCCCACAACCTCCACCACTGCTGCGACCTGCGGCCCACTTCCACCGCCGCAGCCTGGGACTTGCCTGGGAGTCCCTCCCCAACAGGTGTGCCTCCACTGCTGAGACCGAGGGCCTGCCTGGGACTTGCCAGAGCCTGCCTCAACTGCTGCAGTCGCCTGAGGCCTGCCTCCACCACCGCAGCCTGGGACTCGCCTGAGGTCACTCTCCACAACCTCCATCACTGCTGCGACCTGAGGCCCACCTCCACCGTTGCTGCCCTGGACTCAATTTTGGGGCTGCCTGGGACTTGTCTTGGGGACCCTCCCCAACAGGCCCGCCCCCACCGGTAACCAAGGGCCTACCTGGGACTCGCCCGAGGCCTGCCTCTGCCGCTGCAGTTGCCGGAGGCCGGTTTCCACCGTCGCTGCCTGGGACTCTCCTCGGGTGACTGGCCTTGGGCACATCCCCAGGACTTCCACCACTGCTGCTGCCAAAGGCCCACCTCGAGCAGCAGAGTATGGCGAGCCCAAAGGTTGCGGGGCCCAGCCGCACCTATGCCGGGGTAGCCGCTGCCTTAGGCTCGGCTGTCCCAACCCCGGCCGCAACCGCAACCCCCTTCAGGCACCTGACCAAACGCTAGGGGTAAAGGCCTATCCCCATCCCAACGTGACAGTCGAGGCCTTCAGTAAGGTCATGGCTGGTGTGGTCGGCCCACTGGCCATCGTCACTGCGGCTCGCATGTACGGGAAGGCCGTGTTCTTCCTGAAGACCGAGCAGGCGGTCCACCTGGCCGTGGAGAGGGGGCTCACTGTGGGCGGGACACATTTGCCAGTCGACCCTTTGGAGGTCACGGCCCAGAGAGTCGTGATCTCCAACGTCCCGCCCTTCATTGCCAGTGAGCTCCTTCTTCCCTACCTCAACACATTGGGGGAGATCCGGTCAGGTGTTCAACCGCTCCTGCTCGGTCTTACGGACCCCGCCCTCCGCCACGTGTACTCCTTCCGACGCCAGGTGTTTATTTGCCTGGCCCGGGAGGAGGTCACCGAGGGCTCGTTCACTATCCTCCATGAGGGCGCAGCCTACCGCGCCTTCTGGATGGCGTGCAGTGCCACCTGTGCCGTGAGGTGGGGCATATTAGGAGGAACGGCCCCACCCAGAAGGCTGCCCAGCCCACACCAACGGCTGCGGGTGGCGCCGTTGCACCCACTCCCCCTCCCCCAAAGTCAACACCACAAGCCCTGGCACTGGGGGCTAAGCCGGAGGCTCCCAATGCCTCAGCCTCTGGCAGGGAGGGGGGTGAGCGTCCGACCAGACAGAAGGCACCCAGGAAGACGCAACGCGTCATGCCCGCCCACGGGGATATCACCCTATCCCCATCCCCATCCCCTTCATGTAGCCCACGACCCACCCTGCCCCGGCACGACAATGCCCCTGCGGCCGTGCCAGCGTCGCCCTGGCGTGGGAACCCTGACCCCCGAACCAGTACCTGATCCTGGCCCCACTGACCTCAGTCCCATCCCCCACCCTGTTACAGAAACCCCTGGGGCCTCATCATCTGCCCTGGAACCCAAGACCCACCCCACCCAGCCACCCCCTGGCACTAACCTGGGGGGAACCACTGCTGCCCTACCTCCTTCAGCGACTGCTTCTCTAGGCCCTGGAGAGGGAACTGGGCTCCTGCCCTGCCCGCCATCACATGATAAACCAGGGGCAGGGCAGGAAGTGACATGGCTGACCCTCCCCACCCTGGCCACGCCCCCTGCCTTCCCCCAGCCAATCGTATTCCAGGAAAGGCTGGGGGGGGGGGACCTCGGGCCCCATGACCACCAAGGCGGGCGGAGAGGGGAAGACCCATAAATTCCCCCCTGGCTCTTCTGGGGAAGAGGTGCCGGTCCTTGGAGGGAGAAGATATCCTATCAGTGCACTGGTGGCGCTGCCTCTCTTCAGGGGATGAGCTGACGGTGCCTCCCCACTGTCCTGCATGTGGCCCAACCTGCCCAAACCCCCAGGGGTGACAGCCAGGTCTTCCACTGCCATAACTCCTCTAGCCCCTGGGGAGGATTTTAATAACAACACGGGCCATGGTGCGGATGACAGTCTTTTATTCACTGCTGGGTCGTCGAGCGGTGGAGGGGAGGAAGGTGTTATCCTCGCTCCTCCCTCCCAGACTGTTTTCTGGGGGCCTTGGCCCTGGGGGAGGACCTTTTCCCTGAAGAGCCAGGCGTCCAGGTGTCGGGAGAGGAGCGGGGCCCCGAGCCTCTGCCGCCCGATGACCCGAACTCTGGGCTTTCCGGAAAGGGGTGCGCCGAGGAAGGTACCGCTAGTGACCCTGGGGGTGGGGGCACTGGAGGTTTGAGGCCTGTTGGCAGTGCCGGTCCAGCCCCCATCCTCTCGGTGGGGGAGGGGTCGGTGACCGAGGGCGACCTCCCGGAGGACGCTTCTGGATCGGTGGCGGACACCGGGGACGACGCGGAGTCCGTCTCCAGTGACATTTTTGAGTCCCAGGTGCCCCCCCACCGATCTCCCCCTCATCCCCCTCGAGGAACTCTGGGAATTTGTCGAGGAAACTGGGAGTCACCAGGATAGAGCCCAACTGGTGCTCGACCGCTGGAGCTCGTTTGAAAGAGTCTACTGGTCGGCCCACGCTGCGCGCCAGGCGCCTGGGCTAGATGTGAACGAGCGAAAGTGAGTCAGGAACTTCCTGGGAGCACTCCTGGTGAGGGCGAGGGACTTCTGTGCCTCTCTCTCGTCCTCCAAGTAAATATGTATATAGTTTTTGTTAACTGTTTACTGGTGGTGGCTGCACTATACTTCCGACATGGAGACAACTATAGCCAACCTCAACATCAACGGCAGCAGGGAGTCACAGCGCAGATTCCAGACCCTCTCGGTCCTTCGGGACAGGCGGTATGCGGTGTGCTTCCTGCAAGAAACCCACACTATCCCGGGAGACGAAGCTACCTGGCTCCTGGAGTGGTGAGGGGGGGGTCTACATGAGTCACCTCACCCACAGATCTGGCGGGTTGGCTATCTTGTTGGCCCAGCATTTTCAGCCGGAGATCTTGGGGGTCAGGGAGCCAATGCCAGGCCGTTTGCTTCACCTGACGGTTCAGCTGGGGGGCGCGGTGCTTCACTTGGTGAACGTCTACGCTCCCCTGGCCGGGCCGAGGCAAGCGAGCTTCTTCGAAGAAGTGTCCGCTCACCTTGATTCCATCGACAAGAACCAGTGCGTCGTCCTCGGGAGAGATTTTAACTGCGTCCTCGAGGACAGGGACCACGGCGGTGCCCGCACAAGTTCGGCGTCGGGGAGGAGGTTTATGGGACTTGGTCAAGTCCTTCGACCTGGTGGACGTCTGGCGGAATCTCCATCCTGACTCCATCGCCTTCACCTTCGTGAGGCCTGGGGTCGGACCGTTCAGAATTGACCGCCTGTACGTTTCGCGGGCGTACGCCTCCTGTTTTCCGAAGGCCTCCACGCGGCAGGTGTCGTGCACAGGCCATCACCTGGTGTGGGCGGAACTCCTTCCGTTCGGCACCAGGCTGGGCTCCGTGTATTAGCACTTTAACAACCTGCTGCTGGAGGACGAGCGGTTCCAGGACTCGTTTCGTCGTTTCTGGGCCGGCTGGAGAAGGAAGCGGGGAAGCTTCCCCTCCCTGAGGCTATGGTGGGACATGGGCAAGGCTCACATCCGCGTCTTCTGTCAGGAGTACGCGAGGGGGTTGACAAAGAGGCAGAAATCCAGGATCGGGGAGATGGAGAGGGAGATGCTCGACCTGGAGTCACGCCTCGGTCAGCCCGACGCGGACCCGGCCCTGCGCGGGGTGTACGAAGAGAAGAAGGCTGCGCTCCGGGAGCTGCAGCTCGTCGGGGCTCGGGGCGCGTACGTGAGGTCGCGGCTCCAGCTCCTCCAGGACCTGGACCGCGGTTCCCCCTTCTTCTACTCGCTGGAAAAAAGGCGTGGCACCCGTCAGCAGCTCCTTGTGCTGCTGGCCAACGACGGGTCCCTCGTCTCGGATCCGGCGGGTATCAGGGCCCACATCCGATACTAGTACACGGCTCTGTTCTCTCTGGATCCGTCCAGCGAGGATGCTCGCAGAGTTTTGTGGGAGGACCTGCCGCAGCTCAGCCCAGAGGACGCCGGAAGGCTCGACGCTCCCGTCACCTTTGAGGAGCTGACCGGCGCCCTCGACCGGCTCTCGAGGGGCAAATCCCTGGGGCTGGACGGGCTGACTGTGGGGTTCTTCAGGGCGTTCTGGGACGTCCTGGGGAACGGCTACGCACAGGTCCTGGGGGAGTGTCTAAATGCCAGACAGCTGCCCCTTTCTTGGCGCAGGGCGGTCATCGTCCTGCTGCCAAAGAAGGGGGACCTTCGTTCTTTTAAGAACTGGCGCCCGGTCTCCCTGCTCAGCACGGACTACAAAATCTTCGCCAGGGTGTTGTCTTCTCGCCTGGCTTCCATGCTGGCCCACATGATTCACCCGGACCAGTCCTATACGGACCCGGGCCGGAGGATACACGACAACGTCCACCTGGTCCGGGACCTGATCCATTTCTGTCGACGGGCTGGTCTGCCGAGTGCCTTCCTGTCTCTCGACCAGGAGAAGGCGTTCGACAGGGTCGATCACGAGTACCTGCTCGGGACTCTGCGGGCATTCGGGTTCAGGAGGCAGTTCGTCGCCCGGATCCGACTTTTGTACGCCGTCGCAGAGTGTCTGGTTAAAGTTAACGGGTCCCTGATGGCGCCCCTTCGCTTCGGGAGAGGAGTGCGTCAAGGCTGCCCCCTGTCCGGCCAGCTGTATTCCCTGTGCGTGGAGCCTTTCCTGCGCCTCTTGCGGAGGAAGTTGTCGGGGCTGGTTCTACACGGCGCAGGCACGGGGGTTGTCCTTTCGGCCTACGCCGACGACGTGCTCCTCACTTTCACCGACCCGGCTGACCTGGGGAGGATGCGCGAGTGCCAGGCCGTGTACTCGGCAGCTGAAAATGTGTTGCTGGTCAAAGCACAGCAGGCCAGGCAGCATCTCAGGAATAGGGAATTCAACGTTTCGGGCATAAGCCCTTCATCAGGAATAAGAGAGAGAGAGCCAAGCAGGCTAAGATAAAAGGTAGGGAGGAGGGACTTGGGGGAGGGGCGATGGAGGTGGGATAGGTGGAAGGAGGTCAAGGTGAGGGTGATAGGCCGGAGTGGGGTGGGGGCGGAGAGGTCAGGAAGGAGATTGCAGGTTAGGAGGGCGGTGCTGAGTTGAGGGAACCGACTGAGACAAGGTGGGGGGGAGGGGAAATGAGGAAACTGGAGAAATCTGAATTCATACCTTGTGGTTGGAGGGTTCCCAGGCGGAAGATGAGGTGCTCCTCCTCCAGCCGTCGTGTTGTTATGTTCTGCCGGTGGAGGAGTCCAAGGACCTGCATGTCCTCGGTGGAGTGGGAGGGGGAGTTAGTGTTGAGCCACGGGGTGGTTGGGTTGGTTGGTCCGGGCGGCCCAGAGGTGTTCTCTGAAGCGTTCCGCAAGTAAGCGGCCTGTCTCCCCAATATAGAGGAGGCCACATCGGGTGCAGCGGATGCAATAGATGATGTGTGTAGAGGTACAGGTGAACTTGTGGCGGATATGGAAGGATCCCTTGGGGCCTTGGAGGGAAGTGAGTGTGGAGGTGTGGGCGCAAGTTTTACATTTCCTGCGGTCGCAGGGGAAAGTTCCGGGGGTGGAGGTTGGGTTGGTGGGGGGTGTGGATCTGACGAGGGAGTCACGAAGGGAGTGATCCTTGCGGAATGCTGATAGGGGAGGGGAGGGAAATATATCCTTGGTGGTGGGGTCCGTTTGGAGGTGGCGGAAATGACTGCGGATGATACGTTGTATGCGGAGGTTGGTGGGGTGGTAGGTGAGAACCAGTGGGGTTCTGTCTTGGTGGCGGTTGGAGGAGCGGGGCTCAAGGGCGGAGGAGCGGGAAGTGGAGGAGATGCGGTGGAGGGCATCGTCGATCACGTCTGGGGGGAATCTGCGATCCTTGAAGAAGGAGGCCATCTGGGCTGTGCGGTGTTGGAACTGGTCCTCCTGGGAGCAGATGCGGCGGAGACGAAGGAATTGGGAATATGGGATGGAGTTTTTGCAGGGGGCAGGGTGGGAGGAGGTGTAGTCCAGGTAGCTGTGGGAGTCAGTCGGTTTATAGTAGATGTCTGTGTTGAGTCGGTCGCCCGAGATAGAGTTTTTTCCTTGAAGAAGGAGGACATCTCACCTACCACCCCACCAACCTCCGCATACAACGTATCATCCGCCGTCATTTCCGTCACCTCCAAACGGACCCCACCACCAAGGATATATTTCCCTCCCCTCCCCTATCAGCGTTCCGCAAGGACCACTCCCTTGGTGACTCCCTCGTCAGATCCACACCCCCCACCAACCCAACCTCCACCCCCGGAACTTTCCCCTGCGACCGCAGGAAATGTAAAACTTGCGCCCACACCTTCACACTCTCTTCCTCCAAGGCCCCAAGGGATCCTTCCATATCCGCCACAAGTTCACCTGTACCTCCACACACATCATCTATTGCATCCGCTGCACCCGATGTGGCCTCCTCTATATTGGGGAGACAGGCCGCTTACTTGCGGAACGCTTGAGAGAACATCTCTGGGCCGCCCGGACCAACCAACCCAACCACCACGGGCCCAACACTTTAACTCTCCCTCCCACTCCACCGAGGACATGCAGGTCCTTGGACTCCTCCACCGGCAGAACATAACAACACGACGGCTGGAGGAGGAGCGCCTCATCTTCCGCCTGGGAACCCTCCAACCACAAGGTATGAATTCAGATTTCTCCAGTTTCCTCATTTCCCCTCCCCCCACCTTGTCTCAGTTGGTTCCCTCAACTCAGCACCGCCCTCCTAACCTGCAATCTCCTTCCTGACCTCTCCGCCCCCACCCCACTCCGGCCTATCACCCTCACCTTGACCTCCTTCCACCTATCCCACCTCCATCGCCCCTCCCCCAAGTCCCTCCTCCCTACCTTTTATCTTAGCCTGCTTGGCTACTCTCTCTCTCATTCCTGATGAAGGGCTTATGCTCGAAACGTCGAATTCCCTATTCCTGAGATGCTGCCTGGCCTGCTGTGCTTTGACCAGCAACACATTTGCAGCTGTGATCTCCAGCATCTGCAGACCTCATTTTTTACTCGTGTACTCGGCAGCGTCTTCCGCCAGGATCAACTGGGCCAAATGTTCCGGGCTACTGGTGGGTCCGTGGCGGGTGGACTCTCTGCCGGAGGAGTTTCGGGGGTTCCACCCATCTCCTCTACCTGGGGGTCTACCTCAGCCCGACCGAGGAATCCTGGCTGGCCAACTGGCAGGAGCTGGAGGCCAAAGTCTCAGCTCGCCTAGGCCACTGGACAGGACTGCTCCGAGTGCTATCTTACAGGAGCCAAGTGCTGGTCATAAACCAGCTGGTGGCCGCCATGCTGTGGTACCGGCTAGTCACTTTGGTCCCTCCTCCTGGCTTTGTCGCTGACATCCAGAGAACGTTGGTCGACTTCTTCTGGGACAAAAAGATGCACTGGGTTGCTGCGCAGGTGCTGAGTCTCCCTATTGAGGAGGGCGGTCAGTCGCTGGTGTGCGTCCGCACCCAGGTCGCGACCTTCCGCCTTCAGACCTTGCAGCGATACCTTTACGTCGAGCCTCCTCCTCGGTGGTGCGCCCTGGCGACGTATTTTTTCCGCCAGGTGCGTAACCTCAACTACGACACGCAGCTCCTGTTCGTCGACCGTGACGATTTGGAGGTCGCCCTCAAAATGCTGCCGGTCTTTTACCAGGACCTGATCACTGTCTGGAACATGGTCGAATCGCGTCGCGCCTACCCTCCGGCAGGAGTAGCGGCTGTCGTCAGGGAGCCGTTGCTCAGGAATCCACACCTCCGTGCTCGTGAGTTCGAGTGGCTGTCGGAGGGGAGGGCCGTGGCGGCGAGGGCGACCAGGGTCGGGGACGTGCTGGGTGCCGGGGGCCTGGGCTGGACGTTGCCGCAAGACATAGCGAGCAGGGCAGCGGTAGACGTCCGGTACGTGGCCACCGGCATCCGACGCCTTAAAACGGCGGTGCTCAGACCCGACGTAGTGCACCAGTTGGAGGACGCTCAGGTGTGCGGTGGGATCCCGTCCGCACTCACCCCAGCCCGGACGGAATTTCACATTGGCCCCAAGGTCCCGTACTTCCCGCGGGAGCCTGTGCCCCACAACCTGAGCCGCCTCCGAAATTTTAATTTTGTTTCTTTTCAGGAGGTGAAAAGGTGGGCCTTGTATCGACTGCTGCTGCACACCGTCCACCTCTTCTCCCTCATCCACCGCCCGGACACGCCCTGGCGTGCTCATTTGCCACCAGGCGGTGGGGATCCCCAGTGGAGGGCCCTCTACGCAGGAGTCCTCCCCCTTTCTCTCGGGGATCTGGAGTGGAGGGTGCTGCATGCAGCAGTCCCCTGCAACCGCAGATTGCGGTGGTTCACGGACTCCCAGCCCAATTGCTTGTTTTGTGATGCTGTGGAGTCCGTGGACCATGTGTATATTGGGTGTGGGCGTTTGCACACCCTCTTTGATTTCCTCAAAAACCTTCTCCTCTGCTTTTGGTTGCACTTCAGTCCCACGCTCCGGATCTTCGGGCACCCGGTGCGGAAGAGGGAGGGTAGGTCTGAAGATCTCCTCGTGGGTCTGCTCCTGGGCCTGGCCAAACTGGCCATAAACAGGTCCAGGCAGCGGGCCATGGAGGGGGTCGTTAGGCCCGACTGCCTGCCTGTCTTCCGTGGTTATGTTCGAGCCCGGGTGTCCTTGGAGAGGGAGCACGCGGTATCCACCAACACCCTGCAGTTGTTCAGGGAGAAGTGGATGCTGCAGGGAGTGGAGTGCATCATTTCCCCCTCCAACTCTATTTTGATTTAGTCCCTGCCCTCCCCTTCACTGTTTTGATCACACAGCATTGCCCTTTAATGTGAAGGGCACTGCTTGTCACTGGCCACCCGGGTGTTTTCCTATCTTCCTGGTGGTGGAAAGTGAATAAAGATTCGTGCGCTTTGTCTCACTCACTGTGTCTCACACTTGCACGCACACACCATGGGTGCTGGGGAAAAAATAAACGCTACCGCAGTTAGGTGGTAGTGTGGGGGTTAATTTACAAAAAAAAGAGGAGTGCTCCCTCCCCTTCACTGTTTGATCACACAGCATTGCCCTTTGAGGTGAAGGGCACTGCTTGTCACTGGACCGCTTGGGTGTTTAAAAAAAAGAAAGGAAAAATAAAAGAATAGGAGTGTCTCACACAATTATCATTTTCTGAACCTCTTGGAAGAATTTGTAAAGATGAAAGACAAAATATGTCATTTGGTAATAGCCATTACTAAGGCATTTGGTTTTCTGGTGGTAAAACTGCAGTGCCCTATTACATAGACATCATACAAATCTTGTTCCACTAATACAATATTTCATACAGAAATGTGTAAGGCCATAAAATGAACTCCTGAAACTGGTATTTTGTCACTTTATTTGTACATACCTTAATGTACAAATACATTAATTGTACATTAATACCTTACATTAATTGTGTAAAATATTTAAAAAAAAGGATAGGAGTGTCAGAAGTTCTAGGCAAAAGAGAGAGGACTTCAGATGCTGGAAACCAGTGGTTAGATCAGAGTGGTGCTGGAAAAGCACAGCAGGTCAGGCAGCATCCGAGAAGCATCCAAGGCTTTTGACCAAAACGTTGATTTTCCTGCTCCTCGGATGCTGCCTGACCTGCCGTATCAGAGGTTCTGCTCATTCAGAGAGCTGTGTCAAGAACTCTCCATGTGAATATAAAGGATGATTTGATGATGGGATATCAGCCTCTAAGGAGTTATTTCAGTTGAGGAAAGGAAAACTGTTCATTTTAGAGGAAATATGGATAAATATTTGAAACAAAAAGTAAAAATGAATGGGGTCAGATAAAATCTCAGGCTCAATTTGGGATACTGAGGCACAGAGCTGTCAAATGGCCACTTTTTAAGTGTCTGTGTTGATCTCATTCCTTAACGGATGTACTGTGACATTATTAGTATCATCACTAATTAATAAACCTCATATCTTCAATATGCTGGTAAATTTAATTTTGATTCAGCATTTGTGCTGATAATACAGAGCAAATTAATTCCTTTCCTGCTGATTGATTTTTTTGCTGTATCTGCCTTCCTTTTAATTTAAAAGGTGCCCTGAAACAAATTAATTTCAAATATAACCTAATCTCAGCAATTATGTGATGTTGGGTCTTGGTCTCAGTTTTCAATTGCTTTCCAAATGCCTTTCTCCACTACACAGCCTGCTGATTTTGAAAATGGATAATCTGTGTTTGATAAAAACAATGACTGCTGATGCTGGAAACCAGATTCTGGATTAGTGGCGCTGGAAAAGCACAGCAGTTCAGGCAGCATCCAAAGAACAGTAAAATCAACGTTTCAGGCAAAAGCCCTTCAGGAATACAGTCAGAGTGCCTGAAGGGTGTTTGGCCAATCCTTACTTTATCAGTCTAAGGCTGTCTCCCATTGTCCTTCTTCTTCTTTGTGTTCAATCAATTAAATGGACCAACAAAATTTCCTTCATTTAACTGAGGAGGTTTATTAAATATGACAATGCAACTATATGTCAAACCATATTTACTAACAATTTGTTCCTAACTACCTGTTCTGTAAAGAAAATTCCTCCAAGTAACAATTTGCCTTTGAAAAACTCAGGACATGAAAATGGTTCCAGAGATCAAGTGAAAAAAAGGGGCAGAGCTTTCCCTTGGCTGCCTCACCAATCTTACAGTGCTATTTGTAGAACCTGTAGAAGCAATGCCCATCAGGATGTCTCAGGCTGGAAATTTGCCTGAGAGTTCTGCAATCCCAACGTTTTCCGGTTGGAGTTCTTTCAAATGGAACTAATCAGACTGGTATACTATACTTTTGCGAATGTCTACCAGCAACCCCTCAGTCATCCAGCACTATGTTGTCTGCCTCTCCTGTAGTGGGTGCTCAAGGTTCAGTCACATTGGCACAAACACCCAACCCAGCAACAAGTACAGGTAAGCTCAGGTAAAAGTCCTTTTAACTTTCCCCTTTAGTCTTGCAGCAGTTGAGATGGCAGCTAGAGCAGTCGCATGTTCCTCCTGCAGGATGTGGGAGCTCAGAAAGACTTCCATCGTCCCTGATGACTATACCTGTGGGAAGTGCACCCAGCTGCAGCTCCTGGGAGACTATGTTAGGGAGCTGGAGCTGGATGCACTCAGGATCACCCGAGATGTTAAGCGCTTCATAGATAAGAGTTTTATTGAGGTGATCACACTTAAGGTGCAGCCAGAGAGTAGCTGGGTGACCACTAGGAAAGGAAGAGGGAGTAGGCAGAGAGTGCAGGAATCCCCTGTGGCCATTCCCTACGAAAACAAGTATACTGTTGCGAGGGATGAATGCTTAGGGGAAAGCAGCAGTAGCCTGGTCGATGGCACTATGACTGGCTCTGGAGCATAGTGGGAAAGCGTAAAGGTAAACAGGACCTTAGTGACAGGAAACCCGATAGTTAGGGGGACAAGACAACAGATACTGTGGCCGCAAACAGGTATCCAGGTGGTGTGTTGCCTCCCCGATACCAAGGTGTAGAATGTCTTGGAGTGGCTGCAGAATGTTTTCAAGTGAGAGGGTGAGCAGCCAGAAGTTATTGTGCACATTGGCACAAATGACTTTGGTAGAAATAGGGATGAGGTCCTGCAAAGTGATTATAGATAGTGAGGAGAAAGTTACAAACCAGGACCTCGTCAGTGGTATTTGCCAGATTACTTTCAGTGCCACGTGCTACTGATGATAAGAACAGGAGGATATGACGGATGAATGCATGGCTAAAGAATTGGTGCAGGGGGCAGGGATTCAGATTTTTCGATCATTGGTATATTTTCTGGGGCAGAAGTGGCCTGTTCAAGAGGGACGAGTTACATTTGAACTGGATTGGGACCAATATCTTGGCAGCCAGGTTTGCTAATGCTATACATGAGGGTTTAAACTAGCTTGGCAGGGGATTGGAATCCTCAAGAGCAGAGAGGAAATTGTGAGGCTTGAAGGAGATACAGTAATTAGAAATAGTAAAGAGACAGGTCAGGCTTGAACATGATAGGGATCAAGGATTGCCTGTTGGATTAAATTGCATCTATTTAATGAAAAAGGACTGACAGATAAGGCTGATGAACATCAAGGTATTGATAGGTATGTGAGAGTGGAATATTATAGCCATTACAGAATCATGGCTAAGGAGGGACAGGACTGCAGCTTAATGTATCAGGGTACAGGTGCCTTAAGCTGGACAGAGGCACTGGAAAGAGGGAAGGGGGAGTCGCATTTTTGACTAAGGCGAGTATCACAGCAATAATCAGAGACGAAATAACTGAAGGAACACCAGTGAGGCTTTGTGGGTGGAGTAAGAAATACCAAAGGGATGGTGACAGTATTGGGGTTGTACTATAGGTCCCCAAATAGTCAGCGGGAATTAGAGAAACAAATATGCAGGGAAATTGAGAAGACTTGCAGGAGCAACAGGGTTGTCATAGTCAGGGATTTTAATTTTCCTGACATAGACTGGGACTGCCAGAGTGTTAAGGGTTTAGATGGGGTAGAATTTGTTAAGTGTGTTCGGGAAAGTTTCCTCAAGCAGTGTACAGAGGGTCAAGGAGAAGGGTCAAAACACAACCTACTCTTGGCAACTAGAGCAGGACAGCTAACGGAGGTGACAGTGGGGGAGCACTTTAGGACTAATGACCATAGTTCTATTAATTTTAAAATAGTTATGGAGAGGCACAAAACTGGTCCACAGGTTCAAGTTCTAAATTGGGGCAAGGTGAACTTTGATGGAATTAGACAGGAGCTTGCAGGGTTGGACTGGAGTAATTTGTTTGCAGGCAAAGCAACCTTGGGCAAGTGGGAGGCCTTTAAAAGTGAGGTAACTAGAGTTCAAGGTCTTTATGTTCATGGGAGCCTGAAAGACAAGGTTGACAGGAATAGGGAACCCTGGATGTCAAGAGATATTGAGGCTTTGAAAGAAAAAAAGGAAGTATGGTTCACATGCAGTCCGCTGGGAACAAGTGATTCCCAAGAAGGAAATCAGGAGGGTGAAAAGGGGGCATGAGATAGCCTTGGCTGAGAAGATTAAAATGAATCCAAAGAAGTTCTTTAAGTATATTAGAGAACAAAGAATAACTAGAGAGAGACTACCACCCCTCAAGGACCAATGTGAACATGTATATACAGAACCACAAAAAATTACCATGGAGAAAGACATGAAGACACAGGAATTTGGGGAAGTTAGTTGTCATATCTTGGGGACATTCTATATCACAGTAGAGGAGGTGTTGTAGCTTGTGTGCAACCGCACTATGACATCTGTTATTCTATTACTGAAATGTTGATCGTTATTTCTGCTGCCCAGAAACTGGAGGTATGATTAGTGATGGCACAGACTATAATGTCCCTTCCATTATCTGGCTCACCAAGAATTTCTCCCACTCTTACTGCCTAATATTGTCATGTATCAGAAGCATTTGGAGAGTGATATTTAATCTTGTTTGCTTGTATGTTATGTCAAGTAAAAATGAAAATGAATGTGATATAGGTTATGCTGACATAGGTTTGAAGATTATAGTTTCCCATGATGTTACTGCCATGTCTTTTTCAATGGAAAGATCCTGGGATATTCAAAGCCAGAAGTTCCAGGTTCAAGTCTTACCCTAGGACATGATAGCCAATGAAGGTGTGTTCATAAAACAACTACACAGGTTGAGTATCAATCTGCAGATCCTTCCAGCTGCTTTATCAATGACATTTTCTCCATCATAAGGTCAAAGATGGGAATGTTCAGCATCAATCAGCATGCCTCATGTTCTAAAGTAATACATTTCCGAAGCAATCAAGACCTAGAGAACATTCAGTCTGCACACAAGTGCCAGGTAATGACCATCTCCAAAACAGAGAGTCCAACCACTATTTCTTGATGTTCAATGGCATTACCATTGCTGAATCCCCCACTCTGAACATCCTGGGGTTACTATTCAACAGAAGCTGAATTGAAACAATCAATACAAGAATGGTGCTTACAAAAGCAGATCAAAGCCTAGGAACGGTATAATGAATAACTCACCTCCTAGCTTCCCACTGCATATCTACAATGTGAAAATTAGCAGTGTGATGGAATACTCCCCATTTGCATGGAGGAGTACAGCAGCATTCATGAAGCTTGACAGCACCCAAGACAAAACAGTATGCTTGATGGCACCCTGTCTAACACCTTCAACATGGACACCCTTTATCCCTGATGTGTAGTGGCACCAATATGTATCATCTAAATGATACACTGCAACTATTTATCTAGACTCTTTACATTGAATCTTCCAAACTTGCAACCCCCAGAAGGATAAGAGCAGCAGAAGCATAAAAACATCAGCACTTGCATATTCCCCTCCAAAAGACACACTATCTTGATTTGAAACACTGCCATTCCATCAAAATCTGGTCAAAATCCATGAACTCCTTTCCCACCAAAACTATGGATGTCACTCCACCCCAAGGACTGCAAAGCCATAGAATAAGAGTCATAGATTTATGTAGCATGGAAACAGACCCTTTAATCCAACTCATCCCTGCCAACCAGATATCCTAACCTACTCTAGTCAGATTTGTCAGCATTTGGCCTATATCCCTCAGAACCTTTCCTTGTCATGTATCCATTCACTAGTTCCACCATTTCCACTGGCCTCACCCTCTGTGTGAAAACGTTGCCCCTTAGGTCCCTTTTGAATCTTTCCCCTCTTGCCTCAGACCTATGCCCTCTAGTTTTAGACTCTCCCACCCCACGGAAAAGGCCTTGGCTCTTCACCCTATCTATGCCCCTCTGATTTTATAAACCTCTCTAAGAAAAAAAGGAAAATAGCCCCAATCTAGTCAGCCTCTCCCTGTAGCTCAAATGCTCCAATCCTGGCAACATCCTTGTAAATCTCTTCTGAACCCTTTCAAGTTTCACAACGTCCTTCCTATAGCAGGGAGACCAGAAGTGCACAAAGTATTCCAAACGTGGCCTAACCAATGTCCTATACAGCCGCAACATGATCTCCCAAAACCTATACTCAATGCACTGACCAATAAAGGCAAGCATACCAACGGCTTCTTCACTGTCCGGTCTAACTGGGACTCCACTTTAAGGAACTATGAACCTGCACTCCAAGGTGCCATACTATTAAGTGTATAAGCCCTAATTTTTTTTTAAAAATGCAGCACCTGCCACTCCTCAGTCCGTGGCCCACCAATTTTGTTGTCAACTGCAAATGTACTATGCATCTTTCTGATATGGAGGTACTCAGGTGGACAAGGTCAGAAGTCAGATGACACCAGGTTATAGTCCTTTGAAAGCTTGTGATTTCAAATAAACCGGTTGAACTATAACCTGGTCTCATTTGACTTCTGACATTTACCTTACCTTCTATATCCAAGTCATTTATATAAACGACAAAAAGCAGTGAACCCAGCACCGATTTTTGAGGCACACTGCTGGTCACAAGCTTCCAGGCTGAAAAGCAAGATTTAAGATTACTCTTCAAGGGCAATTAGGAATGGACAATAAATATTGACTTAGGCAGTGATCAAGCAAAAGGTTACAATTTAATTACCAGAATCTGAATTTGAAGCCTCTTCATCTGTGCCATATTCAGGATTTGACAGCTAATGCAAGTTAGCAAAACCCTGTGGTGACAGTTTCTTTTGCAGAGGGGTCATAATTGATGCCCGACTGATAGCATTAAATGTATGAGAGTCACATTGGCCTACAAAACAGAAGAAGAACCTTCACTCCATCAAATCTACGACAATCAAAAACAATCACCAAACTGTTCCAATCCCATTTAGCAAAGTTGTCCAGAATCTTCTGCTGTCTAAGAATCGAAGTTCCTTTTGACAGCAATCTCTATATTCTGCATTTTGTGCTTCCACAGGAGGATTGCACATTCTACACAGTGATTACCTGAGGTACGGTGATTTGGCATAGGATGTTCATAGCTGCAGAAAATAAACCCTAACTCATTTCCTTTATCCTGCTTGGCTCTGCTTTGGTCTTGCAGTTTTCTTGTTGGTGTGTGTGGCCTGCAGTGAGCCTTACACGGCCAGCTCGTGTGGCAGCACGCGGCCATTCTCTAACCGCCTGCCGGTTTGAATTTGGCGTGGGAACGGAGAGATGCTCTCTACGCAGCTGTCCAACCCGCCTCATTCTGTCTGAAAAAAAACACCCCGTCTGGTTTAAATTCAGGTGTACATGTTCCAGAGCCTTCCATGTGATGTATTTGCGGTGTGTTATTCATTCATCCTTCTGACAATTTCACAACAGTGACCCTGGAAAATAAGGAAATCTTGGCGAGTTGATAGCTGTTAACGTGAACTGACAATATTGTGGGTCCAGTTTTTATGTAACTTGGGGAAAAAAATAACTGCTATATATTAGAATATTGTGTTCAGTTCTGGTCGCAATGTAGATGCTTAGAGAGGATGCAGAGGAGATTTACCAGGATGCTGCCTGGATTGGAGGGTTGTCTCATAAAGAAAGGTTGAGGGAGCTAGGGCATTTCACACAGGAGACAGGCAAGAAAGAAGTGACTTGATAGAGGGGGACAAGGTAATGAGAGACATAAATAGAGCAGATAGCAGAGACTTTTCCCCAGGGTAGAAATGGCTGTCATGATGGGTCATAATTTTAAGGTGATTGGAGAAAGGTATAGGGGAGATGTGAGGGGTAGGTTCTTTACACAGAGCGGTGAATGCGTGGAGTGCACTGCCAGAAGTGGTACTGGAGTCAGATACATTAGGAACATTTAAGCGACTGCTGGACAAACACACGGATGGCAGTAAATTAAGGGGTGTGTAGATTAGACTGACCTTAGATTAAGATAAATGCTCAGCACAACATTGTGGGCCGAAGGACCTAGATTTAGATTAGATTCCCTACAGTGTGGAAAGGCCCTTTGGCCCAACAAGTCCACACTGACCCTCCGAAGTGTAAACCACCCAGCCACATTTCCCTCTGACTAATGTACCTAACACTATGGGCAATTTGGAATGGCCAACTCTCCTGACCTGCACATGTTTAGACTGTGAGAGGAAACCGGAGCACCTGTAGGAGACCCATGCAGACAGGGGGAGAATGTGCAAACTCCACCCAAGGCTGGAATCAAGCCTGGGTCTCTGGCTTGGTGAGGCAACAGTGCTAACCACTGAGCCACTGTGCTGCCCTGTACAAGATTAGATCCAAGTTTAACATAAATTGTGCTCCTTTAGAAGTGCTTTGTTAATTTATGTTACTACTTTTAATTAGTTGTTATTGATGTGCTCTCTCTTTCCCCTGGTATAAATGTATCAATTTGAACAACTTTGTGAATTTTGGTCATTTTTATATGGCAGTACTAGATGAATTTGATATCATTCTTGGTGATAGGTATCCTAGCCACAGACCAACTCACTAGGATACCTGTTTTGTAACTTTCCATACTCTCCTTGAAAATGGAAAGCCAATTTAGGTCTGATAGTACTTTTCCTCTGGT
Organism: Hemiscyllium ocellatum; assembly: GCF_020745735.1. Classification (NCBI taxonomy): domain Eukaryota; kingdom Metazoa; phylum Chordata; class Chondrichthyes; order Orectolobiformes; family Hemiscylliidae; genus Hemiscyllium; species Hemiscyllium ocellatum. The sequence continues at coordinate 3,565,138 of NC_083422.1, read as the reverse complement.
GCTGTTGGTTCAAGTCCCGCTCTAGACGTTTGATCGATTTTAGGCTGGCGGTTGGTGCAATATTGAGAGAGCGCTGCATTGTTAGCGACGGCATCTTTTGGATGAGATTTTAATCTGTGTCTTCATCTGTCCTCTTTAGGCAGGTATAAAAAGTTCCATGACACTATTTCAAAGAAAAATGAAATGTCTGCCTTGCTGTTTATTCCTCAGCTAATGTCAAAAAGTACATAAGCTGGTCATTAATGCTTTGTGCAAAGTGGATGCATTTTCTATGTTACAACAATGACTACACTTCTAAAATGCCTCATTGGTTGAAAAGCTCTTGGATGTCTCAAGGTTGTAAAATATGCTATGTACGTACAATTCACTTATTGTTCCTTTAAGTCATAGACATGTACAGCATGGAAAAAGACCCTTTGGTCCAACCTGTGCATGCCAACCAAATATCCCAACCAATCTAGTTCCACCTGCCAGCACCCAGCCCATATCCCTCCAAACCCTTCCTATTTATATACCCATCCAAATGCCTCTTAAATGTTGCAATTGTACCAGCCTCTACCACTTCCTCTGGCATCTTATTCCACACCCGTACCATCCTCTGTGTGAAAAAGTTGCCCCTTAGGTCTCTTTTATATCTTTCCCCTCTCACTCTAAATCTATGCCCTCTAGTTCTGGACTCCCCCATCCCAGGGAAAAGACTTTGCCTATTTACCCTATCCATACCCCTCATGATTTTGTAAACCTCAATAAGGTCACCCCTCAGCCTCTGATGCTCCAGGGAAAACAGCCCCAGCCTGTTCAGCCTCTCCCTATAGCTCAAATCCTCCAACCCTGGAAACATCCTTGTAAATCTTTTCTGTAAACCCTTTGAAGTTTCAACACTTTTCTCAATAAAAAGAATTGACTGTAGCATTATAAACAGTCGCACATTCTGCCTGTATTCTACTGGCATACTATGTCATGAGTATAGTGCATTACTGTTCCATTTAAACAGTAATACATAAAATGTATTAAGTTAAAAATCACACAACACCAGGTTATAGTCCAACAGGTTTAATTGGAAGCGTACTAGCTTTCATCAGGTGATAGTGGAGGGCTTGATTGTAACACAGAATTTATAGCAAAAATTTACAGTGTGATGTAACTGAAATTATACATTGAAAAATTGATTGTCTGTTAAGCCTTTCATCTGTTAGAATACAGTGATAGTTTCACTGCTTTCATGTGTAAATCACAAAACCCTTCTTTTTAAAGTTGCATTCTTGGGTTAGCTGCTAACAATGGTGATAGCTACACAATATATTGAAGGTGTTACCCCCCTGTGTTCTCTGTCTATGACCTGACGTTCAGATTGATTCTAATCTAATAAATGAGATAACAGTGTTTTACACAAATTCCTGCAGTTTTTGAGCTCAGAGTTCTACATGAATATATGCAGTTTTTGAGCAAAGTGCAATGTAACTCTGCAATACAAATTCACCCCACACAAAATATGTGTGCATGTGGGTCTTTGTCTGTCTGGGGTGGAGGTTGTGAGTGTGAGAAAGTGTGTGTGTGTCTATAAGGGTGTGTGTGGGTGTCTGTGTGTACCTGTGTCTGTGTGTATGTGAGAGTGTGTGTGTGTAGGAATATCTGTGTGTGTGTAGTGCAATGGTGATCACCTGTAATGTGACATGAACCCAAGGTCCCGGTTGAGGCCCTCCCTATGGGTACCGAACTTAGCTATCCGCCTCTGCTCGGCCACTTTCCTCTGCTGTCTGTCCCGAAGTCCATTTTGGAGGATGGTCACCTGAAGGTCCAAGGCTGAATGTCCTGGACCACTGAAGTGTTCCCCAACTGGGAGGGAACCCTCCTGTCTGTTGATTATTGTGTGGTGCCCATTCATCTGTTGTCAATGTATTTACATTGTCATTACAAAAAGGAAATTGAGTTACACACCTTCACCTTTGATTAAAGTTCAGCTCATACAAAATCTGTTCAGCATATTTCAGCGTTGTTTATTCAGTCATGGGATGTGAACATTGGTTCCCTTCCCTACTTGACTTTGAATTGAGTGGTTTCACTTGGCCATTTCAGAGGACAATGAAGAGTCTGAATAGGATAAAAAGTCCGCTGACTTTCCAAAAGTAATTGTCTTGTTTTATCCCTATCCAGTTTTATTTAAGCCTTTTTCGACAGTACAGGTATTTCAGTTGGCAGTAAACATTTACTGATAAAGCAGCTTGCTCCAGCTATTTTATGGGCATTTTACATTGTTGAGTCTGGAATTATGTGTATGTTAGACCAGGTAAGGATGGCAAATTTTCTTCCCTCGCAAATGTAATGAAAGAAGGTTGGAGTTTTTGATAGTATAGTTGTCATGGTCATCATTGTTGAGACTACCCTTCAATTCCAGTAGTTAAATGAATTTAAATTCCACCAGCTATTAGTTTGGGATGACATTAGCCTGTGCCTCTGGATTATTATAAAGTGATACTACCCCATCATGTCACCATTTCCCTATTTATCAATTAAGATCATTTTGACTGACCTGCATTGGATTCTTGTGCCCCTAATTAAATTCTCAGCTTTCTACTTAAATCTTTCTATCTGTTCCAGTCTGACAGTCTCCTCTGTAATTGAGGAGCAGTTACTCAGTGAGTGGAAGAGATTTGTTTGAAATAGACAATAGACAATAGGTGCAGGAGTAGGCCATTCTGCCCTTCGAGCCTGCACCACCATTCAATATGATCATGGCTGATCATAAATAGAATGCAATGTAGAGATCAGAGCTCAAGGAAGTGAGGAAACAGCAGGTTACTTCCAGTGACAGATCAAAGTGTGAGCCTGGACACAGAAGAAGCTCTCACTCCAACATGATGGCAAAGTGACAATACTGCATTCGAGCTCCTGGCCCAGGGCTCATCTGCTTCTATCTAGTTTCTCTTTTTTTCCTTTTTACTTTTACTTAAATTCTTTTGTTTTGCTCTCTTTTTTTCTTTCTCTTTCTTCTATGAATCCTTTTTGGCACCTTCAGTATACAAGAGTGGGCCTGGCCTCTCGAACATCTGTGGCAGTTGTGGCAGGACATGGTTCCTCAGGGAGAGCGAGCCCTCAGAGAGCTTGCAACAGCAGTGAATGTGGGCCTAGCAGCGAGAGATAATGTCAGAGCATAGCAACTTTGCTGGTGGGCCCTCCTGCGCAGGACTTGAGGTGATGGCAGTGGCACAGGCTTTCAAAATGGTGGTGATATTAAAACAACTTCTGCCATCAGTGGAGGAGGTTGCCAGCCTTGTAATCGTGATTAGATTACTTACAGTGTGGTAGCAAACACAAATTCCTTAACTTTTTTTTAGTAAATTCAGTCCATAAATGTTGATAGATTATCCAAATCTTCCTCGGTATTTAATTCTGAGCCTCTCACTCTGAGAATACTTCACATCTGATCTTACTTCCAGATAGAAATGACAGTGTCAAAGCTGTATTATGATTTCTCACTTCACTTTTTCATCATCATACATTGCAGCTTGACAGGACATCCATTAGAAATTATACTATCCTGACACTTTAGGCTAGGTTACACTCATTCTTCCCAAACAAAACTCAAATTAAAATTATTATCCTAAAAAACACTCATATGTTTCCAATCTTCATCTTTAGGTGATCATCCTCTGCTACCAATGTCAACTCAGATCCAATGAGACAGAAACAAGACTGCTTTGATATAGCTAACAAGAATCCAGAACAATATGAAGAAATGCATGACTACAGTCAGAGAAATTTTTAGTGATTGTTGCGAGGGTTAACAAGACAATTAGAGTCACAGAGTCAGGCAGCACAGAAACTGACCCTCTGGTCCAACTAGTTGATGCCAACCAATAATCCAAACTAAATTAATCCCACCTGTCTGCACTTGGCCCATATGCCTCCAAACATTTCTTAGTCATGTATTTATCTAAACGTCTTTTAAATGTTGTTACTGAACCCGCATGCGCCACTTATTCAGGAAGTTCATTGCACACATGAACCATTCTCTGAGTAAAAACACTGCTTCATGTCCTTTTTAAATCTTGCTTCTCTTATCTTAAAAATATGCCCCCTTGTCTTGAACTGCCCCACCATCTGCCATTCATCTTATTTATATGCCTCATAATATTATAAACCTCTATAAGATTACCTCTTAACTTCCTATATACTCATGAAAAAAAGTCCCAGCCTATCCAGCCTCTTCCATAACTCAAATCATCCATTCGCAGCAACATCCTGGTAAATCTTTTCTGAACCCTCTCCAGATTAATATTGTCCTTCCGAAAATTGGGCGACCAGAATAAGCCACAGTACTCCAGAAGAGGTGACACCAACACTCTGTACAATCTCAACATAATGTCCCAACTCCTATATTCAAAGGTCTGAGCAATGAAGGCAAGCATGCTAAATGCCTTCTGAACCACCCTCTCTATATGTGATGCAAACTTCAAAGAATTATGTACCTGAACAGGTCTGTGTCCTACAACACTACCCAGGGCCCTACTTTTAATTCTATAAGTCTTGTCTTTATTGGTTTTACCAAAATGCAATACCTCATATTTATCCAAATTAGACTCCATCTGCCACTATTCAGCCCATTGACCCAATTGATCAAGATCTCTTTGTAATCTTAAATAACCTTCACTGCCCTATGTACAATCAACTCTTACTGTCACCCACAAACTAACTAACCATGCCTTCTGTATTCTCATCAAAACTATTTAGAGTCAGAGTCATATAGCACAGATACAGACCCTTTGGCCCAACAAGTCCATGCCAAACGTAATCTCAAACTAAACTAATCCCACCTGCCTGCTCCTGGCCTATGTCCCTCCAAACCTTTGCTATTCATGTATCCATTCAAATGTCTTTTAAACGTTGTAATTGTACCTGCATCCACCACTTCTTCAGGAAGTTCATTGCACACTCGAACCACCCTCTGTGTAAAAAAAAATTGCCTAATCTTTTTCAAATCTCTCTCCTCTCACCTTAAAAATATGCTTTCTAGTCTTGAAATTCCCCATCACAGGGAAAAGATGACCACGTCAACTATATCTATATCTCTCACTTTTTTATAAACTTTTAAATGGTAAATAAAAATGGATCAAGCATCAATCTCTATGGACCTCTGCTGGTCACAGGCCTCAAGTCCAAAAATCAACCCTTCACCATCATTCCCTGTCTCCATCCATAAAGCCAATTTTGTATCCAATTGATAAGTTCGCTCTGAATCTCATGTGATCTAACTCTACTAATGACTCCACCATGCAGAACCTTGTCAAATGCTTTAGTAAAGTCCCAAGTAAACAATGTCTACCACTGCGTCCTCAATTTTCTTAGTTACTTCCTCAAATAACTTTGTGGGCGGCACAGTGGCACAGTGGTTAGCACTGCTGCCTCACAGCACCAGAGACCTGGGTTCAATTCCCGCCTCAGGCGACTGACTGTGTGGAGTTTGCACGTTCTCCCCGTGTCCGCGTGGGTTTCCTCCAGGTGCTCTGGTTTCCTCCCACAGTCCAAAGATGTGCGGGTCAGGTGAATTGGCCATGCTAAATTGCCCGTAGTGTTAGGCAACAGGTAAATGTAGGGGCATGGGTAGGTTGTGCTTCGGCGGGTCGGTGTGGACTTGTTGGGCCGAAGGGCCTGTTTCCACACTGTAAGTAATCTAAACTCAATCAAGTTTGTGAGACACAATTTTCCTTACACAAAATCATGCTGACTATCCCTAATGACTCATTGCCTCTCCAGATGCATATAAGTCCTATCTTTCAGAATCACTTCCAACAATTTACCCACCACGAAGTCAGACCCACAGGTTCCCAGACCTCTCCTTACATCCCTTCTTAAACAAAGACACAACATTAACCAGTCATCCGGCCTGCACCTCACCCGTAGTTATAGATGCAAGGGGACCCACAATTTCCTTCCTAACTTCCCATAAATCCTGGGATACACTAGATCAGGTCCCAGAGATTTATCCACCTTTATATTCGCTCAAGACTCCAACACTTGCTCTTCTGTAATGTGAACTGTTTTCAAAACATTAATATTTATTTCATTGAGTTCTCTGGACTCATTCTTTCTAAACATTAAAAACTGATGTGAAATATTCATTTAATATCTCCTGACGTTCAACCTTCTGGTCACCCAGTTATAGGAAGGATATTACCAAGCTGGAGAGGGTTCAGAAAAGATTTACCAAGATGTTACCAGGTATGGAAGCTTTGAGTTATAAAGAAAGGCTGGATAGGCTGGGACTTCTTTCACTGGAGCACAGGAGGTTGAGAGGTCATCTGATAGACATTTATAAAATAATGAGAGCTATAAATAGAATTATTGATAGTTGCCTTTTCCTTAGGATAGGGGATTTTAAGACTAATAGGCACATTATTAAGGGAGAGGAGGGCGTTTTAAAAAAGCCATAAGGGGTAAACATTTTACACAGAGGGTGGTTTGCATGTGGAATGATCTTCCTGAGAAAGTGATGGATGTGGGTACTATTACAACATTTAAAATACATTTGGATAGATACATGAATAGGAAAGATTTGGAGAGATATGGTCCAGGAGCAGGCAGGTGGACTAGTTTAGTTTGGGATTATGTTTGGGATTGGTTGGACCGAAGGGTCTGTTTCTGTGTTATATGACTCTATGACAAAGGTGACCTCTTTGACCTTTAAGGGGCCCTACTCTTTCTGGTTGCTGTCTTGCTCTTAATGTACTTCTGCAGCCTTCTCTTCTGTGTAACTTAGTCCTTTCAATCCTGTCACATGGTATTGTTGAGCTATGAAATGCCCAACTGAAATGTAAAACTTACTGCTCTGCCTTTCTCATTTGTGCTTGAGTGATGTTCTCAAAGTCACAAGACAATTAAACCAATTTTATAAACATGGATTCTAGTCAAGACACTTATTCAGGAAAATAGGGTTAGCAATACACATTTTTTTTAAATTTGTGCTCCACATGGGCAAGGCCATTCCTGAAACTTTGTTCTTTTCATGGGATGTAGGCATTTCTGTCAAGTCCAGCATTTAATGCTCATTCCCAACTGCTCATGAGAAGGTAATATTGGACTGCCTCTTGAACTGTAATACATGTTGTATATGTTCATCCACAGAGCTGTTAGGAAGTGAGTTCCAGGCTTTTAACCCAGCAACAGTGAAGAAATGGTGGTGAGATTCCAAGTCAGTGTGGTGTGTGGCTTGTAGAAGAATTTGCAGTTGGTGGTGTTTCCGTGCTTCTGCTGCCCTATTCTTCTAGATTGCAGAAATTGGGGGCATGGAAGGTGCTCTTGAAGACCTCTGGTTGAGTTGCTGTAATACATCTTAGAAATGGCACATAATGCTGACACTGTGTGTTAAAGGTGGAAGTACTGAATTTTGAAGGTGGTGTTGGAAATAGTCATTGCCTGGCACTTGTGTAGTATAAATGCTACATTCCATTAATCAAGTAAAGCCTGAAAACTGTTCAGTTATTTCTGCATGTGGACATGATTCATTATCTAATATTAATAGTGCTAAACATTTTGCAATCATCCGTAAATATTCCCACTTCTTACCCAATCATGAATGAAGGTTTTGTTGAAGCAGTTGAAGATGGTTTAGTTAAGGATAATAGGCCCGATACTAGTTTGAGGCCTGAGGAACTCATGCAGTAACGGTGGAGATGATTAATCTCCAACAACTACAACTACAACATCCGTGTCAAGAACAAAAACAGAAATTGCTGGAGAAACTGGCAGCATCAGTGTAGAGAAAGTAGAGTCAATCTTTCAAGTCCAGTGACCATATTGAGGTGTATAAATCATGAACGGCATAGATAGGATGAATGCAAGAATGCAGGAATGGGAAATTGAAAACGAGAGGAGAAGATGAGAGGAGAAAGAATTAAGAAGGACCTGAGGGGTAACTTCTTCACACAGAGAGTGGTGCGCATATGGAATGGGCTGCAGAGAAAATGGTTGATGCAGGTACAATAGCAACATTTATAAAAAAAATTTGATTGGCACACACAAGGATATGGACCAAATGCGAGCAATTGGAACTAGCTGAATGGGCACCATGATCAGCATTGACCAGTTTGGGCAAAGGGCCTGTTTCCATGCTGTGTTACTCCATGAGTCTATGACCCATCTTCAAAACTGTTCTTCTCTGACTTGACTATGCCTTATTATTTCTGTGTTGTCGCTCCACCAGGTTGACAGTTTCAATTTAAAATGTGCATGCTGCTGTTTCCACTTTCTCTATTGCAGCAGGGTTGACCTTCGGCTTGACAGGAACAATGGACAGGGAGTATGCCAGGTGACGAGGTTATAGATTCTGGTTGAATATAATAATGCTGCTGTCAGTGGCCCACTGCATCTCACAGAATGCCAGTTTTGAATTGTTAGGTAAAAGTATAACTCAGAAATTTTATCTAGTGCACTAAAATATTCACAAAACTGTTTAGCTTAATCAGTTTTAATTAATAAACAAAGACATCCATTAAAGTGCTTATGCAAAAGTACAGCATTCATTCTTAGTTGCAGAACGTGCCTTTTTCCAAACTTAATATTTTTAATACAAACTTACGCATAACTTATCACTGTTATAAAAATTCAAAAGACCAGAATCTTGAGTAATTTTCTTCACTTTAAAAAGGATAAATATAAGGAAGTGTTCTTGCTTATACAGCACCTTTCATGATATCACAGTGCTGAAAAGTCAATGAAGTACTGTTCAGGTGTTATCACTGATGTAACATAGTCAAACAGTGCACAGTTCCACAAATAGCTATGAAAGAAACGATTATACCAGCTGAAAGATAAATGTTGGCTCAACCAGATGCCCTATTCTTTTTAAATAGTGCTATGGGATTTTTCACATCAACTTGAAGAAATGTTAAGGCATCAAATTGAGTATTATATCAAAAGATAATACTTCTGACAGTGATACACTCCCTCAAGTACCGCATAATGCTCTCAATTTACATTATGTGCTGAAATTTTAGGAATGAGTTTTTTTGTCCCACAAATTAGAGGGTTGCTAGTTTGCCAAGCCTGACACCTTATCTCAGTTATGATTATCCATTGTAACAATGGAGAAATAGTTTATATTTAACTAGATTATAAAATATGAATTTAATTTTAAGAGGGTTATGTGAATTTCCTCATACACCTAAGATTGACATATGCTACAATCAGAAAAATTATTGTTATGCAAGCAAGTGCAATAACATTCTTCCATATGGCCCACAAATCAAATCCACTTCCTTGCCCACACAAGTACTCTTCACCATAACATCTAAAAGAAAAACAAAATTCAATTTTAGATGCATTGGAAAAGTACAAATCATATCTTATATCATGAACACATGTAAGATATAAATTTGGCAATGCTGAAATCTAATTATTAGAAAATCAATCCATGAGTGAGATAGCCACAACTCAAACATAAATCATTCTCTAGCCATGTTCCCATTGGGTAAGGCTTTCCATTGAGAAGACAACTTTGGAAAATCAAGCCTTTGAAACAAACCAGCGCAATAGTCAAATCGTCTGGTATGGCAGCAGCAAATAACTTGACTTCAGTCACTGATGCACCTTGGGACTCTGAGGATATCCCAAAATATACACATGTGCAGAAGTTGTCAGTCAAGCATGAATAATACAACAAAACAGAAATTGTTGGTGAAACTCAGTGGATCTGGTAACAAAGTCACATTAGTGAAACATAGAGGGAAAACATTGTGTTATTGGTAGATTTACAATCTTTACTTAGAGTCATAGAGATGTACAGCACAGAAACAGACCCTTTGGTCCAACTCATCCATCTGACCAGATATCTTAATCTAATCTAGTCCCAGTTTTCAGCACTTGGCCCATATCCCGATAAACCCTTACAATGACAGATGCCTTTTAAGTGTTGTAATTTTACCAGCCTTCACCAGTTCCTCTGGCAGCTCATTCCACACACGCACCATCCTCTGTGTGAAAATTTTGCCCCTTAGGTCCCTTTTCATCTCTCCTCTCTCACCCTAAACCTATGCCCTCTAGTCCTGGACTCCCTCACCCCAAGGAAAATACCTATTTATCCTATTCATACCCTCATGATTATATATATCTCTATAAGATCACCCCTCAGCCTCCAATGCTCCAGAGAAAACAGCCCTAACCTATTCAGCCTCTCCCTATAGCTCAAATCCTCCAACCCTGGCAACATCCTTGTAAATCTTTTCTGAACCCTTTCAAGTTTCACAACATCCTTCTGAAAGGAAGGAGACCAGAATTGCACACAATATTCCAAAAGTGGTCTTTCCAATGTCATGTTCAACCGCAACATGACCTCTCAACTCCTATAGATTAGAGTGGTGCTGGAAAAGCATAGCAGGTCAGGCAGCAGGAAAATCGACGTTTCGGGCAAAAGCCCTTCATCAGGAATAGAGGCAGAGTGCCTGCAGAGTGAAGAGATAAATGAGAGAGGTGGGGGGGGGGGCGCAGAAAGTAGCATAGAGAATGACCTGGGGGTTACAGTGAGAGAGAGACTCACTGAGATTCTTGTAGAGAGAGCAGGAAAACTTCTTCAAGGCAGGCATCCTTGCAAGAGATTTGCAGTAGGGTTAAAATCAACGAGGTAAAAACAAGGACTGCAGATGCTGGAAACCAGAGTCTAGATTAGGTGAATTGGCCATGCTAAATTGCCCGTAGTGTTAGGTGAAGGGGTAAATGTAGGGGAATGGGTCTGGGTGGGTTGCGCTTCGGCAGGTTGGTGTAGACTTGTTGGGCCGAAGGGCCTGTTTCCACACTCTAAGTAATCTAATTAGAGTGGTGCTGGAAAAGCACAGCAGGTCAGGCAGCATCCAAGGAGCAGGAAAATCGACGTTTCAGACAAAAGCCCTTCACCAGGAATAGAGACAGGGTGCCTCCCAACTCCTATACTCAATACTGAATGTAGCTCAATTGCAATGACAGATAAATAACTCAGCCAGCTTTTTGGGCCTGAGGTAGGTACACAAAGTTGGGAAATGTTTTGACTATCTCAAGCAAAGTGAAGGAAACTTCTTTCTAGGGTGGGTACATAGAGTCATTGAGATGTACAGCATAGAAACAGACCCTTCGGTCCAAATCATCTATGCTGACCAGATATCCTAACCTATTCTGGTATTTATACATGTTTATATTTATATATTTATATTTGCTGGGATTTATTTTGTCACTCCTTACTTAGACAAGATAAGGAGGTGTCAAGAGCTAGTAGCTTCTGTTACTTTGGTTGATTAACATTCTTATGAAGTTGTTGAAATAGCAATTTTAAAAGAAAGTGTTATGATCTCAGCTGGGTCTATTAACAAATCAATCAAATGCTAGATAGAAACCTGGTAACAGATCATATTTTAATTTGTTTTATACCATTCATAGAACATAGAACATTATAGCACAGTACAGGCCTTTCAGCCCTCGATGTTGTGCCGACCTGTGAAACCAATCTGAAGCCCATGTAACCTACACTATTCATTGTCATCTGTATGCCTATCCAATGACCATTTAAATGCCCTTAAAGTTGGTGAGTCTACTGCTGTTATAGGTAGTACATTCGACGCCCCTACTACTCTCTGAGTAAAGAAACCTCTGACATCTGTCCTATATCTATCACCCCTCAATTTAAAGCTATGTCTCCTCATGCTAGCTATCACCATCTGAGGAAAAAGATAGCGATGGCTAGCACGTCCAACTTATCTAACCCTATGATTACCTTATATATCTCAATTAAGTCACCTCTCAATCTTTTTCTCTCTAACGAAAACAGTCTCAAGTCCTTCAGACTTTCCTCGTAAGACCTTCCCTCCATACCAGGCAACATCCTAGTAAATCTCCCCTGAACCCTTTCCAAAGCTTCCACATCCTTCCTATTGTGCAGTGACCAGAACTGTACGCAATCCTCCAATTGCGACCGCATCAGAGTTTTGTACAGCTGCAGCATGACCTCATGGTTCTGAAACTCAGTCCCTCTACCAATCAAAGCTAACACACCGTATGCCTTCTTAATGATCCTATCAACCTGAATGGCAACTTTCAAGGATCTATATACCTGGATACCGAGATCTTTCTGCTCATCTACATTACCAAGAATTTCACCATTAGTCCAGTAATCTCCATTCCTGTTACTCCTTCCAAAGTGAATCATCTCACACTTTTCTGCATTAAACTCTATTTGCCACCTCTCAGCCCAACTCTGCAGTGTATCCATATCCCTCTGTAACCTACACCATCCTTCAGCACTATCCACAACTCTACCAACCTTAGTGTTGTCCACAAATTTACTAACCCATCCTTCTATGCCCTCATCCAGGTCATTTATAAAAATGATAAACAACAGTGGACTCAAAACAGATTCTTGCGTACACCACTAGTAACTGAACTCCAGGATGAATATTTTTCATCAACCACCACCTTTTGTCTTCTTTCAGCTAGCCAATTTCTGATCAAAACCACTAAGTCACCCTCAATCCCATGCCTCTGTATTTTGTGCAGTAGTCTACCATGGAGAACCTGATCAAATGCCTAACTGAAATCCACATACACCACATCAACCACTTTACCCTCATCCATCTGTTTGGTCACCTTCTCAAAGAACTCAATAAGGTTTGTGAGGCACAACCTACCCTTCATAAAACTGTGTTGACTATCCCTAATCAAGTTACTCCTTTCTAGATGATTATAAATCCTTTCTTTTATAACCTTTTCCAACAATTTACCCACAACTGAAATAAAGCTCACTGGTCTATAATTTTAAGGGTTGTATCTACTCCCCTTCTTGAACAAGGAAATAACATTTGCTATCCTCCAGTCTTCTGGCACTATTCCTGTAGACAACGATGACATAAAGATCAAAGCCAAAGGCTCAGTCATCTCCTCCCTGGCTTCCCAGAGAATCCTAGGATAAATCCCATCCAGCCCAGTGAATGTATCTATTTTTACATTTTCCAGATTTGCTATCATCTCCTCCTTGTGAACTTCAATCCCATTTGGTCTAGTAGCCTGTATCTCAGTATTCTCCTTGACCAGATTGTCTTTTTCAAGTCTGAATACTGACCATCTCTTCTGACCTCACGCACAACTTCCCACTACTATCCTTGATTGGTCTGAATCTCATGACCCCTCCTAGCTGTTCTTAGCTCTCTGTTTAGATCTTTCCCAGCTAACTTGTAACTCTCAAATGCCTTGAGTTATCACATCTTATCCTAACATAAGCCTTCCTCTTCCTCTTGACAAGAGATTCAACTTCCTTAGTAAACCACAGGTCCAATGCTCGACAACTTCCTCCCTACATGACAGGTACACACTTAGCAAGAACATGCAGTAGCTGGTCCTTGAATAAGTTCCACATTTCAATTGTGCCCATCCCCTGCAGATTCCTTCCCCATCCTATGCATCCTAAATCTCGCCTAATTGCATCGTAATTGCCTTTCCCCCAGCTATAACTCTTGCCCTCAATATATACCTATCCCTTTCCATCATTAAAAAAAATATAATTGAATTGTGATCACTATCATCAAAGTGCTCACCTATCTCCAAATCTAATACTGGGTTGGGTTCATTACCAGTACCAAATCCCATGTGGCCTCGCCCCTTGTTGGTCTGTCTACATACTGTGTCAGGAAACCCTCTTGCACAAATTGGACAAGAACTGATCCATCTAACGTATTTGAATTATCGTATTCCCAGTCAATATTTGGAAAGTTAAAGACCCCAGTCTCCCATAACAACTAACCTGTCAATCTCGCTTCCATTGAGGATCATTTTTGTTATCCTTTCCTCTACATATCTGGAACTATTTTGAGGCCTATAGAAAACTCCCAACTGGGTAACTTCTTCTTTTCCTTTTCTAATCTCAGCCCATACTACCTCAGTTGACGAGTCCTCAAAAGTCCTTTCTACAACCGTAATACTGTCCCTGACTCGCAATGCCACACCAGCCCCTCTTTTACCATTTTCTCTGTTTTTACTGAAACATCTAACTTCCAGAACCTGCAATAACTATTCCTATCCCTGCTCTACCCATGTTTCTGAAATGGCCAGAACATTGAAATCCCAGGTACCAACCCATGCTGCAAGTTCACCCACCATATTCTGGATGTCCTGGTGTTGAAGTAGGCACACTTCAAACCAGCTTCTTGCTTGCTGGTGCCTTCTCACAATCTTGAAACCTTAGTTCTGACCTCACTACTCTCAACCTCCTGTATATTCAAACTACAATTTCAGTTCTCATCACCCTGCTGAATTAGTTTAAACCCACCCAAAAAGTATTAGCAAGTTTCTCCCCCAGGATATTGCTACCTGTCTGGTTTAGGCGAAGACCATCCAGTTTGTAGAGGTCCCATCTACCCCAGAAAAAGCCCCAATTTATCAGGAATCCAAAACCCTCCCACCTGCACCATCCCTGTAGCCATCAAGACTGCTCCACCATTTGATCATTTCAGATATGTTTCTCAACCTTATTCTCCAGCCTTATCCCCATAATCTTTGATCCCCTTATTAGTCAAGAAAGTATTTACCTCTATTTAAAATACAATAAATGACTTGGCCTCCACAATCTTCTGTAGAATTGAGTTCCACAGATTAACCACCCTCTGCTTAAGAAATTCCCCCTCATTCCAGTTCTAAAAGGTCATCTCTTCACTCTGAGGCTGAGTTCTCAGGTTCTGGTCTCTCCTACTAATGGAAACATCCTCTCCACCTCCACTCTATCCAGGTCTCTCAATATTCTGTAAGTTTCAATGTGATATCCCCTCATTCTTCAAAACACCATTGTGTACAGACCCAGGATCCACAACTGCTTCTCATATGACAAGCCCTTCATCCCCAGGATCATTCATTTGAATCATTATTTTTGATCCCGTGCTACACCAGAACATCCATCCTTGGATATGGAGTCAAAATTGTTCAGAATATTCCAAATGTGGTCTGAACACAGCAGTATATAGGCTCAGCAGTACATCGCCACTCTTGTATTCTCGCCCTCTTGAAATGAATATTAATAGTACATTTACCTTCCCAACTGCCAACTCAATCTGTATGTTAACATAAAGAGAATCCTGAACTAGGACTCACTAGTCTCTTTGGTGCTTCAGAATTCCAAAGTTGTTCCTCATTTAAAATAATCTATACCAGTATTTTCCTACAACGTGGAGAAAGTGAGGACTACAGATGCTGGGGATCAGAGCTGAAAAATGTGTTGCTGGAAAAGCGCAGCAGGTCAGGCAGCATCCAAGGAACAAGAGAATCGACGTTTTGGGCATAAGCCTGAAAGCCAGATTCCTGAAGAAGGGATTATGCCCGAAACGTCGATTCTCCTGCTCCTTGGATGCTGCCTGAACTGCTGCGCTTTTCCTACAACGTGCATAACCTCACACTTTTCCACGTAGTATTCCATCTGCCATTTCTTTGCCCACTCTTCTTGCCTGTCCAAGTCCTTCTGCACACTTCTCTTCAATACTACCTGTTTCTACAAACTTAGCAACAATGCCCTAAGTTCCTTCATTCACATTAACGTATAATGTGAATAGTTATAGTCCCAACACTGACTCTTGCAGAACTCCACTAGTCACCAGCTGCCATCCTGACAAAGATCCCTTTATCCCCACTTTCTGCATCCTGCCAGTTAGCCAGTGCTCTACCCATACCGGTTCTTAGCCATGGTACCTAACAGTGTTACCTTATTTAGCAGATAGTCAATCCTCTATCCATTCTATTACCTAGCCATGGTACCAAATACTCTATTTTATTTAGAGAGAAAAAAAACTGCAGATGCTGGAATCCAAAGTAGACAAGTAGGAGGCTGGAAGAACACAGCAAGCCAGGTAGCATCAGGAGTTGGAGAAGTCAATGTTTAGGGTCAAGACCCTTCACTAGGACTGATTAAGGATGGCAACCCAAAAAGTCAAATTCTCCACCTCCTGATGCTGCCTGGTTTGCTGTATTTTTCCAGCCTCCTGTTGTCTAATTTTATTTTCTTCAATGGTCTCCTGTGTCTATTTGGAAATCTGAATAGATCATGTCCACTGGCTCTCCTTTGTGTAACTTGCTCATTATCTTCTCAAAGAATTCTACCAGATTTGTCAGGCATGACCTCCCCTTGATGAAAACATGCTGACTCAGCCCTATTTTACCATGTACTTGCAAGTACTCTGTAATCTTATCTTTAATAATGGATTCTATAATCTTACCAATAATAGGCTTACAATTTCCTATATTCTGCCTCCCTCCTGCTTAAACAGGGGTGCTCCATTAGCTATTTCCAGTCCTCTGGATCCTTCTCTGATTCCAGTGATTTTTGAAAGATCACCATCAATACCTCCACAATCTCCTCAGCTACCCTCTTCAGAACTTTAGGATGTAGTCCATCTGGTCCGAATTATTTATCATCTTGAGGCCTTTAGCTTCCCCAGTGCCTCCTTTCATGATGGCTACTGAATGGAGCTTTGTTCCCTGTATCTATTGAAATTCTGGTATCTTACTGATTTTAATAAGTGGTCTCTCACTGAAACATGAGCATGCAATACTGCATACATTGTTTTAATAATAAACAGAAGTTTATGAACAAAAGAAATAAAGATAAAATAGAATGAACCAAGCAATAAAAAAAACAATAAAACAATCCATGCACAAAAGCCCATTCATTGTACTCCCAGGCCTCAAAAACTATTTTGAAAGAAATCACTATGAACACTGAAGTACCTAAGTCACTTTAAACTTCAGACACACAGAAAACCCAGGTAGTTAATGAGGTGGGCATTGAATTAACTTCAGAGGCTAGTTTCCCATCACCAAGGAAAGTCAGATAAAAAGGAAAAGGCAGTGGACTTGCATTGTTGGTAAAAGAGGAAGTTACACAATAGTGAGGAAGGATCCTAACTTTAACAATGTGGAACAAAAAGCATTTGGAGGCATTTGTGTAAAGATTCCAAGATTCAAGAGATACTGGAGCAATTCCTACAGATTGGAATGTAGCTCTTTTTAAAGAGGGAAACCTGGAAATTAGACCTATCAGCCTGATTTGGTCATTGGGGAAAATGCTGGAGTCCATTCTGAAAAAACTTAACAGCTGAGTACTTGGGAGGGAGGGGTCATACAGAATTAGCATGGATTTATTAATGGGAAATCATGCTTGAAAAATCTATTGGAATTCTTCAAGAATGTAATTCAGGGTTGATGAGGACAGCCAGTGGATATGGTTTATTTGAACATTTGAATACTTTCAACAAAGTCTCACAGAAGACATTAGAGAATAAAATCAAATCAAATGGGATTGGGACGAGTGTATTTAGATAGATAGAAAACTGTTGGCAGACAAGAAACAAAGACATAAATAAACAGGTCTTTTTCCAAATGGCAGGCAGTGACTCATAAGGCAAAGATAAAGGTAAAGTCCCAGAAGATTAGAGGGCTGCTCTCTTATTGGAGAGACAATTGTGGTGGTCACCACACCTCAGACGAAGGGAGAGGTTGAGAAAGAGAGTCTTTTATGGTAGCCTAAGCTGGTGTGAGGAATTGAAACCACGCTGTTGGTGTCACTTTGCATTGCTAACCAGCTTGGTCTCTCAGTGGCTTGTGGTGGATCCCGGCTTGGTCTCTTGATGGTATGTCGGCCAGTCTGTTGGTGACTCATGGCAGTGTCTTGGCTTGGCGTGTAAGTGGATCCTGCTTGGCATGTTCCCAAGGCACCGGGGAAATCAAAAAAGTGGCAGTTTGAGCAGCAGTGACCGTATCTGTGGTAGGAGCATTGAAAACATGCAGCTGAGGCTTCCCGGGAGTGAGATAAGTGGAAGACTCATCAAAGACGATTGAGCTTTTACTTAATTCTTCATTTTTCTAGTTTATACTATGAAAGACGTTAATGTTAACTATTACCTTATTACTGTTTTTAATGTATTATATGAAGTTATGCTTAACTTTTTAACTCTCATTTCTCTTACTCCTTTGTACCTAAGGTTTTTTTTGTACCTAGGTACTTGGTACCTAAGATGGTACCATATTATACACTTTTCACTATACTTCTGTACTTAAGTACACATGACAACAAAAGCTAAAAAAAATCTAAATCAGCCGTCCAGCTAACTGAGTTAATCTTAGATGCCAATCTGATCACTCCACGTAACATCAAGAAACAGCTGAAAGCATAGGATACTTCAAAGGCAATGGGCTCTGATACATCCCACCATTAGTACTCCAGAACTAGACACGCTCATAGCCAAGCTGTTTAAGTACAGCTACAACATTGACATCTATCCAACAATGCGAAAAATTCCTTGGCTATGCCCTGTGCAGGATAATACAAACCAGGTTAATTACTGTCCTAATGGTCTACTCTCGATTATCAGGAAAGGGGTCTCTGACAATGCTACCAAGCAACACTTTCAAAGGAATAAGCTGCTTAATGAAGCTCAGTTTGAGATGGTCTCAGCCACTCACCTCCTGAACTCATTAGAGCCTTAGTTCAAAGACAGACAAAGGAACTAAACTCCAGAGTGGAGATGAGGCATGTACATTGATATCAAGCAGCGTTTGACCAAGAATGACATCAAGAAAAACTGAAGTCAATGGGAATCTGAGGCAAAAACTGTCCACTGCTTGGGATCATACCTATCACAAAGTAAGATAGTTGTAGCAGTTGGAGATTAATCTTTTCAGCCCTAGGGTATCTCTGCAGGAGTTCTTCAGGGTAGTGTTCTGGACCCATTTTTAGCTGCTTCATCAATGACATATTGTCCTTCTTAAGATCAGAAGTGGAGATGTTCGCTAATTAAAACAAGAGATCAACAGCACAAAAAAGACTCCTTGGCTCGTTGCATCCACGCCTGTGAAAAACAAACACCTGACTGTTCTCATCCTATTTTCCACCACTTAGCCCAAGTCCTTGTATACCTTAAATCGTAAGTGTATACCTAAATATTTCTTAAATGTGATGATAGTTACTGCTACTACCACCTTTACAGGCAGTTGTTTCCAGATTCTCACCATCCTCTTGGTCAAAACATTTTCCCTCATATCTCTTCTAAATATTCTGTTCCTTATCTTAAATCTATGGCCTCTGATCAATGATCCATCCATCAAGGGGAAAAGTTTCTTCCTGTCTATCCTATATATAACCCTCATAACTTTGTACATCTCAATCTTCTCTGCTCTAAGGAAAACAACTCCAGTCTATCCAGTCTCTCTTCATTACTAAACTCTCCAGCCCAGGCAGCGCTCTGCTAAGTCTCCTTTGCATCCTCTCCAGTGCTATCACATCCCTCCTTTAATGGGAATTCCAGAACTGCACACAATTACCTAGCTGTAGCCTCACCAATGTCATAGACAGTTGCAGCATAATCTCCTAGCTCCAAAACTCTGTGCCTTATCTAATAAAGGCAAGTACATCACATGCCCTCTTAACCACTTTTGCACTTATCCTGATACCTGAAGTATATATGTACATTAAGGTCCCTGTCATCTTCAGTGTTTCCCAGGGTCCTACCATTCACTATGTATTTGTATGCCTTGTTTGCCTTCCCCAAATGCAATTATCTGGATTGAATTCCATTTGCCACTGATTAGCCCATATATCCTTTAGTAAACTAAGATCATCCACCTCACTATTTACTGCCCCACAAACTTTTATATTGTCTGCAAACTTATTGATCAATTCTCCTACATTAAAGTCTAGATCATTTGTGTAAACCACAAACAGCAAGCTCCAACACTAACCCCTATGAGACATCACTGGACAGTTTACCATTCAGAATAACACCCCATAACCATCACTGTCTGCTGCCTGCCACTCAGCCAATTGTGGATCTAATTTGCGAAATTTCTTTGAATTCCATGGAATCTACCAGACTCGACTTATCAAAAATCTTGCTGAAGTCCAAGTATATTCCATCAAAAGCAATTCCATCATCTACACATCTGGTCACCTCTTCAAAAAATTTAATCAAGTCAGTCAACATGACCTCCCCTTAACAAAATCACATTGACTATTCTTGAATAATCCCTGCCTCTCCAAATGAAGACTAATTCTGTCTCTCAGAATTACTTCCATTAGTTTCCCCACCATTGAGATTAGACTGAGTAACATGTAGTTTCCCGATTATTCCGTACTCCTTTCTTGAATAACGGTATCTTATGGGCTGTCCTCCACTCCTCCAGCACCTCTCCTGTGGCCAGAGAGGAATAAAAACTCTTTGCAAGTGTCCCTGCTATTTCCACCCTTGCCTCACTCAACAAACTGGGACACATTTCATCTACTTTTAAGTCTGCCAGACTGCTCAAAACCTCACCTCAGTCTATTTTTAAATTGTATCACAAACTTTCTCCCTGATTTCTATAGCCATAACACACCTCTCACTGTTGAACAACGATGCAAAGTATGCATTTCGAATCCGACCTATATCATCTGATTCTATGTACCTTTTGGGGTCCGACTCATTCCCTCATTATCCTTTTAACCTTAATATATTTATAGAATTTGCCTTTATTTTTATCTGCCAGTATCCTTTCATAATCCCCTTTTAGATCTCCAAATCTCCCTTTTCTGTTCTCTTTTGCACATTCCTCTTGGGCTTCTGTTGTTTTGAGCCCTTTCTATTTGTCATATCCCTTCCTTTTTGTCTTAGTCCAATACTGTATATCCCTTAATATTCAGGGTTCACAGGATTTGATAGACCCACCCTTTTTTTTAATTGGAATATGCCTCCTCTGTATTCTCCATAATTCGTTCTAGAATGCATCCCACTATTCTCAGATAGATTTACCTGAGATTATGTGCTCCCAGTCCACTCTGGCCAAATCATATCTGACCTTAGTAAAGCTGGCCTTTCCATTTTAGATCATTAACTTTAGGCTAACCATTATCCTTTTCCAAACAATATTGAATCCATTAGAGTTATAATTGCTACAATCTTGAATCTAATGGAGTTATGATATTCAGCACCATTCACGATTCCTCAGATTCTGAAGCAGGCTGTGTTCATATTCTGCAAGACCTAGAGAACAAGTTTGGACTGATAAATTGCAAGTAGCATTCATGTCACCTAATGCCAGGCAACTGTCATCTCCAAAAAGAGAAAATCATACCATTGCCTCTTGACATTCAATGACATAGCCATCACTGAATCCTCCACTATCAACACTGTGGGGGTTACCATTGACTAGAAACCAAACTCAACAAGCCATATAAATATTGTCGTTACCAGAGCAAGTCAGAGGCGACAATTCCTACCATGAGTAATTCATCTCTCGTTTCCCCAGTGCCTGTCCACAATTACACTGCACAGATCAGGTCTATGAAGGAATGCTGTCCACTTGCCTGGAAGATTACAGCTCCAACAGCACTCAAGAGGGTTGACATAATCTGGAATAAAGCTGTCCATCTACTACATTTAACATTCAATCCCTTTACCACAAATGCACAGTGGTAGTAGTGTGAACCATTTATAAAGTGCACTGGGGTAACTCACCAAAGCTTCTCCAACAGCATTTTCTAAATCTGCAACCTCTGCTACTTAGAAAAACAAGGACAGATGCATGGGAACACTATCATATGCATGTTCCTGTGCAAGCCACATATCACCCTAACTAGGAATAATATGATTAATCCTTCACTGCCTCTGGTTCAAAATCCTGAACGCCCTTCCTAATGCAATTGTGGTTGTTTCTATAAACTAAAACCACAGCATTTCAAGACGGCAGTCCAACAGTGCCTTCTCCAAAGCATTAAGATTCAGCAATAAACAAATGAACCAATGAACAAATAAAAAGAACTTACATGTGAGCTCACAGTCATCATAATTGCAGCTAAGCATTCACCATGTATTATTAGTAAACAGCCTTGGAATAAAATAAGATCTGACTTTGCTTCATTCAAAGTAATTCATAGTGCTTTTGAATATGACCATTAAATTTGAATACAAAAATAAGGTGAAATCCAGTCCATTAATTTTTGTTTGTGGGCATTTGATCATGTTATTGTTAGGAAGGACTGTTGTTACTGTCTTGCCCCTCCCTCCAGCTGCTGTTTGTTTTGAATAAATTAGCATATATGATAAACTAGTATAGTTTACTGAGGACAAGTAAGATACATTGTATCAGAAAAAAAAGCCTGGAAGCTGTAAACATTCTTGGGAATACAAATAGCAAACAGATCCATTTATTTGTGTGTCACTATCCCTTTAAATACTATTTTAGTGGCTTTGAGAGACTACTGCCCATCTCTCCATTAACTATTTTCTATGACCACATGGTAAATTCAACTGATGGGTTTTCCTGGTAGATTGCAACTGGTAAATTCAACTGTTAGCTACTATTAAAATGATGTTGGAATTTGAAGTACACCACAGAACCTAGATTTACATTTTAGGATATTCCTGCCTATTTCAAGCAATAACTTAGTTGAGTTAGAAAGTTGCATGACGAAGATAGCTAATGATGGAAACACAGTGGCAGTTCTGTGGGCTTTAACCACCTGCAAACCCATTTTCATTGGACGTACAGAATTTGAGACATGAAGGATCACTGCATCCAAAACATTAACTCTGCTTTCTCTCCACAGATACTGCCAGACCTGCTGAGTTTCTCCAGTAATTTCTGTTTTTATTCAGGTTTCCAGCATCCATAGTTTTTTGTTTTACTTATTACACAAGATACAAACCTGGTCATTGTTTAATTTTCAACTGAAATGGGCTCAAGCAGTGAGAATAACTGGTCTAGGACAAAATAATGTAACTCAGTTCTCATTTTAAATCATACATCCTGTCTGGATTTTTATATTTACATTAATAATTTCTATTTCAACACTTTTAATGGAAATTGCTCATGTTGTAACTATACCTTTCCACCATTTATAGAGTAATAACTTCAACAATGCCAGGTTAGAGTTACTATGGCAAATGTTTGTAATGTAAAAGGATGACAGGATTTGTGCACAGAATGTTTTTAATACAGGTGTGTTAGGCAATTCTTTTAAAATATTTGGATTAAACAATGTCTGAAGAGGAATCATAAAGCAATGATATCGGTTCGGGAAGACCGGAAGAAACTGCATATTTGTAATCTTCCCAATACAACCTAACTTCTCTACAAAGTGCCATGAGATCAAAATGATCTAGCAATGTAAATGTCAAAAGCTCAGAGAAGATGGAAGCAATCCTTTCAACTATTTTGTTGAGGTCAATCAGACATTTCTAATAAAGATAATAAATTTAAACTTTCTCTTGTGCATACATAACAAATGGACACTTACATTCCTTTACTTGGTGACAGGTTCCCAGAGCAATTGGCTACTGCCTGTGATAGTATTGTGTCATTCCTTTGTTCGTGATTACAGAAGTACAGGTTTCTGAATTCATTCACCTGCAGTGCCTTAAAACAAATCAAGAATTGCTTAAATTTATCGTCAAAAAGTATGTCTGGTTCCATGTGAATGCTGAAGATAGCCAATCGACCTCACAATTGTATTTCTTGACCCTTTCATTAGCAATGTGTTGCTGGATTGCTTAGCCACAGGGGAAGAGCAAAAATGGTACACAGCGTCCTATACGATGCTGAACTGAACTTCAAACCATGGTGTATTGTGAAATTGATTCCAGACCACTGAGAGCAGGAAAGCTACATGACATCACGGCATGCAATAGTTGGTTAAAAAGGTAGCCTCCTTACACTCAATTATTCTATTTGTTGAATGGAGTCAGTGCAGTACATTCAGTTAGATGAGCATATAGAGTAACATCAGTAAGCACAGAATCCAGATTATGGGTGGAATCTTATTAGTCTGAACAGTGTGGGCTATAGTGATATTTGTGGCAGAATCAAATTTGACTTTGGAGTGTTTTGCACCATCTTTTAGATATTTCCTCATCAACCTGTTCATAGATGTCATTACACATCTCTGGAGGAGGTAGGACTTAATCCTGGGTCTCCTGGCTCAGAAGGAGGGACATTACTACTGCAGCACAAGAGTCCATTGCTCCATCTTTTATGCTTTTGACCAGTAGCATAGTGAGTTTCTCACTAGGCAGTGATGAATTGCCAATTAAGGGGGATTATTGTTTGTTAAATGCCTTGTTGAAAGCCAACTCACCTCATTAATATCAGCTTTCTATCTTACTTAATGTGCCAACCAAGTTATACATTGTATCAAGTCAAGATGGAAACCAGAGCAAGTATCTGCTGAATTCAGTTCCTTTGTTTACTCCACAGAAACATTATGTTGGACATCAGGCACCAACATCTTAGGGCAAACACCATGGAACCGAAAACATTAACTGGCAACTGCTGTGTGTCAGCCTCTAAGAATGCTCAGGGCACAACTCCAACTTACTTACATGATTCTTCTAGACTCCAATGCTCCATTAGCAACTATATTGTAATGCTACAGCAATGACACTATGTACTCAGGGACACATAGCCAGCTTATGGACTGGGCAAGGCTGCAACTCCTCGCTCTTCACTCACTGTCATAGCACCCACTCAGAGTCTACACCTGTCTTGCACTACTTTGTCTCGTCTTTTTGTGGTTTTCCCCCTCAGCCAGAGATGCCATGTTTGCCTGTCATAGTTGTCAGTTGTCCTCAGTCAACACAGGGGTGACAGGCCATCACGGAGTCAGGAGGTCTGTCAGGGGGTTTTGGCACAGCACATCAAGGGCAGCCTCAGATACCAGCCTTGGGACTTGGGGAGGCTGACTTCATGGTGTTGGGGGGGGGGGTTGGGTGGGTGAGAGCAACTGAAGTAAGATTTTGCAAGTAATAGTGTGAGTGGTAAAGCATGAGCTGTGGTAAGGGGTGAGTGATACAGAGGATTGAGGTATGATGTAAGATTGATATTTCCTGCATCCATTGCTCCCGATATGGTTTCCTCTACATCGGAGAAACCTAGCACAAATTTGGGGACCAGTTGGGAACATCTATGATCTGCACACTCCAATCAGCCCCACCTCCTGGTAGCCAGGCATTTCAACTCACCCTTCCACTTCCCCAGCAGCATGTCCATCTTGGGTCTCCTTCACTGTCAAAGTAAGACCACAGGCCAACTGGAGGAAGAACACCTCATCTTTCTCCTTGGGAGCTTAACATAGAATTGGCCTCAACATAGAATTCACCAGCTTCTGAATCTCCCTGCTCCCCACTGCCCCACCTCAGCCCAGGTCCAGCTCTCCCTCTCTGTGCCACCCCCTTGACCTGACCTAATCTGTCCACCTTCCTTCCCACCTGTCCACTCCATCCTCCCACTGACCAATCTCAGTCACCTCCTACCTGCATCCACCTATCACCATCCCACCAACCTTCCTCCAGCCCATTCCCCTCCTGCTATTTATTTCTCAACCCCCATCCCCCTCCCCAGTCCTCAGGAAGGGTCCTGTCCGAAATGTCAACTCTTCTGCTGTTTTGATGCTGCTTGACCTGCTGTGCTTTTCTCAGCTCCACATTTTATCGACTCTGACTTTCCAACATCTGCAGTCCTCACTATCTCCATGCTCCTGATATTTTCCACATCCACAGACACAGTTACATTCTGGTGACTGACTATTTCACTAAATTCTCTCTTATGAGACAAATCAAAGATGCCACAGTTATTTCCACATTGACCACGGTCGTTATTATGTTTGTTATACCTCACCCTTCCAAGAAATGGGCGTTCAATGTTTTGGGTGTTCCCCTCCTCAATATTCTCAGTTGAATGGTCTTGCAGAAAGCACTGTCCATACAGTAAAATCCATGATAATTAAATGTAAAATGATTGAAGATTTTCAAATAGCTATGCTATCTGCTCAGTTGATCAGGTACAAATGTGTGCATAATGTAAATGGAAATCATCAAGCACAAAACCCAGGCAAAGTATGTAGACCTGTGACGTTGTAGCCATGTAATTAATTGATTAATGCTGTAGCTGAAAATGTGTTGCTGGAAAAGCGCAGCAGGTCAGGCAGCATCCAAGAAGCAGGAGAATCGACAACTTGAGCATGAGCCCTTCTTCAGGAATGAGGAAAGTGTACCAAGCAGGCTAAGATAAAAGGTAGGGAGGAGGGACTTGGGGGAGGGGCATTGGAAATGCGATAGGTGGAAAGAGGTCAAGCTGAAGGTGATAAGGTGAGGGTGATAGGCCGGAGTGGGGGTGGGCGCAGAGAGGTCAGGAAGAAGATTGCAGGTTAGGAAGGTGGTGCTGAGTTCGAGGGCTGGGACTGAGACAAGGTGGGGGGTGGGGAAATGAGGAAACTGGAGAAATCTGAGTTCATCCCTTGTGGTTGGAGGGTTCCTAGGTGGAAGACGAGGTGCTCTTCCTCCGGCCATCGTGTTGCTATGGCCTGGCAATGGAGGAGTCCAGGAACCTGCATGTCCTTGGTGGAGTGGGAAGGGGAGTTGAAGTGTTCAGCCACGGGGTAGTTGGGTTGGTTGGTCCGGGTGTCCCAGAGATGTTCTCTGAAACGTTCCGCAAATAGGCAGCCTGTCTCCCCAGTATAAGGAGGCCACATCGGGTGCAGCGGATGCAGTAAATGATGTGTGTGGAGATGCAGGTGAATTTGTGGCGGATATGGAAGGATCCCTTGGGGCCTTGGAGGGAAGTAAGGGGGGAGGTGTGGGCGCATGTTTTGCATTTCTTGCGGTTGCAGGGGAAGGTGCCGGAAATGGAGGTTGGGTTGGTGGGGGGTGTGGACTTCACGAGGAAGTCACCGAGGGAGTGGACTCTTTGGAACGCTGATAGGGGAGGGGAAGGAAATATATCCTTGGTGGTGGGGTCCGTTTGGAGGTGGCGGAAATGACGACGGATGATACGATGTATATGGAGGTTGGTGGGGTGGTAGGTGAGGACCAGTGGGGTTCTGTCCTGGTGGCGATTGGAGGGGCGGGGCTCAAGGGCGGAGGAGCGGGAAGTGGAGGAGATACGGTGGAGAGCATCGTCGACCACGTCTGGGGGGAAATTGAGGTCTTTGAAGAAAGAGGCCATCTGGGTTGTTCAGTATTGGAACTGGTCCTCCTGGGAGCAGATGTGGCGGAGACGAAGGAGTTGGGAATATGGAATGGCGTTTTTACAGGGGGCAAGGTGGGAGGAAGTGTAGTCTAGGTAGCTGTGGGAGTCGGTCGGTTTATAGTTTCTTTCTCCTAATTAATGCTGTAAACAAGACAAAAACACAGCCCTCTGTGTTATACATTATGTGGGCAAACATATAAAAGATCTCAAAGTGTATCAAATCCTATGCACTCACTTCTAATGGTCTCTCAGTCAACTTCCGCTATTTATAAATGTAGGCTCATCCAGAACTCTGGTATTTATGTGCACATTCACAGCAATTCCCATGCACTCATCATCTCTGTGCTCATTGATCTAGGTTTGGCCTCCAAGACTAACAATGGCTCTGTTTTAAACTTCTCGTCCATCTGCTGAATTCTAACAATGGCATAGCCCTTCTTCTGTAACTTTGTCTAGCATTAAAATTGTCTGAAAATTCTTCCAACTTTAGCCTGTTGTGCATTCTCAACTTCCACCACCCACCATTGGTATCTATGCCCTCAGGCTTCAAGTGCTTAATTCCCTCAATAAACCTCTCAACCTCTCTACTCCCTTGAAGGTGTCACCACAATTACACTATTTTTACCAAGTTAATTTAATTTCTACTCCTTTGGCTCGATATCCAATTATGGTAATGCTCTTGTGAAGCACTAATAGTGATATACAAGTGCATATATTGCTGTTGCTTTATTTGTTGCCTATTTAAGATACACAATGCATAGAGTTGGAGTGAAATTAACTGTGAAAAATTGCATTTCCAATGAGTCATTTAATGAACTAAATTACCACTACAGAGTCTTGATGAACAGCAGCATGAGACAGTGAAAAGTCTTTAATACAACAGGGCCAATTTTCCAACTCAAGGACCAATTCAATGAAGCTCAACACTAAATTATGCCTACATGTTTATGTTCCTGATGAAGGAATAATGCTTCAAAAGTTAGTGCTTCTAAATAAACCTGATGGACTGGGGTGTACAAAGTTAAAAATCACACAACACCAGGTTATAGTCCAACAGGTTTAATTGGAAGCACACTAGCTTTTGGAGCGACGCTCCTTCATCAGGTGATTGTGGAGGGCTCGATCGTAACACAGAATTTATAGCAAAAATTTGCAGTATGATGTAACTGAAATTATACATCAATTTTTCAATGTATAATTTCAGTTACATCATACTGCAAATTTTTGCTATAAATTCTGTGTTACGATCGAGCCCTCCATTATCACCTAATGAAGGAGCGTCGCTCCAAAAGCTAGTGTGCTTCCAATTAAACCTGTTGGACTATAACCTGGTGTTGTGTGATTTTTAACTAAATAAACCTGTTAGACTATAACTTGGTGTTGTGTGATTTTTAACAGATGTATAAAAGCCACTCATGTCTATCTTAATACCTCCTTGTCACAAACAGTTTTAACTTCAAAATGTAGGCTTTGGGGTTTGACATTTGTGGAAACCAAACACAAACTGTTCTGCTCTTGTTAATGTAACATGAAGATAAGCAATAACTTACCGCAAAGCTGTACCTAGGAATACTGAAATATTGCAACCAGTTCAGCCCCTTTGAAATACTTGGCAAGTTCACAAGAAGGCCAGAAAAGGTCTGAGGATAAAAAGTATTCATGTAATTATAAATGTGTAGTGCTTTATGTTATTTGTTAATTACTCATATTAAAGTAATTATTGCATCACATTTTTCACCATCTTAGACGTATTCTCCTTCCGTTTCTGATGTACTCTGGCTACAGTATTTTCAATCTGCAAAAAGCATGCTTGCAGCAGACAAGGTTTCTTTAATAACACTTTCCCTTGAACTGTTACCAGTAGGTAACCAAGGACAGCACACACATGGGCAGCAACCACTGCTAAATAAGACAACAAGCTGACAAGAAAGGGAAGGAATAGAAAAAGGAAAGAGGAAGAAAATAAAAAAAAAGGAAAGTGAAAAAAGAAAGAGAAAGGGGCAGGGAAAAGGAAACAAATCCGTCACTGGGTCAAACATATTTAGTCTACAGTGATTCAAGAACAGTTAGGCATGCCCTTGCCAATTGTCGCAATGAAATTGGGAAGAATACGCGAATAATTGGGCTGCACATCTCCACAACCCATGCAAATAGCAACTACCTAATTAAAACATGAAGGCAATCAATTTACCTGACTGACTGCTATTCAGAATAGAGAAAATTTCACACCAATTTTTATCATTAACAGAATAATAATGTTATCAACTGTGAAAAATATAGCATTTAACAAATAGCAAAAATGGATTGCTAACTTACTATACTAAACCACTTTAAAACACCCAATACATTTACATTCATTCATGAATAAGACAAACAAAAACACAAAGTACAACAAAATCGCATAGGTAGCAAAATATAGTCAGAGAAAAATACATTCTTCTGCTCAGATACAAGACCACAAGGGTGGGATGAGTTAATTCTCACAGTCTTTTTGTATTTTTAGCAATGAAGACAGTGTTGTCCCAGGGAGATGGTCAATCTTTAGTTCAGTAGCCAATTGGGTAGACTTTGGTTCTTTCTTGCATTCAAATGTTTTTCTTCTTAAAATCCCTAATCCTAACCTAATGGATGGAATGAAGCAGAGAAGGGCCACCCTCTTCCTGAAGGACCAGCAGAGAAGGCCATGTCATCAGAACTTGACCTGACGTCACCACCCAGATCAGTGTGGTCTCCACAGTCCGGAGGAAGGGCTAGAAGTACTATAAGAAGGTCAAGTAACTGTTCAGCTCTGCCAGGGTAATGTCAGGCTCTTTGCCTCCTCACACTCACTCCATTTCTCCTACTTCACCCACATCCCACCAAGTCTCATGCATTGCCACCCACATTATTGCCTGCAATATCGTCCCTCACTCACTCACACTCTAACCAACTCTCCAACCTCCCACACTACTTAGCCTACAGAGCCTCTGCACTGCTTCCTCACTATCTCAAAACACCTCACCACCTTTCACAAACCTGCATCAGGAGTATTTACTGTAATTCCACTCAGTTCCTTTCTTTCTTTAATCCTAGGAGAATTCAGCTTATAACAGGGCACAGAGAACCTGTACAGATGGACGAGTGCCAGATATTTGATTTCTTTCCTCATCCCCAGGAGAGAATCTTAGCCTTTCTAGCAGAAGACCAGGACCTCTCTTGCAGGAATGCCAAGATATCTGTGTCCTTTCAGCTGATGAAGGAGCAGTGCTCCAAAAGCTAGTGCTTCCAAAAAACCTGTTGGACTGTAACCTGGTGTTGTCTGATTTTTAACTCTATCAACTGAATCAGTGCAATCTTCATTCCATTGCAACACTCACCTTAACTTTACTGTCACTCATACATTGCACATTGCATCCACACACTGGCCGCAATACCTTCTCTTTCTTGTGTGTTGGAAATGCTTCTAGCACATACACCACCTCCATGGTGAAACACCCAGCTCCCCACCCCATTGGGGAAACTGGAATACAGTAAGATATAGTGGCAAGGAAGACAATTTGCTAAATGTTATTTTGCACTTTTTTAATAATTGAGATTGACTTCTCCTTATGCTTGGTTGTTCAGCTCTCTGTGTAGCTATTATTATCATTGTTATAGGATGAGATGTACTTCATGGCCACAAAGGATGGAGATATGTGCTGAGAGTCTGTTGCATGGAGAGTCTGGAAATAAAAGAAACAAGGCCTATATAGAGCTAAGGGTGCTGCTAATACCTTGTACAACGCCCTCCTTGCACATACCTATTCTTTTGCAGCCCCACTGTCCTAATGTATTGGCGTGAATAAGTTGGTCAGCAATGTCTGGGGCAGGAATGTTCAACACAAACAGTAGGGCAATGTATTTGGATGACCAGATAATAGGGATTCTGCTGTTATGTGTCCTGTACAGCACTGGGCCTGTGTACAATGTTCTTTCCCTTTAAAAGTTCTAACGTCCATGGGTCCTGCATCATCCTCCCTCAAAGATTAAGTCACTTACCTCACCCATTCCAAGTGTGGTTGCGTCATTTTCTTCCCCATTACAACTTTCAATCTCCAGCACAATGGAAGGCACTTCTTGGCCATGGCTTTCCTCCTCCAACTTAATGTGTATGCATATGAAGTAACCGTACCTCTCCCACAATCTTGAAGCCAGGATGCTCATGACTGTGGATGAACCCTCCATCTTGTATGACCCCTTTCCAGTTCACATTTTGCTGTACCCCAACCTACAGATACTGTATTCTCCCTTCACAATTGTCATTTACAATTGCAAGTCCCAGTCCCAAAGATTAACTTGGCAAGCCTCCTTTCCATGCTAGCAGTTGTCCATGCCTAACCACCCCTTTTCCCTTAGTTGCTGCAGATGGAGTTGACGGACTATGGCCCATCCCTAAAGTAACCTAACCAGACTTGTCTGAGAAGTACTCAGACCCCTGACTGATGGTTAAAAAGTCCTCTGCCAATGTTACAACTACTACCTGGATTGGTATTATGGAGTCCCAGGATTAACTGTTATCTAACCCCCCTATACTGCAGAGCTAGGAAGCCACTCACTGTGATTTCTCCAAGGAGATGCCCGACCATGGTCAATTCCCTGGATTGCTATGGGAGGCTACCCATGACTGAATGTACTAAAACGTTCTAATTGACAGCTGCATCATGATTTTAGTGAGGATTACTCCCCTGAAACTTTCAGAGATGCCTGTTGCACATGTCATGAGTTTGTGCATAAGCTACTGGCAAATGATGTAGTTGTGAGATTGATGTAGCCCACTGCCTTACAGCAAGATGTGCATCCCCTTGACTGAGGACCACTGGTCAGCAAGACAAACTCCCTGGTTGTGACTGCATGCATTGGCACGCAGAAGCATAATTGTGCAAACATGCAAATAGGTGCAATGTGAGCAAGATGTATGAAATCAAGACAACAGCTCTGAAATGAAGTCTAGTCCAAGCTGTGGGCTGGGTATCTGTCTGTGCTTATAAAGTGTCCCTGCTGCAGCATTTCAGTGCTAGCTACCTGTGCACTTTGCAATGCACATCCTTGTTTCCAGAGGGCCATGACAGTATACCAGAAGTGATCGCCATAAGGGGTTGACAAATGTCAGATGCCAATGTCCTTGGACGAGCAGGTGGTTTCTGTGGATCATACCCTGCGACTAGTTTGGTTGTAAGCAACATAGAGATCCTTTGGAGCAGGTGCCCCTCTCTGGTCTCAATGTCAAATTTCTCAATGTCTATCTTGGTTGACTCATTTAGTAGGACAGAAAACTAAAATGAGACAAGGTGGCTCACTAATAAGGCATTTAATGAGCAATATTCCCCCTTTATCAGCAAATCATTGTTGTCGAGTGAGAAACTTGCCACACCATTTGTCAAAAACATAAAAGTTGCAACAAGATGTCCCCAGTGTGGAAATGAGCCTTGCTAGACTTTTCGTGATTCTACCACAAGCTGCATTATTCAAGATTAAGATTCATCTATACTACTCTATAACAATGGTAGCAGGTAAAATGGTGTGATGACAGTGACTAAGAAACGATATTGAAAGAGGCAGTATGCAAATGAGCAATGCCCTCACGCCATAGAATATCTAACTTACCATTGCAAAAACGAAAATACCATTGATTACCACACCTGCAGTAGTCATTGTATCTAATCCAGCACTAACAGCCATAGCCAAGGATGTAGCTGCATATGATGTCAGTAACAGAATTAGCATAAAGAATAAAAAATTGGCAAGATTCCTCTGATAACCTGCAAAAAGAAAAACAATTCATGATTATTTCGCTAAGTGCACAAGCAACCTGATAGATATTTTCTAAACAACATTCTTGGCGATGTTATTAAGCTGGGGCAGATAGGACCTCAATTTGGGCCTACTGGCTCATAGAAAAGGAAACTACCACTATTCCATTTGCCTTTATATCTGGCTTGTTTTTATTTTGTATATTCTGCACCGTAAGTGTGACTCTTTGAGAAGCCAAAGTGAAGAGCCAAGGCCTACTGAATCAAGGTGTATTAGAGATGAGTACACTAGATAAATATAAAATTAAAGGCTAAGAGACTTTAATTATTGCATAATTGATAATTCCCTGGAACTATTCAAACAAGAGTTTGTTAATTTATTCTAAAGTCCATCTAGACAGACTTACAGAGTTCCAGCACCACAGAAACAGACTATAGGCTGGATTTTCCTGACCCAACTTCGTGTTCATTGCATCTGTGGGCTTTGAAAGTAGCAGCTTGCAACTAATTTCAAGATTGTGCACTGGAAATTTTCATTGGTGAGGGAAAGGTGCTGAGTTCCAATCCTGCATCCAATTGTCCCAAAATTGCTGGTCTCGAAGTTGCAGTAGTGGATATTTCAGACCTTCCACATTTTTATGGAGTTGGGTTGCTCTCAGTTGATTGCATTCCACATCAGCACAGATTTGAAACAATGGGGAAACCATGATTTAAATTTGGGAACCATTTAAAAGACACATTCAAAGGATGGTTGGCAACTTCATATGCCCCGATTCCTTGCTGTGTCAAAACTTGTATATGTTTTAATAGATGAGTGACAATAGGACCAAGGTAAGTTTGAAAAGCTTCTCTTTGAACTTCTCAAGGACCAAGAAAGAATGCTCCATGGAACATCCTTGAGTTATTCTGGCCCTAGATTCTTCCACTATTCAGTGAATTTACAACCCAGTTTACCATCTCTTAGATCGTTGTGGTTCTGCTCGCCGAGCTGGAAGTTTTTGCTGCAAACGTTTCATTCCCTGGCTAGGGAACATCATCAGTGCTGTTGGAGCCTCGTGTGAAGCGCTGCTTTGATGTTTCTTCCGGTATTTATATTGGTTTGTTCTTGCCGCTTCCGGGTGTCAGTTTCAGCTGCAGTGATTTGTATGTGGGGTCCAGGTCGATGTGTCTGTTGATGGATGTTCTTGCCGTTTCCGGGTGTCAGTTTCAGCTGTAGTGGTTTGTATATGGTGTCCAGGTCATGGCATTCATCCCCAAACTCCATCAACAGACACATTGACCTGGACACCACATACAAACCACTACAGCTGAAACTGACACCCGGAAACGGCAAGAACATCCATCAACAGACACATCGACCTGGACCCCACATACAAATCACTGCAGCTGAAACTGACACCCGGAAGCGGCAAGAACAAACCAATATAAATACCGGAAGAAACATCAAAGCAGCGCTTCACACGAGGCTCCAACAGCACTGATGATGTTCCCTAGCCAGGGAACGAAACGTTTGCAGCAAAAACTTCCAGCCCGGCGAGCAGAACCACAACAACGGATACCCGAGCTACAAATCTTCAATCAGATTTTAATCTCTTAGATCACATAAAGGCTATCTAACCAATCTCATTGTAATCACTAATATCGTGATACACTTTCTGGATTCCACTGATAGAACTGGAGATTTATTTATCTATCTAATTCTAAATGGAATTGTTGAGGCATTACAAAGCCACTTACAGCCAGGCACAGTTACCACATGTGTGCTCCTGACTGCAAACATAAGGTTAGTAGGGCTTCTAGATCCCTGGCATGTCAGTGCAGTCTTCCAACATCCCCACCTGCAACCTTGAAGAATTGAATCTATATATTCAGACCAGAGACTGAATGTTAATAGTCACTATGAGGTTTAAGGAAAACCCTTCCAATGGGACTGGAAACAGGTCAGTTTGTAACTATTTTTGAGATGGATGATATAACAAATCTAAGGGAATACAGATACACAAGCAATTATCAAAATAATCATAATGATAGTTAGGAATGAAACAATATTTAAATAATCTTGTAAAGTTTCAAAGTGGATATATTCTGTAGACAAAGTCATTTTCTTATCTGTGTAGAATTAACATTGGATTCAGGTGTTGGTTAGCTCAGTTGGCTGAATGGCTGATTTACAATTCATAGTGACAATAATAGTATGAGTTTATTCCTTTACTGGCTATGGTTACTGTGACTCACCCTTACCTAAGGTGTGGTGACCTTCAGGTTAAATTCACCAGCAACTCTCTCTCTCTCTCTAATGAGAGAGCAGCTCCATGGTCTTCTGGGATTATGGTGATTTTATCGTACCTTTACTTATGTCAAGTATTACAGTTTATTAGGTGTGCAAGATCTCCGAACATCTATGCATCCAGATTTGGAAAAGCATCATAAGTGTCAATTATACATGCATTCTAAAAATGACTTTAAAACCATGTGAATGATATATATTTACCAACCATCCAATAGGTTATGCATGAAAATACAATGGCAGGCAGAGTTCGTATGGGTAATAAATCCCCTATTATTGTTGCTAAGAAGTATGCTGAAATCCTGTAATATCCACTGATATATTCATGTCTAAGAAAGAAAATAATTGCATTAATAAAATAAAAATAACAATTTTTAAAGAGATTGTTAAAATTTTTGTTGTCTTTTCTACCATATTGGATTAACCATGTGACTTAAAGTTTTACATTGTTAACAACATATATTTAGTCGTCTACTTAAAGTCTGCTTTGCACAATTTATACTTGTTTTTATTCATTCCCAAGATGAGGGTGTATCTGGCTAGACCAGCGTTTATTGCCCATCCCTACTTGCCCAGAGGGTAGTTAAGAGTCAACCACATTGCTGTCACATGTAGGCCAGACCAGGTAAGGGTGGCAGTTTCCTTCCCTAAAGGACATTAGTGAACCAGATGGGTTTTTTCACCAATCGACAATGGATTCATGAGCATCACTAGACTCTTACTTCCAGAGTTTATTGAATTCAAATTATACTATCTGCTATGGTGGGATTTGAACCTGAGTCATCAGAACATTACCTGTGTCTCTGGATTAACAGAGCTGCAATAATACCACTGGGCCATTGGCTCCCCACTACCCCTCACCGCACGCCACGTGTTAGTCTAGTAAAACTTCGCTGAACTGGCTTTAATGTATTTACATCCTTAAAGAAGGACACTAATACTACGTACAGTTTTCCAGGTTTTGTCTCACTGGTGTCGGGTATAACTGAACTTCACCATGTTTGTATTTCATTCTCCTCACATAAATGAAAATATTCATTATGTCTTATGTACGACATACTTTGTTACCTTTCTTTTCAACATCAGTAAATTTGGTAACCATGCATTTGGCCCTTTCATCCAAGACTAAATTTTAAAATGTTGAGGCCCAGAAGTGATCCCTGTGGTACATCACCCATTACACCTTGTCAACCAGAAAATAGTTCGTTTATGTCTAATCTCTGTTTATGTTAGCTAGCCAATCTTACCCCCTACACTATGGACTTTCACAGTAACCTTTGACTAGCCAGGGTGAGGCCCTGGACTGCTATGATTTGCTTTCCACTCTTCACTATCCCTTTTCAGTTACTTTGCTTCTGAAGGTATGAGAAATCTATACATCAATTCCAAACATTTCTATATTCAGCTGATGCAATGTGTTAAAGGAGTTTTTTAAACAGAATTTAATTAGCTTCAATTGGAAGGAAAATGGTGAGGGCTCTCGAGGTACAATGGCAGTGTCAGCCAGGAGGTCTGAACTCAAGTCCCACTTGCTCCAGAGGTGTGTCAGCACATCTGAATGAATTGATTAAAAATGTCTAAAATGACACCTCTGATTCTCTCACTTAATTTCATCTGGAAGGCAAATCGTTTCCCTGCTCCCCGGTGAACAATATTAGAACTGGGAATGGCCTTTTCTTTAACAGAAACAGTACTAGATCCAATATTTATAAGGCTGCAAATTCAGGCCCTAAAATTAGGCATATTGGAGCCAATATTTAGATATGATTACATTTTTGCCAAGTATAACTCTCGATCACACCTGAGTGTACTCCTCCACACGTCTCCATACTAAAATTCCCATCTTGTCCCTTCCTGATAAGAGGATATTTGTAATCAAAGTAAACAGCAGAATGAACATTTGTTCCTCAGAAATCAGTGATTTCTCCTGAAACGATCAGAAAAACATGTCTTCTGCAGCCTGAAGATTAGAAGAATAGTGATGCTGGTCCCAGTTTACGTGACCTTAAACTTTTTGCAAATTTCAAAAAATATCAGTTATATCCCTAAAATATCTATATTTGTGACTTATCATACCATCAATATTTCTTTAGAGCTTCACAGTTAGTAGGTTTCTGCTAAACTCCAGACACTTCCTCTGTATTTTTATGTAGGCAAAGTAGCCTAAAGTAGTTGAATTTTCCCAAGCTACCAGCACCAGCATTCCAAAAGACTTGAGATGGTGGAGCCCAGCCAAAACGTTTCAATGTGAATTGTAGCTCAATAGTATTTAAGATGGTTAGACCCATCCTGCAAAGGCTTGAGAATCACAGAATGACAATGGCTAATTTTGGTTGAAATAGTACTAAGCAACATTGAGTGTTTTCCAAAGTCAATTATAAAAAAAATGATTCTGTAGATATGCTGTGTTATGTCAATAATCAGAACAGCTAAAAAATTCATAAACAACCATTTATAGTTTATAGTTACAACAACTGTATGCTTACATGAAGATTTTCCTGGCTTGGATGAACAATGCCACAGCAGACACACTACTAAAGCATTCGTAGGAAGCAAGGAAATGGAAAGAACCGACTCTACAATGTAAGAAATACAACAATTAACAAAGTTCATTTAAAGTGTGCAATAAACATCACAAATGTATGCTTTTTGGTCGGTACTACATATTAGTCTGCTCCACTTTCCTAATATTGCACTATCTGACTTTATTGTGGTAAACATTTCGAAATATTCCTCACTTAGCTGGACATTATGCACAAAAAAAAGATGCAGGGGATTGTGGATCAGCATGCTGAACTTATTGGAAACTGGAGGAAAGTAAGGACTGCAGATGCTGGAGACCAGAGTTGAAAAGTGTGGTGCTGGAAAAGCGCAGCAGGTCAGGCAGCATCCGAGGAGTAGGAGAATTGATGTTTCGGGCATAAGCCCTTCTTCAGGAATGAGGCTGGTGTGCCAAACGGGCTGAGATAAAAGGTGGGGGGGTGGGCGCTGGGAATACAATAGGTGGAAGGAGGAGAGGGTGAAGGTGATAGGCCGGAGAGGGGGTGGGGGTGGAGAGGTCGGGAAGAAGATTGCAGGTCAAGAGGGCAGTGCTGAATCTGGGGGTTGGGACTGCTGCCTCGCCTTATTGGAAACTGGGTTGGTAAGACAGAAAAATTGCTCTAACTTGCTCATTTCCAATACTGTGTAATAGAAGGTTGCACTTATTGTGTTCAGTTCAGTGCAGGTGCCCCTTTCAACTTCCAGGGAGCCCAGAAGCAGAATGAAGAAAATAAGCCACTCTGGCATTCTGATAAAGGGAAGTTGTAGTGATGCCTACCGGCTACCAGATAATTATTTTGACCAATGACAAAGAATCCATCCCATAGTAAGGGAGAGGTTTTTTGACTTAATGGCACTGCCCTGGACACATTCTATTAAGAGGTTGAAGAAAGGATGGCACGTTTCCAATGGGGAAGTAACTCTAAGAATTAAATGGGAGCATCTGATAAGGCTATCAAAGCCAAGAATGTGGCAGCATAATACTCCATATCTAATACCCATGTACGCCCATTGCTCATAGTGCCTGCTCCACAAAACTCCCATCACCTAATTGAACAATTACCAGACCCAAACATTTGTGATTCACCCATACTTCTATGCTTTGCCCATACACAGCTTCAACACTCACATCTCACAATGCCTTGGTATATCTCTAATTATTCAGCTGTGACAAGTATCACCCATTGATATTGATTCACATTCTGTGCTCTCCTTTGCAAGAATCAAATAGAATAGAATAGAATATCCTTTATTGTCACATGTTCTCAAGTACAGTAGTACAGTGAAAAGTTTACAACGTCGCCTCTGCTTGCACTATCTTAGATACAAAGTACCTAGGTACAAATCTTTGATATAAATAAAAGGGATGAAAAAGAAAAGTAATTGCATTATTTTAGTTATTCATAGTGTAAGTTAGAAATATTACATAGTTAAAAGGATAGACAGTAGACAAACAAATTACAGTGCAGTAGCTCAGCATAAGTGCTTCCACATGTAGTCTGACCATCCGCGCCAGATCCCATTCTAACAACCATCCCTGCTCCACTTCCCCAAGCCTCCAGTTCGCTCTACACCAGCTCTCAGCTGCTCCAAGGTGAGTTTTCTCTGCAACTCAATTCACCGCACTGGCCTCTGCTCCAGGACTGTTTCCCCTCACTGGCCTCCACTCGAGGACTTGATTCTCCACACCGACCTTTATACTTATCCATTTTCTCTACCAATTCTTACCTTATAACTTGAATGATGCCATTAAATGAGAATTTCAGCTAAATTGGAGACTTGCTGATTTGCTCTCCACTCTCTCCTTCCCTTACCTCTAACCATTGTACCTCACACCCCCCACCGTGCCATTGTATGCGGTTTCCTCTCTTTCTCTTCCACCTTCTCAGATGACCTCTGCCTCTCAGGTGGTGGTGTCTGAACCTTTATAATACCTTCATAGTACCAAGGGCACTACACATTATCACAAACACTTATCAAGTGTGTATTGTACATACCAATTCAATCACACCAATCAATCTAAGCAATGAAATTTGTTTTAGCTGATGGATGGGTTTGCCCCATATACATTTAAATGCATGATTCTCATGAACACCCTCAGATTGTGGGTTGTGGATAGTGGAAAGGGGCCATGAGCTATGTGCAAACCAAAAGTCTGGCCTTTTGGGTGGTTCAGCCTGGCAAAAGCATCATGCATTATTCCAAGTAGACAAGCATTCACTAAAACTGAATGTCAATCAACTATATTTTTATTGTGTGGCAACTCTTGTGGTTGTGTTATCATATTCCGCTGACCAGGAGATCCACACTGCCATTTGTGTCTGGTTGATTATGCCCTGTAACATCAGCAGACCAACAATCCTGGGAAATTTAGATGTCTTTTCATCCTGCTCTTCCTTCCTCAGAGAAGAGAATGAAGTCCTCTATCATCTTGTGGGCTCTTCTGTGGCTGGTGAGTGGTGACACAGTACTAAGCTGGCACTTGAAAAGTTGCAAAGAAAGAAAAGGCAATGGCAATCTTCTTTGGCATTTGAAAGACTGACTACGCCTTTTTGAAGGCTTCAGGTCTCAGTTAAGGGGATGATAGAATTCCATCATCATAACCTTAGTAAAATGAAATGTCCTGAGGAAGGACTCCAGTTTCCCTTCCGTAGCAGCAATTGTTACATTCAGATTAAATTTTACATTCAGTTTTGGGGCGAGATTAATAGATTCAGGGCTCATAAAAAGATAAATTATGAAGGCATGACAGCAGAGCTGGCTAAAGTGAATTGGCAAATGAGGTTAAAGGATAGTTTAATAGAGATGGAGTGAAAAACATTTACGAGGATATTTCAGAATATACAGTACAGACACATTCCAGTAAATAAGAGAAATTTGAAATGACAGACCTGTCATCTGTGGTTAAATAAAAACATTAAAAATCATATAAACAAAATGTATGTAAGTAAAGATAGAGCCTGAGAGAAAATTCGCCAGAAATGTAAAAACGAATAGTGACAATTTCTGTAAATTTCTGTAAATTAAAAATTAACAAAATAAGCATTTGGTTCTATAGAAAGTCAGACTGGAACATTAATAATGGAAAATAAGAAAATGGAGAGAAATTGAACAGGTATTTTGTATTGTTCTTCACTATAAAGCATGCATGCAACATCCCAGAAACACCAGGAAGTCAAGAAATAGAAGGGAAGGAGGAACTCAGGAAAATCATAATCACCAGAGAAGTGTTACTGTGTAAATTGCTGGTGCCACAGGCTGAAAATTCCCTGGCTCCAAATGGTCTTCGTCCACGGATCTTAAAGGACCACTGAGATAGTTGATGCATTGCTTTTCATTTTCCAAATTCTCTTCATTTGGAAACTGTTCCATTAGATTTGAAGATAATGAATATATTTCTTATATTCCAAAAGAAAAGTTGAAAATTACAGCTCAGTTAGCTTAATATCTTTCACAGGAAAAATGTTAGAAACCATTATTTAAAAAATTGGTTCTACATGGTTGACTGGTTAGTAAGTTAGATCACATAGAATCCAGAAAGAGCTAGCCATTTGGATACAAAATTGGCTTGAAGATATGAGACAGAGAGTGATGATGGAGGGCTTTTTTTTGGAGTGGAGGCTTATGACTAGCAGTGTACCACAAGGATAGGTGCTGGGTCCACTACTTTTGGTTACTTATATAAATAATTTGGATGTGAATGTAGGAGGAATGGTTAGTAAGTTTTCAGATGACACCAAAATTGGTGTGGAGTAGACAGTGAAGAAGGTTATCTCAGAGTGCGACAGGAACTTGATCAGATGGTGGATTAGTGGTGCTGGAAAAGCACAGCAATTCAATTCTAGAATCTGGTTTCCAGCATCATCAGTCATTGTTTTTACCTACTTGATGAGATGGGCCAATGGGCATGTGGAGTTTATTTCAGATAAATGTGAGGTGTTGCATTTTTGGGGGCAGGACTTATACTCTTAATGGCAACCTTGTTGCCAAACAAAGACACCTTAGGTGCAGGTTCATAGTTTTCTGAGGGTGGAGTCACAGGTAGATAGGGTAGTGAAAACAGCATTTGTCTTTATTGATCTTTATGCTTGTCTTTATTGGTCAGTTGCGGCTGTACAGGACATTGGCTAGGCCACGTTTGGAATACTGCATTCAATTCTAGTCTCTCTGCTTAAAAAGATGTTGTGAAACTTGAAAGGGTGCAAAGATTTACAAGGATGTTTTTGAAGGGTTGAAGAGTTTGAGCTATAGGGAGAAGCTGAATAGGCTGGGGCTGTTTCTCCTGGAACGTTGGAGGCTG
The DNA here is from genome assembly GCF_020745735.1 of Hemiscyllium ocellatum. Classification (NCBI taxonomy): domain Eukaryota; kingdom Metazoa; phylum Chordata; class Chondrichthyes; order Orectolobiformes; family Hemiscylliidae; genus Hemiscyllium; species Hemiscyllium ocellatum. The sequence goes on along the minus strand of NC_083422.1, from coordinate 3,523,257 downwards.
AGGGGTGATATTATAGAGGTTTATAAAATCAAATGGGTCATGTTAGGGTGAATAGCCAAGGTCTTTTTCCAAGGGTCGGGGATACCTAGGGTTTAGGTTTAAGGTAAGAGGTGAAAGATTTGAAAAGGACCTAAGGGGCAACTTTTTCATGCAGAGGGCGTTGCATGTATAATGAGTGACCAGAGGAGATGGTCACAGAGGAGATGGTTACAACATTTAAAAGGCATCAGGATGGATACATGAATAAGAAGAGCTTAGGGGGATATGGGTCAAATGCTGGCAAATGGGACTAGACTAATTGAGGATATCTGGTCAGCATGGATGAGTTGGACTGAAAGGTCTGTTTCTGTGCTGTACAACTTGATGACTCCAAGATATGACAGGGCAGTTAGATAAGTTCAAAGTCATCAGGCAGAATTAATATGATTTTATGTAATCATTGACCAAGCTGTGGGAGTTCTATGAGAGCATAATATGAGCTGTGAATAAACAGGAACAAGTGAATGTTTAGTACTAAGATTTCCAGAAGGCATTTGATAAGGTGCCACATCAAAGATGATTGTGAAAAATAGAAGCTCATGGTGGACTTTGGGACAGGCAGCAGAGGAAAGTGGCCGAGCAGATGCTGATAGCTAAGTTCGGTACCCATAGGGAGGGCCTCAACCGGGACCTTGGGTTCATGTCACATTACAGGTGATCACCATTGCACTACACACACACACACAGATATTCCTACACACGCACACTCTCACATACACATGGACACAGGTACACACAGACACGCACACAGAGACACCCACACACACCCTTATAGACACACACACTCCCATGCTCACACGTGCACCCCCTCGCAGACTTAAGACACTCTGCACCCACTACACACACACACACACACACACACACACACACACTCACAACCCCCGCCCCAGACAGACACACGCAGACAGATAAAGACCCACATGCACACATTTATTTTGTGTGGTGAATTTGTATTGCAGAGTTACACTGCACTTTGCTCAAAAACTGCATATATTCATGTAGAACTCTGAGCTCAAAAAGTGCAGGAATTTATGTAAAACTCTGTTATCTCACTTATTAGATTAGACAGAGAACACAGGGGGTAACACCTTCAACATATTGTCTAGCTATCACCATTGTTAGCAGCTAACCCGAGAATGCAACTTTAAAAAGAAGGGTTTTGTGATTTACACATGAAAGAAGTGAAACTATCACTGTATCCTAACAGATGAAAGGCTTAACAGACAATCAATTTTTCAATGTATAATTTCAGTTACATCACACTGCAAATTTTTGCTATAAATTCTGTATTACGATCGAGGCCTCCATAATCACCTGATGAAGGAGCCGTCGCTCCAAAAGCTTCCAATTAAACCTGTTGGACTATAACCTGGTGTTGTGTGATTTTTAACTTTGTACACCCCAGTCCAACACCGGCATCTCCAAATCATGGATAGAAGGTTGGTTGGCTAACAGGAAGCAGAATGAAGGCATAGGTGGTTCTTTTTCACAGTAGCAACATGTAATGAGTAGTGTGCCACAAGAATTGGTGGTGGGAACTTGAGTATAAACATTTATAATTTATATAAATGACTTGATCAGTGGTCTCCAAACTTGAATCACAAGATCACTTTTTGAATTTAAGTGCAATCCAAAATCTAATCCAGAGAAAATACAGAATAAATTGCTTATTTTTAAAATACAATTCTATATGTAATTATTCATTTTGTCTTCAACTCACCAAGTCTCAGTGTGACGTGTGACTGCATATTATCTGCCAGTGCCTTGAAATCTGGATTATTGTTTGAGACAGCTGTTTTCTACAATCAATCAAATGGTTGTCTGTGTGGTGGGTGCAATACTTTAACTTGATTAGCTTTAGTTGGGAGAATGATATCCCATAGAGGAATATGAAGCCAAAGTAAGCTTTTGCTTTGAAATTACTTATTTTTCTCTGTTTACGTCATCAAAGATCACTGCTCCTTCCTCTGATTTTCATCTCAATATAATTTTGTAGAATAATCATTATCAAGAAAGAAGGAGGCAATATCAAGTCCACTGCTTCTTAAGTCAAACAGCTGGTGGAATTTGGTAACTAACCTACCAATATCTACTTGGGAAGAATGGATTTGAAACAAACATAATGATTTGTTCTATCACATCTAATTCCTGAAATATTCGTTACATTCTTCTGCTAATTTACTTGGATGTGCATTGAGGTTTTCAGGGTAGATTTCTTCTTTGATTTGTTTTTATAACATTTTCTCCAAACTCAGGAAATGTTTCAGCATTTTATTTTTTAACTGAGAAGACCATAGACTTAATTTCAATTTCAAAGCATTCTCAACATTGATCATATGTGCTACGTCTCAGTGAATTCTCTACAATTTGCAGTTCAGCTCATTCAGTTTTAGCATGTCTGTAAGGAACCTGAAGTCCACTCGCTGCTGACTTGATTTTTGATTTAAAGGAAGTGACGATTTCAGGCATCAAATCTAAAAATCTTTGCAGGACCTTCCCTGAACTTATTCACCTCACAAGAGTATGGAAGAGTAGTTCTCCATAGGCAGCATTGAATTCAGTGAGTAAGGATTGAAACAAGCAGTGCTAAAGGACTCTAGCTCAAATTGAATTTACATTCTTAATAACAAATTTCATAACATGAAAAGAGCCCATCTACTTGCCAAAGCTTGCCAGTACAATTGCAACTCACAAGAGAAACTAGGATCATTCCTGCAAAATGTAACAAAGCCTGCATTGGCAATATGCATAGCAGATACACCATCACTTATGACAGAAACCAACTTCTTGACTGGAATATTTTTCTCAAGCAAGTACCTTTTGGACAAGTTGCAGATCGTCACCCTTGTTCTTCTTTTTAAGAAGCGCAAAGGTGAAAAGGTCTTTTTTAATTGTTATGTCCTTGAAAACCATGCAAACAAAAACAAGCAGCTAGACTATGTTAGTCATAACAATGGACTCATAGAACTGCAATGAGAAGCATTCACAGATCTTCAGGCCCTGTTTCATTTACTGAAATATGACAAAGCTTCCACTTGTCTTACTATTGTGGATGGACCAAGTGACACACTGTGGATTGCTCTTATTATTTATTCTTCATTCTTACATTCTTTGAATAAAAAATAAGTGGCCGCGGTCATTACTTCTTTCACCATCTATGAATGATTTCTTGTGTTTTGCCATGACAATAATCACATGATTTGTGACCTCCATTTTTAAAGCATGTGTAGAGTGAACATACATAATACAGTATGGCATATCTGAACTGGGCATGACCCTTCGTAATTGTCTTCGCCTTTTTTATTCAGCAGCAATCTTCAACTCCTTCAGTTTATCCACACTGCTTCCACCAACTTTGCTAGAGCACAAATAACTCGAAGGCATGCAGCTGCAGCTTGCTGACTGGCCCTATGAATAGCACCAGACCAAGGCTGTTCATGTTTGCGAACATTTATTGCTTTAGAAGTGAATAAGAAATGTGTTGCCTGTGCATCTGTGAGGCAACTTTACTAAATGTTATGCTTTCATCATTTCAATGCCTTCAATCATATGTCAGGGCCATACCTATGTGAATCATTCCAGTTGTTTAATGCCATTCAGGTTCTACTGTAAGCTGCCCACTGTCACTTCCCACATGATAAACTTATAGATATGTGGTGAAGTGCCACTTTCATTGAATCCATTGAATTTTATGGCAGACATATTTTGCAAACTGATACCAGAAAAAAATATTTTTCAGCCCCAGAGATAATGCTCCAATAAAGCAGTACTTGGAACGCTTACTGCCAACTCCACAGCCCTAGATCAGATTCCTCAGTGACTTTTCCTTAATGAGGCTGATTTGCCTCCTTCTTTCTTGAGATCAAGCAAGTAATTAAACAGATTAACTCAGACAAGGCTTTAGGAAGTGATTAAATTCCAGCAGAAAGTTTTAAAATGGCAAACCATGACGCAATAGGGGTCTCCTATGATGTCGTCTTATGCATTTGGAATGAAGAATACATAAATGGCTTGTTGCAATGCTATGATTATTGCTCTGTACAAAAAAAAGGCAGCAAAGTGCACTGTGGCAAGCAGAGGAATCTCAATTCTGTCCAAAGCTGGAAAGTTTTTGCTCACTTTATCCTAAACAGACTTATCATTCTGGCAGAAACAAATCTATCTGAGGCTGAGTGTAATTTTTGCCCAGGTCTCAACATTATTGACATGATGTTTATCAAACAAATTCAGGAAAAATGCCTCAAACAGAACGTGGCACTTTTTCACTGACCACACAAAGGCCTTTGACACACTCAATCAGGTAATCCTCTGGCAATCCTGAACCAACATAGTTGCAAAAAAGAATTAGTCATATTCATACAGCTGTTCCATGTTGGAATGACAAGCCAAGTCCTTTTAAGTAGAATATCATTAGCCTCCTTTCAGAACTTGAATGGAATGAAGCAGGTCTATGGTCATCAATCCTTTTATCTTGTTCTTCACCAGTGACCTTCACCATGCTGTTAAGAATCTCGAAAAGAGAGTGCATTTCCAATATCATCTTGATAGCTCACTCTTTGACCTGTGGTGTTTTTGTGCAAAGACCAAAATGCCTTTGGAACACATCCAGGAAGTCAATTTTGCTGATAACTGTACCCCAGTGGCTCATTCAGCAAGAGATTTTCAGATTGTCATTGACAGATTTTCACAGGCTCCAAAACTATTTGTATTGATCATCAGTCTTATCAGCCCTTATCAAATTTCAGTGCTGTTCAATAAGACATTTACAATGATACAAAGGTGCAAAATGTTGATAGCTTTGTACACTGAGGAATCATTATCTCCAACAATAGTTTGCTTGATAAAGGATTATAAACTAAGATTAGCAAACTGAGCCAGTTGCTTGAAAGGTCTCAAATCAGAGTACTAAACTATCACATTAAACTGACTACCAAGATCAAGTTGTATAATGTTTGTGCAATTACTTCTCTATGCTTCTGAGCCTTGTACTCTATTACAACTTAAAGAAGTTGGAACAACTTCACATGTATGGTCTTCACTTTATCCTCAGGATCTGTTGACAGATTACAATACTCAAGATCTTAGACTAAGTTCAAACAACACATATTGAGGAGATGCTCCTGAAAGAATTATTGCACTGGCTAGGGCAAGCAATTAGAAGGGAGGATCATTACATTCTGACATAGTTACTGTATGATAAACAACAAAGACAAGTTTAAAGGAATTTCAAAGTGGTGTGACCACAAGACCAATGAGCTGGAAATATCAGCTGGAGAGCTCTGACCCAGAGTTTTTGTCATTTTTAAAAAGAATCATGCCAATGACTCCTTGCAGTCCATGAACACTGTCATAGAGCAGCATTTAACCATGTTGACATATGAGTTCCAATGCCCCTTCTGTCTCTGATACAGTGCACACAGACTGGGGCTATATAACTATCTGTGTTCACTGTTGATGAGTCTGTACATTAAGTTTTTTGATCTGGAAGGACAACAATCATTATCAGTTGCTTTTGCTAACCAAAATATTTGAGCTTCCCAACTTGATGCCACCTTTACAGCAATTCCCTTTTGAATATCTTCAATCAAGCCTATGCCACTACCACAGCAATAAAATAGTAGAGTCACCAGTGACACTTGCAGCAATTAGGTACTACCCCTTTTTCCCTACTAATACTTCAGTGCAACCTTTTTATAGTCAAAATCAGTATTCTTTCCCAAAATCTTTTTCCATTGTTCTGCTTGTTCTCACTGCCCTTTCTTGGATCCTTCTCTTGTGGTCTAATTAAAAGTATTTCTGAAGTCCTGTAAAGATCTATCCTTGCCGCCTCCTCTATATGACAAAAGCCTCAATCTCTACAACAACATTACAGTTCCCCTGTAGAACATGGGCCCCAAAATCAAAGCTGGCATTGCAGTACAATATTTAGGGGGCATTGCACCATTGATTGAAACATAAAACTGTTCAGATTAATGTAAAATATCCTAAAGCACTATTTCAAAGAAGAGCAGGGAGTTATCCTAGTGTCCTGTCTAACCACTCTGTCACTCAATTTTTTTAACATCTAAATGAACCAATATAACCACCTTTTCCCTTCTCTCTCATTTGCTTGTCTAGCTTTCCTTGAACTACATTTACACTATGTGCTTAAACCACTACTGTGGTACTGAGTACCACATTTTCACCACCTGTGTAAAGAAATTTCTTCTGAAATTTCTATGAGATTCCTCAGTGACTATCTTATATTAGTAGACTCCTCTATGAGGAAATAAGCTAGAAAGTTCGTTTTTAGATGTTTCATCACCATACTAAGTAACATCATCAGTAAGCCTCCGGTGAAGCACTGGTGGCTTGGCCTATCTTTTATTTATGTGTTCAGGTTTCCTTGGGTTGGCGATGTCATTTCTTGTGGTGATGTCATTTCCTGTTCTTTTTCTCAGGGGGGTGGTAAATGTGATCCAATCAATGTGTTTGTTGATAGAGTTCCAGTTGGAGTGCTATGCTTCTAGGAATTCTCATGCATGTCCTCTGTTTGGCTTGTCCTAGGATGGATGTGTTGTCTCAGTCAAAGTGGTGTCCTTCCTCATCTGTATGTAAACATACTAGTGAGAGTGGGTCATGTCTTTTTGTGGCTAGTTGATGTTCATGTATCCTGGTGGCTAGTTTTCTGCCTGTTTGTCCAATGTAGCGTTTGTTACATTTCTAGCAAGGTATTTTGTAAATGACATTAGTTTTGCTTGCTGTATGTATAGGATCTTTCAAGTTAATTAGCTGCTGTTTTAGTGTGTTGGTGGGTTTGTGGGTTACCGTGATGCCAAGAGGTCTGAGTAGTCTGGCAGTCATTTCGGAGATGTCTTTGATGTTGGGGAGAGTGGCTATGGTTTCTGGACGTGTTTTGTCTGCTTGTTTGGGTTTGATGCTGAGAAATCAGTGGACTGTGTTAATTGGGTACCCATTCTTTTTGAATACACTGTATAGATGATTTTCCTCTGTTCTTCATAGTGCCTCTGTGCTGCAGTGTGTGGTGGCTTGTGGAAATAATGTTCTAATGCAGCGCTGTTTGTGGGTTTTGGGATGGTTGCTTCTGTAGTTCAGTATTTGGTCGGTGTGTTGTTTTCCTGTAGACACTGGTTTGAAGTTCCCCATGGCAGTTTGCTCTACTGCGACATCTAGGAATGGCTGTTTGTTGTTGTTTTCCTCCTCTTTAATGAATTTTATGCCAATAAGGGAACTTACTGGCATAAAATGATGGTCTTGAAGGTTTCCTCTAAGTTTTTCTTAGTGATGACAAAGGTGTCATCCACGTAGCAGACACAAAGTTTGGTTGGATGTTTGGCAGAGCTATTTGTTCGAGTCTCTGCATTACTGCCTCTGCTAAGAACCCTGATATTGGAGATCCCAAGGGTGTTCCATTGGTTTGTCTGTAGGTTTTGTCCACAAGAAATGACATCACCAAAGGAAATGACATCACCAACCCAAGAAAACATAAATACATATATAAAAAGCAGGCCATACCACCAGTGCTTCACCGGAGGCTCACTGATAATGTTACCTGGTATGATGACAAAACGTCTGAAAATGAACCTTCCAGCTCAGCGAGCACACTTACGCCCAGAACCTCAATCTGAGTCACAAATCTTCTCAAAACTCGTTAAAGTTCCTCTATCAGGTTACCACTTCTTTTTTGAAGGGAAAAGAGATCCAGTCTAATAATCTTTTAAAAACTGATGACCCACACAATATGTTCTAACAGTGGTTCGATGCAGGTTTAGCAGAACTTCCTCGCTATTCAATTTTATCCTTTTGCTTTGTTTTTAATGACTTTGTTAACTTATGGCGTGACTTTTAGTGAACTGTATTTGTACTCAAAGATCCCTTTGCTCCAATATCCTACCTAGACTTGCACATTCTGAACTGAATTGAATCAATTATTGTCACTTGTATTCAATATAAAATACAATGAAAATTGTTTATGTAAGCGCCACTCATATTAACTTAGAATAAATTTTTTAAAAAAGATAACTTAAAGAGAGAGCAACTTTTCTTTCTCCACTGCGGGTTTCCAAGACTATGTCATGCTGCCACCAGAGTACTGCTCTGGCCTTCCCAGCCCACACCATGCTGCTGCCAGGGGCCCACTCCACGCAGAAGCGAGAGTTCTGTCGCAGACGTCATAGGCCAACTGACTGACTCTGTAGCCACACTGCCGCTGAAGATGCTGCCACTGCTCCGGAGCCCATCAAAGCCATCTTCACACCGATCAGCTCTCTTTGTCTGGTAAATATGAGAAAAAAAAGTGGAAAAAGGAAAAGAAAAAAGGGGACAAAGAGTACAAGCCTGAACACTGTCTACTCCACCACCACCATCTTGCAACCCAGGTAAAGGTTCCAGAGACATGAATCTGGGACTTGTTCGTTGTTCATCGATGTTTGAGAACTTTGATATGTGTTCATAAACCCTCCCCATCCCTCCAGCAACTCACGCACTCCCTCTGTGGTCCTGTATCCTCACCGCCTGCAGATAAGAAAGAAAAGCATCTTTGTTCATGCGTACTTTCACTGTGTATGCTCCAGACACTGTGCAACACCTGACAGCTGTTTGCTTTGTACCAAAATGTACAGTAGCACATTTATCTATGATGAACTTCATTTGTAGGAACTGAGAGAGCTGGGTTATACTTGCACAAATCACTGTATGTGGTTAAAAAGACATGCTTGATCCTGAGCTTTACAAAGAAAGGCACAGAGTGCAAAGTCAGGAATTAAAGAACCTTTAAAAATCACTGGTTTGGTGACAAGTAGAGTACAGCATTCAATTTTGAACATTACATTTTAGGAAGACTTTACATCAAATACAGAAAAGATTCAAAAGAATGTTTCCACGGTTGAGAGACTTTAACAATGTGTTGAAGTAGAGAAGCTGGAATTGAGTGCAGACATGATACAGATATTCAAAATCCTACGGACTTAGAGTAGATAGAAAGACACTCTTCTCTGGAAGAAGGGTTAAGAGACAGATGATGTAGATTAAAAGCAAAGAGTCAAAGCCAACTTGAGAAATAACCTTCTTGGAAGGAAAAAACAATTGATAGCATTTATATTGTCTATTGTATTAATTGGTCTTTAGCCTGTTTTTTTACCTGCACGAGAGGGAATAACTTATTCTTGAGTAAGTCTGGGCCTGAAATATTAAACAAAATATACTGGCTATCATTTAGTGGTGGCTGGCAATCTTGACCAAAGGATTACAGGCTTGCTGCCACTCAGCCACTGACTTAGTCACTCACATCCTTAATTAGTTGGAGCAGACCGCAGCAGCACCAGAACCAGGTGACTGCGTCAAGCAGTAAGAGCTTCAGATGCTTGAGGAAGTTGAGAGAAAGCCTAGGTTGCTCAAGATGGTTCTTACTCCACCTTCAGCCTTGTCATCTTGCCATCTGTCTCCTCAAACCCCTTTCCTCAATCCTCTATGAGACTACTACTCTCCTCCTGACTTCCTCCAAACCAATCCTGGCTCCCCTTATCCCTTCACCAACCACTCTCCACCCCAATTCTTTCTTCCCCACCACACCTAGTCTTTTTTTCTTTCTCAACCCCACCTCTCAGTCTTCTTCTGTCTCCCATCCCCTGTCTCTCTCTCTCTATCTATCTATCTATTTTAACCCCCAGACTATGTGTGTGGTTATGATCTAGAATACACTTATAGAAAGGGTGGTGAAGGCAAATATAATTGTGGCTTTCAAAATGAAATGTGACAAACATCCTGCTTTCCACTTTCCACATTGTATACATTTGAATTCATTCAAAGCGTTGCTGCCCGCACCCTAACTTTTTTAGATTAGATTAGATTATTGCATGAAGGACTTTTCACTTATCAGCTTTAGAACATAGTAAATAGGGGTTGGAGTAGGCATTTCAGCTCCTTGAGTCTGTTCTGCCATTTGGTACAACAATAGCTGATGTGATCTTGGTCTCAACTCCTCTTTCTCCTCCTTAACTTTACTCAATATCTAAGAATCCATTGCATTCTGAGGTAGTGAATTCTGCAAATTTCAGAGAAATAATTTATTGTCACCTCTGTTTTAAATCTGCTATCCCTTATCCTAAAACTATGATTTCTCATTCTAGATTGCTCCATTTGTGTTTGCTCAACTGCATTGACTCCTACTTTGACAACAACTCTAATGGACCTAAATATCTAATTTTCAGAACCCTCCATACAAACTCACGTCTCCCTCCAGCTCATATTTCTTCATGATATCTGCACTCCTCTAGTTTTTAAGTGGGATTAGAACACAGAATATTACAGCGCAGTACAGACTCTTCAGCCTTCGATATTTCGCCGATCTGTGAAACCAATCTGAAGTCCATCTAACCTACACTATTCCACTTTCATCCATATGTTTATCCAATGACCATTTAAATGGCCTTAAAGTTGGCAAGTCTACTACTGTTGCAGGCAGAACATTCCACGTCCTTACTACTTTCTGAGTAAAGAACCTACCTCTGACATCTATCCTATATCTATCACCCCTTAATTTAAAGATATGTCCCCTTATGTTAACCATCATCATGCTAGGAAAAACACTCTCACTGTCAACCCTATCTAATCTTCTGATCATCTTATATGTCTTAATTAAGTCACCTCTCAAACTCCTTCTCTCTAACGAAACCAGTCTCAAGTCCTTCTTCTTTTCTTCTTAAGACCTTCCCTCCATACCTGGCAACATCCTGGTATTTAGGGTTACACCATAGATAATCTTTTTATATACCCACTATAAATTATTTTATAATGGGAACTGCTAAAATAACCATACCTGTGATGCTACTGTAAAGCTTACATTCGCAAAAAGACATGAAATGCTTATAAAGTTGATTTCCATTATAAAGATAGCGATAGCAACATATAATAGTCAAAGGCAGGAAGAAATCTACGTAGATTAATTATTTATAATATACAATCAATGGATACAGTGATTGGATGAATTGGTAGATTCTACTAAATTCCTGCTATCAGACCATACAAACCTGGCTGAATTCATTACAAAGTAATAGGTAGAAGGTTATATTGAGTTCCTGCAAATTCTTAGATTTTCCATTTGATCTTGCAAGGTCCTGCTCCTTAAACTGTTAGTCATCTAAGTTCACAGTTGAAGGAAGTGTCAAAATTATGCTGAGAGATCCATTACAAAGATCCAGTGACCTGGGAGATCCAATGTGACCTGAGCAGATACCCCCTGCCCCCTGCAAATGGCAGGCCACATGTCAGTTGCACAGTCATCTACTAGTCCCTCTCATTAGCTCAGAAATTCCAGGATCATAGCCCTTGATTTTTTTTGATGTCCTGACCACTTTCAGGAGCCAAACAAATTGGTAAACTGCAAGAAGTTAACAAACCCTTTTCCACATGAATTATCTATGTACCTGTTTTGAATTCCACTTGAATCAAGTTTTACTCCAAAATAGATTGCACCAAGAAAGAATCCCAGAAGACTATTAAGAAAAACCTGCATTGAGATTGTAGAATAATGTTAAGTCACTTCAGCAGACATGCACAAAATTCACACATATTTAAACTAGTGCTTAAATAAGATTCCTCTCACCTCGGCAATAGATGACTGTGGGTTTCGAATAAAATTCTTAAATATCCGATTACTAACCCAGAAAAGTTGATGTAAGAAGCTTGTTGTATATGTAATTGACTGCATTTGCATTTCTTTTATTTCTTTATCACCTCTGTTTCCTTCTATCTGCATAAGTATTTCCACTGTCTCTTGATACTGGCTTGATTTCATATAGGATTCAGCCAGCTTCTCTGCAAAAGTTTTTTCCTGTTTCATGTCTGACGTTGATTTTCCTGCAACTGAAAAAAAATAAACAAATCGATAAAAATACCAGCATTTCACCTTGAAAGGTCATAGACCTGAAACATTAACCACATTTCTCTGCAAAAGTGCTGCCTGACCTGCGGAGTTTGACTGTTTAGTTTAAGAATTTGACACTTTCAGTATTTTGTTGTGGTAATAATAATTAATCATGAAAATTTTCAATTACATAGTACTTTTAATATTAAAGAGCATCCTCAGGTTCTCTCTTTTAATGGTAAGGGAAATGTGACCTAGTAATAAGTAAAGATACTCACAAATCCTTAAGTTTAGATTACTTACAGTGTGGAAACAAGCCCAACAAGTCCACAACAATCCGCCAAAGCGCAACCCACCCAGACCCATTCTCCTACACCTAACACTACGGGCAATTTAGCATGGCCAATTCACCTAACCTGCACATTTTTGGACTGTGGGAGGAAACCAGAGCACCCGGAGGAAGACACATGGAGAATGTGCAAACTCCACGCAGTCAGTCACCTGAAGCCGGAATTGAACTGGAGTCTCTGATGCTGTAAGGCAGCAGTGCTAACCATGCCGCCCATAAAACTTGAAGAACTGGTCCAACAACCAATTCTTTTTTTATCTGCTGCCCACTCCATGTGCCCCTGAACTTTTCTTCCTTGTCATTCATTTGGCCATACCTGTCTAAAATAATACTTAAAGAAAATTTTGGGGTTCCAGTTTACTTAGAAAAACTGAAGTTATTTGGTGGTATCAGTTATTCTGCCAGTTGTTGCGGTATTAGTTATTCAAAAGAGATCCAAAGAATACAGTTTACAAGTTTGTGTTCATGGCAGCTCTGAATCAGGACATGTACTTTGGGAACTTGAATAGAGGAGAAAGTGAAGACTGCAGATGCTGGAGATCAGAGCTGAAAAATGTATTGCTGGAAAAGCGCAGCAGGTCAGGCAGCATCCAAGGAACAGGAGATTTGACGTTTCGGGCATAAGTCCTTCTTCAGGAATGAGGAAAGTGTGTCCAGAAGGCTAAGATAAAAGGTAGGGAGGAGGGACTTGGGGGAGGGGCGTTGGAGATGCGATAGGTGGAAGGAGGTCAAGGTGAGGGTGATAGGCCAGAGTGGAGTGGGGGCGGAGAGGTCAGGAAGAAGATTGCAGATCTTCTGCAATCTTCTTCCTGAACTTAAATAGAGTTCAGTACAAGAGTGCATAGTATTTAACAATTTTCTCCGGATGCTCCGGTTTCCTCCCACAATCTAAAGATGTGCAAGTCAGGTGAATAGGCCATGCTAAATTGTTCATAGTGTTAGGTGCATTAGTCAGAGGGGGATAGGTTACTCTTTGGAGGGGTTGGTGTAGACTTGTTGGGCCGAAGGGCCTGTTTCCACACTGTAAGGAATCTAATCTAATCTAATCATCTGGCCAAACTCCCATCCTAACAGTCCAGTAATTTGAACTCCTGCATTAGGACACACATAACGAAACTTGTCATTTTCTTTCTTCAGTTGTATGTTCAAAATGTTACCCACAATATGCTTCATTTCTCTGTAAATCAAAAATCATTAGTTTTAAGAGGAATAATGAACTCAAATATCTGAAATATCATCATAAATACCTGAACTTTCATTGTCCAAACCTGCTGCCAGCTGATGATTTTCTTTACTATTAAAGTCTCCATTCATAACATCTAAAAAGAAATCCGCTGGATTGTTGAAGGTTTCGCACTCATAGCCTAAAACAAAAGACACAACATCAATGCTTATAAACTGGAATACCTTGCAAAATCAAGTACCTGGGAATTTTAATGAAATCAATTAATTTATATTCCCCTTTACAGGCCTTTCCTACTGTTACAGACAAAGGAGGAGAGACAAACTCAAACCCCTAATTGCCTTCCTCTCTATCTGCAATCACTGGTTTAGTTTTGAAAAGGTGTCTGTTTCTAAACCTCTGTTAGTCACTTTATATGGACCAGCAGCAGCAAACATTTTGTGGGTTTAGACAAATATATACTCATCCTGAAAGATCTAATACTGCATCAGTCAAATTGAGCACATTAAGATAGTGCTCTTCTACAAGTATGAAACTGACAGTGTAGTTATCAGTTCATGGATTCTTGATAATCCAGTGAAGGAGGAAGTCTTTCCCACTCCTGACTTGGATTTGGGATAGTAGCTGGGGTTGAGTATCCAAAATAATTGCAGATTTCATTGAAGAGAATGCTGTTCATCAGGTTACATAGACATGCATTTATGGCTGTTATATCAGGGGTCTAATTTCCTTACAGGAGAACCTGAAGCTCTGAAACCATGCTGTAAAGTTTGTTATTAAGCTTCTCAGTTCTTGAAAGCTAAGTTGGCAAAGCCTTTCTCTACAGCTGCTGCCTTGTCAGTGTTCGTCAGAAGGTCAATGGGATAACAGGGTTTCAATATGAGGAAACTATTGGAAGCAATTCTGCAGGACAAAGTTAATTTGCATTTGAAGTAGAAGGGATTAATCAAGAAGTTTAGCATGGTTTTGCTAAAGGGTGGTCATGGCTTACCAACTTAAATTTTTCGAAGATGTTTGGCAGGTAGATGGGTACAATGCTTTTGATGTAGACCACTGGGATTTCAGCAAGGCTGAATGGGAGACCAATAGCAAAGCCAATTGTGGATCCAAGGAAATTTAACAAATTGGATCCACAATTGGCTGAGTAGCAGGAAGCAGAGGGTGACAGTTGAGGAGTGTTTTTCCAACTGCGGGTCCCCTATGAATCAGTGTTAGTGCTCTTGCTGTTTGGGGTTTACTGCATTGGAATACTGCATTCAATTCTCATCTGCCTGCTATAGGAAAGAAGTTGTTAAACTTAAAAGGGTTCAGAAAAGATTTACAAGATGTTGCCATGATTGGAGGATTTGAAGTTGCTGGAGAGGCTAAATAGATTGAGTCTGTTTTCCCTAGAATGTCGGAGGATAAAAGATGATCTTATAGAAGTTTATAAAATCATGAAGAGCATGGATAGGGTAAATAGTCAAGGTCTTTGTCCCTGGGTAGGGGAGTCCAAAATGAGAGGGCATTGGATTAAGGTGAGAGGGAAAAGATTTAAAAGGGATCTCAGGGGCAACATTTTCATGCAGAGAGTGGTGCATGTATGGAATGAACTGCCAGAGGTTATGGTGGAGACTGGTACAATTAGAACATTTTAAAGGCATCTGGATGGGTGTATGATAGAAAAGATTTAAAGGGCAAAGGACCAAATGCTGGCAACTAGAACTAGATTAATTTAGGATATCTGGTTGGCATGGACAAATTGGACCAAAGGATGATTCATCTCTATACTCTAAGTGATTTAAACTTGATTGTAGGAAGTAGGTTCACAGATGATACAAAATTATACCGTATGCCATTTCATTCACCTGTCCTAATACCTCAAGACACCAATGTACATGCTCACCAAGACGCCTGTGATCCTCGCTGCATCCCATGGTCCTACCATTCATCAGATATTGGATGCATCAAGGATCAGAGGCATCTTGGTTGAGTATATACATCGGTCTCTTAAGGTATCAGGACAGTTGGATGAAATGGTTCAGATGGCATATGGTATACTTGCCTTTATTAGTCAAGGCATAGAGTTTAGGAGCAAGGAGGTTAAGCTGGAACCATTAAAAATGTTGGTTAGGGCACAGCTAGAGTATTATGTACAGCTTTAGAATCATAGAGTCATACAGCATGGAAACAGAACGGTCAGTTCAATCCCTCCATGCCAACCAAGTTTCCCCAATCAAAACTAGTCCACTTGCCTGCATTTGGTCCCTATCCCTCTCAAACTCTTCTGTTCATGTAGCTGTCTAAACACGTATTTAAAATATTGTAACTGTAACTGCATCTACCACTTCCTCTGGCAGTTCATTCAACATACAAAGCACCCTGAGTACAGAAACATTGTCCCTCAGGTCCCTTTTAAATCTTTCTCTTCTCAGCTTAAAAATACTCTCTCTAGATTTGAGCTTTCCCCAACTGAGGGAAAAGACCTTTGCTATCCACCTTATTTATGCTCCTCATGATCTTATAAACCTCTATAAGGCCACTCATCAACTTCCTACGCTCCAGTGAAAAAAGTCCCAGCCTATCCAGCCTCTCTTTATAATTCAAACACTCCAGTCCCAACAATGTTCTAGAAATTCTTTTCTGAATCTTTCCTATCCCGGTCAACTGGGGCAACACATCCATCTTGGGACAAGCCAAACAGAGTCATGAACGAGAATTCCTAAAAACATGGCATTCCAACCGGAACTTTATCAAAAGCACATCGAGTTAGACCCCATCTACCACCCCCCTGAGAAAAAGAACAGGAAATGACATCACCACAGGAAATGACATCACCAACCCAATGAAACCCAAACATATAAATAGAAAGGAGGAATCATGTACACTGCTTTGCCTGAGGGCCATTGAAGATGTTACCTCATAGGGTGATGAAACATCTGGAAATGAACCTCCCAACTCAGCAAGCAAGCCTACATTCAGAACCTCAATCTGAGCTACAAATCTCAAAATTCACTAACTCATTTGGATACTTAGTATGGCTTTGTGTGTGGGAAATCATTGAACGGCATTGTGTACATGGACTTTAGCAAGGTCTTTGACAAGGTACCATATGTAGGTTCTTGAATAAGGTTAAATCTCATGGGATTCAGGGAGAGCTGGCCAAATGGACGCAAAATTGCTTGAAAGTACAAGGTAGTGGTAGAGGTTTGTTTTTCAGACTGGAGGCCTGTGACCAGCAGTGTGCCACAGGGATTGGTGCTGGGTTGACTGTTATTTGTCACTTATAAAAATGATTTGGATGAGAATTTAAGAGGTATGGTTAGTAAGTTTGCAGATGACATGAAGATTGGTGGTATAGTGAAAAGGGCTATCTGGGAATACAGTGAGATCTTGATCAACTGGGCAAGTGGGCTGACGAATGGAAGATGGAGTTTAATTTAGAGCTAGAACAAACAGAGTTGTTGTCTTCGGTTTGTAGCCCATGCCACATGCTAACGAGGTGAGGAATAAGGAGAGAGAGGATTTGAACACATGGCTACAGGGATGATGCAGGAGGGTTTTGGACTCCTGGTAAATTGGGGCTGTTTCTGGGGTAGGTGGAACCTCTACAAACAGGATGGTCTTCACCTGAGGGGTTCCAATATCCTGGGGGGGGGCGGATTTGCTAATGTTCTTCGGGTGGGTTTAAACTAATTCAGCAGGGGAATGGGAACAAAAATTGTAGCTCCAGTGTCCAGAAGATTGTGAGTAGTGAGGTCAGAACTAAGATTTCAAGAAGCAAGAAGTTGGTTTGAAGTGTGTCTACTTCAATGGCAGGACCATCCAGCATAAGGTGGGTGGACTTGTAGCATGGGTTGGTACCTGAGATTTTGATGTCGTGGCCATTTCAAAGACATGGGTACAGCAGGGACAGGAATGGTTATTGCAGGTTCCAGGATTTAGATGGTTCAATAAGAACAGAGAAAATGGTAAAAGAGGGGGTGGTGTGGCACTGTTAGTCAAGGACAGTATTACAGTTGCAGAAAGGACATTTGAGGACTTATCTCCTGAGATAGTACGGCTGAGATTAGAAACAGGAGAGGAAAGGTTACCCTGTTTGAAATTTTCTATAGGCCTCCAAATAGTTCCAGAGATGTAGATGATAGGATAGCAAAGATGATCTTCGATAGGAGCGAGAGTGATAGGGTAGTTGTTATGGGGAACTGGGGGCTTTAACTTTCCAAATATTGACTGGGAATACTATAGTTCAAGTATTTTAGATGAGTCAGTTTTTGTCGAATGTGTGCAGGAGCATTTATGTAGACAGGCCAACAAGGGGCAAGGCCACATTGGATTTGGTACTGGGTAATGAACCAGGCCAGGTTTGGAGGTAGGTATGCACCACAACTCAGTTATGTTTATTGTAGCAATGGAAATGGATAGGTATATACCACAGGGCAAAGGTTATAGCTGGGGGGAAGGCAATTACGATGCAGTTAGGCAAGACTTAGGATGCATAGAATGGGGAAGGAAACTGCAAGGGATGGGCACAGTTGAAATGTAGAGCTTATTCAAGGACAGGCGACCCTGGGTCCTTGATAAGTACGTACCTGCCAGGCAAGGAGGAAGTTGTCGAGCGCAGGAGCAATGGTTTACTAAGGAAATTGAATCTCTTGCCAAAAAGAAGAAGAAGGTTTATGTTAGGATGAGCTGTGATGGCTCAGTTAGGACATTTGAGTTACAAGTTAACCAGGATAGACCTAAAGAGAGAGCTAAGAAGAGCCAGGACATGAGAAGTCACTGGTGGATAGGATCAAGGAAAACCCTAAGGCCTTCTATAGGTACATCAGGAATAAAAGAATGATGAGAGTAAAATTAGGGTCAATCAAGCATAGTAGTGGGAAGTTGTGCATGGAATCAGAGGAAATGGAGAAGTGCTAAATGAATATTTTTCATCAGTATTCACTCTAGAAAAAAACAATGTGGTTGAGGAGAATATTGGGATACCGGCTACTAGACTAGATGGGATTGAGGTGCATTAGGAGGTGTCAGCAATTCTGGAAAGTATGAAAACAGATAAGTCCCCTAGGCCGGATGGGATTTATCCTAGGATTCTCTGGGAAGCCAGGGAGGAGACTGTCGAGCATTCGACTTTGATCTTTATGTCATCATTGTCGACAGGAAGAGTGCCAGAAGATTGGAGGATAGCAAATATTGTTCCCTTGTCAAGAAGGGGAGTAGAGACAACTCTGGAAATTATAGATCTGTGAGCCTTACTTTTGTTGAGGCTGTTTTCATTAGAGAGAAGGAGGTTGACAGGTGACTTAATTGAGATAGATTAGAGCCTTTTTTCTCGGATGGCGATGGCTAGCACAAGGAAACATAGCTTTAAATTGGATGTAAGATTGGATATAGGACTGATGTCAGAGGTAGTTTCTTTACTCAGAGTGCAGCAGGGACATGGAATGCAATGCCTGCAACAGTAGTAGAATTGCCAACTTTAAGGGCATTTAAATGGTCATTGGATAGACATGGTGTGTTATAAAAGAAAGATATCTAGGTTACAGTTCATAGCTCCTTGAAAGTGGAGTCACAGGTAGTCAGAGCGGTGAAGAAGGCTTTCGGCATGCTTACTTTCATTGGTCAGAACATTGAGCATAGGAGTTGGGATGTCTTGTTGCAGTTGTACAAGACATTAGTAAGGACACATTTGGCTGTCACTTATACAAATATCACTCCTAAGGGCCTCACAATTTCTTCCCTAATTTCCCACCATGTTCTGGGATTATCACTTGATCAGGTCTCGGAGATTTATCCACTTGTGTGTTTTTAAGACCTCCAGCACTGACTCTTCCATAATATGGACCATTTTCAAGAAATCAGTATTTATTTCCTTGAGTTTCCTAGATTCCATAACTTTCCCCACAGTAAAAACTGACACAAAATATTCATTTAGTATCTCTCCAATCTCCACGTAGACAACCTTGTTGATCTCTAAGGGGCTGAAATAGAGTTCTTTGAGGAAGTGACCAAGTTGATAGATGAAGTTAGGGCTGTTGATGTCATATACATGGACTTTAGTAAAGCGGTTGACAAGATTGCCCATGGTAGACTAATGGAAAAGTGCAGTCATATGGTATGCAGGGTGTTCTAGCGAGGTGGATAAAGAACTGGTTGAGCAACACAGGAGACAGAGAGTAGTAGTTGAAGGAAGTTTCTCAAAATGGAGAAAGGTGACCAGTGGTGTTCCACAGGGGTCAGTATTGGGGTCACTGTTGTTTGTAATATACATAAATGATCTGGAAGAGGGCACTGTTGGTATGATCAGCAAGTTTGCAATCCACACAAATGTGAGATGATACATTCAGTCAAGACTAATTCTAGAGCGAATTATACAATGAACGGAAGAGTATTGGGAAAAGTTGATGGACAGAGAGATCTGGGAGTGCAGGCCCATTGTACCCTGAAGGTTGCTGCACAGGTGGATAGAGTGGTCAAGAAGGCATATAGTATACTTGCCTTCATTGGACGGGATATTGAGTAAAAGAGCTGGCAAGTCATGTTAACATTGTACAATACATTGGTTCGGCCGCATTTAGAATATTGAGTACAGTTCTGGTCGCCACATTACCAAAAGGATGTGGACGCTTTGGAGAGGGTGCAGAGAAGGTTTACGAGGATGTTGCCTGGTATAGAAGGTTGAGTAGGTTAGGTTTATTTTCATTAGAGAAAAGGAGATTGAGGGGGGACCTGATTGAGGTTTATAAAATCATGAAGATATAGACTGGGTGGATAAAGACAAGCTTTTTCCCAGGGTGAAGGATTCAATAATGAGGGGCTACGCTTTCAAGGTGAGAGGTGGAAAGTTTAAGGGGGGATACATGCGGCAAGTACATCACACAGAGGGTAGTGAGCGTTTGGAACACTTTGCCAGCAGAGCTGGTTGAGGCAAGCACGTTAGATTCATTTAAGATGCGTCTGGATAAATGCATGAGTAGGTGGGGAGTAGAGGAGTACATATGCTTAGCAATTGACCAACAGGTTTAGACAATACATTTGGATTGGCACAGGCTTGTTGGGCCGAAGGGCCTGTTCCTGTGCTGTAAATTTTCTTTGTTCTTTGTTCTCACCACACTCTGTGTAAAGAACCTACCTTTGACATCTCCCCTAAACATTCCTCCAATTACCTTAAAATTACTCCCCATCATGATAATCATTTCCGCACTGGGAAAAAGTCTTTGGCCATCCACTTTATCTATGCCTCTCATCATCTTGTACACCTCTATCAAGGCACCACTCATCCTTCTTCACTCCAATGAAAAAAACCCCAGCTCCCTAAACCTTTCTTCATAAAACATGCCCTCCAGTCCAGGAAGCGTCCTGGTAAATCTCTGCTGCAACCTCTTCAAAGCTTCCACATCCTTCTTATAATGACGCAACGGAGAAAGTGAGGTCTGCAGATGCTAGAGATCAGAGCTGAAAATGTGTTGCTGGAAAAGCGCAGCAGGTCAGGTAGCATCCAGGATTCCTGAGAAGGGCTTATGCCCGAAACGTCGAATCTCCTGTTCCTTGGATGCTGCCTGGCCTGCTGCGCTTTTCCGGCAACACATTTTCAGCTATAATGACGCGACCTAAACTGAACACAATCTTCCAAATGTAGTCTAACCAGGGCTCTACAGAGCCGCAGCATAACCTCATGACTCTTAAACTCAATCCTCCTTGCTACTGAAAGCCAACACACTATATGCCTTCTTGACAACCCTATCAACTTGGGCGGAAACTTTGAGAGATCTATGCACATGGAGCCCAAGATTCCTCTGTTCCTCCGCACTGCCAAGAATCCTGCCTTCAACCCTGTATTCTGCATTCAAATCCAACCTTCCAAAGTGAATCACTTCACACTTTTCCAGGTTGTATTCCATCTGCCAATTTTTCAACTCAGTTCTGCATCCTGTCAATGTCCAGTTGCAACCTACAACAGCCCTCCACACAATCCACAACTCCACCAACCTTAGTGTCATCGGCAAACTTACTAACCCACCCTTCCACTTGTTCGTCCAAGTCATTTATAAAAACCACAAAGAGCAGAGGTTCCAGAACCAATCCCTGCAAAAACACTACTGATCACCAAACTCCAGGCTGAATACCAACACATCTACCAACACTTTCCGTCTTCTATGGGCCAGCCAATTCTGTATCCAGACAGCCAAATTACCCTGTACCCCAAGCCTCCTTATTTTCTGAATGAGCTTACCATGGGGAGCCTTATCAAAGACCTTGCTAAAATCAATGTACACCACATCCCCTGCTATACCTTCATCAATGTGTTTTGTCACCTCCTCAAAAAAGTTCAGTAAGGTATGCAAGGCATGATCTGTCACTCACAAATACATGCGAACTACCTCTAATCAAACTATAGTTTTTCAAGTAATCATAAATCCTGTCTCTCAGAATTCTCTCCAATACTTTACTCAGCGTTGATGTGCAACTCACAGGTCTATAATTCCCAGGAGTATCCCTATTCCCTTTCTTGAACAGGGAAATAACATTTGCTGTCCTCCAATCATTTGGCACTACTCCAGTAGAGAGTGAGGATGCAAAGATCATCACCAAAGGCGCAGCAATCTCTTACCTCGTTTCCTATAGTAACGTTAGGTATATCCCATCTGGCCCAGGGTATTTATCTATCCTCATGATTTTCAAAACTTTGAGCATTTCGTCCTTCTTAACATCAACCTGTTCGAGCATATCTGTCTGTTCCACGTTGTTCTTAGAAATGTCAAGGTCCCTCCCACTAGTGAATACTGAAGTACTCATTAAGAAGAAAACATATGTAAAGGATAGACAGGATAGATCGAGTGAATCCTTAGAAGAGTATAAAGGAAGTAGGAGTATACTTAAGAGGGAAAACAGGAGGGCAAAAAGGGGACAATAGATAGCTTTGGCAAATAGAATTAAGAAGAATCCAAAGGGATTTCACAAATACATTAAGGACAAAGGCCAACTAGGGAGAGAATAGGGTCCCTCAAAGATCAGCAAGGCGGCTTTTGTGTGGAGTCGCAGAAAATGGGGGAGATACTGAATGAGTATTTTGTATCAGTGTTTACTGTGGAAAAGGATATGGAAGATATAGACTGTAGGGAAATAGATGGTGACATCTTACAAAATGTCCAGATCACAGAGGAGGAAGTGCTGGATGTCTTGAAATGGGTAAAGGTGGATAAATCCCCAGGACCTGATCAGATGTACCCGAGAACTCTGTGGGAAGCTAGAGAAGTGGTTGCTGGGCCTCTTGCTGAGATATTTGCATCATCGATAGTCACAGGTGAGGTGCCAGAAGCTGGAGGTTGGGAAACGTGGTGCTACTGTTTAAGAAGGGCAGTAAAGACAAACCAGGGAACCAGTGAGTCTGACGTCAATGGTGGGCAAGTTGTTGGAGGGAATCCTGAGGGACAGGATGTACATGTATTTGGAAAGGCAAGGACTGATTCGGGATAGTCAACATGGTTTTGTGCATGGGAAAACATGCCTCACAAACTTGATTGAATTTTTTGAAGAAGTAACAAAGAAGATTGATGAGGGCAGAGCAGTAGATGTTATCTATATGGACTTCAGTAAGGCGTTCGACAAGGTTCCCATGGGAGACTGATTAGCAAGGTTAGATCTCATAGAATACAGGGAGAACTAGCCATTTGGATGCAGAACTGGCTCAAAGATAGAAGACAGAGGGTGGTGGTGGAGGGTTGTTTTTCAGACTGGAGGCCTGTAACTAGTGGAGTGCCACAAGGATCGGTGCTGGGTCGTCTACTTTTTGTCATTTACATAAATGATTTGGATGCAAGCATAAGAGGTACAGTTAGTAAGTTTGCAGATGACACCAAAATTGGAGCTCTATTGGACAGGGGTTACCTCAGATTACAACAGGACCTTGACCAGTTGGGCCAATTGGCCAAGAAGGGGCAGATGGAGTTTAATTCAGATAAATGCAAGGTGCTGCATTTTGGGAAAGCAAATCTTAACAGGACTTGTACACTTAATGGTAAGGTCCTAGAGAGTGTTGCTAAACAAAGAGACCTTGGAGTGCAGGTTCATAGCTCCTTGAAAGTGGAGTCGCAGGTAGATAGGATAGTGAAAAAGGCGTTTGGTATGCTTTCCTTTATTGGTCAGAGTATTGAGTACAGGAGTAGGTAGGTCATGTTGCGGATGTACAGGACATTGGTTAGGCCACTGTTGAAATATTGTGTGCAATTCTGGTCTCCTTCCTATCGGAAAGATGTTGTGAAACTTGAAAGGGTTCAGAAAAGATTTACAAGGATATTGCCAGAGTTGGAGGATTTGAGCTATTGGGAGAGGCTGAACAGGCTGGGGCTGTTTTCCCTGGAGCATCGGAGGCTGAGGGGTGACCTTATAGAGATTTACAAAATTATGAGAGGCATGGTAAATAGGCAAAGTCTTTTCCCTGGGGTTGGGGAGTCCAGAACTAGAGGACATAGATTTAGGGTGAGAGGGGAAAGATATAAAAGAGACCTATGGGGCAAGTTTTTCACACAGTGGGTTGTTTCGTGTATGAGCTGCCTGAGGAAGAGGTGGAGGCTGGTACAATTGCAACATTTAAGAGGCATTTGGATGGGTATATGAATTGGAAGGGTTTGGAGGGATATGGGGCCGTGTGCTGGCAAGTGGGACTGGATTGGGTTGGGATATCTGGTCGGCATGGACGGGTTGGACCGAATGGTCTGTTTCCATGCTGTACATCTCTATGACTCTATGACCTCTCCTACCTCCTTCAACTCCAGGCACAAGTTCTGTCCAATATGCCTGATAAACCCTATCCTCACTCTGGCCACCTCATGTTCCTCATGTTAAGTATAGAATGCCTTCCAGATTTCCTTAATCCTACCGGTTGAAGCATTCTCATGCCGCCTTCTAGCTCTCCTAAATCTTCTACAGTTCCTTCCCGACAACCTTGTAATCCTCTAAGCCCTGTCTGATCTTTGCCTCCTCAACCTTAAATAAGCTTCCTTCTTTCTCTTCACGAGATGCTTCACATCCCCTGTTACCTACCATCCCTTCCTTGCCTCAATGGGACAAACCTGTCCAGCACTATCAGCAACCGCTCCCCAAACAACCTAAATGCACAGTTCTTTAGTGCTTCTCCCTGAGAACATCTGTTCTCAATTTGGGTGCCCCAGTTCCTGCCTAATAGCATTATAATTGCACCTCCCCCAATTAAATACTTTCCCATACCATCTGCTCCTATCCCTCTCCATGACTATAATAAAAGGTCACGGAGGTTTTATCACTATCACCAACATGCTCTCTCACCAAGAGATCTGATATCTGGCATGGTTCGTTGGCAAGCACCAAATCCAATAAGGCCTCCCCTCGAGTCGGCCTATCTATATACTGAGTCAGGAATCTTTCCTGGACACACCTGACAAAAACTGCTCCATTCAAACTGTTTGAATTAAGGAGGTTCCAATCAATATTAGGAAAGTTAAGGTCACCCATGACAACAACTCTGTTACTTCTGCAAGTTTCTAATATCTGCTCCTCCATGTCTCTGTTGCTATTTGGGGGTCTGTAGAAAACTCCTAATAAAGTGACAGTTCCTTTCCTATTTCTTGATGGTGTGATCAATATTTAGCCAATATTCACAGAATCATAGAGGTCTCCAGAATGGAAACAGGCCCTTCGATCCAACTTGCCCATGCTCCACAATTTTCACAATTAAACTAGTCACATTTGCCTTCATTTGATCCATATTCTTCCATACCAACCCACCCATGTACCAGTCTAAATGTTTCTTAAATGAGAAATTGTATTCACTTCCGCTGATACCTTTGGCTGCCATTCTAGGTACTCACCATCCACTTGTGAATAAACACCCTCTGGATCCTTTTATATCTCTCCTATCTCATCTTAAACTGAGGCCCTGTGGTTTTAGACTGCTCAGCCCTGGGGACAAGTTATTGGCTATCTCCCTTATTTATGCCTTCATGATTTTATCGACCTCTATAAGGTCACCTCTCAGTCTCCTATGCTCCAGGGAAAAAAGTCCCAGACTATCCAAGCTCTCCTTAAAACTCAAATATTCAGGTCCACATTTCATCTTTCTCAGTCTTTTCTGCACTTTTTCTCATTTAATATCCTTTCCATAGTCAGGTGACCAGAACTGCATGCAGTACAACAAATATAGCCTCACCAAATAGAACTACATAAATTCAAAGCGGAACTTTACAGTAGTGCTTCACAGAAAGCAACATAACACTGATGACATCACCTAGAAAGGGGATGAAATGTCTGCCAACAAATGTACCAACTCAACAAACAGACAAACAACAAATCCAACCAGCTCTCTTCACAAAACTTTAAACTCGCATGGACCTTCCATCACAAGTAGACAAGGTCTAACTCCTATCACCAGTGTCATTAAGTGTCTCTTTATATCCTTTGACGTACAATAACAAAAGTAAATCATATGGAATACAGGAAGAACTAGCCATACAGATACAAAATTGGCTTGAAGGTAGAAGACAGAGTGGGGTGGTGGAGGATTGTTTCTTGGACTGAAGGCCTCTGACAGTGGTGTGCCGCATGGATCAGTGCTGGATCCACTGTTTTTTGTCATTTATATAAATGATTTGAATGTGGACATATGTGTGGTTAGTAAGCTTGAAGACGGTCAGCGAAGAAGATTGCCTGAGAGTGGAATGGGACCTTGATCACATGGGCCAATGGGGTGCGAAGTGGCAGATGAAGTTTAATCTAGATAAATAACAACATTTTGGTAGGGCAAATCAGAGGAAGACATATACATTTAATGGTAAGGGCATGGGAAATGTTGCTGAACAAAGACACCTTGGAGTGCAGGATTATTGTTCCTTGAAAATGGAATCGCAAGTTTAGTGGATGTTTGGTATGCTTACTTTTATTGGTCAGTGCATTGAGCATCGCAATTGGGAGGTCATGTTGGAGCTGTACAGGAGATTGGTTAGGCCACCTTTGGAGTACTGTATTCAATTCCGGCCTCCCTGCTATAGGAAAGATGTTGTTAAACATGAAAGGATTCAGAAAAGGAAGTTGCCGGGGTTAGAGAGTTTGAGCTATAGGGAGGGCTGAAAAGGCTGGGGCTGTTTTCCCTGGAGTGTTGGAGCCTGAGGGGTGACCTTGTAGAAGTTTATAAATTATGAGGGGCATGGATAGGTGAATAGTCAAGGCATTTTCCTCAAGGTCCAAAACTAGGGAGCATAGGTTTAAAGTGAGAGGGAAAAGATTTAAAAGGGAGCTAAGGGGCAATTTTTTCACACAGAGGGTGGAAAGTATGAAATGAACTGCCCCCAAAGTGGTGGAAGCAAGTACAATTATAACATTTAAAAGGCACATAGATGGGTAAGGGTTTAGAGGAAGTGTTCAGAGGGATATGGGTAAAATGGGACTCTATTAATTTAGGATATCTGGTCAGCATGGATGAGTTGGACTGAAGGGTCTGTTTCCGTGCTGTACATCTCTATAATTCTACATCTCTGTAAACATATTATCCAGTGAACAAACAATTAAGAATATAGGAAATAGAAGCAGGCCCCTCAAGGGTGATGCTTGATAATTATTATTTTAATTTGTAACACGAATGATTTGGTAGTGTTAAAAAAAACCCAGAGATGTGTTATAGTATTTTTGTAGCAGAAAAAACAGAAAAGAATACAAAAAGAGATAGGAGCAGGAGGAGTCCATTCAGCTCCTCAAACATGTTGTGCTGTTCAATGAGATCATGTTTGATCTTCTACCTCAATACAATTATCCTGCACTTTCCCCATATCTGTTTGCAATTCCAATGAGAACCAATCTGTCAATCTCAGTTTTGAACATTTCTAATGAATGAATGTCCACACTCCTCTGGACAGATAATCCAAAGACTTAACATCTGATAAAAAGTGTTTCTCACCAATAGATGAAAAGAACTGTAATGCTGTGCTGGCTGGACCATGATATACCATTCTTCCATTCAACAGCAGTGTCAGGCTATCAAAAAGTTTAAATATGAAGTATTGAGGCTGGTGGATAGAGAATATAATAGTTCGACCATATCTCGATAGGCTAGAATGAAAAAAATAAAAAATCACGAAGTGTATTGAAAATATGCTTCAAATCTTACAAGAAACTCCACAAGGTCTCTTGATTGATCATTATGACTTCAGCAGGGCATACCAAATAGCCTCACCAAATAGAACCACATAAATTCAAAGTGGAACTTTATAGTAGTGCTTCACAGGAGGCAACATAACACTGATGATGTCACCTAGAAAGGGGATGGAATGTCTGCCAACAAACGTACCGGCTCAACAAATAGACAAACAACAAATCCAACCAGCTCTCTTCACAAACTTTAAACTAGCATGGACCTTCCATCACAAGTAGACAAGGTCTAACTCCTATCACCAGTGTCATTAAGTGTCTCTTTAATACAGGAAATACAGGGAGAACTAGCCATATGGATACAAAATTGGCTTGAAGGTAGGAGACAGAGCAGGGTGCTTGAAATGGAAGGGGGAACTGACTAAGAGTCCTGTGCTAACTTCCAGCTGTGGAGCTTTCTGGTTGCTATCCAAAACATCCCTAAAAGTCTTCACATGATCATGGAAAAATGGTTGTGATTAACTGGCCTTTGCACCTGCCACTTTCAGATTCTCCATTTGCAATGGCTGCTGTTCATCCAGCAGTGAGGCAGGAAAATTAATGCATTGCCCCTTTTAAGTAAACTTAATTACATCTGCAATAGAACTTCTCATTATATTAAACAATTCCAAAGACTCCCCAAAAAGTACAATTAGGGTTAACAAAAAACCTTCAGCTGGTGCAACCCAAAACATCTAACAATTCAAAATGGCCATGCTGTATGAAATTGTTATGCAAGCTTTTAGTCTTAAATTATTATTACATCTAAGTGCATGTAAGCTCGATCATGATTGTTTCAGAGAGCTGAATGTTGTGCACCCTTGGCTGAGTGTGAGTTGCATCAATTTTTTTGGAGGGATTCTCTCTGTGAGACCAACAGAATTTCTCAACATATCTTTTCAAGCATGCCTCATTAACTACCTAACCCACCCTCATGGTGTCCCTCATATCCGATTCGATTCCAATCTCACCACACATGTTCCCACTACTTATCAGACATCCACCAAAAGACTAGCATCATTGACACCCACGCCATCTTTAAAAGGGTGCTGTGCATATGGATCAGTGTTGGCAAAGCCAGTGTTGTCCCCTAACCAGCAGTATAATGGCATAGCAGCCACACTGCCCATGGCACACTGCAGCATGGCTGACACTCCCTTGTACATACAACCCCAGTCTCTCACCCCCGTCACTGTTTAACCACTAGGTTACAAACTTCACCTGTTCTTAGATACATTGCATCTGAAGACCTTCTCTGACTCCCCTCTACTCTTTCTCCAATACCCACTGGAAACCCACATCTTGTCATTGCCCAGTAAGAGAACATCTTGCTAATTACTAGCAAGTTATTCAGGTAAGAACAAACATGAACTTTTATGACAGCCAACAAAAATAAACAGGCTGCAGTTCATACTCACAATGCAAACCAGATGCTCGCATCTTGACCTTGACAGTCTGTGATGGTCTTCTCACCCATTTGGCATCTACTGGAACCAAATGTTAATTCGATCCTGTCTGCCTTGTGCTAATGCAGCCGAGTTCTGTTAAGGAGAGTTTCCTCCAGCTCAATTACCTTATCATTCTTCTTGGACATCTGCTCCCGTTCTCCTAATCCCTCAGCATCTATCACATCGCCTCATCCTCAGCTCCAATTGTGCAGAGCACAGCATGCCAGGAAGATAATATTGAATGATACCCAGTTGGAACTCAACCTTAAGCTGCCCTCTCATCTATTGAATCATCAATTTGGTAAAGGTACTGCACCAGCTGAGTGACCAACACATTGCATCCAATGGGATGTGCAGGGAATTCCTGCTGTGTTCTGGCACCATTTCCATCCCAAATCCTCCTCAACCAATTCAATTTCTATTGCTTTAGTTAGATTCCATATTTACATGACTTAGATGTTCCTCTTGACTTGCAGCATCCTTGGAACTTCCACAAATGATGGGTGCTTTTGTCCAGCAGTCAAACCTTTTAAGTTATTTCCATTAATGTTTGCATCTCTGAGATGACAACTTTTATTTAGTTTGCTCTAATGACATATAACATTTTTTACAAAGACAAAATGAACTGGCAATTAGCTATATCTTGTTAATTACAAGAGACCTTTCTAGTTGGACAAGGAAGTGGTTTTTCTCTACCGTACTAGACAAAGCAGGCCCTGTAGTTGCCCTTAGTCAAACTATAATAGTAATAATTTTAATTATGAGCAGCAACACAGTGAGCTGACATACCTGCATAATACTTATCATAGGTAAACTTTGATTCCTTTGTCAATATCCTTAGCTACCTCTGACCCAAAATTATTCAATGACTGCCTCCACTGCTCTGTGAGGAGAAGAGTACCAAAGACTCTCTGACAGACAAAAATTCAATTATCTCAGTGTTAAATGTTACTTTTATGCTGTGTTAAGTGTTACCTTTGTGCTGTGCCCCCAGTTCCATTCTCTCCCACAAGGTTTGATTAGATTCCCTATAGTGTGGAAACAGGCCCTTCGGCCCAACAAGTCCACACTGACACTCCAAAGAGCAACCCAACCAGACCCATTCCCCTACCTAATGCACCTAACACTACGAGCAATTTACCATGGCCAATTCACCTGACCTGCACATCTTTGGACTGTGGGAGGCAACCGGAGCAGACCCACGCAGACATGGGAGAATGTGCAAATTCTACACAGACAGTTGCCCGAGGTGGGAATTGAACCTGGGTCCCTGGCACTGTGAGGCAGCAGTGCTAACCACTGAGCCACCATGCTGAAATATTCTTTCAGTGCTCACCCATCAAGGGCCTTGATCACTTCTCATTCTTCCAAAGTTCAGTGGAAATCGGTCCAGCTTATCTGGCCTTTCCTCGTCAGATAATCCTATCTGGGTATCACTGCATATTCAACATGCCTGGTATACTGCAAACCATTCAAAAGGCAAAGGCAGAACTATTGAATCTTGTGAAATTTTAACAGACTATTTAGAGCAATGATCGAACAGTCAAAACAATTACATCCAGATAAAGTAAATTCCTGTTAGGGTGAAAAGAAAGGCTGGTAGATAAAGGGAATGCTGGATGACTAAAGAAATTGAGTTTGGTTAAGAAAAAGAAGGAAGCTTTTGTAAGGTATAGACAGGGTAGATCAAATTAATTCATAGAAGAGTATAAAGGAAGTAGGAGTATACTTACGAGGGAAATCAGGAGGGCAAAAAGAGGACATGAGATAGCTTTGGCAAATAGAATTAAGGAAAATCCAAAGAGTTTTTACAAATACTTTAAGGACAAAAGGGTAACTAGGGAGAGAATAGGGCCCCTCAAAGATCAGCAAGGCGGCCTTTGTGTGGAACCAAAAGAAAGTGGGAGAGACACTAAATGAGTATTTTGCATCAGTATTTACTGTGGAAAAGGATATGGAGGATATAGACTGTAGGGAAATAGGTGGTGACATCTTGCAAAATGTCTAGATTACAGAGGAGGAAGTGCTGGATGTCTTGAAACGCATAAAAGTGGATAAATCCCCAGGACCTGATCAGGTGTACCCACAAACTCTGTGGGAAGCTAGAGAAGTGGTTGCTGGGCCTTTTGCTGAGATATTTGTATCATCGATAGTCACAAGTGAGGTGCCAGAAGACTGAAGGTTGGCTAATGTGGTGCCACTGTTTAAGAAGGGTGGTAAGGACAAGCCAGGGAACCTGACATCGGTGGTGGGCAAGTTGTTGGAGGGAATCCTGAGGGACAGGATGTACATGTATTTGGAAAGGCAAGGACTGATTAGGGATAGTCAACATGGTTTTGTGTGTGGGAAATCATGTCTCACAAACTTGACTGAGTTTTTTGAGGAAGTGGGAGATTGATTGGCAAGGTTAGATCTCACGGAATACAGGGAGAACTAGCCATTTGGATACAGAACTGGCTCAAAGGCAGAAAACAGAGAGTGGTGGTAGAGGGTTGTTTTTCAGACTGGAGGCCTGTGACCAGTGGAGTGCCACAAGGATTGGTGCTGGGTCCTCTACTTTTTGTCATTTACATAAATGATTTGGATGCAAGCATAAGAGGTACAATTAATAGGTTTGCAGATGACACCAAATTTGGAGGTCTAGTGGCAGCGAACAGGGTTACATCAGATTACAACAGGATCTTGACTAGTTGGGCCAATGGGCCAAGAAGGGGCAGATGGAGTTTAATTCAGATAAATGCGAGGTGCTGCATTTTGGGAAAGCAAATCTTAGCAGGACTTATACACTTAATGGTAAGGTCCTAGGGAGTGTTGCTGAACAAAGAGACCTTGGAGTGCAGGTTCATAGCTCCTTGAAAGTGGAGTCACAGGTAGATAGGATAGTGAAGAAGGCGTTTGGTATGCTTTCCTTTATTGGTCAGAGTATTGAGTACAGGAGTTGGGAGGTCATGTTGCGGCTGTACAGGACATTGGTTAGGCCACTGTTGAAATATTGCGTATAATTCTGTCTCCTTCCTATCGGAAAGATGTTGTGAAACTTGAAAGGGTTCAGAAAAGATTTACAAGGATACTGCCAGA
Organism: Hemiscyllium ocellatum; assembly: GCF_020745735.1. NCBI lineage: Eukaryota > Metazoa > Chordata > Chondrichthyes > Orectolobiformes > Hemiscylliidae > Hemiscyllium > Hemiscyllium ocellatum. Next base: position 3,491,161 of record NC_083422.1, on the reverse strand, counting down.
GTTGGAGGATTTGAGCTATTGGGAGAGGCTGAACAGGCTGGGGCTGTTTTCCCTGGAGCGTCGGAGGCTGAGGGGTGACCTTATGGAGGTTTACAAAATTATGAGGGGCATGGTAAATAGGCAAAGTCTTTTCCCTGGGGGTGGGGAGTCCAGAACTAGAGGGCATAGATTTAGGGTGAGAGGGGAAAGATATAAAAGAGACCTACGGGGCAAGTTTTTCACACAGAGGATGGTATGTGTATGGAATGAGCTGCCAGAGGAAGTGGTGGAGGCTGGTACAATTGCAACATTTAAGGGGCATTTGGATGGGTATATGAATCGGAAGGGTTTGGAGGAATATGGGTCATGTGCTGGCAAGTGGGACTAGATTGGGTTGGGATATCTGGTCAGCATGGACGAGTTAGCTGAAGGGTCTGTTTCCATGCTGTACATCTTTATGACTCTATGACTCTAATTCAGTTATCACATGCAACATTATCATTTTGCAGTGGAGAGGCATTCTATTTCTCTAAACAGACACATCAAGCTAGCAAAGGGGCAGCACAGTGGCTCAGTGGTTAACACTGCTGCCTCACAGTGCCAAGTACCAGATTCGATTCCAGCCTCTTGCAACTGTCAGTGTGGAATTTGTACATTCTTCTCGTGTCTGCGTGGGTTTCCTCCAGGTGTTCCGGTTTCCTCTCACAATCCAAAGAAGTGCAGGTTAGGCGAATTGGCCCTACTAAAAAGCCCATAGCATTCAAGGATGTAGAGGCTAGATGCATTAGTCAGGCATAAATATAGGAGAATTGGTCTGGGTGGGTTTCCCTTTGGAGAGTCTGGGCCTTTTGAGCCAAAGGGCCTGTTTCCACACTGTAGGGATTCTATAAACTCTAAGTGCACCTTGAAATGTAAAAGATATGAATGCAAGTTCTTTCTTTCTTGTTGAAATTTTTGCCAAGAAAATTCCAGTTGATGCCTTACCTGATATATTTGTATAAGAGTTCACATGAGAAACAAAAGCTCTCAGCACCAGAGACAAAAGGTCAATTCACTATGCTGTCAATTCTTTCCTCCCCTCTGCCACCAAAACTTTTACATTTGCCTTTGACTCTGAACTGCTCAAATGCTTTCCATATGAGCCCCTTTCCTTCATAAACTTCTACTGTGCAAACCTCTGCTGCATGGTGTAGGCCACTTTTAGTATACAGTGTATAATTCTGGTTGCCCTGCTACAAGAAGGATGTTAAACTAGAAAGGTTGCAGAAAAAATTTACAAGGATTTGGCCAAGACTGGAAGATTTGAATTGTAAGAAGAGGCTGGATAGGCTGGAGCCTTTTTCTTTGGAGTGTCGGAAGCTGAGGGGTGACTTCATAGAGGTTCATAAAATGATAAGGGGCATACGTAAGGTGAATAGCAAAAGTCTTATTCTATTTAGTGGAGTCCAAAACTACATGGCACAAGTTTAAGATGAGAGGGGCAAGATTTAAAAGGGACCTGAAGATCAACCAGGATGGGTAGCTAAATCAGAAAGGTTTAGATGGATATGGGCAATATGCAGGCAAGTAGGACTAGTTTAGTTTGGGAAACCTGGTCGGCAAGGACAAGTTGGGACGAAAGGTCTGTTTCCATGCTGTATGACTCTATGACTCTATGTATCCTCTTCCACACTAAGTAGCTGATCTACTTCCACTTCTGGTTTCTCAACAATTTAAATTAAAATATTATATTCTATGATCTCACTCCACCCTATTTGGGTACTTTCTTCTAGCTCTATAGCCCTCTTTCCCTCAGTCCAGTCTGCCTGACATTTGAGTATGACCCCATCTTCAAAGCCTGGCCTCATTCTGAAACTTCATCCTTCCTCACTATTTCCTTCTCTTTCTTTAACAATTGCTTCAAAGTCCATGTCTACACAAATCTTTGGCTACCTTTCCAAATGTCTCCCTTCTGACCTGTTGCTAGTATTCCTGATGCCTAACTACAGCATTGATTTATTAGAGACATTTTAAAAATATATAACTATTGAGGGATGATTTTCACATGGAGTTTGTTATGTTATGAAGATGTGGGTGCTCTGTAGCTTGAAGACAGTTAAAAGCAACAGAACTACCAGACAGCCAAGCCACTACTAAGTGTTCTGAAAAAAAGATATAATGTAACCTTTTGTTGCGGCATTTAGTGTAGCTGGTTGTCTAGAGACAAACACAGATTTGAGTTAGGCCAATCAGTTTAAATTATACCCCCAAAAATCCAAATTCCAATCAAGTTTGAATTTAGTATATTGACAATTTTAAACGCCAATGACACAATCCAATGCTTTAGTGGTATAAGACCAGGGAAAATTGAACAGTTGGGAAGAGAACTGCCAAGCCAGCATGTAGCGATGACTAGAAAAATAGCTCTTTTAAAGGTACCTTTATCGATCAGGACCATGTGAGGCAGAATCTCCAAGAAGAAAAGAAAACCGGAAAACAGAGAACTGAAAGCTGGCTGGTTTTGAGATAAGAAGTTTTCTTTTGTAAATCTTCATTAGGTGTTTTATTGGACTAGTATTATAGAAGGGGAAGTAAAAGCTAGGTTAGAGGAAGGAGTTAGAGGAATAATTGTTAGTTAATAATCCTCTATTATACTTAAAGAAATAAAGTTTTTACTTTTACTTTAACTAGTTCTTGGCCTATCGAATTTTCACAGATTACCATATGAGATAAATCTTTTCTGCGTTGCTGGGTTAAATTAAACAGGGGGATTTACCCCGTGTCGTAACAGTTAATATACATTTTTCAACATGATCGTCGAATTTGTTGATGATCACTATAAGGCGATGTCAACTCAGCCATTCAGTATGGTCTGAAGTCAGAAATAGGAAAGGTGCAGTCACCTTGTTGGGTGTTTACTATAGGCCCCCCAATAGCAGCAGAGATGTGGAGAAACAGATTGGGAAACAGATTTTGGAAAGGTGCAGAAGCCACAGGGTCGTAGTCATGGGCGACTTCAACTTCCCAAATATTGATTGGAAACTCTTTAGATCAAGTAGATTGGATGGGGCGGTGTTTGTGCAGTGTGTCCAGGAAGCTTTTCTAACTCAGTATGTAGATTGTCCAACCAGAGGGGAGGCCATATTGGATTTGGTAATCGGTAATGAACCGGGACAAGTGATGGGCTTGTTAGTGGGTGAACATTTTGGTGACGGTGACCACAATTCTGTGACTTTCACCTTGGTTATGGAGAGAGATAGGTGCGCACAACAGGGTAGATTTTACAATTGGGGGAAGGGAAATTACGATGCTGTAAGACAGGATTTGAGGAGCATAAGTTGGGAGCATAGGCTGTCAGGGAAGGATGTGGTGGAAATGTGGAACTTTTTCAAGGAGCAGATACGACGTGTCCTTGATATGTATGTACCTATCAGGCAGGAAAGAAATGGTCGTGTGAGGGAGCCTTGGTTGACGAGGGAGGCTGAATGTCTAGTAAACAGGAAGAAGGAGGCTTACATAAGGTTGAGGAAACAGGGTTCAGACAGAGCAGTGGAGGGATACAGGATAGCCAGAAGGGACCTGAAGAAAGGGATTAGGAGAGCTAAGAGAGGGCATGAAAAATCCTTGCGGATAGGATCAAGGATAACCCCAAGGCATTTTATGCATATGTGAGAAACATGAGAATGACGAGAACGAGGGTAGGTCCGATCAAGGACAGTAGTGGGAGATTGTGTATTGAGTCGGAAGAGATAGGAGAGGTCTTGAATGAGTACTTATCTTCAGTATTTACGAATGAGAGGGACCGTATTGTTGAAGAGGAGAGTGTGAAATGGACTGGTAAGCTAGAACTGATACTTGTTAGGAAGGAAGATGTGTTGGACATTTTGAACAACTTGAGGATAGACAAGTCCCCCGGGCCTGACGGGATATATCCTAGGATTATGTGGGAAGCAAGAGAGGAAATTGCAGTACCGTTGGCAATGATCTTTTCGTCTTCACTGTCAACGGGGGTGGTACCAGGGGATTGGAGAGTAGCGAATGTTGTGCCCCTGTTCAAAAAAGGGAATAGGGATAACCCCGGGAATTACAGGCCAGTTAGTCTTACTTCTGTGGTAGGCAAAGTAATGGAAAGGGTACTGAGGGATAGGATTTATGAGTATCTGGAAAGACACTGCTTGATTAGGGACAGCCAGCACGGATTTGTGAAGGGTAGGTCTTGCCTTACAAGTCATATTGAATTCTTTGAGGAGGTGACCAAGCATGTGGATGAGGGTAGAGCAGTGGATGTGGTGTACATGGATTTTAGTAAGGCATTTGATAAGGTTCCCCATGGTAGGCTTATGCGGAAAGTCAGGAGGCATGGGATAGAGGGAAATTTGGCCAATTGGATAGAAAACTGGCTAACCGGTCGAAGTCAGAGAGTGGTGGTAGATGGTAAATATTCAGCCTGGAGCCCAGTTACAAGTGGAGTTCCGCAGGGATCAGTTCTGGGTCCTCTGCTGTTTGTAATTTTTATTAATGACTTGGATGAGGGAGTCGAAGGGTGGGTCAGTAAATTTGCAGATGATACGAAGATTGGTGGAGTTGTGGACAGTGAGGAGGGCTGTTGTCGGCTGCAAAGGGACTTAGATATGATGCAGAGCTGGGCTGAGGAGTGGCAGATGGAGTTCAACCCTGCCAAGTGTGAGGTTGTCCATTTTGGAAGAACAAATAAGAATGCGGAATACAGGGTTAACGGTAGGGTTCTTAGTCAGGTGGAGGAACAGAGGGATCTTGGAGTCTATGTACATAGATCTTTGAAAGTTGCCACTCAGGTGGATAGAGCTTGTAAGAAGGCCTATGGTGTATTAGCGTTCATTAGCAGAGGGATTGAATTCAAGAGTCGTGAAGTGATGTTGCAGTTGTACAGGACTTTGGTTAGGCCACATTTGGAGTACTGTGTGCAGTTCTGGTCGCCTCACTTTAGGAAAGATGTGGAAGCTTTGGAGAGGGTGCAGAGAAGATTTACCAGGATGTTGCCTGGAATGGAGAATAGGTCGTACGAGGATAGGTTGAGAGTTCTCGGCCTTTTCTCGTTGGAACGGCGAAGGATGAGGGGTGACTTGATAGAGGTTTATAAGATGATCAGAGGAATAGATAGAGTAGACAGTCAGAAACTTTTTCCCCTGGGTACAACAGAGTGTTACAAGGGGACATAAATTTAAGGTGAAGGGTGGAAGGTATAGGGGAGATGTCAGGGGTGGGTTCTTTACCCAGAGAGTTGTGGGGGCATGGAATGCGCTGCCCGTGGGAGTGGTAGAGTCAGAATCATTGGCGACCTTTAAGCGGCAATTGGATAGGTACATGGATGGGTGCTTAATCTAGGATAGATGTTCGGCACAACATCGTGGGCCGAAGGGCCTGTTCTGTGCTGTATTGTTCTATGTTCTATGTTCTATTTTTAGGTTGAAATGGTACCTGGCAATCAGCATGGTTTACAACTTAGAATTGAAAATGTGTTGCTGGTTAAAGCACAGCACGTTAGGCAGCTTCCAAGGAACAGGAAATTCGACATTTCGGGCATAAGCCCTTCATCAGGAATGAAGGGCTTATGCCCGAAACGTCGAATTTCCTGTTCCTTGGATGCTGCCTAACCTGCTGTGCTTTAACCAGCAACACATTTTCAGCTGTGATCTCCAGCATCTGCAGACCTCATTTTTTACAACTTAGAATCCCTACAGTGTGGAAACAGGCCCTTCGGCACAGCAAGTCCACACCGACTCTCCGAAGAGTATCCCACCCAGATCCATTCCCATATTTCTCTACATTTCTCCTGACTAATGTACCTTAAACTATGAGCAATTTAGCATGGCCAATTCACCTGATCTGCACATCATTGGATTGTGGGAGGAAATTGGAGCACCCAGAGGAAACCCACGCAGACACTGGGAGAATGCGCAAACTCCACACAGACAGTTGCCTGAGGCAGGAATTGAACACGAATTCCTGGCCCTTTGAGGTAGCAGTGCTAACCACTGAGCCACTGTGCCGCCCATGTGGTTTAATACCATATGGTAAAGATTAAAATTTCATCTCTAATAAACCCAGGGAGGTCTTTCAAATGATAGAAACACAGATAAAATAACTGGCAAATAACTTTATTTTAAATTTTCTTATGGGACCTGGGCTTGCTAGCTGGCCAACATTTATTGCCTGTCCCTACTTGCCTTTGAGAAGGTGAGAAGGTGATGAGCTGCCTTCTTGAAGCGCTGCAGTCCGTGTGCTGAGGTAGATCCACAATGCTGTGAGGGAGGGAATGCCAGGATTTTGACCCAGCAACAGGCAATGAATGACAACATATTTCCAAGTTGGAATGACGAGTTGCTTGGAAGAGAGCTTGCAGATGGCGTTATTCCCATGTATCATCTGCCCTTGGACGTTTAGATGGAAAGTGCTGTGTAAGGATATTTGGCAAATTTTTGCAGTGCATATTCTAGATAGTACACACTGCTGCTATGTATCTTCAGTGGTGTGAGAAGTAGTTGTTTGTGGAGGTGATGCCAATCAAGTGGGTTATTTCATCCTGGATGATGTCAAGCTTCTTAAGTGTTGTTGGATTGCATCCATCACAGTCTTGACTTGTGCCTTTTAGATGGTGCACTGGATTTGGGAATCTAAAGATGAACTATTGCTGTTTCAGTTTCTGAGGAACTGTTTCAGTTTCTGAGGAGTCAAGAATAGCACTGGACGTCGTGTAACCATTGACAAACATGCCCACTTCTGACCTTATATGGGGGGGAAGGTCATTGATGAAACATCAGAAGATGGTTGGGCCTAGGACACTACCCTGAGGAACTTTAGAACAGAGTAACTGATCAACAAACACAACCATCTTCCTATTTGCCAGATATGACACCAACCAACAGAGACTTTTTCCTTTGATTCCCATTTATTCCAGTTTTGCTCGGGCTCCTCAATGATGCACTCAGTTGAAAACAGCCTTGATGTCAAGGACTGTCACTCCTACGTCACCTCTGGATTTCAGCTCTTTCCCTACGTTTGAACCAAAGCTGTAATGAGGTAAACTTACAATTTCCTATCTAAATCAACATTTCCTCTGAAGCAGATATGTTATGACACTCTAAAATAGGTAAGCCTTGAACCTGGTCTTGTAATCTTAGGACAATGTTTTTAAGGTGGTTTAAAAGTTTTCATTCATTGTTAGAATGAAAGCATTGTAGTGTCATAATAAAACTCATACCTTTTCAATAGCGTCAACACAGATTTTGCAGTGTTGGAATCCAAACCTGTTGTGGGCTCATCCAGAAATAAAACAGGAGGATCAGTTATGAGTTCCATACCAATATGTGTTCTTTTTCTTTCCCCACCAGAGACACCTCGGATCAATTCTGTACCAACCTGGAAAAAATAGGCTGTTTAAACATTTTGCCATTGTACAAACATCATCTTCTTTAATTCTTACACATCGTTTTATTAATTTATTTACCCCAGTATGTAGTTTTAGAAGGAATTACAATTTTTAAGTTTTGGATTCAGTAACAAATTGCTATCACGTGTTTCAATTGTGAAATTCTGCTCTGAAATGTTCATTGTAACACAGATGTCAACAGTAGTAGAAATTTATTAGATTAGTGGGATTGTCTTGTTCATTGAATTTAAATGTTTTAACAATGATATTGTGTCAAAGAATACTGCAGTTTCCTTTTTCCCTGCAGTAATGGGCAGCTTAAGAACAGAAGCGATAAACAAATTTTTCTTAGCGTTACCATTTAGTGAAGATATGCACGCGTATTTGAATTGCTTCAGTTTTTAAATGCAAAGTCAACGAATTCATGGTAAGGATCAATGAATTACCTTGTGGAAATAAAAAGTCAACATGAAAAGAAATCCAGCTGTGGCTAAGTTGAAAGGTTAACACAAGAACTAGGAGCAGGAGTAGGCCATTCAGCCCCTCAAACATGCTCCATCATTTGATAAAATTATGACTGATCTAACAGGATCTTAGATCCACTGACCTGTTTGCTCCTCATAACTCTTCATCTTCTTAACCAAAAACCTATCTAACTCAAGCTTGAACATATTCAATTGGTCAGATGAAATAACTCCACAGAAGCCAATATTCTGTCACCAAGTTACCATTTATTTACAAGTGACAGTCCTTGACACTGATCCAGCTCCCTCAGAGTCAGCACTCAGAGTGAACAAGATGTCTGAAACTCCTGTTCTTATCTGTCAACTAGGACTCCCTAAGTGAACCAGATTAACAGCCCCAATCAAGAACTCATATTGTATGAATTCCACCTGGCTGATCTTGTTACAATCACTAGACTAGGCTCCACTATTCTCTGGAGAGTCAAAATTTATCCTCATCTCTATCTTAAATGGGAGATCAACATTTTCAAACTGCATACCCCAGTTCTAGATTCCCCAAGTGAAAATATAGTCTCTGGAAGCACCTTGTGAAATTCCTCCAGGATTTTACATGTTTCAGTCAGGCCATCTCTTATTATTTTAAATTCCAATGCATATACTCTCAACCTTGTAAGGTATCTAAGGTGACTATATCCGTTTATAAGTTAGGAGACCAAAAATGTATGTAGTACTCCAAATGTGGTCTCAGCTGTGCAGCTATAGCAACATTTCCCTACTTTTATACTCAATTCTCCAAACAGTAAATAACTTGCCTTAAGTTAAGGATAGCATTAGATTAAAAGATGCTTACAATATTGCAAAATGTATGCCTGAGGATTTGGGGAATTTTAAATATCTGGTTGACCAAAGATTGATGGACTGGAGAATATAAATATGAAAATAAACTAGACGCTAACTTTTTCTTATTTTAAAGGCAATGTGGAGTGATGCAGCTGGTCAAACTACTTGGCTTTAAGCAAAACAGAATTTATTTCAACAGTTGAAACATGAACAAAAGAAAACAGAATTTAAAATAACTTAATTATTTGAAAACCCAACTGACTCGATGTAGCAACTTAATAAAGAGCTGTTCCAATTCCAGCGACATCCCATAAGCACACCCCTTGGCTTAAGGCAAATTCAAACTCAGGTTCTTGCAGGAAGGAGAGATTTCAGAGAGAAAGCCATTCAGGAACCATCTGTTGAAGTTTAGAACCTTTCTCCACTGCAGCAGCTTCTGACTGCCTGGAACTGGTAGTTTCTCTGCTACAACTAAAAGAAACTCATGGGTGACATGGTGGCTCAGTGGTTAGCACTGTTGCCTCACAGCACCAGGGACCTGGGTTCGGTTCCAGCCTCGGTCTGCTGTCTGTGTGGAGCTTGCACATTTGCCCTGTGTCTGTGCTCTGGTTTCCTCCCACAATTCAAAGATGTGCAGGTCAGGTGGATTGGTCAAGCTAAATTGCCCGTGGTGTTCAGGGTAAATGTAGGGGAGTGGTTCTGGGTGGGTTACTCTTCAGAGGATTGGTGTGCAATTATTGGGCCAAAGAGCCTGTTCCCTGTAGGGAATCTAATCTACTAGAAAAAAAACCTGAACTCGGAGAACTGACCATTCCCCTGTTATTGTTAAACTAGGCTCTTGCCCAGACATTTTGCCACTTCTGCCTTTACCACCTCTCTTGAGAAGAACCAAGAGCAAAATAACCTTGTTAAAGTGACAGTATTATCACAAAGGTGATTAAATAAGGCCTATGGCATGCTTGCCTTCATCAGTTGAGGGGTTGAGGATAAAAGTTGGCAAGTCATGCTGTAACTGTACAAGACAATGGTCAGATCACATTTGGAGTATAATGTGCATTTCTGGTTACCACACAATAGGAAGGATGAGGATGCATTAGAGAGGGTGTAGAAGAGGTTTACCAGGCTGTTGCCTGGATTGGAGTGTATTAGGTATAAGGAGAGGTTGGACAAACTCAGAATGTTTCACTACAAGGTCATAGCCCGAAAGGCAACCTAATAGAGGTATAAAATTATGAGAAGCATGGATAGGCAGATTCTTTTTCCCAGGTAGAAACGTCAAACACTAGATCTATAGGTTTAAGGTGAGAAGGGGAAATTTTAAAAGAAATGTGCAAGAAAGATTTTTACACAGCGGTAGCAGGTGACTGGAACACACTGCCAGGGAGGTAACAGATACAGATATGTCAACAAAGTTTAATAGGCATTTAGAAAGACACATAAACAAACAGAAAATAAAGTTAAAAATCACACAACACCAGGTTCCCTAGTCCATCAACAGCTCCTCCAAAAGCAGAGAATAGGAGGATATGGATCAAGTGCAGGCAGATTAGATTAATTTAGAATATCATCATGGTCGGCACAGGTATCATGGACTGAAGGACCTCTTCCTGTGCTGCACTGTTCTATGTTCTATGTTGAGGACAGAAGTAACATCCTAGAATTATCTGCAAATTATGAAATAGAAGAAGGGAAAACATGAGAAAATTACAAGTGTTACTGGGCAACTTGTTGGAATTGCAGGCTGACAAATCCCAACGTGTTGATGGACATAATCCAATCACATTGAAAGAAGTGGCTAGTCATACCATTGTTATGCACTGGTATAACAATTCCCAATATTCTGGAAAGGTTCCGTTAGATTGTAAAATAATGAATATAACTGGTAATAACAATATAAATGAATATAGTGATGGAAAGGGATAGGTATATACCGCAAGCAAGAATTATTGCTGGGGGAAAGGCAACTATGATGTGATTAGGCAAGATTTAGGATGCATAGGAAGGGGAAGGAAAGTGCAGACGATGGCCACAACTGAAATGTGGAGCTCACTCTAGGAACAGCTACTGTGGATCCTTGATAAGTATGTACCTGTCAGGCAGGGAGCAAGTGGTCGAGTAAGGGAGTCATGGTTTACTAAAGACGTTGAATGTCTTGTCAAGAGGAAGAAGAAGGCTTATATTAGGATGAGACGTGAAGGCTCAGTTAGGGCGCTTCAGAGTTACAAGTTAGCCTGGAAAGACCTAAAGAGAGAGCTAAGAAGAGCCAGGAGTGGATATGAAAAGTCATTGGCAGATAGGATCAAGGAAAACCCTAAGGCTTTCTATAGGTATATCAGGAATAAAAGAATGACTAGAGTAAGGTTATAAGAGATCGGATTTATGATCTTCTAGAAAGGAATAATTTGATTAGGGATAGTCAACATGGTTTTATGATGGGTAGGTCATGCCTCACAAACGTTATTGAGTTTTTTGAGAAGCTGACCAAACAGGTGGATGAGGGTAAAGCGGTTGATGTGGTGTATATGATTTCAGTAAAGCGTTTGATAAGGTGCCCCGTGGTAGGCTTTTGCAGAAAATACAGAGGCATGGGATGGAGTGGTTTGGATCAGACATTGTCTAGCTGAAAGAAGACGGAATGTGGTGGCTGATGGGAAACTTTCATCCTAGAGTTGTTACTGGTGGGCTACCGCAACGATCTGTTTTGGGGCCACTGCTGTTTGTCATTTTTACAAATGACCTGGATGAGAGTGTAGGTAAAACAATGACTGCAGATGTTGGAAACCAGATTCTGGATTAGTGGTGCTGGAAAAGCACAGCAGTTCAGGCAGCATCCGAGGAGCAGCAAAATTGACGTTTGGGGCAAAAGCCCTTCATCAGGAATACAGGCGTAGAAGGGTGGGTTAGTAACTTTGCGGATGACACTAAGGTTGGTAGAGTTGTATAGTGCCGAAGGATGTTGTAAGTTACAGAGGGACATAGATAAACTGCAGAGCTGGGCTAGGAGGTGGCAAATGGAGTTTAATGCGGAAAAGTGTGAGGCGATTCACTTTGGAAAGAGCAACAGGAATGAAGAGTACTGGGCTAATGGTAGGACTCTTCGTAGTGTAGATGAACAGAGAGATTTCGGTGTCCATGTACATAGATCCCTGAAAATTGCCACCTAGGTTGATAGCATTTATTAGTAGAGGGATTGAGTTTCAGAGCCATGAGGTCTTGTTGCAGCTGTACATCTGGTGCGGTCGCACTTGGAGTATTGCGTATAGTTCTGGTCACTGCATTATAGGAAGGATGTGGAAGCTTTGGAAAGGGTTCAGAGAAGATTTACTAGGATGTTACCTAGTATGGAAGAAAGGTCTGACGACGAAAGGCTGAGGGACTTGAGGCTGTTTTTGTTAAAGAGAAGAAGGTTGAGAGGTAACTTAATTGAGACATATAAGATAATCAGAGGGTTAGATAGGGTGGATAGTGAGAGCCTTTTTCATTGAATGGTGTTCTACCAAGAGGGGACATAGCTTTAAATTGAGGGGTGATAGATATAGGACAGATGTCAGAGGTAGTTTCTTTACTCAGAGAGTAGTAGGGGCGTGGAACAGTCTGCCTGCAACAGTAGTAGACTTGCCAACTTTAATGGTAATTGGATAGACATACGGAGAAAATGGAATCGTGTAGGTTAGATGGGCTTCAGATTGGTTTCATGGGTTAGCGCAACATCGAGGGGCGAAGGGCCTATACTGTGCTGTAATGTTCTATGTTCTATGCTGTATTCAAAAAAGGAGAGAGAAAGCAGGAAACTGCGGGCTATTTAGCCTGACATTTGCCACAGTGAAGATGTTAGAGGCTACAATGAAATATATCATCACAGGGTATTTAGAGAAGCTCAAACTGTATAGTTGGAGTCAACAGGGATTTGTTAAAAGCTAGTTATGTTTAACCAGTTTTTTGAAGTTCTTGGAGAAGTAATGCGTTGTGGATAAAGGGACACTGGTGTTTGTGCTGTACATGAATTTCCAAAAAGGATTTGATAAGATGCCACATCAAGTTGCAGCAAATGAAAACTCACTGTGTAGAAGTAGCATATTGGTATGGATAAAGCACTCTCTAGCTACAGAAAATTGCAATATAGGCAGTTCCCATGTTGTGAACAGAGTCCGTTTGCAAGTTGATTTGTACGCAAGACAGAACACAATAGAGGACAATATAAAGCATCAAACTTAAGTACAGAAATTTGTATGTTGGGTCTTTAAAATTACACACTGTATGAGACCACATTCATAAGTACAAGCAACTGTATGTCCGACATCCATAAATTGGAGGCCCACCTATAGACTTAAACAGATCATTATCTGTTTCACAAGATGTGCCAAATCGTGTACCATAGGAATCAGTGCTGAGCCCTCAACTTTCATAATTTATCAAAATGACTTGGATGAAGAGATGGAAGGCATGATAGTTAAGTTTGCTGATAATACAAATATAGGTAAAGTAAGCTGTGAGAAAGAAGCAAGCAACAAAGGGATACAGGTAGTTTAGGTGAGTAGCCAAAGATATGAAATGTGAAGCTTAATATGGGAAAATATAAAATTGACATTTTGGAAGAAAGAATATAAAAAAAACTTTTTGGTGAGAAATTGAAGGACTCTAAAATACAGAGGGAGCTGGAATTTTAAAACAGTAATGTGCAATTCATTTTTAAATTTACAAATTAGGCTGTTGCTGACTAAACCAGCATTTATTGTCCATTCCTGGTTGCCCTTGAGAAAGTGGTAGTGAGCTGCCTTCTTGAACTGCTGCAGTCCATTGTGCTGTAGGTAGACTCATAATGTCATTAAGGAAGGAATTCCAGGATTTGGACCCGATGATGCTGAAGGAACAGCAATATATTTCTAAGTCACAAAAGTGATTAGCTTGGATAGAACTTGCAAGTGGCATTCCTATGTATCTGATGCCCCTGACCTTCTAGGAAGTAGTAGTCATGGGATTGGAAAGTGCTATCTAAGAAGCCTTGGTGAATTTCTACACTGGACTTTATAGATGGTACCCACTGCTGCTTTTGAGTGTTGATGGTGAAGGCAGTGCATGTTTGAGGATATGGTTCCAATCGAGTTGTTTTGTTCTTGGTGGTATGAATCTTCTTGAGTATTGTTGGATTTGCACTCATTCAGGTAGTGGGGAGTATTTCAATACATTCCTGATTGTCACATTTCAGCCCAAGTCTGAATATTTTCCAGGTCTTGCTGAAGGTAAAAGCCAAAAGAACTGCGGCTGCTGTAAGTCAGAAACAAAAACAGAAATTACTGGCAAAGCTTGCAATGTGGTCCCCTATATGTTGGGGAAACAAAACGTAGACTGTGTGATTGCTTTGCAGAACATCTACATTCTGCCTGCAAAAGTGACCCTGAGCTTCCATTTGTCTGCCACTTTAATACTCCAACCTGTTCCCAGGCCAATATCTGTGTCTCAGACTTGCTGCAGTGCTCCAGCGAAGCTCAGCATAAGCTGGAAGAACAGTACCTCATTTTCCGCTTGGGGACCCTGCAGCCTTCTGGACTCAATATCGAGTTCAATACCTTAAGAATTTGAATTCTGCTATGTCATAGCCCCCAACCCCACACATCAGGCCTTGTTATCACACAGTCTGTATTACACACAACCCATTGTTAGCCACTAACAGTGTCTATTAACAGCTATTCACCCTCCTAGCCAGATCATTGTCTATTCATTTGCTTGTTCAACTATTATTCTCCCTGTTTGGGCTCTATCCCCAACTATCATTCACTCCTTATCCCCTCCTCCCACCCTATTTTCTGCATAAAAATCCATTTCTCTTGATGTGATCTCTACCTCGGGGAGACAGGGTGCCAATTTGCGGAGCATTTCAAGGAACATCTATATGCCAAAGGCACCAAACACTCAGTGCGCTGTGGCTGACCACTTCAATTCCTCCCTCCACTCCCCCAAGGACATGCAAGTCCTGGGCCTTTCCACCACAAATAAAAACTACCCCCCAACTGGAGGAAAAGTGCCTCATCTTCTGCCTTGGCACCCTTCAACCACAAGGCATCAACATCAACTTCATGAGTTTCCATATCTCCGTGCCCCCCTCATTCTAGATCCAACTCTCCAACTCAGCACCACCCTCTAGACCTGTCCATCTTCCTTCTCACCTATCCATTCCACCTTCACCATTGACCTATCACAATTACCCTCCACCTGCCTTCCCACCTACCTTCCCCCAGACCACACCCCTCCCATTAATCTCTCGTCCCTTTTCTCCCTCCACATTCCAAATGGAGGGCCAAAGCCCAAAATGTCAACTCTTCTGCTTCTCAGAAGCTGCCTGACCTGCTGCGCTTTTCTAGTCCCATCTTTTTTGACTCTGACTCTCCAGCATCTGCAGTCCTCAGTTTCACCCATTTCCTAGCTACCATCAGTTCTGAGGAAGGGTCACTGGACCCAAAATGTTAACTCTGATTTCTCTTCATACATGCTGCTAGACCTGCTGAGCTTTATCAGCAATATCTGGTTTTGTTCTTGCTGAATATGTTGGGAGCTAGGAAATTACAGTGAGGAAGACCTGTAGTAATGTCCTGGGACTGAGATGATTGATGTTCAAAATTGACAATCATCTTCTTTTCTGCAAGGTTTAATTACAGCCAGCATAGAGTTTTCCCATGATTCTCACTGGCTTCAGTTTTGCAAAAGCTCCTTGATGTCACACTTCATCAAATGCTGCCTTAATATCACAGACAGTGAGTCTCGCCTCACTTTGGAATTCAATTCATGTGTAGACGTTTGGATTATGGCCATACTGAGCTCAGGAGTAAGTGGCCTTGGTGGAACACAAATGTGAAAATCAATGAGCAGCTTATTGGTTAGTGAGTGCTACTTGATAAGATTGTGACCCCTTCCACTACTTTGCTGATGCTTGAGTTTGAGTTTGAGTATTGTTGTCACATATTGAAATTGAGTAAAAACTGTTCTGTGTGCTATTCAGGCGGCTTATACCATACAAAGTGCATCAGAGTAGCAGAATACAGCGCAGAATACTGTGTTACAACTGCAAAGCAGGTACAGAGAGCGCAAGACCTGAATTTATATTTGAGAGGTCCATTCAAAAGTCTGATAGCAGGGAAGAAGCTGTCCTTGAATCTGTAGACTGATATAGCAATAATAAGCCATGTTGAATTTCTCCTGCTTTTTGTAGACAGAACATATTTAGGCAATTTTACACACTGTTGAATAAATGCTGTGTTGAAAGACATATAGAAAATAATGAGGTGGCAGGTACCTTTCAAATCCAAACATTACGCAATTATGTGGATCAAACTGCCACAATTCACTGTTTGTTTGCTGGTGAACAGATCAGTTCTGATGGTCAACATGAACCCATTGGTCCCAAAAGGCAACTAACAAAAGTGGGTACTAAAGTCAAATATTTATCAGAAGTGGCTAGTCACTGGAGAAATGCAACTATTGTAAGTACAGCAGGAGATTGTACAGTGTTCCATAACAGTGGATAATACAAAACCTAGATGATCGTATAGGATCAGGGGCAGAAAATTAGGCCCGTGAATTGAGAACATGAAATATAAAGATGGAAAGCAAGAAAGTGCAGTGTAAGAACAAATGGTTGGCCTGATAGCAACATGCCATGAGAAAGAGATCATGAACTGTTGAAAGGTATCCTCTTAACAGGGTAGGAGGTCAAAAAGTAGCAATCCAGAAAGTGATGGATGATAAGATACAGAGCAACGTTTAATAAGGGCAAAAAAAAAGTACAAACCAAAAATACTACCATAAGCAGAAGCCTTTATGATTGAGAAATCTTAATGACCATGAACAAACTAGAGGACAAATTAATAAAACATGTCAAAGACAAGACTCTATAAAATGGAGAAAATTTGGGGTGTACCTAGAGGTGCTAGATAGGATACAATCAGCCCTATCACAGAGGTGAATATATACAGAAAAAGGTGTCACCTGATGGGATTTATGAGATTAAAGCAAAACTAGCAACAAGGTTTTGAAGAAAAGCCAAGCCATAAAAATACATTCACCAATGGCTGGCAAAGTAATTTTGAAAAATTTCTTGGCTGGGTTAGAAACAAATGCTAGGGAATATAGATCAACTGATATTTCTGCACGAAGATCAGCTTAAGAACCAAGCGTTTCTTATCTTCAAAAAGAAGAACCAAATGCTGTGGAAACACTCCAGTAGTTAAATAAATACATATATATATGCCCTAAATAATGTGTCAAGAGTTTAGTGCTTCTCAGTAAGCTCTATTAAAGATTTATTAAAATTGGATCATCTTCAGTTAAGAACAGATTCTGCCATGTTTTACTGGCACCCCGAGGGACATCTTACAGGCTTTTTTTCTAATGCATATTCGCAACTTTTTGTGGGGGCGGGAACAATAAAGTTGAAAACATTGTCATGAATGAGCTTAAAACAGAATTTAAAATTGGAAGTCAGGTTTCTGGGGCTTTTAAGTACAATGGATTGGAAATCAGGCAGAATCAATCAAGTATCACTTTGCATCAGCAATCTTACTTGGGAAATAAGTAGGAGCTCACAAAAAGAGGCAGCGGCATCGAAAATGAAATGGAGAAATTGTAAAGTCTATTTGGACAGCATAATTGACTGGGTACTAATCTGAGGCTAGATGCCAGTTCTGAAGTATTAGAGTTGAGTACAACTATGAAAAATCCCAATGTGGAAGATGAACAAAATTTTGGGTGAACAAAATGCTGAAAAGGTTACAAATGGAGCATGTATTTTAAAATTTACATCAGAACGAATTAGGATCCTGCTATTATTAGCAAAGCTTCTTATCCAAACCTTATCTATCAGCAGCCTTCATTTCAGCATGAGAGTCGAGAGAGCGTGAGCCAGAGGCAGCAATGAATGTAAGTTTGAATACAAAGTACTTACCTCATGACTGAGTAGTCTCCATTTAAACGGTGGGAGTCTAGAGAACGTGAGTCGGGGACAGCCAGGGAGTAAATTTGAATATAAAATACTTACCTCATGAATCGGCAATTGAAGGCTGAACAGGGCACATGGGGACTGCTGTTAAGTGTACAAATAAAGTCAGGCAGTAGCAGGTTACAAAGGGACATAGATAAGCTGCAGAGGTGGGCGGAGAGGTGGCATAAAGTTGGGGCTATTGTCCCTGGAGCGTTGGAGGTGGAGAAGTGACCTTATAGAAGTTCATAAAATCACGAGGAGCATGGAAAGGATAAATAGACAAAACTCTTTTCCCTGAGGTGGGGGAGTCCAGAACTAGATGGCACAGGTTTAGAGTGAAAGGGGAAAGATATAAAAGGGACCTAATGGGCAACATTTTCACAGAGTGTGTGTGTGGAATGAGCTGCCAGAGGAAGTGGTGGAGGCTGGTACAATTACAACATTTAAAATGCATCTGAATGGGTATACAAATAGGAAGGGTTTAGAGGGATATGAGCGAAGTGCCAATTCACCTAACCTGCACATCTTTGGAGGAAACTGGAGCATCTGGAGGTGATCCACGCTGACAATATCCAAACTCCACTTAGACAGTCACCCGACACTGGAATCGAACCCAAGTCTCTGGCGCTGTGAGGCAGCAATGCTAACCATTGCACCACTGTGCTGCTCACCCGTTTGGCAAGCTGGATACAGAATGGCTGGTCCATAGAAGGTAGAAGGTGGTAGTTGATGGAAAATATTCAGCCTGGAGCTCGGTGACCAATGGTGTTCCACAGGGATCTGTTCTGGCGCCTCTGCTCTTGTGATTTTTATAAATGACTTGGATGAAGAAGTGGAAGGGTGAATTAGTAAGTTTGCCAATGACACTAAGGTTGGTGGAGTTGTGGATAGTTGTAGGTTGCAATTGGACATTGACAGGATGCAGAATTGTGCTGAGAAGTGGCAGATGAAGTTCAACCTGGAAAAGTGTGAAGTGATTTGAATGCAGAATACAGGGTTAAAGGCAGGATTCTTGGCAGTGTGGAGAAACAGAGGGATCTTGTTGCCAATAAAAATGATAGGGTTGTTCGGAAGGCATACACACGCTGGTTTTCATTAGCACGGGGTTGAGTTTAAGAGTTGTGAGGTTATACTGCAGCTCTGTAAAGCCATGGTTGGACTATACTTGGAATATTGTGTTCAGTTCTGGTCACCTCATTATAGGAAAGATGTGGAAGCTTTAGGGAGGGTGCAGAGGAGATTTACTAGAATGTCATTGGTAGGTTTTTCACACAGAGAGTGGTGGGCGCATGGAAAGCACTGCCAGCAGTTGTAGAGTCAGATACATTAGGGACATTTAAGCAACTCTTGGATAGGCACATAAAATGAATGGTACGTAGGTTAGTTTGATCTTACAGTAGGATAAAAGGTCAGCACAAAATCGCTGTACTATTCTATGTTCTAACAGCTACCTGATTGTTTTACAAATTAAGGAGCAAGCTAAGTGTTAGATTTTAACAGGTAGAGACTTAATGGGGCTTTTCTCTGTGCTAAGCGAACGTGAGGACTACGGATGTTGGAGATTAGAGTCAAGAGTGTGGTGCTGGAAAAGCACAGCAGGTCAGCAGCATCGAGGAGCAAGAAAAAAACATTTCAGGCAAAAGCCCTTCATCGGGAAGGGCTTTTTCTGTGTTGTAGACCTCTAAACTCCAAGAAACTGTTGGCCATACTGAGAAAATAATGCTTGAAACTTTATTGTGCAAAGAAAAGAAAATAGGAATACTGTCATTCTTTTGTGTTTTTAAGTATTTTGCTTGTATACCAATCTATTTATAAGAGATAAAAGAAAATCTGTTACCACCTATGCCTGAGATCTAACGGACCAAGGGAACAGGTAATATTAATTAAGATTTAATTGTATATGAGTTGGTGATATAAATATGAGTAACTAGTGAGCAATCATTTTCAAGTTTTACTGAGTATGGTTAAATGAAGTAAAGCTAAAAGTGTAGGCTTGGACTTTGTTCAAAAGTCAGTTGTCTTCTGATGATGCTTCTTATACACAAAAAAAATTATGGCTCAATACAACTTTGCTGCTGATGAAGACTTGAATTGTCTTGTGGATGACTAGTTTTGAATTGCTAGAACTGTTTGAAATTTCTCATTTAGCACGATGACACTGCCACACAAGATAATGGAGACTTCTCAAAGTGAAGGTAGAACTTTGTCTCTAAGTATTGTGTAGTGATCACATCTATCAAAATTGTCATAGACAAATGCATCTGCAGCAGCAAGATTGGCAATGGCTATGTCAAGTAGGTTTTTCCCTCAGTGCTTTCTCCAAATGGTGGGAATTAGGGTGATGTGGGTGGGTGGTAATCAGCAGTAGGCTTCACTACCCATGTTTAACCTGATGCCATGAGACTTCATGGGATCCTCAGTCAATGTTGCTGACTCTTAAGAAAACTCCCTCCTGAGTGCATGCCACTTTGTCACCACCTCTGGAACATCTATCCTGCTGGTGTGATAGGACATATTCAAACAATGTGATATGTTTCCTGGACATTGTCTGTCAGGTACGATTTTCTAAATAGAAATATGTCAAGTGGGTGGAGCAGCTTGACCAATTTTAGCACAAACCCGCAGATGTTAGTTCAGAGGACTTTGCAGAATCAATAAGGCTGAGTTTGCTGTAATTCCTGGTACCTGGGAGGTTAGGAGGTTAGAAATACACAAACAGGTCATTGTTTATGAAAATATAAGTACAGATAAATTTATAACGTTGAAAATTTAAGGGAATGAAACCTTGCCAAGTGAAATTTCAACAGTTGACTCAATCATAGTCATTTTTTCTCTTAGTTATTTTCTGTGATCTCCTCAACTCTTCTCAAAGTACAATATGTTCATTGATCAACTGCCTCTGACATACCTTGCAGTCAGACACTTTGGTTAGTCCAAGTTGAGAGATGATTTGCTCCACCTTTTCTTCTTTCTCCTTGAACCTAAATGAACTAGGCAATCGCAAAGCTGCAGAAAACAGCAAATTTTCTCTCACAGTCAATGTTCCCATGAGAATATCATCCTGTAAAGCAACAGTTTAACATTTAACTAAGTTAACACCTGTTATTCATCTCTATAAAATAAATTGTTGATACTACTCGTGGATTAACTGTGGGTTTCTAAAGTATTTAAGACAATTGACTTGTGTTGCCTTTGTGTTGACTTTGATTTTTTTTGTGTCTGAATCAAAATGCGGACTATATCTGCAAAACAGTTCCATCAATAGGTATTATTCTTAAACAGCTGTGAACATAAGCTTAAGTATGGTAAAGACAATTACAGGGAAGAGAAAAGAGTTCTTAACCAGTCCTTGCAAATCCTGTGGAAATAAATTGGGACGACAGTTGCACATTTTCGGCAAGGAGAAAGTGAGGACTGCAGATGCTGGAGATCAGAGCTGAAAATGTGTTGCTGGAAAAGCGCACTAGGTCAGGCAGCATCCAAGGAGCAGGAGAGTCGACGTTTCGGGCTTGAGCCCTTCTTCAGGAATGGGGAGACAGGCCGCCTACTTGCGGAACATTTCAGGGAACACCTCTGGGACACCCGGACCAACCAACTCAACCACCCCGTGGCTCAACACTTCAACTCCCCCTCCCACTCCACCAACAACATGCAGGTTCTTGGACTCCTCCATTGCCAGACCATAGCAACACGACGGCTGCAGGAAGAGCGCCTCATCTTCCACCTAGGAACCCTCCAATCACAAGGGATGAACCTAGATTTCTCCAGTTTCCTCATTTCCCCTCCCCCCACCTTGTCTCAGTCCCAACCCTCGAACTCAGCACCGCCTTCCTAATCTGCAATCTTCTTCCTGATCTCTCCGCCCCCACCCCCACTCCGACCTATCACCCTCACCTTGACCTCCTTCCACCTATCGCATTTCCAAAACCCCTCCCCCAAGTCCCTCCTCCCTACCTTTTACCTTAGCCTGCTGGACACTTTCCTCATTCCTGAAGAAAGGCTCATGCCTGAAACGTCGACTCTCCTACTCCTTGGATGCTGCCTGAGCTGCTGCACTTTTCCAGCAGCACATTTTCGGCACCAAACTTTGTCCCCCAAAGTAAACTGTCTCTCTTGCTTAGAGATGTCTTGTGTCCGGCAATGACGTTCCTGATGCCATTTCACCCTCCACACAGATCCAGAAAGATCAGATTTAAACTGATGCGGAGTCTCCTCCCCATTAGCAACTCTGTTGGACCTACCCCTGTAGCTGCATGAGGGATGGTCCAATAATCAAATAGAAACTAGGACATTTGGTATTGAGTGAAGCTGTAGGCTGTTTCTTTAAGCCTGCCTTTAATGTTTGGACTGCTGTTTTCACATGACTATTGGGCAATGGATGATATGGAGCTGTCCTTATATGCTAAATGCCATTCGGCTTTAGGAAATAGTTGAATTCCATTCTGGTAAATGTTGGCCCATTGTCTGTGATCAATACTTCTGGGAGCCCACCTGAGTGCTGCTGGTGGTAACTTTTGTCCTTTGTATTCTGGGCACTGCCCCACCAACATGGCTATCCAACCCTGGGCATCAGTCATAACATTTTGCCAACATCTTCATTTTAACAACATTGGATGACCTCTGCTGGAGTTTTGCCAGTATCTTGCAGCAAGCTTTGACAATCACTCTTGCTTCCCATAATGGAATGTTATTCTCTATGATGATCTGGTCTCACCAGGTCTGAAAAAGGCTTCAATTCTGGTTGTGATGGCCCTTTTGTTTCCCCCATCTCTCCCATCTGTTTTAGTTTTGCCAGGTCAAGATCTTTTTGTGTTCAGAGTCTCTGATATATTCAGCAATGACAGGGAGCATATTCAGAAATTTTAAAACCAGAACCAACTCTTCCAGTGCTCATTCCTGATGAAGGACTTATGCCCAAAACATCGATTCTCCTGCTCCTCAGATGCTGCCTGACCTGCTCTGCTTTTCCAGCAACGCAGTCTCGACTCTGATCCTCAGCATCTGCAGTCCTCACGTTCTTCTAGTTGATTTTAACCTTACTGCAAAGCCTCTTGCAAGGATTCCTACCTTGAAGAAATTCTCTTCCTCTCTCTACAAAGATCTCAGTGAGTCCCTCTCTCACTGTACCCCCCAAGTCCTCCCCTCTGCCCTGACGCTCTTCAGCCACATCCTCAAGCAGACTCGCTACCACAGCAGCAACTCCTTCCTCAGTGCCTGCCTACGGAACCATCTGATCCCACATGGACTCCAGACCAACCCAGTTTGGACTTGAACAGGATACCCAGTACAAACTACAAATCAGAAACCTTTAACAACGACTCTCTTTCCAGATCCGCTGCTCCACGCTATCAGCCATGTGCCAACATCTACTCTATCTGCAGTCAGTCCTACCCCAGCTCAGAGCCACACTTTCCCAGACCCAATGGACCTCTGCATTTCTACATTCTCAGAAAGGTTCGTGCGCTCAGCTAACAGTTTTTCTCCGCCACATGGACATAAAAGAATGCAAGTTAAACTAACATTCATGTACTTCTCCCGCCTCCAACACACTCCATCCACCTGGACGTCCTGTGCTGGCCTGTTACCCACCCTTGACCTCTTCATTTCAAACTGTCGCCATGATATCGACCGCCTCATTCCTGATGAAGGGCTTATGCCCAAAACATCGAATGTCCTGCTCCTCAGGTGCTGCTTGACCTGCTATGCTTTTCAAGCAACACAGTCTCGATTCTTCCAGTGGCGGAACAACAGGTGGTGTATCTGCCAGCAGGATGTGGCTCAAGGAATCCACATTTGCTACTTGGCCTTCTGGACAGTGTTTCAACTTGGAATTGTACACATTCAGAATGAAAGCCCACCGCCGAATCTGATCTGAAGCTGTGGGTGGCTCGGTCTTATCCTCTTTGAGTAGCCCTGGCAGGCGTTTGTGGTCTTTACTATTACAAATTTACATCCATTAAGGTATGGGTGGACATTTCTCACATCAAGGATGACCCCCAAACCTTCCTTCTCTATCTGGTCTTTTTTTTCTCTCGTCACCACTGAAATGACTCCATAGAGAACGGTATCCTGTCACCACATCACCTTTTATTTACACATGCATAGCACTTGACACTGGCCCAGCTTCCTCAGAATCACCTCACAGAGGGAATAGAACCTCTGACGCTCCTGCTTATATCTATCAACCAGGGCTCCCTGATTGAACCAGGGTAACAGTCCTAATCAAGAACTCGTATTCTTGGAGGCCCACGTGGCTCACCTTGTTACAATCACTATATATACTATTTAGCTAGCCTGCAAGACATACCACAATGTACATCTCAAGTATTCTTAAGACAATCAGTTTGCTAACATCCTATCAGTGAATCTCAGCCAACTGTCTATCTACACAAGCGACTAACTCAAAATTGTGCATAATCCACATACAAAGGAAAAGCACAATGCATCCTTAGCACTTTATAAAGTTTAAAACATAGATTGAGGTCCCAGTACGTTATTAGGCTAGAAATCCTGAGGTCTGATCTAATGCTCATGGATTCAATTTCCACATCATAGGATTGTGATATTGTCACTGCATTCATAATCCAGAGACCTAGGTAATGTTCTGGGGACCTGGTTTCAAATTTCACCATCAGATGGTGATATCTAAATAAGCCACAGAGTTGTACAACACAGAGACAGGCCCTTCAGCCCAAACTGGTCCATGCTCACCAAAATGTCCATCCTCACTAACCTCATTACTCTCCACTTGGCCCATATCCTTCTAACCCTTTTCTATCCATGTATTTGTCCAAATGCCTTTTCAATGTTGTTAATGTACCCGCCTCAACCACTTCCACTGGCAGCTCATTCCACATGCATACCATCCTCTGTGTAAAAATGTTGCCCCTCAGGTTCCTATTTATTCTTTCCCCTCTAACCTTAACTGATGCCTTCTTGTCCTCAATTCTGCGACCCTGGGAAAAAGATTGAATACATTCACCCTATTCATTGCTCTCATGATCTTATACACTTCCATAAGATCACCCCTCAGTCTACTACATTCTAAGGAAAAAGTCTTAGCTTGTCCAACCTCACCGATAATTCAGACCCTTGATTCCTGGCAACATGCTTGTAAATTTCTTCGGCACTCTTTCCAGTTTAATAACATCCTTCCTATAGCAAGATGACCAAAACTGAACACGATACTCCAAATGTGGTCTCATCAACATACAACTGCAACATAACTTCACAACTTCTACACTCAATGCCCTGCCTGATGAAGGCCAGTATGCCAAAAACCTTCTTCACTGCCCTGATTAGGTCATTCAGCCAATGGCATCTGCTCACCATTTAATCATGGCTAGTAAGTTTCTCAACCCCATCCTCCCACTTTCTCCCCATAACCCTTGATTCTATTGATAATCAAAAGTCTCTACATCTCAGTCTTAAGTATAGTTAATTATCTGGCATCCACATTTTTCTGTGACAATTAATTCCATGGATTTTTCTGACCTCACACTTTCCCATGTTGTACTCCATCTGCCATTTCTTTGCCCACTCTCCTAAACTGTCCAAATCTTTCTCCAGCCTCTCCGTCTCCTCAATGCTACCTGTCCCTCTACCTATCTTTGTATCGTCTGCACACTTAGCCAGAATGCCCTCAGTTCCTTCACCTGGATCATAAATGTATAAAGTGAAAGGTTGTGGTCCCAACACTGAGCCTTGCAGAATACCACTTGTGTGCTACCACCAGCTACCATCCTGAGAAAGACCCTTTTATCCCCACTCTCTGCTTCCTCCCAGACAGCCAGGCTTCTATCCATGCCAGCACGTTGTCTCTAATGCCATTGGCCCTTATCTTACTCAGTAGCTTCCTGTGCCGCACCTTGTCAATGACCTTGTTGATAACATCCATTGGCTGTCCTTATTAATGCTTATTACTTCTTCAAAGAATTCTAGCAAGTTTGTCAGGCATCACCTGCCCTTGATGAAACCATGCTGACTTTTCCCTATTTTACCATGCACTTGCAAGTATTCAGAAATTTCATTCTTCACAATGGATTCCAGGATCTTCTAACAACCGAGGTTAGGCTAATCAGTCTGTGGGAATCAGTTTAGCTCAGTTGGCTGGATCATTGGTGTACAGAGCACTATCATACCAACAGCATGGGTTCAATTCCCATCACCAGCTTGAGGTTACCATGAAGGACTCTCTTTCTCAACCTCTTCCCTTGTCTGAGGTCTGGTCACCCTCAGGTTAAATCACAACCAGTCACTTAAGATTAGATTAGATTACTTACAGTGTGGAAACAGGCCCTTCGGCCCAACAAGTCCACACCGACCCGCCAAAGCGCAACCCACCCATTCCCCTACATTTACCCCTTTACCTAACACTACGGGCAATTTAGCATGGCCAATTCACCTGACCTGCACATCTTTGGACTGTGGGAGGCACCCGGAGGAAACCCACGCAGACACGGGGAGAATGTGCAAATTCCACACAGTCAGTCACCTGAGTTGGGAATTGAACCCGGGTCTCTGGCGCTGTGAGGCAGCAGTGCTAACCACTGTGCCACCGTGCCGCCCACTGGTAAGAGAGCAGCTGCTATGGTCTGGCAAGACTATGGTGACCAACAAGCAGTCTGAGATTTTTCATCTTTTGCCTTACTACCCTTTTAAACAAGAGTGTCACATATTAGCAATTTTCCAGTCCTCTGGGACCCTTCCTAATTCAATGACAATGACAACCCTGCAAAGTCCTCCTTACAAATATGTGGAACAACTGCCAAAATGAGGAGTGATGCCTCACAGACTCATCAAGCAACAGTCCATACTTAGGGATTCACCTTGGCCTCCTCCAAAAGTTTCCAGTGTTACAAGTTGCCAGCTTTCAGCCAATTCAAATCTCACTGTGCGATATCAAGAAATGGCCGGAAGCATTAGATACTGCAAAGACTTTGGGACCTGACAACGTTCTGGAAATAGGAATAAAAACATGCTCTAGAACTTACCACAACAATAGCCAAGCTGTTCCAGTACAGCTACAACACTGGCATTGTCCCAACAATTTGGAAAATTGCCCTCATGTTCTCTACACAAACAGCAGGACGAATACAATCCAGCCAATCATCACTCCATTAGTCAACTCTTGATCACAGGTAATAAGACGGAAAGTGGCATCAGTACGAATATCAAGCAGTAACGATTAAGCAATAATCTGCTCCTGACGGGCAGGGGTGATCGCTCCTGACCTCATTACAGCTTTACTCCCAACATGGAACAAAAGAGCTGATTTCAGAGTTGAGGTGAAAGTGACTGCCCTTGACATCAAGGACAATTTGACCGAGTGTGACATGAAGGAGCCCTTGCAAATCTAGAGTCAATGAGAATTGGATGAAATCTCTCCACCAGTTGGAGACAAACCTGACAAACTCTTCAGATACTGAAACAGTTTATGGTAAATTCATAAAATCCATAGAATCACCAGTGTGGAAACAGGCTACTCAGCCCAACAAGTCCACACTGAGTCTTTGACTAGCATCCCACTTACACCTATCTCCCTACCCTATCCCTGTATTTCCCATGGCTAATGGAACTAACTTGCACATTGCTGAACACTCTAGGCAATTTAGCATGGCAAATCCATCTAACTTGCACCCCTTTGAAGCAAGATATGGACATTATCCAGGTTGGTGCTGACAAAGTGATTAGTAACATTCATGCCTCACAAGTATAAGGCAATGACTATAGAGGCTACCTTTGTCATAGAGTCATACAGCACAGAAACAGACTCCTTGGTCCAACATAATCCCAAACTAAAGTTGTTGCACCTGCCTGGTCCTGGCCTATATCCCTCCAAATCTTTCCTCTCAAGTACTTATTCAAATGTCTTTAAAAAGTTGTAATTGTCCCCAAATCTATCACTTCTTCAGGAAGTTCAGTCTACATGTGAACCACCCACTGTGTAAAAAACTTTTACATCTCTCTCCTCACACCTTAAAATTGTGCCCTCTAAACTTGAAATCCCCCATAGGGAAAGAGAACTACCATTAATTCTATCTATAACCCTCCTTATTTTATAAACTTCAATGAAATTGTCCCTCAACCTCCTATGCTCCAGGGAAAAATGTTCCAGCCTGTCTTTATAACTCAACCTGCCATACACAGCAACATTTTGGTAAATCTCTTCTGAACCCTCTCCAGCTTAAAAATATCCCTCATATAACTAGCCATCCAGAATTGGACACAGTACTCCAGAAGAGGCCTCACCAATGTCCTGTACAACACTACTTCCCAATTTCAATATTCAAAGGATTAAGAAATGAAGGCAAGCGTGATAACACCTTTTTAACCACCCTGTCTATATGTGATGCACACTTCAAAGAATTATGTACCTGAACACCTGACCCCTCTATTCTACAACACTACCTAATCTTGAACAAGAGAAAATCTAACTTTTTCCCTTAACTTTCAATGGCATTATTGTCACCGAATGCTCCCCACCCCCAATATAAGCCTTCTGGGTTATTCTTGATTAGAAACTGAATTGGACTAGCCATATAAATACTGTTTTTGGATTAGTGGTGCTGGAAGAGCATAGCAGTTCAGGTAGCATCCGAAGAGAGCAAAATCGACGTTTCGGACAAAAGCCTTTAATTATAAATTAAGTGCCTACAAGACCAGGTCAGAGGCTAGGAATGCTGTAGCAAGTAAGTCATCTCCTGACTTTCCAAAATCTGTCCACAAATTAGGAATGGGATGATAAGCTCCCCTCTTGCATCAATTAGTGCAGCTCTAACAACATATCATGTCCACCAGGTCACAGCATCCTGCTTATTTGGCATGATATTCACAGACATTTACTTCCCCCACCAATGATGTTCAGTAGCAACAGTATACACATTCCACCACATGCACTGTAGAAATTCACCAAGGCTCCTTAAACAGTATCTTCCAAACATATGACGATTAACAGTTGGAAGGATAAGGGCAGCAAATACACGGGAACATCATCAACTACTAGGTCCCCTCCAAACCACACACCATCCTGACTTGGAAACGTCATCATTCCTTCAGTGTTGCCGAGTCAAAATCCTGGAACTCCATCCTTAACAGTATTGAGAATCTACCTACATCAACGGTTCTACAACTTGCCACCTTCTCAAGAGCATCCAGGCAAGTGAAGAATAATCCATCAGACTCTTAACTTGTGTCTTCTGGAATGTGAACATACTTTGGAATCAGGAGGAGTTACTCTCTGCAGGATTCCTAGACTATAACCTGGTAGTCAATCTCTTGTGTGTAAATGTAAAACTCTTTCTATATAGTGAATACAGATGCAAACTACTCTTTTAAACCCCCTCCACATGCAGTTTCACTTTGGTCTCAAATGAACATAACACTTTCCCTGGTTATCCTCGTGCCCCTAATATACATATTCTTAAAACCTTTGGATTTTATTTTGTTTTACATGTCAGTGCTTTGTTTCATGCTCCTTCTATGCTTTCCAGATTTAATTTTAAAGTGACCTCCCCCCCTGCAATTTGTATACACCTTGAGGCTTTCTGGCATTTTAAGCTTCCACTACCTCCCGAATGTTTCTTTTTATCCCTTCATCTAATACAGTCCTTCATACCCAGTTTTCTCTGAGGGTTGATCACACCCTTCACCTTTACAGGCCTAGAGTCTCACTGTTTCCTTTTGAAGGACTCACGCTACTCTGATGTAAATTTTCCTGCAAGTAGCTGCTTTCAGACCATTTTTGGTTAGATATTATTGCTGACCTTCCACCAGTTCAAAGGTTTTTTCCAGTACACTTTTGTTCTTAACCATAATTATCTCAAATGTTGCTAAATTATGGTCAATATCACCAAGAAACACCCCATTGATAAAATTAGCTCCAGCAATGCACCCACCCCCACCACCCCATTTAACTACCCTAGTTAATATTGGGAAAGTTTAAATCCCCTACTATGATTACAGAATTATTTTCCACCTTCTCTGAAACTTGCCCAAATACCTATTGTTCCATCTTTCCTTGAATGTTAGGAGGTCAATAGAGCAGCGCCAACATTGCCCCCTTTTTAAATTTAATGCACTACCCATGTAATCATGGAGGTATTACAGCAGAGAAAGAGGCCCTTCAGCCCACTGTGTCTGTATGGTCATCAAATTACCATCTCTTCTAATTCTATTTTCCAGCACATGGTGTCATCTTCTCTATGCTAAGAAACAATCCTGACTGCTCCAATTTCTCCCTATAATTGAAGTCCCTTAAACATGATATCATCCTGGTAAACCTCTAATTTTGACAATCTGATACTTTCAGCATAGCTACTTTGAACCCATGTTCTCAGAGCATTAGCTTGGACCTTTTGATTACTTGTCCGGTGATATGACCCTAGAAAACTTTGTTCAAACATCACAGTGCCAACCATGTCTAGGACAGAGCAGAATGTAATTTTTGAGGCTGATATTAAAGAAACATAAATGCACTTACCTGAACAACATAACCAGAGATGCATTTGAAATTGGAAGGTTGTGGAATTCCATCAATCAGGACTTCCCCAGATAGCCCTCTGCGATCCTTTCTTGCAGCCAGAATATCTAACAATCTGATGTAAATGATTTTTAAAAATCGGTCATATGCCCATTACTTGCAGACAACATCAAGAAGACAGATCACCACCAGCATCTCAAAAGTTATCAGAGATTGCAATAAAAGCTGGCTGACTCAACAACTCTTACATCCCATAAAACAATAAAAATATCCATAGAAAGTTAAACTGTTAACATTTTTTCCTCACCATGACATTGCTCCAAATTCTAGAGATTCATTTAAATAATGGATGTAAGTATCTGTGATGGTGACAACAACAACATATATTCAGATAGCATTCAAAAATTATAAAATGTTCCTGAGGTGTTTCACAGAACTAGTAGAAAACAAAATATGAATCCAAGCCTCTTAAAGAGATATTAAGTCAGATGACCAAAAATTTAGTCAAAAAGATAGTTTTAAAGAATGTCTTAAAGGAGGAAAGCAAGAGTAGAGAGGCAGAGACGTGTAGTGGGAATTTCAGTGTTTACTTAGCTGTCAGCATGCCAACCAGTGATGGAGCAATTAAAATGCCCAAGAGACCAGATTTACATAAGCAATTATGTGTGAGGTTGCGGATGATGAGGAGATTGCAAGGATTTGAAAACAAGGATGAGGATTTCACAATTCAAAATACTGCCTGCTCAAGAGTCAACCTATGTCAGTGAATGCTTGCGTAATTAGTGAGTGGAACATTATGTAATTAAAATATGTGCAGCAGAGTGTTTGAAACTTTGAATTTAGGGAAAGCAAAATGTGAGAGACCAGCAAGGTGTGCATTGTAACATACAGAATAAAAGTGTGGATAACCTGAGACAGAGGCATGTCAGGTCACTTAATGGAGATGGAAATGGAAATGGCAGTCTGAATAATGGAATGAATCTGAGGTTGGAACTTCACTTTGGGATCAAATATGAGGCCAAGACTGCAAACAGCCTAGTTTAGTGTCAGACAGTTGTGTGGATAAGGTATGGAATCAATAATTAGGGAATGAAGTTTGAAGTAGAAACTGAAAACTATTCAGTGAATTTCAGTAATGCATCCAGTTGATGATACACACTACTACCACAGTACATCAATGGTGAACGAAACGAAAGCTTATGGAACTGATCAACCAAGCTATTTTGTCCTGATTTCACAAAAGATGAGTTAGTTGCTTCGGGATTCCACGTCGCTGAACTGCTCTTGTAATTGCAGTATTTAAGTGGATAGTCCAAGTCAGTTTCGAAGTCAATGTAACCTGTGGGGATATTGATAGTGAGGGATTCAGTGATGGTAATACCATTGGACATCGACAGGCGATGGTTAAATTCTCTCCTTTTGGTGATGGTCAATGCCTGGCATTTGTATACTGTAAATGTTACTTGCCACTTCTCACCTTTCACCTGGATATTGTGAGGTCTAGCTGCACTTGGACAAGGACAACTTCAATATCTGAAAAGTTGTGAATGGTGTTAAACATTATTCAATAATCAGCAAACATCTGACATTAAGATGGAAGGAAAGATGAAACAGCTGAAGATGGTTGAGCCGAGAACACTACCCTGAGAAACTCCTTCAATGGTGCCCTGTCGTTGAGACGACTAACCTAAACCATCTTCACTTGTGATAGGCATAATTCCAACCAGTGGAGAGGTTGTCCCGAATCCCATTGGCTCTAGTTTTGCTAAGGCTCCTTAATGTCACACTTTGTCAAATGCAGCTTTGATATCAAGATAGACAGGCAGGAGGCTGCATCAGTTATTTAATTTCAACTCTGGAGTTCAGCTCTTTTGTCTATGTATGAACTAAGGTTGCAATCAGGTTAAGAGTTACATGGTCCTAGCAAACTTCAACGGAGTGTGAGCGAGGTTACAAAACATACCATTCAACCTTAGAAAAATTGAACTGGAGCAACGAAGTTAGAATTTCAAGAAAGGTAAAGAACAAAAAGGTGCAATGGATTTCAAAGGTGGGGGGTGGAGGGGGAGGAGAGAGAGAGAAGCAGAGAGGGGATTTAAGTTAAAGTAAATTGAAATGCATAGGGACAGAGCTCCTGGCATTAGGAAAGGTACCTCTGGAGACGGACTGGATCTAGCTCTCAACCAAGTGTTGAGTTTGAGGTTTTTGCAGTTAAGCATGAACTTCGATGAAAGGGATGCGGAAGCCTATGTCATCGCATTTGAAAAATGTTGCAAAGCAATTAAGTGTCCAGTGGAGATGTGGATCCTATTGCTTCAAAATAACTGACCAGGAAAACCGAAGATATATATTCCCTGCTGTATGACAAATGTTCAGTATATATTGAATATCTAGGAATACTATCCTGAGTACTTATGAATTAGTGGCAAGTAGTTAAGGATGGTCCAGAGAGGCTGAGAAGGTGAAGCAAGCATGCAGAGTTTGGAAGAGATGCTGAAAGAAAAGAAAGGTTCAGAGGTCCTTCAAGGGTATAGAACCTTCAAGGGTTGAAGCTACTCAGAGGAAGCCACTTTTGTTACAAAGAGATTACACTAGGTCAGGTAGTACAAAAGAGTCAGGATATAACCCAGAAAAATTAAAAAGATTGAAGCAAGGCTAGTCAAGGGAAATTAGGTCAAGGGATGACTCATGGCATTTAAAACAAGCAAAGGGAGAATTCACAGATGCAGAAGAAGGCTATTAGCCCATCATTTCTACTCTTGCTAATTGAGTATTTTAACTTAGTGTCAATCTCCTGTCATTTCCCCATAACCCTGTATATTGCTTCTACTTAAATAATTATCCAATCTGTTTTGAATGGCTGAATTGGATCTGCTTCCACCATACTTCCAGCCAATGTATTCCACACCCTAACTATCTGCTGGCATGAAAAGGTTTCATTTCACCTCGCATTTGCTTCTTTTGCAAAACATTCTAAAATTCTGCCCGCTGGCTATCAATTCATCTACAAGTGGGAGCATTTCTCTCTATCCAAACCCTTCAACACTTTGAAAAATTCTACCAAATGTCCTCTTGGCCTTCTCCTCCCCATGGAAAACAGTCCAAACTTCTCTACACTTTGCCAGTTTTGAGAGGATTTGTAGCTCCTTCCCCAAAACTCTTTCTCTACTCTTTCCCAAAACTAAAGTGTCTTACCATTATTAAAATCACAGACATAGGGAAACACTCCTGAAAAATTCATGAAAGAAACATAAATTATTATTAGAGGTGCAGACAACAAAAAAATGGTCAGAAAAATAGATGATTAAAGTGGTTATTAAAGCTGTCGGCAGCAGGAGGCAGAAACTTTCATAACATTTAAGGATTATTTAGATGTGCATTTTTGACGCTAAGGCATACAAGGTAATGTGCCAGAAATGGGATTAGAATAGTTAGGTAGTTGTGTTTGACTGGTGCAGATGCAATGGACCCAAAGGGCCTTCTTCTGAGCTGTTGACCATTCTGAATCTAGGGTTCATTTAGTCAAGTCATTAAGGGGAAGGAATTGTTTACTTAAGCCACAATAGTGGGATTCATTCAGTTAAACCGCAAAAATGAGAGAGTCCTCCATTTTACCCAAAGAAAGCAGGAATCCTCAATTTTAGCAACATAAAGTGGTAGACTTAAATTTTAGGCATGAGAACTTAGAAATGTGTGGCACAGTGGCTCAGTGGTTAGCACTGCTGCCTTACAGCATCAGGGTTCGATCCAGTTTCAGACAACTATGTGGAGTTTGCACATTCTCCCCATGTCTGTGTGGGTTTCCTCCGCATGCTCCGGTTTCCTCCATCAGTCCAAAGATGTGCAGGTTAGGCAAACTGACCAAACAAAATTTCCCATAGTGTTCAGGGATGTGTGGATTAGGTGCATTTGTCAGAGAAATGCAGATTAATAGGGTAGGGTAATGGGACTTGATAGGCCAAATGGCCTGTTTCCACAGTCCAGTGATTCTATGATGAGAAATCCTCTATATTAATACAAAAATGCAGGAAAACCCACAAGAAGCAACACAAAGCAGCAACATTACTCTTAGTGAAAATAAAAGCCTTTGAAGCAAGGAAAATAAATGATTACCACATCAATAAGACATAGTATCTGAAATAACATTGCTAGGAAGACTTAATTTTACAGATCAATCAAATAGAACACAGTTGAAAAGCTTGGTGAAAACAAAGATGCAGAACAGTTTTTAAATTAGAAACGATGTCATAAGCTGAATATGGTTACATAAGTCTACAATTTTTAAACCCAGCAGATGTTCATGCTCTACAGAACCCAACCTCCTGCATGTATTAGAGAATTCGATCATGTACTGCAGACACAGAACAGTACAGCATAGTACAGGCCCTTCTGCCCTTGATGTTGTGCTGACCTTTTATCCTACTCTAAGATCAAACTAACCTAAATACCCTTCATTGTACTGTCATCCATGAGCCTATCCAAGAGTTGCTTAAATATTCCAAATGGATCTGATTCTACTTGGCAGTGCATTCCACGTACACACCACTTTCTGTGTAAAGAACCTACCTCTGACAGCTCCCCTAAATCTTCCTCCAACCACCTTAAAATATGCCCCCTTGTGATAGCCATTTCCGCCTTGGGAAAGAGTCTGACTATTCAATTTACCTATGTCTCTCAACATCTTGCACATTTCTATCAAGTCACCTCTCATTCTTCTTCACTACAATGAGAAAAGCACTAGCTCCCTCAACCTTTCTTCATAAAACATGCCCTCCAGTCTGGGCAGCATCCTGATAAATCTCCCCTACACCTTCTCTAAAGCTGCCACATGTTTCCTATAATGAGGTGATCAGAACTAAACACAATATTCCATGTGTGGTGTAACCAGGGTTTTACAGAGCTGCAGCATAAACTCACAGGTCTCAAAATCATTCCTGTTGCTAATGAAAGCCAACACACCATCCGCCTTTTTAACAACCCTGTCAACTTGGGTGGCAACTTTGAGGACATGGACATGGACCCCAAGATCCCTCTGTTCCTCCACACTGTCAAGAATCCTGTCTTTAACCCTGTATTCTGCATTCAAATTCGATCTTCCAAAATGAATCACTTCACACTTTTCCAGATTGAACTCCATCTGCCACTTCTCAGTCCAGCTCTGCAACCTGTCAATGTCCCGTTATAAACTAGAACAGCCCTTCACACTATCCACAACTCCACCAACTTTTGTATCATCGGCAAACTTACTAACCCACCCTTCACTCCCCCATTCAAGTAATTTATAAAAATCATACAGAACAGAGGTCCCAGAACAGATCTCTGCGGAACACCACTGGTCACTGAGCTCCATACTGAATGCTTTCCATCAACTGTCACCCTCTGTCTTCCAGACAGCAAAATTTCCCTGTATCCCATGTCTCCTTACTTTCTGAGTGAGCCTACCATGGGGAACCTTACCAAAACGCCTTGCTAAAATCTATATTCACCACTTCCACTGCTCTACCTTCAACAATGTGTTTTGTCATACACTCAAAGAATTCAGAAAGACTTGTGAGGCATGATCTATCCCTAAAAAAGCCATGCTAACTACCTCTAATCAAACTATGCTTTTCCGGCATGGTGGATCAGTCGTTAGCACTGCTGCCTCACAGTGCCAGGGACCCATTCAGCCTCAAGAAACTGTGTGGAGTTTACACATTTTCCCTGCGCCTGCATGGGTTTCCTACCACAGTCCAAAGATATGCAGATCAGGTGAATTGGCCACGCTAAATTGCCCATAGTGTTAGTGCATTAGTCAGAGGGAAATGGGTCTGGGTTGGTTATTCTTCGAATGGTTGTTGTGAACTTGTTGGCCAAATGGCCTGTTTCCACACTGTAGAGAATCTAATCAAATAATCAGAAATCCTGTCTCAGAATCCTCTCCAATACTTTGCCCACCACAAACATGAGACTGACTGGTCTGTAATTCCCTGGGTTACCCCTACTCTCTTTCTTGAACAAGGGAATAACATCTGCCACCCTCCAATCATCTAGTACTACTCTAGCGGACAATGAGGATGCAAAGGTCATGCCAAAGGCGCAGCAATCTCTTCTCTCACTTCCTGTAGTAACCTTGCGTATATCCCATCTGGCCCCGGGGACTTAACCATCCTCACATTTTTCAAAATTTCTAGCATCAACCTGTTCGAGCACTTCAGCATGTTTCACACTGTCCTCACAAACGACAAGGTCCCTCTCACTCGTGAATACTAAAGCAGTTTTCATTAAGGACCTTGCCTGCCTCCTCCAACTGCAGATCCAAGTTCCCTCCATTATGGCTGATCAGCCCTACCCTCACTCTGGTCATCTTTTTGTTCCTCATGCAAGTGTAGAACGCCTTGGGATTTTCCTTAATCCTACCTGCCAAGGCTTTTTCATGCCCCCTCCTAAGTCCATTCTTCAGTTCCTTCCTGGCTAGATTAGATTACTTACAGTGTGGAAACAGGCCCTTTGGCCCAACAAGTCCACACCGACCCGATGAAGCGCAACCCACCCATTCCCCTACATTTACCCCTTTACCTAACACTACAGGCAATTTCGCATGGCCAATTCACCTAACCTGCACATCTTTGGACTGTGGGAGGAAACCGGAACACCAGGAGGAAACCCACGCAGACACGGGGAGAATGTGCAAATTCCACACAGTCAGTCGCCTGAGTCGGGAAATGAACCCGGGTCTCTAGCGCTGTGAGGCAGCAGTGCTAACCACTGTGACACCATGCCGCCCACTTGTCACCTCTCAAGCCCTGTCTAATCCTTGCTTCCTCAACCTTAAGTAAGCTTCCTACTTCACCTTGACTAGATGTTCCACATCTCTTGTCATCCAGGATCCTTCACCTTACCATCCCTTCTTTGCCTCAGCAAGACAAACCTATCCAGCACTCGCAGCAAGTGCTCCCTAAACAACCTCTACATTTCCGTCATGCATTTCCTTGAGAACATATGTTCTCAATTTATGCTCCACAGTTCCTGCCTAATAGCATTGTATTAATGCTTCCCCCAATTAAATACTTTCCCATACCGTCTGCTCCTATCGCTCCTCATGACTACAGTAAAGGTCAGGGAGGTGTAATCGCTATCACTGAAATGCTCTCCCATCAAGAGATCTGACATCTGGTTTGTTACCAAGTAAAAAATCCAATATGGTCTCCCCTCTTGTTGGCCTATCTCCATATTATATCAGGAATCCTTCCTGGACACACCTGATAAAATCTGCTCCATCCAAACAATTTGCACTAAGGAGGTTCTAATCAATATTAGGGAAGTTGAAGTCACTCATGACAACAACTCTGTTACTTTTGCACTTTTCCAAAGTCTGCCTCCCAATCTGCTCCTCCATGTCTGTGTTGTTATTTGAGGTGTCTGTAGAAAACTCCAAATGAAGTGACTGTTCCTTTCCTGTTTCTGACTCCCACCCATACTGATTCAGTATACAAACCCTCCTCAATGACCTCCCTTTCTGCAGCTGTGATACTATCCCTGATCAGCAATGCCACTCACCTACCTCTTTTACCTCCTTCCTTATTCCTTTTGAAACATCTAAACCCCAAAACATCCAACAACTATTCCTGCCCCTATGATATCCAAGTCTCCATAATGGCCACAACATTGTAGCTCCAAGTAATGATCCATGATGTAAGTTCATCGCCCTTATTCCTGGCACTTCTTGCATTAAAATACACTTCGCCCCATCACACTGACTGTAACTTTGCCCTCGAAACTCTCCCTTCTTCAGGGACTCTTTGCACGCTATATCTCTTGTTAACTAGCTGTTCTGTCCTCTGACCCATATCTCTGGTTTCTATCCCCCTGCCAAACTCGTTTAAACCCTGCCAAAGAGCTCTAGCAAACCTGCTGCCCAGAATATTGGTGTCCCTCCAGTTCAGGTGCAACACGTCCAATTGAGATCTTAGCTGGTGACATTATAGAATGCGAAGGTATCAAGGTATAAAACAACATACATTTCAAGACATACTGAAAGCCTTTAACAACTACTTTAATCTCAGAACAGATCAAAGATTTCTGCATCTTAGGGGAATCATAGATAATTTCATTAATTAGCTCCTCAGATTAGAGAAGAAATGGTGTAAAAAGTCATAAGTACATTACAGAAAGAATAGTTCTTGGAATTGCTGATGAGCCTTTGTCAGATTTATTACAGTCAAAAGAAGATTGATTCTAGAGAAAATGAAATAGATAGTGAGTTAAGCTGAAGTCCAGAAGCAGCACACATCAATTTTTCGTGAAAAAATGAACCTTATCACAGGAGATCAGCAGAATGCATTCAATTCCTAACATATAAAATCATACGGTAAGTAGGACAGGCACAATGTATTAAAGGTCCTTACCAGCATTGTGGAGCAAGAAACCCTCACAGCACAGGCAATGCCCAATTATTAAGAAGGAATTCATTACCTATAGGTCCTTGCAGAAAAATATGCAAAAGCAGGACGTACTCACTGAAAGCAAGCTGTCAAATAGTTACTCACACAGTGGTTAATTTGGTGGAATAGTCCACAATAGAAGAAGAATCAAATGGGTTCTTCGGGGAAATAGGTGGTTCAGACCTATTTGGCAAGAGGATATTTATGTCAATGACCATCTCACTGATTTGAAGCTTAATGCAGAAGTACTTATCTCTATATTATCAGGTAATGAACCATGGATGAGAAAATTGTCTAGAGATGACAACAGTGCAATTACATGGTTAAAGAGGTATGGCACTTAAAATTGAAAGTATGCTTGAAGCAACTATCCAACTCGACAAGCATCAGTTAATAGATAACTAACGTGCACTTCACAATCAAGAATTGTGATTTTTGAATCTGAACATGTATTTTGATCTCAATCTTCAGCAAAATTGTGAAAGGAGTCAAACTAGTCAAAATCAAGAAACAACTGGTCTAGGAACAGCTGGTCATGGAATATTGGATAAATTAACATCCAGTTAAGGAACAGCCAGTTGTCTAACAATCAAAGGACAACTAACAGAAGATAAAACTCCCTAGACTCATCCCAGGAGCTAAATCAAAGCCAAAATCCATTGAGAATAGCTATTTTGGTACATCTTTCCACATTGTCATCAAGATGGAAACCTGTAACCATACTGCATTGACAAAAATATTTTCCAGTGCTATCAATACTGAGGAGAGTTCAGTCAGCAAGAACTGTGAACAAACATAAGCAATGAAAGCCAATGAGCAAAATACCTCAGGCTCAACAGATGAATCTTAAACTTAGGTAACTCGGGAAGCAACATATTTCATGATAGCTTTAATTCTGATATCAGACTTGACCTGATTAATAAGGCATAAGTTCAACATAGAATTTCATTTCCTTATCTTCCCAGAAAGAATCCTCAATAACGGTGGTGGAGATTGTGTCAAACAAGAAGAAATCCTTAAATAGGAGAACTAAGGAAGTGAACATGGCATTTTCACCAATACTATTTTCACCACTTAGGCCAAATGAAAACATCTAAGTTAATCATCAAGTTAAAGTAATGAGTCTATACACTTTAACACAGATTTACAGGCAGACTAAGATTAAATATCTGCTGACACAGATTGAACATGTCTTGCATTCAATTCTGGGAAGCCACTACTGAGAAAGGATGATCATTATCCTGAGATTTGGTCAATAAGAAATTGCCTGGTTCAGTGATCCAGATTACTGAGAAGACAAAATCATGTGCTTCATTGCAATAGTTGTCCTTGGCAAAGGTCAAGGTCCTCCAGATGAGGCAATGGAGTGGTTGTCTGTTTCAACAGGAAAGAGATTCTCTGTGACATATAATATCCTCAAGTTTAAAGGTTCTTGCAGTCTTAGAACATAGAACGCAGAACATAAAACATTACAGCCCTTTGGCCCTCGAGGTTGTGTCGACCTTTGGAACTAATCTGAAGCCCATCTAAACTACACTATTCCACTCTTGGCCAATCTAAATGCCCTCAAAGATGGCAAGTCTATTACTGTTGCAGGCAGTGCATTCCATGCCTCTAATACTCTCTGAGTAAAGAATTATCTCTGACATCTGTCCTATATCTATCACCCCTCAATTTAAAGTCCCCTCATGCTAGCCATTGCCATCCGAGGAAAAAGTATCCACTTTCCAATCTTATATGTCTCAATTAAGTCACCTCTCAATCTTCTCTCTAACGAAAACAGCCTCAAGTCCCTCAGCCTTTCCTCGTAAGACTTTCCCTCACATCATGCACATTCACACAAGTCATGAAATTTGGAGGGGTTGGAGAGTGGGAAGAAAGATGGTATAATAGTAAATATAATGAGATACATAATGTAAGATATAATAAGAAGAAAAAGAGCTTGGGGTGATTTTGTGTTAGACCTACTAATCAACACCTCTCTTAGTCTCTGTAACAATATGCATCATATAACTGTAACTTGTACATAATTCCAACACATGGTAAACTTCAACTTGCTTCAAACAAGAGCTTTTTCTCATCTTACTAGCAAATAATCTTCCTCTACCACACCAGATTAAGCAGGCCCTGTATAGATACCTACACTAAAAAGAGATTGATGGCAGCAAACCTAGCCCACAGTGAGCAATAGTGCAGACAACTCATACAAAAGGTGGTCAGTGGTGAGGAATGATCATAAAATAGCATCCAACTACTGTATGTTTGTGTAAATTCTCAAATTAAGTTAGTGACTCACTTGAATTGTTAGTATTTATTAGAAACAATAATTAACATTTAGCATTTGTGCAACAGAACATCAATATAAATATTGAAGAGCTGTGTCTAACACATTACACACAAAAATATACAATATTAATGTAGCTGCAATATTAATATAAATCTTAGATTTCAACTTACGAAGATTTTCCACTGCCTGTTGGGCCAAGGATAGCATTTAATCCAGGGTTTAAAACACCACTATGAAAAGAGAAAATAACTTTAATAAAATTACTGGTGGGGACGCCTTTCTCAATACATTATTTCACAACATAGACATCTATATTAGATAAAATATACAGTGTAACACAAATCAAAGCATTTCTGACTAAAAGCAATCACTGTCAGTGAATCTCTCAAATAGGAGTACAAATTATGATGATATAATTTCCTGCAGCGGGAAACCTTCAATTGTCTTAAATTCACTGAGAACTCCAACATTATCACCTCAAATGTAGAAAGGAAAAGAAAATGATAAATAAAAATGGCAACAAATTGAGTGGATTGACGAACTATTTTTAACTTCAGATAGAGTCAGTCAGACAGCACAAAAACAGACCCTTTAATCCAATTCAACCATGGTGACCACGTTTCCCAAACTAAACTAGTCCCACTTGCCTGCGTTTGGCCCATATCCCTCCAAACCTTTCCTATTCATGTACCTGTCCAAATATCTTTTAAATGCTGTAACTGTACCTAAATCTACTGCTTCCTCTGACAGTTCATTTCACATACAAATTACCCTATGCGTGAAAAAGTTACCCCTCAGATCCCTTTTTTATAGGTATTTTTATTGAAAAAAGGAAATTTTAGAAGATTTTTTGACAAAATTACAAAAGTAATACAAACAAGTATAAACACTAATATAAATTTAAATAAATAAGAAAAAAGAAAATAAATAATAACCGAAAAAAGGAGAAAAACCCAACTAACTACTGATCTATCCTACAAACAACCAAAACATAAAATAGGATATCATACATTACTAGCGATAAACAACAGAATAATTAAATAACTAAGCATATGCTCAAAATAGATTTACACCAAGTCATAATGAAACCCGTAGTTATACGGGATTCCTCCTCCTGGGGGTCTGCTGACCAGCCAGAACCATTACCACATATGACAATATGGCCGAAATATTTGTGTCGATGTAGTTCAAAAGGGCTGCCATATTTTATAGAATAATTCAGTTTTTCGGTGCACCATATTTGTGAGTAAGTCCAAGGGGGATATATTCCATGATTAATCTGTGCCAGTTCGAAAGTCCTGGGGGGCTTTCAGTTGCCCAATTCACTAAAATATTTTTCCTTGCACAAAAGGAGAGAATGGAAAATAGTTTCCTCCCGTGCATGTCCAGGGAGGGAAAATCTGAAAAGCCCAAGAGTAGAGACACTGGTCAAATCTAATCTCTGTACCCAAGATCCCTGTCAAGGCATTCGCTACTCTATCCCAATACCTGCGGATCTTATGGCATGTCCATAGACAATACGTGAGAGAGCCAACTTCTATTTTGCATTTAGGACACATTGGGGATGCTCCTACCTTAAATTTTGCAAGTTGTTCAGATGCTATATAAGCCCTGTGAAGTATCTTTAATTGAATAGTCTGAGTTCTATTACAAATAGAGATCTTTCTGGCATTTTCCCAGATGTCCTCCCACATTTCTAAAGAGATTTCTAACCCCAATTCTTGGTTCCATGTTTTAAATAATCGTTCCATGTCTTTCGATACCTCATTATATGATTAGTGATAAATAGTACTGACCAAGGGCGGCCACATCGGCCATAGCACTCTTCTTTCCCTATCTGATTTCTAGTGATTGCCTATCAATGTGGTTTTTTTCTGTATATAATCTTGTATTTGAAAATACCATAAAAAGCTCCCTGTTAGGCAGTCCAAACCTCTGGTGCAACTGCTCAAAAGACATCATAACCTCCCCATTGAACAGGTCCCCCAAGCAAGAGATACCTCTGGACTTCCAAGTTTTAAATTTGAGCGTCTGTTAGCCTTGGCTGAAATCCTGATGCTCCCACTATAGGAATGTAAGGGGAGGTTTTTTTTTGCAAGTTACCCTCATCTTGTCGCATTATACTTAATACAATATGGTTTTTGCAACAGTCCATAATAGCTCCCATCTTATCCATAAATAAAAGATTGATAAGGGGACACCTTGCTTGGGTGGTCTCAATGTCTAACCAAATTGATTGTGGGTCACAAGAGACCCAATTAGCTACATAAGATAATAAAGAGCTCAATTGATACCTCCTAAAGTCTGGAAAGTCCAGTCCTCCCCTTGCCTGTGGAAGCTGCAACATTTCAAATTTGATAAAGGGCCGTCTATAATTCCAGATAAAGGAACCAAGCCAGCTGTGGAGCTTATGCAACGCCAGTCTCAGCAACATCAGGGGGAGCATTCTCACAGGATATAGAAGACGAGGTGGAATATTCATTTTAACTAGGGCTACTTTGCCTAGCCAGGATATTGGGAGATCTCCCCAGTGTTGAAAGTCCTGCCTTATTTTCTCTAATAGGTGCATAAAATTGGCTTTATACAGCTGACCATATACTGGGGTGATAAAAATACCTAAGTATAGAAAACTTTCCAGTGACCACCGAAAGGGAAAGCAAGATCCGTCCGGTAACTGGATACATTAGCGAGACCATGCAACGGCATGGCCTCCGATTTCATAAAATTGATTTTATAGCCTTAGAACATACTAAATAGATTGACCACTTGAATTAGGCAGGGCACGGATATCAAAGGATCACTTAAGAAAAGGAGGACATCAT
This sequence comes from Hemiscyllium ocellatum, assembly GCF_020745735.1. Taxonomy (NCBI): domain Eukaryota; kingdom Metazoa; phylum Chordata; class Chondrichthyes; order Orectolobiformes; family Hemiscylliidae; genus Hemiscyllium; species Hemiscyllium ocellatum. The sequence goes on along the minus strand of NC_083422.1, from coordinate 3,447,507 downwards.
CTGTATAGAAAGTAATTTTATGTTTATCCAAACCAACCCTCGGAGCCACTATGTTAGGGTCAGTTTGTATAGCTTCTGCTAGTGGTTCGATTACTAGCGTGAAAAATAATGGTGAGAGAGGACATCCCTGACAACAGCCCCTACCAACACTGAAGCTATCCAAACCTAAACCACTGGTGATCACAGCTGCTTTGGGGTCATTATATAATACTGAGACCCATTTAGAAAATACCTCTCCGACACCGAACCTTTCCAGTTTATAAAAAAGATATGACCATTCTACCCGATCAAATGCCTTCTCTGCGTCCAAGGAGACAACTAACCCCAGTATTGTTCCCTGTTGATAGGCTTGTATCATGTTTAAGACTTTTCTAATATTATTAGTTGATGTGCGACCCTTTATAAGCCCCGTCTGGCCCTCTTTTGTGAGACCCTCTCCAATCTTAATGCTAACATTTTAGAAAGAATTTTAAAATCCACATTTAGCAAGGATATGGGTCTCTATAAAGAGCAATCTCCTGGGGCCTTTCCTTTTTTAAGAATGAGAGAGATATTTGCTTCTCTCAATGAAGGCGGGAGGTAGCCCTGACCATGTGAGTAATTGTACATGTTTATAACTGGCCCAGCCAGTTCCCCTTTAAATTCTTTATAAAACTCAACCTGGAATCCATCTGGTCCAGACGTTTTGCCACTCTGAAGCTGTCTAATTGCGTTGAGTACTTCCTGGGTTGTCAGAGGGGCATTCAACATCGACACCTGCTCCGAGGTTAAGCCGGGAAAGGCCAAGCTTTTAAAGAAGTACTACATCTTCTCAGTTCTATCCTCACAGGCCTGCGATGTACACAGTTCAAAATGACACTTTCTAAAGGCTGTATTGATCTTTTTATGATCACAAGTCAGAGTACCAGCACTTTCTCTAATGGACATAATAACTTGAGGAGCCTTTTTTTCCCTAGCAAGATACACTAGGTATCCTGAAGAATGGCTCATGCCCGAAACATCGATTCTCCTGCTCCTTGGATGCTGCCTGACCTGCTGCGCTTTTCCAGCAACACATTTTCAACACTAAGTATCTGCCAAGTTTGTCGCCATATTCATATAATCTCTGCTTTGTGAGTAATATTTCCCTCTTTGCTGTTTGGGTAAGTGCGGTATACCAGGTTGTCCTAAGGGCTGTAATCCTTTGTAGCTTAGTAATGGAGGACCTGTCAAGATACGCTGTCTTAGCTGTCTTCAAGCAAGCCTCGAGCAAGCGCTGTTGTTCTCCCTTTTGTCTTTTCTGGGTTGCAGAATATGAGATGACCAAACCTTGTGCATACGCCTTAGTGGTCTCCCACATCATCGACAGGTTACTGGCCACACCTGAATTAATTTCCAAAAAGGTTTTGAACTCTTGATAAAAATATTTTATAAATTTGCTATCCTTCAATAAGAAAGTATCCATATGCCAATGTTGGGGGCCTATCCCACCGTCCCTACTCTTGACTTCCATATATACTGCGGCAGGATCAGAAATAGCTATATTATCTATTTTGCAAGACAATATGGAATTCAAAAGGGTTGAGGGAGCAAAGAACGCATGAATTCTAGTATGGCACTTTTATGGGTTAGAGTAGAAAGTAAAGTCTCCTCCCTGGGGATGAAGGCACCTCCACACATCTACTAGCCCTAGCTCCTTATTCAGATCCGCCAGTTGTCTAGATCTAAGAGGTATACCCATTGTATTCTTAGCTATCCTATCTGTCTCATAATACAGTTAAAATCTCCTCCTATAATTTTATGGCAGACCCCAAAAGCCATCAACTTAGAGAACGCTTCCATTACAAATTTACAGGGGTGCGCTGGGAGGGCAATAAAGATTCAAAATTTCATATTCCTCTCTATATATTAGGGCTTTGATCAGTATATACCGTCCAGACTCATCTTTTATCTGGCTGAACATTTGGAAGGGAAGATCCTTCTGAATAAGAATGACAACACCCTACTTTTTGAACTGAAAGATGAGAAAAAAGCCTGATCAAATCCACCTTATTGTAGCTTTAAGTGCTCTTTGTCAAGTAGATGTGTCTCCTGTAAGAGAGCCATGTCAATCCTTTCTTTTTTGAGACTTGATAATATCTTTTTCCTTTTGATTGGTGAATTGCTCCCCTTGACATTCCAGGTGCACCACCTAAATGAATGGCTAGCCAAGATCGTTCAGGCATGCCCAAGACCTCCCAGGAGGAAGAACCCCACCCAAAAGACTTTGAATAAAGACCATAGAAAATTCACAAATGCAAAAATTCTTTAAAACATTTACATCAACACAATTAAAAACTAATCCTAAGGGTGGGTTGGTCTTCGGAGGGTCGGTGTGGACTTGTTGGGCTGAAGGGCCTGTTTCCACACTGTAAGTAATATAATCTAAGTAATCTAATCTATTCTTAAAAAAAACGCAAAACATATTTGAAGGTAGACTTCCCCCCTTGCTCCTGGGAGGCGTGACTACTTGTCAATAACTCCACCATAACCTCTCCTAACTAGAGCACTGCCCTCGGCCTAGGCATTACAGAATGGAGTAGGCAAATTCAAGTGTTCTATAAAACCAAAGTGAGTGACCCCACCCCCACACCAACATCTAGGTGTGTTTAGCAAGCATAATACAAAATATAAATATTTAAAACTACAAAGTTACAATCCCAGCAAGTATTAGGTAACTAAATAAAATGATAAAATAAAACCCCACTCTAAAGAGAGGTAGAACAAAACAAACTCTTCTCCCACACAAATCGAATAAGCCGCATGACCTGGAAAAGAGAGTAAAGAATAAGCCCCACTGCCCACCCTCAGGGAAAGATTATGAAAAAGAGATGAAGAAGGAAAAAAGGGTAAACAAGGTGGGGCAAAATAAAATCGTTATCCATACAGTTTAAGTCCCACAGTCTATTTAAGAGGCTCCAAGAATTGTTTAGCTTTATCCGGTGATCCAAAGTTATTTATGGATCCTTCATGGCTGAAGCGCAGCGTTGCTGGGTAATGCATGGAGTATTGAATATTTAGGTCTCTTAGACGCTTCTTCGCCTCATTGAATGCTCTCCTCTTGCGAACCACTGCTGGAGAGAAGTCCTGAAATAACATTATCCTGGAACCCTTGTACATCATGGCTTGGGCATTCTTCCTCAGGACTCTGGAGGCTTCCAGAAGCATTTGTTTTTCTCTACAACATTGGAGTCGGAATAGAACCAGGCGGGGGCCTACTCCATCCGCACCTGACCCGGTCCCGACTTCACCTTCAATAATGTGGGAGCCATTGCTCCAAAAAGTCCACAAGCTGGCCTTCTTCTTCCCGTTCGGGAAGGCCCAGCAACCGAATATTTTTTCGATGGTCCCGATTGCCGAGGTCATCGATGTGCTCCTCCAAGGTCCGGATTCGCTGCTTGAGAGCCCAGACCTGACCTACGGACAACTCACCAGCAGTCTCCGAGGTCGTGGCCCGTTGCTCCGCCCCTCCGATGCACTGTTCAAGTTGTTTGATTTCTCGGTCATGCTGCAGAAGCATGACCGAGAACGATTCCCACTTGGACCTCAATAAAGGCGTCGATCTTCTCTTGAAGTTTGTTGATCCCGGAGATCAGGCTCGCCTCTGCAAGTAAGTCCCCTGAAGCGGTTGCAGATGTCTCTGCTGCTGTGGAAGGGGGTGAGGGAGGGGTCCCTGCCTGTCCAAGTTTGATGTAAAATGACTAACTATGCTGGGCAAAAGCTATCTTAAATGATTTAAAGGGTGTGGTGAAGGTGAGTGCCCCACTTTGCCAGAGTCTTAGACAGATCAATACAGACTCTTACTTGCTGGGTCGCCGCCATCTTGAATCTTCCCTCTCAGATCCTTTTAAATCTTTCTCCTCTCACATTAAATCTATGCCCCCTGGAACTCTCCCATCCTAAGGAAAAGTCCTTTGCTATTCACCTTATCCATGCCTGTCATGATTTTATATGCCTCTCCATATAGCTCAAACTCTCCAACCCTGGCAACATCCTTGTAAATCTTTTCTGAACCCTTTCAAGTTTTACAACCTTCTTCCTATAGGAAGGAGAACAGAATTGCATACAATATTCCAAATGTGTCCGAACCAACTAGACATGGGCACACCATTTCCAGAAGCTGACTGAATGTGGCCAAATGGGCTACCAAGTGCCAAGATGGGCTGTAAACAAGACAAAATTCAGTGCTCTATGTCTTCATATTGTTGAGCATTAGGCCCTCCTGATCTCACCTTTCACACCACACCCTCCTCCAACCCTCAAAAGTCCTCATATCCACCATGCCAACCCATGCCTCCTCCCAGCCCCTATGACAACTTAGCTTTAATTCATGACCCACATGACCCACTCATCTCTATAGTCGTTTATTGTACTTACATCGACTTAGTGCCAACAACTCTTTTCATAGTCTACATCACTCAATAAAAATTGACTGCTACTACAGTAGTGAAGGTAGCATTTATAAAAAGGGCTCCAAAGGGTGCTGACATGACAAGGCCAATGACCACAGTCCTCACAGCTGCAAAATCAAAGATATGAGCAAGCTGCACCACCTCCTCCAGGGCAAAAGGGCAACCATAAGGATTGTGCACACTCATAAGTCACAGTGTTGCCCCGAACATTTATATAGTCATGTTACTGGTTTATGCAATGGTTGGCATGCTATTTACATATCTTTATCAAACATTATTTATATCATATTGTTACAAACTCAAAAGAGTGTATGTTCACTTTAAGAAGGAAAGTGTTTTCTGAATTTTAAAGTAAATTCAAAGTATAACCTCAGCTGCCAGAACAAAACAGAACAGCTAAAAGGCAGGCTGTTCCTAAATAGATACATGTAACAATTGGCTGTTAACTGTATACCTGAGTTTTGGTTGCTATTTTGACTAACAGTTCAAATTTAACTCAAAGTAAGAAAAGCAAGATACTGCAGATGCTTGAGATCCAAAATAAAAACAGAAAATGCTGAAGAACAGGGTTCTGAAAAAGTACCACAGATTTCGAAACTTGAACTCTGTTTTTCTCTCTCTACAGATGCTGCCAGACCTGGTGAGTTTCTTCAGCACTTACTGTTTTTTATTTCAGCTTGTAATTTAGTTGGAATAAACCCTCATAAACAGAATAGTGGCAGTGGTCTGCATATGTGCCTGTGATCACAAGCCAGCTGAATAAGGTTGTGAATTTCTTAATGCTTGATTAAAATATTGCATTCATTAAGCAAACCTACAAAGCAATATGTGCGATTGATGACATCATGGGACCTTTGGAAAGCCTTTCCTATAGGAAGTGTTTATCATTCTCTTGCCATCCATCTCTCTTCCTAATGGGCTCAAAATGTATATGCTCTTCCTAGCAAACAAAGTCTCGACTACCACCCAAATGGAACACCCAAACTGCAAACTGGAAATATCATTGCTATGACCTGTTGAAGCCTGGAAACAGATCACAGAGTCATGGAGATGTACAGCACGGAAACAGACACCTTGGTCCAATTTGTCCATGTCAACCACATATCCCAAATTAATCTAGTTCCAATTACCAGCATTTGCCCCATATCCCTCTAAATCCTTCCTATTCATACACCCATCCAGATATCTTTTAAATGTTGTAATTGTACCAGCCTCCACCATTTCTTCTGGAAGTTCATTCCATACTTGTACCACTCTCTGCAGGGGGAAAAATAACTGCCCCCTTAGGTCCCTTCCCTCAACCTCCGACACTCCAGGGAAACAGTCCTAGCCTATTCAGCCTCTCCCTACAGCTCAAGTTTTCGACCCTGGCATACAGTGAAAGCTGAAGTTCACAATTAATTTGACAGTCACAAACAGTGCTGTTCATGTCATACTGCAAGACTGCAATTGTGGCTGCAACAGATGAAATAACTTAGTGACAGCCTCCTTGAAGAAGCAAAGACACATGAAACAAAGTGGTCCTGGAAGAGTGTTCTGCAAAGTGCCCTCTTCACTTGCCTTAAGAAAAAGCTGCTCAGGTTCTTTGGTGTCCTCTTGCTGATCCCCAATCATCTTTCAGGACTAGAAACAGCTCTTTGAAATATCCATGATGACAGAAAAACTGTGAAATATCCAACAACTATATATAGACTGCACTTCCTTCACTAACATACTCTCATGCTTCATCAAATAAATTTATTTTACAAATTTGTGCTATCTCCAAGAAAAGAAATAAATGTACTGCCTATTACAGCTTGATCTATTGAAAATGGCATATGGTTTAATGTCCCATCTGAAAGGTCTCCCTCTGGCAGTGTAGAACTCATTCAGTATTGCACTGGAGTGCTCAAGTCTCCGGAAGAGAAGCTGAAAACACAACCCCCTAAGTCAACATGGAGTACAGTGCTAAGTAATAGCTTAAACCCGCTTTCGTTAATCCATTGTAGAGATTTTCATTATTTTATTTCATTTTTGGTTTGGAACTGAGTTGAAGTTGAAATTTGACCTTTGAACACTAACTTGTTTTGTAAAGCAAGAGAGAACAAACAAACTGACATTTGTTATGGGAACTGGCCTGGAGAGATAATTATTGTTTGATTGCTGCTCCCAAAACAATATGCAATTTTCAGCAGAGAGATATGTTGCGTAGGGACTGGCAGCTGATTGGTTGTCAGGAAGGATGGTGTTGACTAGCCAGTCACAGAGAATGTTGTAAAAGAAAGAGAAACCATAGTTTGAATTATGGGTTTTGTGCAGAAGGCTGTGCGCATTGAAGCTGCTTACTAGAAGCTGTACGAATTTTTCCCTCTCTGGTTTTATACCCAATCAAATAATGTTGTTGAAGATTTGAGGAAAGAATTTATTAGACATAAATAAAAGTCTCCAGAGATCTGCAAAGGTTATTTGTATGAATCAATGACTTTGGAATTGAAAGAAAATATAATCCTACGTGCCTGGAATACAACACATCTTTCAAGGATTTTTGAAGTAGCATCCATTATGAAACCATTGAACTAGCATATTACAATTTTTTATTTTTCGTTTAATTTATCCCTCAATTGCGTCTTTCTGTCTGTCCATCTGTATATGAGTAGAGGTGGTGTTTTACGAAGGTTTGGCTTGGATCATAGATATTAAATGGATTGCCTTGTGGTTTATCCATGTTCTGCTAAAGTTACACTATTAATAATAAATCATTAAGTTTTTTGTTTAAGTATAAATTTTGTATCTGATATCTGTTATTGCAAAGCCTGATTAGGACAAGTAGATGATTTTAAAGGTCATTGAATATTTTAATTTTACTGCGTTGCAAATCCATGGAAAGGGAGTATGATTGGGTTTGACCTGCTGTGCCCATGTTGTAATGCCATGCCTTTATGCCTGTATACAAACTTTACTGTTGAATATTTAAATTAGCCACTTTCAACCTTGGACCTGGATTAATTCATTTCTTCTTTGTTTAACAGATGTGAAATTGAAAACTCTGCACTTCTGCAGCACAACTTCCATACACATCAATGCCTCAAAGCTATAGTCATAGCCTTGCTAGTTCCTTCTGACATCCTCCAACATTCTGGTCTGTCTGCTGTCAGAGATCTGATGCCCTTATTCTTTGTTACCATCACTTTTCTTTCCAGCATTATTTTCTTTTATTTAGTTATTCTTTCAAACAGTTCCACCTCTTCATCTTGTACCCTTGCTGCAAAAACTGAGAAAAGATTAGATTCCCTACAGCGTGGAAACAGGGCCTTCAGCCCAACCAGTGCACACCAACCCTCTGAAGAGAAACCCACCCCCCTCTGACTAATGCACCTAACACTATGGGCAATTTAGCATAGCCAATTCACCTGACCTGCACATCTTTGGACTGTGGGAGGAAACCCACACAGATACAGGTAGAATGTGCAAACTCCACAGAGACAGTCACCTGAGGCTGGAATCGAACCTGGGACCCTGGTGCTGTGAGGCAGCAGTGCTAATCACTGAGCCACTGTGCTGCTGTATTTATTGAGGATTTGCACTATTCAGTTAGTTTCCAAAGGTTTCCTGTTTCATACCCATACATGATCTTTAATTACTTGTTCAACTTAATTTGTTTAACATTCTGTTGGGGAAAAGTAAATCTTGTGCTGTAAAAGGGATGCCCATGTGGTTCTGGAACCACACCCTTGCCTGGTAGGCCCTTCTGCTTGTCTACAACTTGGTTTTATAGAATTACCTCAAGTACACTGTTACAAATATTGTCGAGTAATAGTAGATGTATTTAGTAGATAGATTGAAACCATCCTAACGACTGATAATATTGCTATAACAGTGGTCAAGTACCTTATGAAAGATGTGATTCCCTGGTTTGGAGTTCCAGGTGGCATTAATAGTGACGGAGGCATTCTTTTTACCATGACAGTGACAGCAGGTATTAGTCAAGTTCTAGGCATTGCATGGAAATATCATTTTCTTATCAACCCCAATCCTCAGGTATGGTGGAATGGATGAATGGTACTCTTAAAACTACCCTGACCAAGATTACTCAAGGTATGCATCTACCTTGGCCCGAAGCCCTACCCTTAGCTCTGTATACTATAAGAAATCAGAGCAACTGAGTCACTGGACTCACTTCATTCGAGGTCCTGATGGGAAGACTGATGCCCACAGGGGCAAGTCCTCCAAAATTTCCTGTAGATGTTGCACTAATTCTAACACAGTCTCTACTGGATTATGTCAAAGCACTCTGCAAGATGATTCCCAAAAATCATAATCTAGTAAAAAAATTCCATTCCTATGCCTAGTAATGAGCCAATGCATCCCTTCCAACCTGGGGACAGTAATGATAAAATAGTTTGAAAAGAATTCTCTCTTGCCCAATTGGAAAGGCCTGTATCTAATTTTGTTAGTTGCTCATACCCATACAGTTTCTCTACAAATCCTCTTAGCATTTTTGACCTTTTGTTTCAAGCTACTCCATAACATTAAAAACATGTACCTGTATAGAATGATAAATTTCCAAGTCCATATTTAAAATGAAAACTGCCTATACAAATGTATCCTTCTGCAATTCCATCACCCACTCGCAGTGGTGCTATTAGATCATAATTGTGCAACTCCCAGCTCCTCAGCCTCTATAATATAGGAATATTAAGCAAGCAGTTTTTGTTAGTTTAATGTTCACCCTATAGTTTTTTTTGTCACTCAAACCAATTTTTGAATAAATCTCACAGAAAATGGTTAGCAGTAGTTAGCACTGCTGCCTCACAGTGCTGGGGACCCGGGTTCAATTCCAACCTCGGGTGACTGTGTGGAGTTTGCACGTTCTCCCTGTGCCTGCGTGAGTTTTCTCTGGGTGCTCTGGTTTCCTCCCACAATCCAAAGATGTGCAGGTTAGGTGAATTGGTCATGCTAAATTACCCATAGTGTTCTGGGATGTGTAGGTAAGGTGCATTAATGAGAGGTAAATATAGGGTAGGAGAATAGGTCTGGGTGGGTTACTCTTCGGAGGTTGGTGTGGACTTGTTGGACCGAATGGCCTGTTTCCACACTGTAGGGATTCTAATTCAAAAAATAGCACAATTCTTGTGCAATATGTTCATCATAATTATGTAAGGACTGTATATATCTTACTTGAAATTTAAACTGGAGACGCTTGGACTGCTGTATTGAAAAGAATTAACTTATTTTAAAAACTCAGCAAAAGTGGAACTGTATGCTGTTCACTGATTGATTACACAGTAGCGTGTAACTTTTGAAGAAGCTAGATTTAATCCTTTATGACAATAGCTGACATCAGGTGCCTTTCATTTGGGGGAAAAAAGAACAGTTCAGCAACAAATTCTGTACAGAGGTAGTTTGGCATGGTGGCTCAATGGTTAACACTGCTGCCTCACAGCAGAAGGGTCCTAGGTTCGATTCTCACCTTGGGTGACTGTTTGTGTGGAGTTTGCACATTCTCCCTGTGTCTACGTGGGTTTCCTCCTACAGTCCAAAGATGTGCAAGTCAGGTGAATTGGCCATGCTAAATTGCCCAGAGTGCTAGGTGCATTAGTCAGAGGGAAATGGGGCTGGGTGGGTTACTCTTCAGAAGGTCAGTGTGGTCCTGTTGGGCCGAAGGGCCTGTTTCCACACTGTAGGGAATCTAATCTAAAAACTGTAAGAGTGGTTGCACTGAGGTCTCTAAGTACATTAGCTCTCTCTTCTCATTCTCTGAATGAAAGAAAATCAGCACTAAAAGACTTTGAAAAGAAGAACTTCTAACTCAAGCAAACAACTAACTACCATATTGAGGAATGCCACTGTCAGCAACAATGTGATACCATCATCAGAAAACAAAAGAACTGCGAGAAAGTTATCTCATTCCAATCATATGTTTGGACTCTTGACCCATAGAAGTTGTTCCTTTTTGCCTGTTTTCAATCAACAATATTTCTGCGAAACTCTGTCCTGACCATCCTATTTGAGAATTAATCTGTGTGTTTGAAATCAGAGAGAGTATGATTTCAGTTTGCATAGTTGTAATTAATAATACGTTTTGACAATTATTAAAGGATGAATTTGTTGTAATAAATAAATTCTAATTTTCCTTTTTTTTAATTAAACCTGGTGTAGACGCAGTCAGGCAAATTAATCATCCAGTCAGCCAATGAGGGGCTTTTGCCCAAAACGTCAACTCTCTTGCTCCTTGGGGAAAAAAAATGGGCGGCACGGTGGCACAGTGGTTAGCACTGCTGCCTCACAGCGCCAGAGACCCGGGTTCAATGCACGTTCTCCCCATGTCTGCGTGGGTTTCCTCCGGGTGCTCCGGTTTCCTCCCACAGTCCAAAGATGTGCGGGTCAGGTGAATTGGCCATGCTAAATTGCCCGTAGTGTTAGGTAAGAAGTAAATGTATGGGTATGGGTGGGTTGAGCTTTGGCGGGTCGGTGTGGACTTGTTGGGCCGAAGGGCCTGTTTCCACACTGTAAGTAATCTAATCTAAGACCTGCTGTGCTTTTCCAGCAAAGTAGCATAGAGTACAATAGGTGAGTGGGGGAGGGGATGAAGGTGATAGGTCAGGGAGGAGAGGGTGGAGTGGATAGGTGGAAAGGAGATAGGCAGGTAGGACAAGTCCAGACAAGTCATGGGGACAGTGCTGAGCTGGATGTTTGGAACTAGGGTGAGGTGGGGGAAGGGGAAATGAGGAAACTGTTGAAGTCCACATTGATGCCCTGGGTTTGAAGTGTTCCGAGACGGAAGATGAGGCGTTCTTCCTCCAGGCGTCTGGTGGTGAGGAAGCGGCAGTGAAGGAGGCCCAGGACCTCCATGTCCTCGGCAGAGTGGGAGGGGGAGTTGAAATGTTGGGCCACGGGGCGGTGTGGTTGATTGGTGCGGGTGTCCTGGAGATGTTCCCTAAAGCGCTCTGGTAGGAGGCGTCCAGTCTCCCCAATGTAGAGGAGACCGCATCAGGAGCGACAAATACAATAAATGATATTAGTGGATGTGCAGGCAAAACTTTGATGGATGTGGAAGGCTCCTTTAGGGCCTTGGATAGAGGTGAGGGAGGAAATGTGGGCACAGGTTTTACAGTTCCCGTGGTGACAGGGGAAAGTGCCAGGATGGGAGGATAGGTTGTAGGGGGGCATGGACGTTACCAGGTAGTCACAGAAGGAACGGTCTTTGCGGAAGGCGGAAAGGGGTGGGGAGGGAAATATATCCTGGTGGTGGGGTCTTTTTGGAGGTCGTGGAAATGTTGGCGGATGATTTCGTTTATGCGAAGGTTTGTAGGGTGGAAGGTGAGCACCAGGGACGTTCTGTCCTTGTTACGGTTGGAGGGGTGGGATCTGAGGGCGGAGATGCAGGATGTGGACAAGATGCGTTGGAGGGCATCTTTAACCACGTGAGAAGGGAAATTGCGGTCTCTAAAGAAGGAGGCCATCTGGTGTGTTCTATGGTGGAACTGGTCCTCCTGGAAGCAGATACGGCGGAGGAGGAGGAATTGGGAATATGGGCTGGCATTTTTGTAAGAGATAGGGTGGGAAGAGGTGTAATCCAGGTAGCTGTGGGAGTCGGTGGGTTTGTAAAAAATGTCAGTGTCAAGTCGGTCGTCATTAATGGAGGTGGAGAGGTCCAGGAAGGGGAGGGAGGTGTCAGAGATGGTCCAGGTAAATTTAAGGTCAGGGTGGAATGTGTTGGTGAAATTGATGAATTGCTCGACCTCCTCACGGGAGCACGAGGTGGCGCCAATGCAGTCATCAATGTAGCGGAGGAAGAGGTGGGGAGTGGTACCGGTGTAATTACGGAAGATCAATTGTTCTACGTAGCCAACAAAGAGTCAGGCATAGCTGGGGCCCATATGTGTGCCCATGGCTACCCCTTTGATCTGGAGGAAGTGGGAAGATTCAAAGGAGAAATTGTTAAGGGTGAGGACCAGTTCGGCCAAACGAATGAGAGTGTCACCCTATTCTCAGAAGTTATTCCTTTGATTACAAATACAGCTAAAGTTGTCCTGGAAAAATTAATTCAATTTTATTTTACTTGTAATGGACTACACATAGAAATACATTTGGACTCGGGTTCCAAATTCATTTTCAAATATTTCACAATACAGTAAGCAAAAAAACAATTGAAGTCTGCCACCTGATGAGATGGGTATCTTGTCACAAATACACTCAAGATAGGGAAAAAGGATTGGAAATTTTGTTATTTGCTACCTCAAATGATTACCCAAATGAATCTATTAGATTTAGCCCATTTGAATTGATCCAAAGTCATAAGAGGGGGTCCATTACTATTCATTGAAGAAAGGTTTTTAAGACAAAGAGAAAATCTTAGGTGCTAGATTATATGCTCATGTGTTTTTGAGAGATTCGTAGGAGCATACAAAGTAGCACAGGAGCATTTAAAATCCTCACAGGTGAAGATCAATGTTCTATAACTAGAACATTTCAAATAAGAGACAAACTATTGGTAATATTATAACAAGATAAAACTCTAAAAGTGAGATTCAGTGGTGCAGACAAGGTATTTAAGAAGGTTAGTAAAGTGACTTAACTGGAAAGCACTTCAGATCATAGAAAGAAGAATTGGTTCTGACACACCGACATGTTAAAATGGTATTATCATACGGAGGAAGAACGACCAGTTATGTCAAGTAGTAAGAGTTGTGGAGGATAACAGATAAGTAGGGTTTTACACCGGGTGTACAATGTTCCCAGGCATGATGTGGATACTTTCCAGAATCAGTACTGATAAAACAACATCCTTACACTTTAAACCAAGAAAATAAGGAGGGAGACAGAAAGCAGGACACTAAAGTCCAGTTAGTCTAAAAATTAAATTTTCAAAAGTGAAATTTTAGAAATATTGAAGGAAAGAGATACCAGTAAGAAATCGAGCAAGATTAGGGTGGTATTAAAATGGAGGGTTAGCTGCAACAAGCTTGCTAGAATGGGGAGATAACTTAGCAGGGTGGATGGGACATTTTGGCTGGCTGCTTGACGGTGACAAGTACTCTCACTGGCCATTTTAGAGAACGCTAAAAATGGCTGGGCATTTATCAAGGGTGAATGAGAGACCACAGAATGCTCTGGTACAGAGGGAACCTTGTACATGAATCTCAAAATGTTAGCATGTAGTATAGTCAGTATTTACAGAAGCAAAATGAATTTTGGCCTTTATTGCAAAGGAGGCGGAAGTATAAAAGAAGATAAATCTTGTTACAATTTCACTGTTCACTATTGCCCTGATGTAGAATCAAAATTGGAAATTGCTGGAAAGGTTCAGCAGGTTTGGCAGCATCTGTGGAGAGAAATCAGAGTTAACATTTTGGGTTCAGTGAGCCTTCTTCAGAATGGATCAAGTGTATTGTACATAGTTTTGGTTGTCTTAATTAAGGAAGAACAAATATGCATGAAAAATAGTTCATAGAAGTTTACTAAATTGATTCTGGAAGGAAGGGCTGCTTTATTATGAAAGATTGAGCAGTTTAAATCTCTCCTTACTGGAGTTTAGAACAAGGAGAGGCCATCTTACCAAAGCATATGGAAGTTTGCGAGAGCTTGACAGGGTAATTACAAATAGAATGCTTCCCCTCATGTGGGAATTTACAACAAGGGGGCATAGTTTAAACATAAGGGATCTCCAATTTAGGATGGAAATGAGGAAGCTTTTTTTCTCTCAGTGTTATTTCTTTGTGAAATTCTCTTCCAAACAGAGCAATAGAGGCTGAGTAATTAAATACATTCAAAGCTGAGTTCAACAGATTTTTGATGTAAGGAAGTCCGTGGAGGGGAAGGCGCTAAAATGGATTTAAAGAACCATGCTCTTGTGATGAAGCAGTTCTTATTTCTAATGGTTTTATTATCGAGAACAAAAATAAAGGTTTACGGATCCAGAGCAGCTGCCAAATGTGTATGTAAATAGACACACAATAACCTGAAAAATGTACATCCTAGCTTGTAGCTATGAAAGTTTCAGTTTCCATTGGGCAAAGTTCAAATCTATCTGTCAATAACTTCTAATGTGACCCTCATATAACAAATCTAGTGGATATGCAAAGTAAGAAGTAGCAGCAGGATCTGAAAGAATAAGATTTTGTTATTACTGTTATTATTTTCAATCATTAGCCAAAACAAAGAAAGTAGAAAACTCACTTCATATTGTACAGTATTTGTTTTCTGGTCACTTTGCAAATGTATGGAATGCCACTGGAGATATTGACTGAATATTGTATATTGTGGAAGCTGACCACAGATCCCTTGAAGTTTTGCATCAAATCCATATTTACAGAAGAGCACTGAAATGTAGTTTCATTTTTCTCGTAGAATACTCAGGAATAATATTGCTTTGATCTTTATTGACATATGGGTTAGGTTCTTTCCGATCTGTGTTGCTAACCAAAGCAATTGCGTTGATTTTATTTTCCATTAATGTAAAATAACAGCTTCCTAAGTTTGCATTCATGCTGCAGAAAAAGAATAACAAATTAATGAGTGACAAGATTTCTAAATCATATCAAAGAAGTAAACAAAGTTGTGGAAAGGAAAAGCTACAGTGTTGAAATTCTGAATTAAAAAGAAAAGCTAATAAATAAATAATACATTTTTTTTCTGATAATAGGGACTACTATAAATTCTGATGAAGCAACTTGGGTTCAATTGTTCTCTTAAATAGGGGAGAATGAGGGCAACACCAAGTCCAGGCCCAATTTTTTAAGCATGATGATTAAAATTTTTGATGGTTCACTGAGAGGCACATTCAACAAAGTGCACAATGGATCATTGAGGTGCAATGCTACTGTCCCTTGTTGTGAGTAAGAAACTCAAGTCCCATCTGTTTTGGAGATGTGTCATCACATGTCCAAACTGGCTGATAAAACTATATTTCAGAGATCATTGATGCCTTATTTGTAAAAGCTGGGCAGATCTTTAAATTTCAAACAAACAATAGAGCAGGTGTGGTTGTCAAAATTTCATAAACCAATGGAAAAGGTCTTGAGATTGGAATATGAGCAAAATATACAAATCTGAGCTATTCAAGGACTGATAGAGCAAAATATCTATCCCTTAACGTTTACAAACATTTATCAAACCCAGATGCAGATAGGAGGCAGTCATAGAAATTGCCAAGTGCCAGGGGCTGCTGTTGAACAGGCAACTCAATTCAACAGGATTTCATCCTACTTGTTTCTTTTAAAATATCAGACACTTTAGCCCTCACCTCCTGTGCCACCTCACGATCCCACACTTAGCATGCCCATTCCATCTCAAGCTCCCAACTATTGTTTCCACCCTTCACTTTGATGTCTTACTTTCGTCATACCTGCATAATAGGCGAAAGTGAAGAGTGCAGATGCAGGAGATTAGAGCCGAGAGCGTAGTGCTGGAAAAGCACCGCAGATCAGGCAGCATCCGAGAAGCAGGAAAATTGACATTTCAGGCAAAAGCCTTCCATCAGGAATGAGGCTGAGAACCTGAGGGATGGGGGTGGGGGGCGGGGGCGGGGAAATACATGGGAGCGGGAGTGGGGCTGGGAGGAAGGTAGCTGAGAATGCAATAGGTGGATGGAGGATTTCCTCCACTGGTGAATCTCACTAGTTTCCTCATTTCCCCTCCACCCCATCCCAGTTCCAATCTTCCAGCTCAGCACCACCCTTGTGACCTGTCCCACCTGTTCACCTTCCTTCCCACCTATCCGCTCCACCCCTCCCTACGACCTATCACCTTTACCCCCATCTCCATCCACCTATTGCACTCTCAGCTACCTTCCCCCCCCCTCACCTCCAGTCCCACTCCCCTTCCATTTATCTCTCCACCCCAGAGGCTCCCAGTCTCATTCATGATGAAGGGTTTGTGCCCGAAACTTCAATTTTCCTGTTCCTTGGATGCTGCCTGACCTACTGTGCTTTTCCAGCAACACACTCTTTACACATATCTGCATAATGTCTATTTATATCAGCCAACCTACCCATCATGTTTTCACTCTCCAAGTCAATTTACATAGCATCTACCATGAGAAAACCATAGAAAAACAGTGAGATTAAATACAATAAAGTTCTAAATGTCAGTTCCAGCCTTTCTTATAGTAAAAATCTCCCATTCATGAAAGCCCATTCAAGACATTTAAATTACCTCAAATTCTTAATTCCTTACAAAAACAAACTGAATTGTACTCCTAAACCAATTTCTAAGATATTTGCTCCTTTAACAGCCTTGAAACACTGTCAATCAAACTGTGAATTCAGGATCCAAAATTGAGATTACTGAACAATCAAGCATTATGACATAATGATAGCTGTTTGTTAATATCTCCCAGAAGAAATCACAACAGCTGGAACATTTTTTTCTTTTCAATTCTCATATAACAAGCAGGCAATTCTGTTCATTTTAAAGGGCTAAGGATTTAAGTAATTCTACTGCTTGACAGTTCTATAAACTTTATGTGGGACCATTAGAGCATTTATAATTACAGTAAAAATGCTACACTGTCACAGTATGGGTAAAGGTCCTTGTTACAGTGAAAATGGGATCTGTTTTGATTTCAAAAGGTCCTGCAGATTTCAGGTTTCCCTCACGTTTGAGTCATGACCTGCACTCTTTAACCTACTGGTGCTGAACTTCTGCTGATAATGAAGGCAGAACGTGGTTGTGAATGACTATTATTCTCAATATTAAAGTGCATAAATGTTGTGCAAATAGAGCTTGTAATATTTCAAATATGCTAGGGAAGAAAGAAAACTGAGGCAGAAGTGCACCCTAAATATACAGCAGACTAAAAAAGATTATGACAGAGCTGGAGACCTGATTTGACAGGATAATGCAAAATCTGATGCTCCTTAAATGGAGCAATGGCAGCATGAGAGAAAACAGGCAATTTTAAAGGAAGACAGAGTTGCAAAAGTACTTGTCACGATCAACAAATATCTCAAAATGTTCTCCAGCTAATGTAGAATGTTTGAAATGTAAGCACCGTTCATAAAATCACACAGTACCGATGAGGTCCTTCAGCCCATTGAGTCTGCATCAACAATCATTAGTATAAATCCACACTAGAATCTCTGAGTGAAAAGGATTTTCTTCCAATCCCCTCAAAATGCCTGCCTTTCACGTTATTAGTGACCTTTCAACTAAGGGAAACAGCTGTATTCTATTCACCATTTCCATGTCCTCATAATCTTGTACCCCTCTATCTACTCCAAAAAGAACAACCCAAGCTTATCCAGGCTTGTTTTATATCTTATCCCAGGCAACATTCTGATTACTTTTCTCTGCACTTTTGCCAGGGCAATCACATCCTTCTTATTGTGCGGAGACCAGAATTGCACACAATACTCCAGCTGTGGTCTAACCAAAGACAAGTGCCGCTCCAACATAACCTCTCTGCTCTTATAATCTATGATAAGACTGATAGCGATAAGTGTCCCAGATGCTTTCTTACCAACTTATTGACTTGCCTTGAACATCAGGGATTTGTGGACAAGCACCCCAAAATTTCTCTGTTCTTCTGAGCTTTCTACCATCCTACCATTGAGTACTCGCTTGTCTTGTTACTTCTTTGAAAGTGCATCATCTCACAGTTATCAGGGTTAAATTCCATTTGCCACTGATCTGTCCATATGATCAATTCACGTATATCCTCCTGCAATCTAAGACCATTTTCCTCATTGTCAGTCTTCATGTCATGCACACATTTACTTATCAGAATTCTACATTCACATCTACATTGTTTATATATATCATGAACAATCAGGGATCTAGCACTGATCCCTGTGGTACCCTGGGCTCCCATCACATGATCAGATTTCTACCACCATCTTATGTCCCCTGACACTAAGCTAATTTTGGATCCAACCAGCCAAGTTACTCAGGATCCCACCCTTTACCTTCTTTATCAATCTTCAATATGATACTTTGTCAAAGTCTATGCTGAAATCCATATAAACCACCCTTAACTGCACTATCCTCATCCAAACATTAGGTAATCTCCTCAAACAATTCAACCAGATTTATTACATATCATATCCCTCTGACAAAGCCCTGCCAACTATCAATGATCCAACCTTGCCTCGCTAAACATAAATGATTTCTCTCCTCAGACTTTTCTCCAAAATTTTCTCTATAGTCTATAATTTCCTGGTTTATCTTTACCACCCTTCTTAAAAAGCAGAATATATTAGTTGTCCTCCAGTCCTGGCAACCTCACTGTGACCAGACAGAAATTAAACATTTGGGGTAGGGTCCCTGTGATTTCCCCTCTTAACCCCCATAACAACCTGATGCAACCCAACTGGAATTGGGAATAAGTTTAATTTTAATCCAACCACACTTTATGGGAACTGTCACCAGTAGTAAGGTAAAATGAAATGAGCTATTCCAGTGGGACAGGCGTCACTTGAACCATGCTGGAACCACTGTCCTGAAGAATTGAATAACTACAGCTGTAGAGAAGGTATTAAACTAATTAGAGTGAAGGAAAGTTTGGGGGTTGGGAAATGTAGGCTTACAAAGAAAAGAACATAGCAGCATTACAGGGCAAGTATTTGGATAATGATAACCAGAGTGGATAGGACAGGACAGAATGTACAAAAATAGAAAAACGCGAGTAAAACGTTTGAGAGGTAAAAAGTGGTAAGAAGCAAAAATTAATGGCTCTTTATTTAAATGAATTTATAGCACAGATAGAAAATAATGAGTATGATATTACATCCATTGCAGAGGTGTGGTTTACAAAGAGATCAAAGCTGGGAAATAACTGTTCAGTTATTTCAAAAGTAAGGAAAAGGGCAGCGGGTCAGTTTTCTTAGTGCAGTATGTAATAAGTACAACAGCAAGAAATGATTTTGAATTGGAAGATGTAGAATCCATGTGGATAGAAGTAGGTAAGAAACAGTGGGAAAGGACATTGGTAAGAGTAGTCTAAATGTCTCGTAACAGCAACTATCCTGTAAGACAAAGAATTGAAACAGGATACAAGGGCATGTAAAAAAAAAGAGGCACATTGGTTATGGGTGACTTTAACCTTTGTGTAGGATTCATAGTGTATTTCGGACAATTTTGTAGAAAATATTTTATGAGCCCAACCAGGGATGAGGCTACTTTAGATCTGATATTGTGTAATCAAGCAGCTTTAATAAGTTATCTCAGAGTAAAAGATCTCCTAGAAAACAGTGATTATAACATGCTAGAATATAGCATTCAGTTTAAGAAGGTTGAGAAACAATGGCAGTCATTTAAGAAAATAGTTCAAGGCTCAAACACAGATGTTTACCTTTGAGAAAGAAGGATCCTAGGAAGGAGATCAGGGTCCAGTTGAGTTTCTAGTCAATGGTAACCCTCAGGATGTTGAAAGTGGGGGATTCAGTGATGGTAACTCCATGACTGTCAAGGAGCAATGGTTAATTGTCTCTTATTGGTGATGGTTACAACCTGGCACTTGTATGGCATGAATGTTACTTGCCACTTATCCAAGCCTGGATATTGTCCAGATCTTGTTACATTTGAATACAGGCTCCTTCAGATCCTGAGGAGTTATGAACGGTGCTGAACATTGTGTAATCAGCAGCAAACATCCCATTTCTGACTTTATGATGGAGGGAAGGTCATTGATGAAGCATTGATGGTTGGGCTTCGGACACTACCCTGAGGAACTCCTGCAGAGGTGTCCTGGAGCTGAGATAACTGAGTTCCATCTACCACAATCAACTTGCTACATGTTAGGTATGAGTCCAGCCAGTGGACAGTTTGCCCCTCATACTCACAGATGCCAGTTTTGCTGGGGCTCCTTGATACCACATTTGGTTGAATGATATCAAAGACTGTCACTCTCACCTCACTCTGGAATTCAGCTCTTTTATCCATGTTTGACTCAAAGCTGTAACGAGGTCAAGAGCTGAGTAGTTCTGGCTGAACCCAAACTGGGTGTCACTAAGCAGGTGTTGCTTGATTGCTTTCTGTTGATGACATCTTCCATCACTTTATTGAGAGTAGGGTGATGGGCAGTAATTAGCTGAGATGCATTTGTCCTGCTTTTTATGTACAGGACACACTTGGGCAATTTTCCACATTGTTGGTAGATGGTAGTGTTGTAACTATACTGAAAGAACTTGGCTAGGGTAGCAGCAAGTTCAGGAGCATATGTATTCAATACTAGTGATGGAAATATTACCAGGCCCATAGCGATTGTCTCCAACCATTTCTTGATAACACGTGGAGTGAATCAAACTGGCTCAGGACTGATAGCTACAATGCTAGGGACCATTGGATAAGGTCAAGGTGAATCATTCACTTGGCACTTCTGGCTGAAGATTGCTGATGTGCTGGGTTCTTCCACCATTAAGGATGAGGATATTTATGGAGCCTCCTCCTCCAGTCAGTTGTTTAATTGTCCACCGCCATTCATGATTGGATATGGCAAGACTGCAGAGCTTAGTACTGATCTGTTGGTTGTGGAATCACTTAGCTCTGTCTTTCACTTGCTGCTTATGCTGTTTGGCATGCACTTAGTCCCGTTTAGTAGCTTTACCAGACTGACACCTCATTTCCAGGTATGCTGATGCCCTACTGCACTCTCCATTGAACCGGATTGAACCCCTGGCTTGTTGGTAATGATTGAATAGGGGATATACTAGTCCATGAGGTCGTAGATTGTCCTGGAGTATAGTTCTGCTGTTGTTGATAGCCCACAATCCCTCATGGAATCCCAATCTTGAGTTGTTAGATCTGTTCGAAGTCTGTCTCATTTAGCACAGTGGTAGGGCCACACAGCACGTTGAAGGGTGTTCTCAATGTGAAGGCGTGACTTTGTCTCCATAAAGACTGTGCGATTGGCACTCTTAACAATTCTGTCAAGGACAGACACATCTGCAGCCAGTATATTGGTAAGGATGAGGTCAAGTATGTTTTGCCTTCTTGTGGGTTCCCTGACCACCTGCTACAGATCCAGCCTAGCAGCTATGTTTTATAAGACTCAACCAGGCTGATCATAAGTTTTGCTGTCAAGGAGGTGGAAGACATTGAAGTTCCCACCCAGAATACATTTTTTGCCCTTTTCACCTTCCAAGTATTGTCCAAGATGGAGGAGTGCTGATTCATCAGCCGTGGGACGACGGTACATGGCAATCCGCAGGAGGTTTCCTTGTCCATGTTTAATCTGAAGCCATGAGACATCATGGGGTCTGGCATCAATGTTGAGGACTCCAAAGACAACTGCCTCCCAACCATATGCCACAGCAGCTGGGTCTGTCTGCCGGTGGGGAAAGGATATATCCAGAGATGGTGTTAATGGTATCTAGGACGATGTCTGTAAGGTATAATTCCATGAGTATGACTATGACAGGTTGTTGTGTAACTAAGCTGTGTAACAGCTCTCCCAATCTTGGCACAACCCCCAGATGTTAATGAGGAGGACTTTGCAAGGTCGACAGAGTTGTTTCAGGTGTTATGCAGTGTCTGGGTCGATATCAGGTGATCTGCTTGGTTTCATCTCTTTGAGACTTTGTAGCGAATGATACAACTGAATTGTTTGTTAGACTATTTCAGATGGCAAGTGAGATTCATATTGCTGTGGGTCAATCTTCACTCTCTAACCCTTGAATTGTTTTGTAAGTTTCAATTAAATCAGTATCACTAACTAGTTCTAAAACAAAGGGACATTTTATGAGATGCTAAGGAATTTCTTCTCTCAGAGGGTAGTGAATGTCTGAAATTCTCTACATGAGAGAGGTATAAAGACTGCATCATTAAAAGTATGTAAAGTGGAGGGAGATAGATTTTTGAAAGATTGGGAGGTTGAGGTTATGAAGAACTGGCATGAAAGAGGAATCAAGACCTTGGACAAATCAGCTATGATCTTTTTTGAAAGACAAAACAGGCTTGAGAGGCCAAATAGCCTACATCTGCTCTTGTTTCTTACTTTTCTTACTACTTGTCGGGTTGACCCAATGGTGCTATTAAGAAAACCATAAGACTTAAGAGCAGAAGTAGACTATTCAGCCCAACCCAACCACTTCAACCATTTCATGAGAACTCGATGACAAGGTTATGTGATTATCCTGAACTCCACTTTTCTACCTTATCCCAGCAACCCTTGATTCTATTAGTGATTAGAAATCTGCCTACCTCAGCCTCGAATATATGTAATCACCAAGCTGTAACAACTTTCTGCAAAAAATGAATTCCATGGATTCACCTGAAAGAAAAAAACTTCCTCATCTCTGTCTTAAATGGGCCACTCTTTACTCGGAGATTATTACCTCTGGCCCTAGGCTCTTCCACAAGGAGAAATAACCTTTCCAAATAACCAGTCAAGTCCCCTAAAAAGCTTGTATGTTTCAATAAAATCTCCTCTCATTCTTCTAAATTTGAATGAGTACAAGCCCAAACTACTCAACTCGCCTCGTAAGAAAAGCGTGGCACATCAGCTTAGTAAACTTTCACTGAACCGCCTCCTGTGCCAATATATTTTTCCTTAGTTAAGGGGACCAAAAATATTCACTGTATTCCAGCTGGCTAGTAATGTGTCCCAACCTCATATAGGTCACATTTACCATTCAGCAGTATCAGATTTCAGGAAATTGGTGGTCTAGAAATTTAAAAGTTGCATGCTACCAAAATTTTGCATAGACCTTAACTTAATAGAAATGTTCCAAATTTATGACTCTGTCAGATCATTAACCTGAAATATGAACATCCTACTCTCTCCACAGATGTTCCCCAATGTGTTGAATTATTCCAGCATTCTGGCATTTTCCTATGTTTTTTGAAGTGTGGTAACAAGTGTCACAGTGTACAAAACACCCTCCACCACAAATGGGAAAACCCAGCTGATTGCCTGCTCATCAGGCTCAGCTGCTTTGAGCCTTACAGCTTCATTTTGGCTAGAAAAATCGTAATTTCATCCATCCTGAAGATGCTAGCCAATTAGAGGTCAGTTGGATTTCTGATTTTCCCAACCAAAGTGAGCTGTAATGGAGTTGGGGTGGAAAGAAAAGATGGCAGCTGGGCTATAAGGCCAAAGGTTCCATCTTCATGTCCAACAACAGGTACTTTCAGCAGGCTGATAAACAGCATGGACCTAAGGGCTAACTTGCACTTAGTACATGTCCAAATTAAGCAATGAAGAGCTTAATAAGATCTCAAATACAGGCACAATTCAAATTTGTGGTAAGCAGCTGGGGTTCAAGACCCCCCAGCATATAGATTCAGTGCAAGCAGACAGCAGCAAGTCAACAGACAGCAAAACCTTTTCAAGGTAAGTGGCAATTACCAACTGTATGAAAGGACTCCAACTTTGGATTGAAGTTGCAGAAGCACACCAAAGGGCATAAGAAAAGGAAGATATCAGGTCCTTATGATTTCATGAGATCTGCAATCTCCAATCAACTGGGTACTGGGACAAAAAATCCAGTACCTCACCTGATCAATAGGAAGGTGCAGCTGGAAATTGGTGCCACACCTTCATGACTTGTTACTTCCTCATTATATGATTCCATGTAGAAATTGAACCTTAAAGATACAGATGCAATGGAAGGACTCATTACATTGAAAGAAGAGCAGAAGGAAAATGGAGACAATAGGGCACCAAACACAGTGTACTGAGCCTTCTGTTTCAAAAAGTGGTCCAGCAGAATACGCCAATGTCCAGACCCAGGAGGTTAGCAGAAGTTAGTCTGAGGATTATCTGATCCAGCAAACATTCAGATATTGAACTCATCATATGGCTGTGAATGCTCCAAGCTTGACCTGGCAGAGGAAAGACAACTATATATACTCCCATCAGAGTAAACTAGAAAACTACCAGGAGTCTTCATGGTCACCACTGAAAAACTATAGATTATATATAGTGTTATGACAATAGATCAGAACTCAAGTATTTACAGACATCTTTTACTTTTAATTCCAAATGTGTTGTCTTTAAAAGGAAGACTGGATTTAACTTCAATGAATATATGGGAAAGGTCTGTCTGAAGCAAGTGAAACATGTAAATTGCCAAAGAAACTTCAAACAAAGAGATACTTAACAAGTAGAGGTACCGAGGGGACTGACCATCTTTCCCCTCTCAGTAGAAAGCTACCTATTAACATGTCTGCTTTACCTTCCAATATTACACAAGGACAGAGGTTAAAAACCAATTTCAATTCTAATGAAGTGGATTACTGGGACTGAATGCTCTCTTGTGTACCAGCTCACATGATGTGAAGATCACAATCAAACAACTAGCCCTTTGTTACCAGTCTGACTTGTTCTGAGTGTTGTGAATCAGTTAAAATAGAAACAGGACAACAAGTTGGGTAAATAAGGAGAACCAAATTATCCCTCCACAATCAGAAGCTTACACGTCTGGCCTGACTGTAAAAACAGGGTGTGATTACCATAAAGCATAAAGTCCATTTAATCAAGCATCCAATGAAAAACGAGTTAATTTACATAGTTATCTTAGAGTCATAGAAATGTACAGTACGGAAAAAGACCCTTTGGTCCAACATGTCCATGCCGACCAGCTACCCTAACCTAATTTAGTCCCAATTGCCAGTACTTGGCCCACATCCCTCTAAACCCTTCCTATTCATATACCCATCCAGATACCTTTTAAATGTTGTAACTGTACCAGCCTTCACCACTTCCTCTGGCAGCTCATTCCATACATGCACCATCCTCCGTGTGACAAAGTTGCCCCATAGATCCCTTTTAAATTTTCCCCTTTCATCCTAAACCCTCCAGTTCTGGACTCCCCCACTCCAAGGAAGAGACTTTGTCTATTTATCCTATTCATGCCCCTCATGATTTGATAAACCTCTATAAGGCCACTGAATAGCTGCCAACACTCCAGGAAAAAAAGCTGTCCTAAGAGCTCATATCCTCCAACCCTGGTAACCCTGGCTTGTAAATCTTTCCTGAACCCTTTCAAGTTTCACAACATCCTTCCGATCGGAGGGTTTTATGGATCAGGCCAGACCCCTTTAAAGAAGGTAGCCCAACCGTAATTTTGCTAGTTGTCTTAAGCAAGTGTACAGTGGATATTCCAGGAGTGAATCAACTAGTCAATCCACTGCTTTTTAAATAAAACAGAATTTATTTGCGAGATTACTGCAAGAAACACAAAGAACAGAAAACAGAATACCGAATAACCTATCCTATCTGAAAACTCAACAGACTATCCCAACTTAATGATGCTATCCCAGATACTTGCAACAATCCCTTAACACAAAAGGTAAAATGAAACAAGTTCTTATAGTATGGAAGTCACAGAGAGAGGACCATCCTAGACTTACTTTCCGTCCAGTAACATTTCCACATTACTGCTAAAAAAAACTAAAGAGACGAGGTGAGAGATCTGGCCACACCTTTTCATTGTACAAGTGTTTCTTTTTAAACTTGAAAGCATTCTACCCGAGGCAATATCTGTTAGCTATAAACAAATTGGCCCTAAACCCTTCAACTCCAGATGTTTTGGATCCTCTGTCATTATAAAACCCCTTTGAAAAATTTGTTAGTACTCTAAAACACACATATACAGTAGACTGATTATGAATGTGCAAACATGCACAACTACATTCCATTTCACTCTGTTGTACTCCTGCTACCAAAAGCCTCCATTTCTCATTCAAGTCTTGACAATGCATCGGCAATGACGTTTTCTCATCCTGCCACATGCACAATTTTCAAACTGAATGGCTGTAACAATAAGTTTCATCTAAACAGTCTGGCATTTTTGTCATTTAAGTTCTCCACAAACTTCAATGGGTTATAATCAATGTATGTGATTGTCTCAGATACATTCTGATAACACAGACACTGAAATGTGGTAATGCCAACACCAAGCTCAAAATCTTCTTCTCAACCATCAAATTTTTATTTTAGGATTACTTAGTGTGGAAACAGGCCCTTCGGCCCAACAAGTCCACACCGACCCGCCGAAGCATGGCCCACCCAGACCCATTCCTTTACCCCTAACACTACAGGCAATTTAACATAGCCAATTCACCTAACCTGCACATTTTTGGACTGTGGGAGGAAACCAGAGCACCCGGAGGAAACCCACGCAGACACGGGGAGAATGTGCAAACTCCACACAGACAGTTGCCTGAGGCGGGAATTGAACCCAGGTCCCCAGTGCTAAACACTGTGCCACCGTGCTGATTCTTAAATGATGTGAGTACGTGACTGTCAGGCAGGGAAGAAGTGGTTGAGCGTGGGAGCCGTGGTTTACTAAAGAATATGAAACTCTCGTTAAGAGGAAAAAGGCTCAGTTAGGGTGCTTGAGAATTACAGTTAGCCAGAAAAGACCAAAAGAGAGAGCAAAGAAGAGCCAGGAAGAGGACATGAGAGGTCGTTGGCAGATAGGATCAAGGAAAACTCTAAGGTTTTCTAAAGGTATAACAGGAATAACTGAATGACTGAAGTTAAATTAGGGCCAATCAACGATAGTAGTGGGAAGTTGTGCATGGAGTCAGAGGAGATAGGGGAAGCACTAAATGAATATTTTCCTCAGTATTCACATTGGAAAAACACAAGGCTGTTGAGGAGAATACTGAGGCACAGGCTACTAGAATAGATGGGATTGAGGTTCACAAGAAGGAGGTGTTAGCAATTCTGGAAAGTGTGAAAATAGATAAGACCCCTGGGCCAGATGGAATTTATCTTATGATTCTCAGGGAAGCCAGGGAAGAGATTGCAGAGACTTTGGCTTTAATCTTTATGTCATCATTGTCTGCAGGAATAGTGCCAGAAGACTGGAGGATAGCAAATGCTGTGCCCTTGTTGAGGAAGGGGAGTAAAGACAACCCTGGTAGTTAAAGACCAATGAGCCTTACTTTGGCTTGATCACATCCACTGCTCTGCCTTCATCAATGCTCTTCGTTATTTCTTCAAAAAAACTCAATCAAGTTCAAGAGGCATGTTCAACACACAAAGCCATGTTGACTATCCCTAATCAGTCCTTGCCTTTCCAAATACATGTAAATCCTGTCCCTTAGGATTCCATCCAACATCTTGCCCACCATCAATGTCAGGCTCACCGGTCTATAGTTCCCTGGCTTTTCCTTATCACCTTTCTTAAATAGTGACACCATGCTAGCCAACCTCCATTCTTCTAGCACTTTATCTGTGACTATTGATGACACATATATCTCAGTCAGGGGTCCAGCAATCACTTCCCCAATGTTCCACAGAATTCTAGGGTCCACCTGATCAGGTCCTGGGGATTTATCCACTTTTATGGATTTCAATATATCCAGCACTTCCTCCTCTGTGATATGGAAATTTTTCAAGATGTCACCATCTATTTCCCCATATTCTATATCTTCCATGTCCTTCTCCACAGTAAACACTGATGCAAAATACTTATTAAGTAGCTCTCCCCATCTCCTGTGGCTCCATACATAGGCTGTCTTGCTGATCTTTAAGGGGCCCTATTCTCTCCCTGGTTACCCTTTTGTTCTTAATGTATTTATAAAATCCCTTTGGATTCTTCTTAGCCCTATTTGCCAAAGCTATCTCATGGCCCCTTTTTGCCCTCCTGATTTCCCATTTAAGTATACTCCAACTGCCTTTATACACTTTCAAGGATTCACTCGATCTTTCCTGTCTATACCTGACTTTCCACACTGTAGGGATTCTGTCTGTCTGTCTACATATGCTTCCTTCTTTCTCTTAAGCAAAACCTCAAATTCTCTAGTGATCCAGCATTCCCAACACTTAAAGCTTTTTCTTTTGCCGTAACAGGAATATACTGTCTTTGGAATCTTACTACCTCATCCAGCCATCTCCTTAATTGTGAACATCTGCCCCCAGTCAGCTTTTAAAAATTCTTGCCTGATGCCATCAAAATTAGCCTTCCTCTAATTCAGAATTTCAATTTTTAGATCTGATCTATCCTTTTCCATCACTATTTTAAAACTAATAGAATTATGGTCGCTGGCCCCAAAGTGCTCCCCTACTGACACGTCTGTCATCTACCTTACCTTACTTCCCAAGAGTAGGTCAAGTTTCGCACCTTCTCTCGTTGGTACATCCATATACTGAATCAGAAAATTGTCTTATACACCATTTAACAAATTCCTCTCCATTTAAACCCTTAACACTATGGCTGTCCGAGCCTATGTTTGGAAAGTTAAAATCCACTACCATAATCAACCTATTATTCTTCTACGGTTGAAAAGTTAAAATACACTACCATAACCAAACTATTATTCTTACAGATAACTGAAATCTGGGGTTGCACAATGGCTCAGTGCTGTCTCACAGTGTCAGGGACTCAGGTTTGATTCCAGCCTCGAGCAACTGTCTGTGTGAAGTTTGCACATTCTCCCTCTGTGTGTGTGGGTTTCCTCTGGATGCTCCAGTTTCCTCCCACAATCCAAAAGATGTGCAGCTTAGGTGAATTGGCCATGCTGAATTGCCCATAGTGTTCAGGGATGAGTAGGTTAGGTGCATTATTCAAGGGTAAATATCGGGTAGGGGAATGGGTCTGGATGGGTTACTCTTCGGAGAGTCAGTGTGGACTTGTTGAGCTAAAGGGCCTGTTTCCACATAGTCGGGATTCTTTTCTATTTTATCTCCTTACACACTTGTTTCTCAACTTCCCACTCACTATTGGGGGTCAAGAATACAATCCCATTAAGGTGATCATTCTTTCTTATTTCTCAGTTCCACCCAAATAACCCCCTGGATGTATTCCCAGGAATATCCTCCCTGAGAACAGCAGTAATCCTATACCTTATCAAAAATGCCATTCCCCTCCTCTCTTGCCCCTGAGGATTAACACACACCCACACACATCCACACCCCCTCCCCCCAAACCCCCCACCACCCACTCCCGTTCTATTCTTTCTGTGACATTTGTACCCTGGAACATTAAGCTTCCAGTCCTGTCATATCTGACCCATGTCTCTGTAATTGTTATGATATCCCAGTCCCATGTTCCTAACCAAGCTCAATGTTCATCTGCTTTCCCTGATCAGTCTCTTGCATTGAAATAAATGCAGTTTAATTCATCGGTTCTATCTTTCTTACTGCTTTGCTACTGTCTGACTGTTTGACTCACTCCTTTTCTCAACTATACCAGTCTCAGATTGATCTTTTTCCTCACTATTTCCCAGAGTCCCACCCCCCGCCCAACCTTACTAGTTTAAATCCTTCCAACCAGCTCTAGCAAATCTCTCTGCCAGTATATTAGTCCTCTTCCAATTCAGGTGCAAACCATCCTTCTTGTGCAGGTCATACCTACCCAGGAGAGATTCCAATGATCCAAAATGTAAACCCTTCTCCCATGCACCAGCTTCTCAGCCACACATTCATTCTCTATCCTCCTATTCCTCCCCTCACTGGCTCACAGCGCCTCTCGAGGACCTCCTTTTTAAATTGCTGCCTAACTTACTACATTCTCCCTTCAGCATCTCATCCTTTTCCCTTCCTTTGTCATTAGTTCCAATGTGTACAATGACCTCCTGCTGGTTCCTCTCCCCTTTGAAAACATTCTGCACCCTCTGAGATAGCCTTGATCCTGGCACTAGGGAAGTAACACACCATTCTGATTTTTTGCTGCTGGCCACAAAAATGACTGCCAGTGCCTCTGACTAGAGAGTCCTATTTCACAATCAATTACTTGTGACCCAACATACCCCCTCATTACATTAGAGCTATTCTTGGTACCGGAGACTTGGCTTTCCGTTCTACATTCTCCTGTAAGTCCATCACTCCTTACATTTTCCAAAATAGCATACTTGTTTGAGATGGGGATATCCACAGGAGACTCCTGCACTACCTACCTACCTTACCTACCTTTCCTGGAGTTAACCCATCTACCCGACTGTATCTGCAGCTTTTCTCCCTTCCTATAACTGTCATCCTTCAGCTCCCCTCCCCCCCCCCCCCAGCTCTTGTAAATTCCTCATTGCCTCTAACTGCAGTTCCAACCAATCCATGCAATAAGATTGGATTCGCAAACAAAGACACTTCCTGCAGACATAATCATCAGTAACATGGAAACTCTTTCTAAACTCCCACATCTGACAGGAAGAGTACATCACCCTGCAAAGGCCATCTTTGCTCCTTCACAATCCACAGACCCTGAAAATAGCACCTTAACTAACTAAAAGTAGGTCATATAGTATCAGTGTCCACTCAGTGCTCAGATCAATGATGTCCTCTGCATTCAAACACATCTACATTGTGTTCCTTTTGTTACCTCACAGGAGGTGGGCAGCTTGATCACATTACTAGCGTTGTAGCTGTGATGAATGTCATGGATCAATTCTGGCTCTGCTTTACCTCCACTTGCGTAGGGGCAGCTTTTGTTATTTGGTCCTGTATCACAGGTGCTCCAATTGTCAAAATGCCAAGAAGCTGAGGATAATGAGAGTGCTATGAAAGGTTCACAAACCTCATTCTCTTCTGTTATTCTATAAGTCCTTGATTGTCCCTTCAACTAGCTTGAGGGAGGTGGGGCATAACAAGCATCCCCTCCAACCACACTTGGGCCAAGTGAGAAACTTCCTATCCAGCCTGCAAAGTGCATCAAGTATTCCATGAACATCAGCAATAAGGTTCTGGTTACATGAAGTGCCATGCATCCTGTGCATGATAGCACTGTGCTCCTGCAGGCACTCCAACTGTTTCCAGAAAATAACTCTCCATTGAAGGCCCTCATAGAAGAAGTTTATGCACTTGAAGCCATGAAGTATGGTCAAGCTCCACTGCTCCACAAATTCCATTATTCACAATCATGAACCTGCACAGTGGCAGGAAATTTCAGCATGTCAGAATACACCTGACCTTGCTGCTATAGGTCGCAACCTCAAATTGATTTTTGAGGTCTTTCATTATGGCCTACACAAATATGCTGATGACTGGTCTTCTTTCTCCAAATGGGACTGTTCATAGATGTTTCTGCCACAAATAAGAAATGCCACCATTTCCAAAAACATAGCCGCAGTCAGAAAGGTACTTGCATTTTTATGGGGCAAATTGTGTTGGTGCATTCTGAACTCTGCTGTGCCTTAGCTTGGCACACTAGCTTGCTGTGATGTTGCATCCTTAAATATGTCTTTCTCCTCCTGTCCAAGGGGACTTGCATTTACTGGGGTATCCAGATGTCACAATGTCCAATGTGAAACAAAAATAAACAAGTTAGACTTGGACATTCTGAAGACTCTTCTGTGCTGAATTCATTTCACCACTCTGGGTTCAGCATGCAGTCAGACGAGTTGTCATGTGAAATCATCATTCCTCTCTCACCTACCTCTCAAATCTCACATTCCTCTCAAGTCACAAGTGATTTGATCGTGGGCTTTTTCAATGAATATAAGCACCTGCAATGGTCATGTGAGTCTCATCGCCATCAACTTTCACCAAGTGCAGAACATATTGATTTTTATAAACACTTCTTCAACCAGCCTGCTGAGCAACATCTTCCAGGTTCTGCCATTTTACTGGCATTAATCATCCATTTCCCCTGTGAAGACAAGAAAGAGGAGATAAGGCACTGCAGTGCTACACAGGGAAGGGCAGGTCCTTGAGATGGATAGAAGCAGCATACAGCTGAACAGCTTGTTACCAGAAACCTTCTGCCTCAGAGCTTCTCCAAGAGCCGAATGTATAACCCAGGCACATAATCCTCCAAAGTTGAGAAGCATACTTAGCCTTACATCTAACAAGCTGTTGTAACTGTACGTGCAGGGCCAAGCTGTTTTGGTGGTTTCACTCACCATTCCAGACAAAAGATGGTCATTGAAAAGCTAAGGGCACTAGCTACATTTTCAGACTGCTCTGGTCTCGCTTAGAAGCTTGAAATTTCCAGTCAGACCTTCTTTATTACCCTGAGGGTTAACGTTCAACCCTCATAAAAGATGTTATCCATCCCTTCTCTCTCACAGCGTGTTTTCTTTCAAAGCAATCACAAGCATGTGAAAGCCCCTGGAGCAGCCTCGCGCCATCCCTCCTCAACTTAACTGTTGCAAAATCCTATCATCCTGGCCTCGCCTGACTCCATGGAAATTCTACATTGTTGCTGATCCCTGACAGAAGTGGGTTCCTTATCTGGAATAGGAGCCATCTTCTGTTTCCTATCTCCAAAAGAAAAATCTAGCCCCTTAATTTTTTTCTGTCCTGCCCTGTCTAATGGCAAGCAAAATGCATGCCAGGATAAATCTTGAAAGCAGTTTTCTTCTCAAACCCAACCCAATGCCATATCCATGCTTTTATCATAAGAAAAAAGTTAGCACATTGTCACCTGATATAAAAAGAAATTTTTATGAAGTACTTTAATAATTATCATAGCTCCAGTGCCAGATATGAAATGGTTAACTTGCCAGTGATGCTTTTAATCATGCCATAATCTGGCACCTTCCCCTGCAACCGCAAGAAATGCAAAACTTGCGCCCACACCTCCTCCCTTACTTCTCTCCAAGGCCCCAAGGGATCCTTCCATATCCACCACAAATTCACCTGCACCTCCACACACATCATCTATTGCATCCGCTGCACCCGATGTGGCCTCTCTATATTGGGGAGACAGGCCGCCTACTTGCGGAATGTTTCAGAGAACACCTCTGGGACACCTGGACCAACCAACCCAACCGCCCCGTGGCTCAACACTTTAACTCCCCCTCCCACTCTACCAAGGACATGCAAGTCCTTGGACTCCTCTATCGCCAGACCATAACAACACGACAGTTGGAGGAAGAGCGCTTCATCTTCCACCTAGGAACCCTCCAACCACAAGGGATGAACTCAGATTTCTCCAGTTTCCTCATTTCCCCTCCTCCCACCTTGTCTCAGTCAAATCCCTCGAACTCAGCACCGCCTTCCTAACCTGCAATCTTCTTCCTGACCTCTCCGCCTCCACCTCACTCCGGCCTATCACCCTCACCTTGACCTCCTTCCACCTATCACATCTCCATCGCCCCTCCCCCAAGTCCCTCCTCCCTACCTTTTATCTTAGCCTGCTGGGCACACTTTCCTCATTCCTGAAGAAGGGCTTTTGCCCGAAACGTTGAATCTCATGTTCCCTGGATGCTGCCTGACCTGCTGCGCTTTTTCAGCAACACATTTTCAGCCATTATCTGGTGACTACTCAATGTTCGGGTTAATGGGTAACATGTCCACTATTGACATTCAAATACAAACTAATCCCATGTCCGAAACCTTACTTTAGATACTCTGACCAGATTAAGAGAAAATGTCACACTACTGCACCTGCACTGATGGTATAAATTTGAGCGTTTTTGGCCACACTATCCATATCTGTCAAGATTGTTGACATTGTTATTGTGTACAGGATACAATTAACTTTTAACACAAACTACAGTGACATATCCACCCATGATGTTTTAGAAAATAGGTTATGGCTAGAGGGACTCTTGCATCAAACTCTAAAAATTCATGTGAAATGGTGTGAACCTTCTCCAGCAATTTCATTCATGCTGTGTATAGATCTCCATATTATTTGGTTAAACTTGTCCTCTAAACATTAACAAATAGCAAAAGCATTTTATAAAATGCTGTCTATTTGGATTGTGCCCTTCAGCAATTTACCAAGAGCCATAGTTTTTATATGGCATTTTAACCCCAAACACAAATACTGTACTTTAGGGTGAGCACTACAAAACTGTTTATTTTGGTCGTAATGTATAATTTTATCATTCATAGACTTTCTATTTACATTTTCCATGCGTAGGGAGTATGAGAAAATGAAGGGATAGAGCCTTGCTTCACATGCTTGAGCATTAGCTAATGCCGACGCAAGGGCTCCCAAACACTTGGGCAACTTAAACCTAATTTTGAAGTTGGGCCAAAGTAGATGTGAGTCATATAGATGCAATAGGTTAACTGACCTCTTTAAAGTTAAATTAGTAATTGAATTAAGTACTTAAAGTAAAGAATCTCTGAGACATAAACAATTTTACGACTGAGTTTGCTACATTAAACTGCTTGAGTAACATACCATTTGATCCTTATGTTTGGGTGGAAAACTTACCATAAGGATAGGTTCCCTATCAAGGTGCAGAAGGTGCAAAATATAGTAGTGGACTTCTTTCAGTATTTCAACAATGCAAAATACCCAGCGAACAGGAAAGAGTCACTAAAGATTCAATCAAGTTCAAAATGGAAGAAGTTTTCACTACTCTCCATCCTAATAAGCACCCAGGTTATGTCAGAATACCTTGCAAGAGTGAGACTTCTCAAAAATTTGAGCTGTAGGTAAAGCAAGTCACACTGCTACTACACAACAGCAACGAGTGATATTCTTCATGAACAGGATATTACATCAAGTCAAAAGGCCTTCCACATACTAATGTGATATATGAACTTCAATGCCAGTGTGTAGGATCTACATTCCAATGAGTAGTGAATCGTAGTAAACAGCACATCTCTTCTTTGTTCACAACAAATTACTGACCATATCCAGCCAACCTGTTCTTGCAAAACGCAGAACACAGAGTCCAACATCAGATGTGATTCCATCATTGGACAACTGTTGGAGAATTGTCCAATTACAAATAGAGGCCACACATAGATATTGTGGAATTGACTAATACTGAATTATTTCTCACGATATTGTGGGAGGAGAAGTTGACTGGACTGATACAAAACAGACATTTTGCACATTTAAATCAATGATTCTCCTCCCTGAGCAGTAGGTACGGTCAATTTTATAGGGTTACAACAGTGTAATGTTAATTACAAAACATTGCAGTTTCGATTACAGTTAATAGAAAACAATTGCTTGTCCAGTAGTATCCATCAGTGAACAATTGTTACAGGTGGTTTAGCTAATCTGCAGAAATGGGTGCTTATGTCTAGCATCCTGGCTTCAATAGGTCCCTACAGTAATGTTCATTCTTGTCAGGTATGTTGGTGCCACTTCATCTGCATGGACTTTGTGGGGATTGAGTACTTGGGGAGACAGGGAGTGTCCTCGCGTCTTCAGGAATGGCGATACTATTGTGAGGTAGGAAAACCAGTTAGCAGATCATCTAGCAGTGTATTCCTTCAGTCTGGAAACTGCTAGGTAATGTCTCATTTCACTGTTAGTTCCTGAGCTAAATGTGGTCAAGTTGAGGTGCCAGTGGCATTATGGGTAGGCTCTCTTTGGCGAAAGACAGACATGGTTTCCAGGAGCAAGTGGTGGGCAGTCAAAGTGGTTTTCTTTTCCCCCATAACTTGTGCTAAAAAATCTTGAATGTGTCAAGAATTACATGGTGTGGCTCACCTACGTGTGCTAGAAGCTACATATATTCACATGCAGGTCCTATCCTTGGCAAAAGGATGAACATGTTAATGTAACACTACTTCTTAAAAAAAAGGAGGGAAAGAGAAAATGAGGAATTATAGCATGATATTTGTGGTGGGGCAAATGGTGGAGTCAATTATTAGTGATGTAATAGCTCAGCATTTGGAAAGCAGTGACAGAATCGATCCTAGTCAGCATGGATTGACTAAAAGGAAACCATGTTTGACAAATCTTCTGGAATGTTTTGAGGATGTGACCAGCAGAATGGACAAGGGTGAATCAATAGATGTTGTATGTCTGAATTTTCAAGAGGCTTTTGACAAGGTTTCACACAAGAAATTAGTAAGCAAAATTAAAATTCAGGTTATCAGAGGTAATGTATTGACATGAATAGAGAACTGGTTTTAAGACAGAAAACAAAGAGTTGGAATAAATGAGTTATTTTCAGGGTGGTAGGCCGTTAAGAGTGCTGGAACCCCAGCCATTCACAACAATTTGACAGAGGAATTGAATGCAATATCTCCAAATTTACAGACAATACTAAGCTGAGTAGCAGTGTTTGCTGTAAGGAAGATGCTAAGAGGCTGCAGGGTGACTTGGATAGACTGGCTGAGAGGGCAAATACTTGGCAAATGCAATATAATGTGGATAAATGTGAGGTTATCCACTCTGGTGGCAAAACAGGATAGCACATTATTGTCTAAATGGCGGCAGTTTATGAAAAGGTGAGGTGCAACGAGGCCTGGGTGTCAAGGTGGAGCAATTGCTGAAAGTTGGCAGACAGGGCAGCAGGCAGTGAGAAAAGCTAATGGCATGCAGGCCTTCATAGCAAGAGGGTTTGAGTGGAAAAGTAGGGATGGCTTGCTGCAATTATTCAGGGCCTTGGTGAGGCCATATCTTGAGTACTGTGTGCAGGTTTGGTCTTCTAGTCTGAGGAAGGACATTCTTGCTACTGAATGACACCAATGAAGGTTCATCAGACTGATTCCCAGGATGGCATGACTGACATATGAAGAAGGACTGGATCGATTGGGATTCTATTCATCGGAATTTAGAAGAATGAGGGGGGGATCTCATAGAAACATATAAAATCTGGATGGGACAGGACAGGGTTAGATGCGGGAAGAATGTTCTCAATGTTTAGGAAGTCCACTACTAGGACCACAGTCTAAGACTAAGGAGTAAACTATTCAGGACTGAGATGAAGAAGAATTTCTTCACTCAGAGACTTGTGAACCTTTGAAAGTCTTTACCACAGAAAGCTGTTGAGGGCAGTTCATTAGGTACATTCAAAAGAGAGCTGGACATGGCACTTGCTGCGAAGGGATCAAGGGTTATGAAGAGAAAGCGGAAGAGGGTCCTGAAATTGCATGACCAGCCATGGTCAAATAGAATGGTGGTAAGGGCTCGAAGGGCTCAATAGCCTACTTTTGCACCTATTTTTTCTGTTTCTATGTTTCAACTATCATCAGCCAGAAATACCTCGTGGTTGATTCATCTTGGCCTCCTTCTGATGTCCCAACATAACAGGTGCTAGTTTTTAGCCAATTAATTCTGAACACAGAATATCAAGTGGCAGCTAAAGACATTGGATACTGCAAAAGCTATGGCACAGACAACAGTCTATAGAATGAATCAGTGCTCCAGAATAGTCAGACCAAACGCAAAGGAGGATACAAAAGTCAATCATCTCACTCCTCAGGAGTTCCTCAGGTTTGTGTCCTAGGTGCTATATTCAGCTGTTTCATCAATGACCTTCCTTCCATAATAAGCTTAGTAATGGGGATGATCATTAATGATTAAACAATGTTCACAGATTCATGACCCCACCAATAATGAAGTAGTCTGTTGCCATATGTAGCAAGACCTGGATGATATCCAGGTTTGAGATTGTAAGTGGCAAGTAATAATTGTATCACACAATTGCCAGGCAATGACTATCTACAACAAGAGCGAATCTAACTTTTTTGACATTCAATGGCATTACCATCACTGAATATTCCACTACCAACATCCTGGAAGTTACCATTAACCAGAAACAGGACTGGACTAGCCTTCTAAAAACTGCGGCAACAAAAGCAGGTCAGGATTTCTGCCGTCCGTGGAAATGTATATCTACCTACTGTGCTATTCAGAAGAGTGTCCCAAGATTATGTGGGACATGGCGGCACGGTGGCACAGTGGTTAGCACTGCTGCCTCACAGCGCCTGAGACCCGGGTTCAGGCGACTGACTGTGTGGAGTTTGCACGTTCTCCCCGTGTCTGCGTGGGTTTCCTCCGGGTGCTCCGGTTTCCTCCCACAGTCCAAAGATGTGCGGGTCAGATGAATTGGCCATGCTAAATTGCCCGTAGTGTTACGTAAGGGGTAAATGTAGGGGTATGAGTGGGTTGCGCTTTGGCGTGTCAGTGTGGACTTGTTGGGCCGAAGGGCCTGTTTCCACACTGTAAGTAATCTAATCTAATTATGACCCAGCAACAGTGATTTGATATAGTTTGTCAGGATAATATGTAGCTTGAAGGAAATTTGCATTTGGTGGTACTTGCATGTACCTGCTGACATTGCCTTTTGAGGTGGCAGAGATCATTTGTCTCTGATTGACCATTGCTTGTCCACCAACTACAAAGTACAAGTCAGAAATGTGAAGGAATAATCTTCAATTGCTTGGTTGGATACAGTTCCAATAACACTCAGAAAAAAACTTAGCATGACCCAGGTCAAAGGAGCCTGCTTGACTGCCCCATCATCCACGACTATGAACATTCACTCCCTTCACACAATCCCAATACACAATGGCAGCAAATGCATTGCAATGATTCACCAAGACTGCTTCAACAAAATCTTCCAATCCCTTGTTTTCTACCATCTAGAAGAACAAAGGCAGCTGATAGAAATATAAAGTCATACAGCAGGGAAACAGACCTTTCAGTCCAATTCATCTAGACATCACAATCTAACCTCGTACTATTTGGTGGCATTTGGTCTATACTCCTCTCAACCTTTCCTATTCATATACTCATCTTTTAAATGTAGTACTCGAACCCAGCTTCCCCACTTCTTCTGTCAGCTCATTCCATATTACCACCACTCTCTGCCTGAAAATGTTACCCCTCAGGTCTTTTTAAAATCTTTCCTCTCTCACCTTAGACCTAAGCCATCTAATTTTAAACGTCCCCACCCTAGGAAAAAGACCTTGGTTATTCACCCTATCCATGCCTGTCATGATTTTATAAACCTCTATAAAGTCACCCCTCAGCCTCCAAACCTCCAGGGAAAAAAGCCCCAGCTTCTTCAACTTCTCCAGTCCTGGCAACATCCTTGTAAATCCTTTCTACACCCTCTCAAGTTTAACAACATCCTTCCTATAGAAAGTCACCAGAATTGTACGCAGTATTCTAAAAGTGGCCTCACCAACATCCTGTACAGCCACAACATGACATCCCTACTACTATATTCAATGTTCTGGCCAATGAAGGCAAGCATTCCAAACCGCACGCTGCCCTCGAAGCGGCTGCGGGGGGGACGAGACTGTCACACACCTCCTTCTGGAATGTGCCTATGCAGAGGAAGTCTGGAGAGGAATGCAGTGGTATTTGTCGAGGTTCATCCCGAGCAGCGCCGTGACGCGGGACTCCGTGCTCTACGGCCTGTTTCCCGGGACGCACACCAAGACGAATATCAACTGCGCCTGGAGGATCATCAACTCGGTGAAGGACGCTCACTGGGTGGTCCGAAACCTGTTGATCTTCCAGCTGAAGGAGTTGACCCCGACTGAGTGTTGCAGACTGGCACATTCCAAGGTCCAGGACTACGTGTTGAGGGACGCGCTGAAGATTGGGGCAGCTGCCGCCAAGGCACGGTGGGGAAAGACCACCGTTTAACATCTGCCTGTCTAAAGAAGATCAGGGGGCCCATGCAGTCATTTGGGCTCTGCTGACGCCTCAGCCCAATATATGGGCGTAGGAGCGAGAAATGCACAGACCTGCATGTAAAAAGGAAAATTCTAAACTGTGTATGTTAATGTGAACATATGTATGGCATTACCCAATGTACAGTGTATCAAATTATTTTATGAATATTTACGAATAAAGTATATTTTTGAAATAAAAAAAATGCCTTTCCACCTATTCACTCCACCCTCTCCTCTCTGACCTATCACCTTCATCCCCTCCCCCACTCACCTATTGTACTCTATGCTACTTTCTCCCTACCCCCACCCTCCTCTAGCTTATCTCTCCATGCTTCAGGCTCTCTGCCTTTATTCCTGATGAAGGGCTTTTGCCTGAAACGTCGATTTCGCTGCTTCTTGGATGCTGCCTGAACTGCTGTGCTCTTCCAGCACCACTGATCCAGAATCTGGTTTCCAGCATCTGCAGTCATTGTTTTTACCATCTTCACCACCCTGTCAACCTGCAAGTCCATTTTCAAGGAACTATGTACCTTCACCCCTCGGTCTCTTTGTTCGGCTGCACTCTCCAGAGC
Organism: Hemiscyllium ocellatum; assembly: GCF_020745735.1. Classification (NCBI taxonomy): domain Eukaryota; kingdom Metazoa; phylum Chordata; class Chondrichthyes; order Orectolobiformes; family Hemiscylliidae; genus Hemiscyllium; species Hemiscyllium ocellatum. Next base: position 3,407,362 of record NC_083422.1, on the reverse strand, counting down.
CGTAGTATTAACTGTGTATGTTCTGTCCTGGCTTCCCTTACCAAAATGCAGCACCTCACACTAACCTAAATTAAACTCCTTCTGACCTCCTCAACCTATTGGCCCATCTGAATTAGGTACTCTGAGAAAATCTTTTTCGCTGTGCACTACACTAACTATTTTGGTGTCATCTGTAAATGTACTAATTATGCCTTCAATTTGAAAAGCAACCCTCTACCACCACTCTCTATTTCCTACCTTCAAGCCAATTTTGTAGGATGTTGTGAAATTTGAAAGGGTTCAGAAAAGATTTACAAAGTTGTTGCCAGGGTTGAGGATTTGAGTACAGGGAGAGGTTGAATAGGCTGGGGCCGTTTTCTCTGGAGCATCGGTGGCTGTGGGGTGACCTTATAGAGGCTTATAAAATCATGAAGGGCATGGATAGGATAAATAGACAAAGTCTTTTCCCTGGGGTGGGGGAATCCTGAACGAGAGGACATAGGATTAGGGTGAGAAGGGAAAGACATAAAAGAGACCTAAGGTGCAGCTTTTTCACGCAGAGGGTGGTACGTGTATGGAATGTGCTGCCAGAGGATGTGGTGGTGGCTGGTACAATTGCAACATTTAAGAGGCATTTGGAGGGTATATGAATAGGAAGGGTTTGGAAGGATATGGGCCGGGTGCTGGAAGGTGGGACTAGATTGGTTTGGGATATCTGGTCAGCATAAACGAATTGGACCGAAAGATCTGTTTCCATGCTGTGCACCTCTATGACTCTACTTAGCTAGTTCCCCCAGATCCCATGTGATCTAACCAGTCTACCATGTGGAACCTTGTCAATACTTTGTTGAAATTCATTTAGACAAAATCTAACATTCTGCTTCCAATCTTCTTTTGCACTCAATAATTTGTATTTTCAGCCTCTGTTCACACTGTTCGTGTGTGCGGCCCAAGGTCAGTTGCTTCCTGAGCAGCACTAAAATTGCATATCTTGCTGCAGCACTTTTGATTGTTCAGATAAATCAGAATTGTAAGGATAGTGTTAGCACAGAGGTTGATTATTCTCATAGGAGATTCAAGGCTTATGATTAGTGTGCAATAAGTATTTTGGGTTGGCAAGAATATATCTACAACTGAAATATTTAACAATTGGATTGGCTGAGGTACTGAAGCTATTTTTAATTTTAAGCCCAAATTTGGAATGCATTTCCAATTTTATTGAAAGATCACAACTCTACAAATTCCAGTTTGATTTAAATATGCTGGTGTTTATATTCTACCCATTTCTGTGATCATTTCTATTTGAATATTCACTGTCTTGGGGGGAGGGCACACAATTCTTTGATTGAATGGTCTGTAAACGTCTAGATGGGAAATCTTAGCACACAAAAACACCACCAAGTGCTTGCCAGAGTGGATCTTAAATGTCATTTGGGAAAGCAATACTCAGAGAGTTTGTTCCAAGTAAGAATACCCTTACCAGCCTAACCAAAATGGATTGCTCATTAGCACAGTGTAAATTCAGTGTTCCTATGCATTCAGTGAAGATCCATACTCAAGTGTGTGAAAAAAGAAAACACAAGTCCATTCATGAAAACTTGATTCTCCAACCCACTGTTCTTCCACATTGCTTCTGGGGGTTCTGGGTTTACCATTGTGATCACACAATTGGAAATAGATATAGGTGGAGAAATGGCAGAAGGACTTTAATTCACATAACTGTGAGGTGCTGCACTTTGAGACAGCAAATGTTAAGGAAACATACAGTTAATAGTGGGACCCTGAACAGCATTGATGTACAGAGGGATCTTGGGGTTCAAGTCCACAGCTCCCTGAAAGTGGCCAGACAAGTAGATAGGGGGGTAAAGAAGGTGTATGGCATACTTACCTTTATTGATCAGGAACTGTGTGAAAGAGTCAGGATGCCATATTGCAGCTTTATAAGACTTTGATTAGGCCACACTTTGAATATTGCGTTCAGTTCTAGTTGCTACATTACAGGAAGGATGTGGAGGCTTTGGGTAGAATGCAGAAGAGATTTAGCAGGATGCTGCCTGAATTAGAGAGTATGATCAATAAGGAGAGGCAAGAAAAACTCAGGTTGTTTTCTCTTTGGTGATGGAGGTTGAAGCTAGACTTGATAGAAGACTATGAGATGCACAAATAGGGCTGACAGTCAGAATTTTTTCCCAAAGTTGAAATGTCCAATATTAGGAGGCATGCTTTTGAGGCAATAGGGGGGAAAAGTTCAAAGGAGATGTGGGGACAAGTTTTTTTTTACTAAAAGACTGACCAAGGCCAGGCAGAAGGGATCTGTTTAACGTAGCATCATGTTTGGTACAACATTGTGGACCAAAGGGGCCGTTCCTGTGATTCTAGTTATGAAAAATTTCCAAAGAAGAGTGGAACATTAACCCTGTTATTTTCTCTACTGGTGCTATCAGACCAGCTGAGTTTGTCCAGTGCATTCTATTTTTATTAATGCAGGTGAATCCTTCTTTCACTTGACGTTCTCTTTTGACTTTTTACAACAGTACTTATGCATGTTCAATGAAACAAAAGTCCAGCAATAACTTTGTCTAATTTTACAAATCTTCACACTTGTTAGCATTGCTATTCTTGAATTAGCATTTAAGTCAATCAATTAAAACCACCTAGATTGTGGTCTTTTTTTCTAAGTTGACACAAGAACAATAAAACGGTAAAAATGTTCACCTTGGCTTTCGAAAAATGTTGAACAGCTTTTCCCTCCGTCTTTTGTTCCCTGCACTTTCTCAACTTTAACGGTGACTGCACCAATGTTGCTGATTGAATGTTCCACCTGAATAACACGATGCCCCAACCTGTAATAAAATTATATCAGGAGAAAGTGAGGACTGCAGAGGCTGGAGATCACAGTTGAGGGTGTGATGCTCCAAAAACACAGCCAGTCAGGCAGCATCCGAACAGCAGCAGAATCGACGTTTCGGGTGAGCTTTCAACCCTGTGCAAAGCTTCTTCCAAGGATGCCTACCTTGACGAAGTTCTCCTCCTCTCACTACAAGGATCCCAATGAGTCTCTCTCTCACTGTACACCCCAGGCCATCTCCTCTGCCTTCCTGATGAAGGGCTTATGCCCGAAACATCAATTCTCCTGCTCCTCAGATGCTGCCTGACCTGCTGTGCTTTTCCAGCACCACACTCCCAACATAAGATTATATCACAATAGTATCAGTCCATGAAATGTTGACATTAACAAAAACTGTACTAAGAAAATATTCAATCAATGATTTATTTAATCAACCTATGTCTGCTGTTAGATATATGTTATTTATTTCATGTTTATTACAAAAGTCCCCAATCATAGTCATACAGCATTGAAACAGACCCTTCGGTCCAACCAGTCCATGCCGTACATAATCCCAAACTAAAATAGTGCCATCTGCCTGCTCCTGGCCTGTATCCCTCTAAACATTTCTTATTCATGTACTTATCCAAATGCTTTTTAAATGCTGAAACTGTACTCATGTACACGACTTCTTCAGGAAATTCATTCCACACATGACCAACTCTCTGCGTAAAAATGTTGCCTCTCATGCCTTTTTTAAATCTTCTTCTCTCATCTTAAAAATGTACCCCCTAGTCTTGAAATTCCCCACCCTGAGGAACAGCCATCTGCCGTTCTGCTTACCTATACCCCTCATGATTTTATAAACCTCTAAAAAGGTCACCCCTCAACCTCCCTTGCTCCAGTGAAAAAAGTCCCAAAGCATCCAGCCTTTCCCGTAACTCAAACTACCCATTCTTAACAACAACCTGGTACATCTCTACTGAACCCTCTCCAGCTTAATAATAGCCTTCCTCTAACAGGGCAACCAGAACAAGACACAGTACTCCAGAAGAAGTCTCACCAACATCCTGTATAACTTCGACATGATGTCCCAACTCCTGTATCCAAAGGTCTCAGCAATGAAGGCAAGCCTGCTAAATGCCTTCTTAACCACCCTATCTACATGCGACATAAACTTCAAAGAACTATGTATCTAAACCCCTAGGCTTTTGGATCAGTGTAATGTTGGAAAAGCACAACAGGTCAGGCAGCATCCGAGAAGCAGGAAAATCGATGTTTCGAGTGAAAGTCCTTCATCAGGACAATTTTGCCCAAAACATCGATTTTCCTGCTCCTCAGATGCTGCCTGACCTGCTGTGCTTTTCCAGCACCACTCTGATCTAAACTCTAGTTTCCAGCATCTGCAGTCCTCACTTTTGCCTAAACCCTTAGGTCTCTGTCCTACAACACTACCCAAGGTCCTATGTTTAATTGTATAAGTCCTGTCTTTGTTTTATCAAAATGCAATATCTCACACTTATCCAAATTAAACTGTCTGCCACTCCTCGTCATTAAAATAGAGTGATGTCCCAACTGTCACATCTTGCAGATCCTCGGAAAAAATAACCCATTTACACATAAGAGTCATAGAGTCATAGAGATGTACACTTGGAAACAGACCCTTCGGTCCAACCTGTCCATACTGACCAGATATCCCAACCCAATCTAGTTCCACCTGCCAGCATCCAGCCCATATCCTTCCAAACCCTTCTTATTCATATACCCTCCAAATGCCTCTTAAATGTTGCAATCGTACCAGCCATCACCACATCCTCTGGCAGCACATTCCATACACATACCACCCTCTGCATGAAAAAGTTGCCCCTTAGGTCTCTTTTATATCTTTCCCCACTCACCATAAACCTATGCCCTCTAGTTCTGGACTCCCTGACTCAAGGGAAAAGAATTTGTCTATTTATCCTATCCATGCCCCTCATAATTTTGTAAACCTCTATAAGGTCACCCCTCAGCCTCCGATGCTCCAGGGAAAACAGCCCCAGCCTGTTCAGGATTAGAGTGGTGCTGGAAAAGCACAGCAGTTCAGACAGCATCCGAGGAGCAGGACAATCGATGTTTCGGGCAAAAGCCCTTCATCAAGAATAGAGGCAGAGTGCCTGAAAGGTGGAGAGATAAATGAGAGGAGGGTAATAAATGGGGAGAAAGTAGCATACAGTACAATAGGTGAGTGGGGGTGGGGATGAAGGTGATAAGTCAGGGAGGAGGGTGCGGGAAGGTTGCAAAGAGTATAGGTCAGAGAGGGGGTGGAGTGGATAGGTGGAAAGGAAGAAAGACAGGTAGGTCAAGTCATGGGGACAGTGCTGAGCTGGAAGTTTGGAACTGGGTGAGGTGGGGGAAAGGAAAATGAGGAAACTGGTGAAGTCCACATTGATGCCCTGGGGTTGTAATGTTCCGAGGCGGAAGATGAGGCTTTCTTCCTCCAGGCGTCAGGTGGTGAGGGAGCAGCGGTGAAGGAGGCCCAGGACCTCCTTGTCCGTGGCTGAGTGAGAGGGGGAGTTGAAATGTTGGGCCACAGGGCGGTGTAGTTGATTGGTGCAGGTGTCTCAGAGATGTTCCCTAAAGCCCTCTGGTAGGAGGCGTCCAGTCTCCCCAATGTAGACGAGACCGCATTGGGAGCAACGGATACAACAAATGATATTGGTGAATGTGCAGGTAAAACTTTGATGGATGTGGAAGGCTTTGTTGGGGCCTTGGATAGAGGTGAGGGAGGAGGTATGGGCACATGTTTTGCAATTCCTGCGGTGGCAGGGGAAGGTGCCAGGACTGGAGGGTGGGTTGTTGGGGGTGTCGACCTGACCAGGTAATCACTGAGGAAACGGTCTTTGCGGAATGCGGAAACGGGAGTGGAGGGAAATATATCCCTGGTGGTGAGGTCCGTTTGGAGGTGGCAGAAAGGTCGTCGGTTGATTTAGTTTCTGGGACGTTAGGTAGGGTGGAAGGTGAGCACCAGAGGGTTCTGTCCTTGTTACGGTTGGACACCAGGGGGTTCTGTCCTTATTACGGTTGGACACCAGGGGATTCTGTCCTTGTTACATCTTCCGTAAAGACCATTCCCTCCGTGACTACCTGGTCACCATTGCAGTCTGTTTTAAACAAACCTCTTCCACTCACTGAGTGAATGCTCCTCAGTGGTACAGAAGATTATTAAACTGGAGAAAAGGCATGGAATCATGGAAGGATTTAAACACAAGGCTGAGAATTTAATTTAATTGGGGCACAGGAATCCTATGTAGGTCAGTTCAGTGAAAATAATCTTAATGGACAAATAAGTAAATGGTGACATTGTGGTAATATCACTCTTGTCATAATCCAAAGGCCTAGGTTAATGTCATCCCAACCTAACGGTGGCAACTGTACTGATTGTCATAGAATCCCATCCGGTTTTATAACATCTGCTGGGGAAGGAAATTTGCCATCCATGCCTGGTCTGGCCTACATATAATTCCAAATTCATTGTGGTTTACTCTTAATTGCCCTCTGAAATGGCCAGGCAAACTACTCAATTCAAGGTCAAGTAGGGATGGGCAACCAATCCAAAGATGTGCAGGTTAGGTGAACTGGCCAAGCTAAATTGCTTGTAGTTTTAGGTGCATTAGTCAGGGGTGAATGTAGGGAATGGGTCTGGGTGGGTTCCTCTTTGGAGGGTCAGTGTGGACTTGTTGGGCCAAAGGGCCTGTTTTCACACTGTAAGTAATCTAATCTAAAAACTAATAAATCTCCAAATATTTTCACTGCCAGACAATCAAAATTACATTGAACAACTCAATCAAATCTTCAGTGCCAACAAAAACTCAGACTTATTGTGCAATTTAATATATTCTTCTGTTTATAAACTGAAAATTTCAAGTCAAAGTCTTTAAAAGTACCAGAGTTTGACAGATTAAAAACATTGCAAGTTTCCGATTGAATTTAGAATTAATTTAATAATGAGATCAGAGTGATTGAGGTGAATCTACAGATCTATCGAGGGGATGCCAGATAAACACACGAGCGAGAAAGTAATAAGAGAGATGATATGAAAGAATTTGGTGGAGGGTATGAGGAGGCTTGTGGTGAGCATTAACACTAGCATGGAACCAGTGGCATGAATGGCCTGTATGTACAAAGGTTGCACTGTACGCCTGCAATCATAGAATCCTTACATGGTAACAGGCCCTTCGGCCCAACAAATGTGTTTACAATGCAAAATAATGTTGTAAAGAAGGATTAAGCTCCACAAACATACAGCAATTGAAGTTTTCTTTTCCGAAAGAAGATAAAACTGGACCCACAATATTGTCAGTTCACGTTAACAGCTATCAACTCGCCAAGATTTCCTTATTTTCCAGGGTCACTGTTCTGAAATTGTCAGAAGGACGAATGAATAACCACACCGCGAATACACCACATGGAAGGCTCTGGAACATTTACACCTGAATTTAAACCAGACGGGGTGTATTTTTTTCGGACAGAATGAGGCGGGTTGGACAGCTGCCGTTCACTCGATGAATTGGGCTGAGAACCCGCAACAGCCCCGGCAGCGTCGAGAGCATCTCTCCGTCCCGCGCCAAATTCAAACCGGGAGGCGGTTAGAGAATGGCCGCGTGCTGCCACACGAGCTGGCCGTGTAAGGCTCACTGCAGGCCACACACAGCAACAAGAAAACTGCAAGACCAAAGCAGAGCCAAGCAGCATACAGCCAGCTAAAGGAAATAAGGCAGGGTTTATTTTCTGCAAATATGAACACGCCTATGCCAAATCACTGTACCTCAGGCAATCACTGTGTAGAATGTGCAATCCTCCTGTGGAAGCCCAAAATGCTGGATATAGAGATTGCTGTCAAAATGAACTTCGATTCATGGACGGCAGAAGATTCTGGCCAACTTTGCTGCATGGGATTAGAAGAGTTTGGTGATTGTTTTTGACTGGCACAGATTCGATGTTGTGAAGGTTCATTTTCTGTGTTGTAGACCACTATGACTCTAATATATCAATGCTATCAGTCTGGCACCAATTATGTCCTCTCTACAAAAGAAATAGTCATCCAGTGTTTTTTTAACTTGCATTAGCTGTTACATCTGAAAATGGCACAGATGAAGAGGCTTAAAAAAATTCAAATTCTGGTAATCAATTTATAACATTTTGCTCTATCATTTTTAAAATTATTTCAGGCCCTGTGGATGTCACTGCCTAAGCCAACATTTATTGTCCATTCTGAATAGCCCTTGAAGATCCTTCTTACGTCTTTGCCGACCTTAGGCTGTATGGACATCCACAGTGTTGTTGAGAAGCAAGTTCAAGAATTTTGACTAACTCCAAATCATGTGACAGAATGGTGATGTTCCAAGACAGAATGGTGTGTCTTTTGGAGGAGAACATACAAGTGTTGATGTTTCCATGCTTCTGCTCCCCTTATCTTTCTGGGGGTCGTGGGTTTGGAAGGTTCAGCCTAAAAGATTTTGATGAGTTGTTGCAGTACACACAACAACTTGTAGATGGTACACACTGCTGCCACTGTGTTAGGGATAAAGGGAGTGCATACTGAAGGTGTTAGGCTGCCATCAAGTAGACTGCTTTGTCCTGGACGGTGTCAAGCTTCTTGAATGGTGTTGTAGCTGTACACCTCAAGGCAAGTGGGGAATATTCCATCTTTCACCTTGTCGATACTAGCTGCACAGTGGGAAGCCAGGATATGAATTATCACTGCACAATTCATTGCCTCCTGCTTTTGCAGACACCATTCTCTTATTAGAGTAGATTAGATTAGATTCCCTACAGCGCGGAAACAGGCCCTTCGGCCCAACAAGTCCACATTACCCTCAGAAGAGTAATTCATCCAGACCCATTCCCCTACTCCCTACTAATGCACCTATCATTATGGGCAATTTAGCATGGCCAATTTGCCTGACCTGCACATCTTGGGACTGTGGGAGGAAATCGGAACACCTGTATTGGTTAGTTGAACTCAGTTTCTGTTGAATAGTATGCCCAGGACGTTTAGAGTCAAGATCAGAGTGGTGCTGGAAAAGCACAGCAAGTCAGGCAGCATCCGAGGAGCAGGAAAGTCGATGTTTCGGGCAAAAGCCCTTCATCAGGAATGCCTTGGATGTTTATATTGGGGGATTCAACAATGATAATACCATTCAATATCAAAGGGCAGTGTTTGGATTCTGTCTTGTTGATGATGGTCATTGCCTGGTAACGTGTGCAGATAGAATGTTGTCTAGGTCTTGATGGTTTTGACAAGACCAAGACAAATCCATCATGCATTATTTTAAGAACCTGAGAAATGCTGAATGAAGCTTAACATCCCCATTGCTCACCTAATGATGCAGAAAATGCCACTGACAAAGCAGCTTTATGTGATGGAAGAACTTACAGAATGACGCTTGGCTGTTTGGTTGTGTTTTGAACAGATCTTCATTGGCTTTTGAGGTATTGTATTATAGGTCTCTTCCCTAGCCCACTCACAAGCGCTTTATATTTATTCATTCATAACTCCTTTACTAATCCACTCACCAGCAAACACCACATTTCCCATTTTATTCATTCATACCTCCTACTATAACACAGTTTCATTCATTCATAAAACCATGGTTTCATTGTACATTTTATTATTGCATGATAGACTAAAACTGAAGCAATACTTCCAAACTGATTACTGCTCCTTCACACCTCCAACCCTTATCAGACCTATTTATATCAAAGGCTACCTCTGAATAAATATCAAAGACTACTAACCTATGCAGAACAATACCATCCCTGCCATCATGTCTCCATGACTTCCCAAAACATTGGAAAAATTATAATATTAATCAGCCCTTACCAACCTTCTCTCCAACCTGAATAGATTACAGAACACTATACATTTTCCCCAAATAGTATATACTTGTTAAATACCTTTTAACTGGACCATTAGCCCTTTAAGAAACTAACTGTCAAAACAGCACTTCATTGAAAATGCATATATGAATGAAACTCACACCAGCAAATAGTAAATAAGTCTCATAATCCAGCTGCAGTAATCAGTTTAAAATCCTCTATTCTTTTATTAAGTACAAGTGCAATTTATAACTTAATTAGAACATATAGGCCAAGTATTTTTTCTAACTAACATTTACTAACTTAAAAGACAAAAGAACGAACACATCCTAATTATGCAAGCAGACCAAGCAGACATTCTTAATCCGACCAGGAATGGCAGCCAGCACTTAGCACATGCTTTAACCCATCTCCCAGGACAGAAGCCCCTCAAATCTTTTTGTACTATAGATAAACAATGTAACACCATAGTAATGGAATTTTAATTTATTTAAGAACTGTGTACAGTATAAAGAAGCTGTAGTAAGAACTGTATTTTGGGATTGTATTGCCGCCTTAAACTTGTGCAACTGCAGTTGCTGAATAAAGAGGACATTTTCGCCACTCATCCATTTCTGTCATTATTTGAACACAATCCCACAGCAATCATGTCCTAGGGTGGGCATTGAAACCAGAGCTTCTGGCTTTGAGTACCACAAGACCTCCCCATTGAAAAGAACAAGGCAGGAATATCGTAGGAAGACCGTAATCTGCACTAGCATTACCTGTATCACATTTATTTTCATTTTCACTAGGCATAACATAACACAACCAAATAAGATTGAATATCATCTCCAAATCCATCCAACACACATCAATTTCAGGCAATAAGAGTGGGAGAAATTCTTGGTGAGCCAGATATTAGAAGCAATAGTATAGTCTGTGCCATCACCAATCTTAGCTCCAGTTTACAGCTTTCATATAAAATGAATATTGTCACAGTCGCTCAGATTCCTTGAGTAACACACGACCATCACGTTCTCAATGATGAAAGTTGCACAGTTGTGAGGGAAGTTATTAAGTTGCTGCAGTACATCCTCTACATCTTACTTATATATTGTTTAGCTGCCAAATAGGGTGGACAAATTGATATTATTAGAGCTGAAGAACTACAGACATCTCCTATAGCAGGCAGCAGAATGAAGGATCAACACCTCTAACTGAATAACAAATGTCATAGTACAGTTGTACACAAGTTACAGTGATATGTGAGAATAGTGACATACCATAAAAGCAGATCCAATAGAAGAGACTACATGTAGCAACAGACGTTTAGTTTCCTCAATGTTATTGTGGTCAAAACCGTTCAAACAAAAAACATGACAGAGAAAGTAAAAGTTGTGAGAGGTTTTCTTAGATGTCTGGAATGCTTAAATCCTTAGACCTGTATCTAGATTGGAGAGCAGCAGCTATTAACTTCTACTCCTGGCCTCACCAAATCATTCAGAATTGACATTGGACAGGTGTTTGTGCTGATGTGGCTGAACTTTGAGGACCCACCACAGGAGAGGTAAGAATCATAGTGCTGGATGACTGAGGGGTTGCTGGCAGACATCCCGAAAGTACAATAAATCAGTCTGATTAGTTCTAATTAAAGGAGGTCCAATTGGAATATGTGTGGGATTACAGAACTTTCAGGCTCATCCTGCGCAAATTTCCAGTCTGAGACATCTTGATGGGCATCGATTCTTTGGGTTCTACAAATAGCAATGTAAGATTGGTGAGAGAGCCAAAGGAAAGCCCTGCCGTTTTTTTCTACTTGACCTCAGGGACCTCATGTCATAGAGTCATAGAGACGTGCAGCACAGAAACAGACCCTTTGGTCCAACTCGTCCATGCTGACCAGTTATCTCAACCAAAACTATTTGCCAGGACTTGGCCCATATCCTTCTAAACACTTCCTATTCATATATCGATCCAGATGCGTTTTAAATGTTGCAATTGTAACAGCCTCCACCATTTCCTCTGGCAGCTCATTCCATACATGTGAAAAAGTTGCCTCTCAGGTCCCTTTTGTATCTTTCCCCTCTCACCCTAAACTTATGCCCTCTAGTTCTGGACCCCTTCACCCCAGGGAAAAGACTTTGCCTATTTACCTTTCTGTGCCCCTCATGAATTTATAAACTTCTATAAGGTCACCCCTCAGCCTCCAATGCTCCAGAGAAAACAGCCGCAGCCTATTCAGTCTCTCCCTATAGCTCAAATCCTCCAACCCTGGCAACATCCTTATAAATCTTTTCTGAACCCTTTCAAGTTTCACAACATGCTTCCAATAGGATATCCTGTCTTTATTAAGGGCATATTGTTAATTGGACGAATTTTCTTTATTGAAAAGGTACTTGGGAACAAAGTGTTAGTAAATATGATTGGCCATTTAGTTGCATGGTCATATTTAATAAATCTCCTAGTTTAAATGAAGGAAATTGTGTTGGTCTGTTTAACTGATTGTAGAAGAATGACAAAAAAGGACAATGGAACACAGTTTAGACTGATAAATTAAGGATTGGAAGTAAAGAGATAAAAAATAAATGAAACAGAGACTAACACTAGCTATCACATAATTACTGAGATTAGGTTACATCAGAAAAGTAATTGTTTCAGAGGACATTTTAATTTAAAAGAGAGGCAGATGCAACAAAATATCAATCAGCAGGAAAGGAATTAATTTGCTCTGTATTATCAACACAACCTGCTGAATCCAAATGAAATTTCCCAGCAGCTTTAAGATTCAAGAGATTATTAACTCAGGATGAAACTGGTAATATCACAATTTATTCAGGAACATAATCAATACCGACACTTAGAAAGTGACCATTTGTCAACTCTCTGCCTCAGTAATCCAAACTAAGACCGTTGTCTGTCTCTATTGACTCTTATGTTTCAAATGTTTATCCAAATTTCCTCTAAAATGAACAGTATACTTTTCCTCAACTGTAATAACTCCAGAGAGGCCGGTATCCCGTCATCAAGTCACCCCTTATTTACATGTTGAGAGTACACGACTCTCGTTCAGCTCCCTCAAAGCCAACTTTCAGAGTGAAAGAATGTCTAACAGTATATCAACTATTCCATTTAGGGAAGCATTCCGTGTTCCAATAAATATTTGTGTAAATAAACTTTTCTTAACCTCTCTTAGCAACTCCAATGTGATGAATTTTCAGTGATCATTTTAATTGTTTAAACCCAGCCGGTGATTCACCAAGCAGAAAAATAGTCTTTCCCTTATAAATTGAGCAACATCTACTCTGTTTTAGGAGGCTGTCAGTTCAGGTTTCATTCCAAAGAAGAGCATGAGATCTAAGCTGACAAAGCACTGCAGTAATAAGGGAGAACTGCAGTGCCAGAGCTCCTACTTACAAATGAGATATTTAATTGAGATTCGATCTGCTCTACTAGTTGAGTGTTAAAGATTTCTAATGCAAATTGAAGAAGGGCAGGAGGGTTCCAAGGCCAGTATGTATCAATATATGCATCTGTACACTTTTTAGAACTGCCCCCATAGCCACTCCCTGTTCCTTCTGCCTGATTGCATCACCTCGCATTTCTTTCTGTTAAATTCCACCAGCCCTTGTCTGCCTATTCTGTCCAATTCTCATTCAAGTTATATCATCTTCATTGTCAGTAACAATTCGAAATTTGGAAACATTAGCAAATTCAGTAGTGTCACTCTGTATTCCAAATTCCAAGTCAACTTAAAGAGGTAAATTTTCCATAACACGATGGTTGTGTTCTTGTGCAACCCTGGGTTATAGAAAAATTGTGTTTTAGAAACCATGCTTAAAGTGTTGGCAATGTAATTGTGTTACAGCCAAAACACTTTTTAAAAGTTTGCACTTTAGAAACATTGTTCTCAATTCATCAATCACATTACAACGAATTTGCATTAATGAAAGACGCATTATAAGAGAATGACCTGTATAGCAATAAGCACTGGCCTTGAAAATTAACTATTTGACACAAAGCTTTCCTTAAGCCATTTATTTAATCTAAATTGACGTTGACCTTAATACTCGATAAGCCACAATTTTTATTAATGTGAAAATCCTATAAATTCTCTTCAGCAACTTTCTCCAGTACTTCTTCAAGAAATTCAGTCAGATAAATTAAGCATGATATGCCAAATTCAGATCTGTGCTGGATTCCATCTCTTCCAATGCCTGTTAATTTTCTCCTTAGAATTGTTTCTAAAAACTTAACCAACTCCAGTGTGAAGCTGACCAGCCTGTATTTTCTAAGTATATCCTTTCACCCTTTCATGAATAAGGGCATTTTCCAAATATCTGGCACTTCCTCCAGGGAAGATTGGAAGAATATGGCAAACTTTTCTACTTATGTGCCCAATTCAACCATCAACCTGGGATACAAGTCATCTGGACCAGATTTACCCTGACAGGTACACTCTTAGTGTAGGACCAGTATTTAAGAATTGATTGGAAGAACAAGGAGATGCAGAATCAATTTGACATCGTTCAGGAGGGTATCACAGTATTTTCATGTTGGGATGAATGGCCTCTTTCTATGTAATAACCAATGCAAGGTAGTCTCCTTATCTAAAGATATGACTTGGAGGAGCCGGTGTTGAACTGGGAAAGACAAAGTTAAAAATCACACAACACCAGGTAATAGTCCAACAGGTTTACTTGGAAGCACCGGCTTTTGGAGCACTGCTCCTTCATCAGGTGGTTGATGAGGTCCGAAAGCTAGTGCTACCAAATAAACCTATTGGACTATTACCTGGTGTTGTGTGATTTTTAACTTTATCTAAAGATAGATATACTGGATGTCGAAGCAGTTTGGTAAAGGTTCACTAGGTTGATCTCAGGTAACAACAGGCTTTCTTATGAGGAGAGGTTGGTCCTGTGCTCTTTGGAGTTTGGAAGAATGGGAGGCGAGTTTAATGATACATTCTTAGGGAACTTGACAGGGTAGATGCAGGAGAGCCTTGGACAAGAAGGCATAGTCTAAAAATAAGGAATCACCCATTTAAGACAGAGATGAGAGGGATTTTATTTTCTCTGATTTTAGTTAATCTGTGAAATTTTTTACTGTAGAGTGCTGTGAAGGCTGGCTTGTTAAATATATTCAACTGAAATATATCTGAAGTAGTCAGATTTTTAATCAGTAAGGGACTCAAGAATTATAGGGATAAGGTCAGAAAATGGTGTGGAAGATGATTTCAGATCTGCCATAATTTCACTGAATGTTGAAGCAGATTCGATTGACCAAATGGACCACTCCTCCATTTTCATTCCACTGATATTTTGTCAATATCCTTTTCCTAAGTAAAAACTGATTCAAATCACTCAGTGAGGTTTCTAGCATTACCCTATGTTCCATACTTATGGAGCCTTCTATGTGTGCCTCTCACTGCTCACTATTTTCATGTCCATAAAGCATTTTGGATTAATTTTATGTTAACTGCCATTCTATCCTCATCTTCTCTCTTAGTATTATTTTTCTCTTTACCTCTTCTTTCAATTTTTTTTGTTCTTATGCTGGCTCTCACTTGAAAAATTTACATGAGTGCATTACTGTCATCATCATCATCGTCACCTGAAGGCAGGTACTTAACTTAGGGTACTCTCCATATCTCCCCCGTGCTGTTCTTCCCATTTACTAACTTCCTTTACTTTTCAAACCTGTCAACATTGATATTCTTTTAAGTCCTCTTCCTCTTTTTCCTTGAAATTGGCTCTCCATAAGATTCTGCAAGTCTTTTTCCTCTTTAAATGTGCCCTACTCAATCTCTCTGCCTTTGCTTAATTATGTTCAACAAATTTCTTTATTCATTCACTATACATAGGGGCATGGATAGGGTGAATATAGAATAGATATAATGAATAGCCAAGGCCCTTTCCCCAGGGTAGAGGAGTCCAAAACTAGAGGGCAAAGGTTTAAGGTGAGAGAGGAAAGATTTAAAAGGAACCTGAGGAGCAACTTTTGCATGCAGAGGGTGGCGCGTGTATGGAAGAAGCTGCCAGAGGAGATGGTGGAGACTGAGACAATTACAATATTTAAATCTCTGTAACTAAAAGACATCTGGATGGGTACATGAATATGACGGGGTTTAGAGGGATATGGGCCAAATGTTGGCAAATGGGACTAGATTAATTTAGGATATGTAGTCTGCATGGATGAGTTGGAGCAAAGGGTCTGTTTCCATGCTGTACAAATCTATGACTATGACTTTATCATTTGTTACTTTTCAGTCCAGATATTTGATGCATTGTCTTCCAAACCCACAGTACAAACCTACTTAGCAAGTTGGGCTCAAAAGTCTGTAAAGTTCAATTCTCAAATCCATATAAAAACAAACTTCCAATCAAGCTCTATCCTACTCATGTGTTGACTTGTTTATTCAGTTTTCTGGCTAACAAAGGTTTCTTCATCCCGTCTTCCACCTACGTGTGTTATAATTCCTACATATTTGAATTATTTCACCTGTTCTAGTGAAATAGTTTCTTCTTTCTTTGAATATATGAATATTTCTTGCTGATGTTAAGGTATGCATCACTTTGGTTTTGTCAATATTAGCATGCATTCCAAAGTTCCTGCTCATTGTTCCCAGTATATCTGCTATTCTTATAATCACACACACTTCCGCATAGACATTGAAGAGGACAGATGATAAACATCATCATTGTCACACATCTATATCAATTGCTTTCCCATTGGCTGTTCTCACTGTTACTGTGTCCTATGGATGTATTTCTGATTAGTCCTCTAAATCTCCGGTCTATTCCGATATCAAGATATTTTAATCTAGTCAAACTGACGGAATGCTTTTGCATCTAAAGTAAAATGCGGCATGGTGGCTTAATAGTTAGCACTGCTGCCTCGCAGCGCCAGTGACCTGGGTTTAGTTTCACCCTCGAGCAACCATCTGTGTTGAGTTTGCACATTCTCCCCTGTGTCTGCATGGATTTCCTCTAGGTGCTCCAGTTTCCTCCCACAGTCCAAATATTTGCAAATTAGGTGGATTGGTCAACCTAGATTCCCCCTTAAGTCCAGGGATGTGCAAGCTACATGGATTAGCCATGGGAAATTGCAGGGTTACGGGGTATGGTGGGGTGGGTCTGGGTGGGATGCTCTTTGGAGGGTAGGTGTGGACTTGATGGACCAAATGGCCTCCTTCCACACTGTAGGGATTTTATGATTCTATGAAAACATAATTCTCATTCAAACTTGAACCATTAATCCTACAAAGCTGTTTGCTTCTCTTGTCCTCATTACCACCTGGAATCCAAACCAGTCGATTCCAATGTAACCTTTCCACTCTGACTTAGAAGAACTCTAAACAGACTTCAGGGTATGGCAATCATTCGTATAAAGTCAGAACATTCCCATGCCTTTAACTTCTTACTTAGTGTGACCATTATTGTTCTATATGCAATTCTCTGGTCATTCTCCTGTTCAAGAAATGTTTTTTGCATACTTTAATAAACACTGATATAAAGTTTGCTCCCTTTTAATCAATTCTAAGGTATTTCATTGATTCTAGCTGCTTTTCCAATTTTCATCTAATTTATTGCAAGTCTTATCTCACTTTCTGGTCCAATTAAGTCTATATCAACATTATTCTCTGCCACTGCAATCATTTTAGGTTTTTCATTTTTCTGTATAAATTTCTTCAATGTGCTTCTTCCATCTTATTTTATCAGGATTTGTTATTAAAACACCTCCTTACTCACTTTTGCTGTTTTTTTGTCTTTAAACTAAGTGCCACTAACTTCCTTTGCTTTTTTATCCTTCCTAGTCAATCTAGTTCTTCAAGTATATCGCACTGTCCTTTTAATTTTTATCCTCTTGCTTTATTCCACTTCTCAAACCTTAAATGCCTAGATTTCAGCTTGTCATCCAACATTTTGATATTCTTCCATTTTCTCAATTATCCATGATTTCAGTCGAGAAGGATCTCCAGTTTCAGCAGATCTGAGTTTATGTTGACTCCTGTCTGGGCCTTTGCATTAAGCTTGCTTCAAAAAAAATTCCAGTTGAAATCTTTCTATTTTGCCAAGCTTTTCCATGTACATTATCGTACATAATGATGGAACAGCCATGTCCCTGTTATTCTGAATCCCTGCCTGCTGTGAACAAGAGTAACTGTTTTAGTAACTGTGGGTGGCACAGTGGCATTTGTAGGTGGCACAGTGGTTAGCACTGCTGCCTCAGAGTGCCCGGGTTCAATTCCTGCCTCAGGCGACTGACTGTGTGGAGTTTGTACGTTCTCCCCGTGTCTAGTTCTGGATACCCTTACACTGGGGCAAAGACTTTGTCTATTTACCCTATCCATGCCTTTTTGATTTTATAAACCTTTATAAAGGGTCCAACAGCCCCAGCCTGTTCAGCCTCTCCCTCTTGCTCAAACCTTCCAATCCTGGCACATCCTTGTAAATCTTTTCTCAACCCTTCCAAGTTTCGGACAGCACGGTGCCTCACAGCGCCAGAGCCCCAGGTTCGATTCCAGCCTTTGGTGACTGTCTGTGTGGAGTTTGCACATTCTCCCCGTGTCTGCATGGGTTTCCTCCGGGTGCTCCGGTTTCCTCCCACAGTCCAAAGATGTGCGGGTCAGGTGAATTGGCCATGCTAAATTGCCCGTAGTGTTAGGTAAGGGGTAAATGTAGAGGTAGGGGTATGGGTGGGCTGCGCTTCGGCGGGTCGGTGTGGACTTGTTGGGCCGAAGGGCCTGTTTCCACACTGTAACTAATCTAATCTAATCTAGTCCATGATCATGTGATCATACTTATATCTTCTAGCCTTCTCCAACATCTCCTGTAACAATCACAAACTTCTTTACCCTCCCTTGTCAATTAATTTTTCAAGTATGTCATATATTTCATCAACTTGCTCATCTGGATGTTTGCTTGTGGGCATGATGTGAATAATGATAATGTCTTTGGTCTTCTAAGCGCAGGAAATTGGACTTGAGGAATGTTAGATCAGCCATGAATGGCAGAACAAGCTCAAGAGCCAAATGGCCTACTCCTGTTCCTATTTCTTCTGGTCTTCTTATGAAGTTATTGTCCACCTATTGCCCCTTTAGCATCAGATATTCTGACTCACATTTCACTCATACTTCTGGCAGCTTCCTTGTCTAGTATTGCTGCTACTCCCTGTTTCATTTCTTCTACATTCAACAGTAATATCAATCTGATTTAAATCGTTGCTCTGAACAATCTGGTATGAGTTTTACATTGATTTATAACCCAGAGACCATTTCATACTTTGAAATAAAATTGAACAGGTGCCAGACTTCTTTGATTGAAACACCTTTGAACCTTTGAAGGAAAAGGGATAGATGGGTGGGCCTCTGATCAGGGAGTTCAAAGGTTGCATTGTATTGAACTTTGTAGAATTTGTTTTTTCAGTTGTATAATGTAATTTTATTTTGCCTGCACAAATGAGTTCAAACCTCATGGATGAATTTAGCTCAGCAGGCGTTGTTGACTCAACTCTGAAGGAAACTGTGTAATTTGATATTTTATGAACAAATAAAGCGTCATAGAGTCCTACAGCATGGAGACAGGCACTTTGGCCCAAAGTGGTCTGTGCCATTTTAAAAAAGAATAGAGGGATTATCTGTTTTGAATGATTTTCAACGGCTATACATTTATTTTAACAGATTAATGTGCCCTTCTGAAAAGGGACTTCTTTCAACTGGAATTTCACTGATGAATTGTTTTTTTTAAATCGCTTCTTATCTGGATCATGGGTTTTATACATAGTAACTGCTAGATGAGTGAAAATGGAGGATGGGTAGGATGGAGGCTGAGATGGGGTGAGGTCCAGGGGGCTAAGCAACCTTGCCAAAACCTTAATCGGTGATTCAATGAACTACCAGCTTTAGCATCAGCCTGTCTCCATGCCCTCCTTGAACCTGCTTTAGGCAGAAGAATTGAGTCCAGTACATCCCTCTGGAAGACAAAAATGCCAGGTGAATGGATTAATTTTCAGAAATCACAATGCGACTTTAGGAAATGATTTAAATCATGCATCCTGAATCCAAAGGAAAAGATTTGGCATTATATGCAGATTTGAATGTGAGGGTTCAAGTGTGGTTTCATTGAGGGTTTGAGTGAACGTTTTTTGTGCTGGTTTGACTATAGGATTCAGTGTGCATTTATGCATTAGTTTGTGTGAAGGTGTTTGTGAGGTTTTAAGTCTAGGTTTCAGTGTGAGGTTGTTTAGGAGTTTGAGTGTGGATTTAAGTCAGGCTGTGTGTGTGAATTTATGTGAGGGTTCCAGAGTGGATTTAAGTGTAGTTTCTATCACGGTTTGTGTCTGTGTCTGAATGTGGTTTTGAGTAAGAGTATGAGTGAGAGTTTGAGTGCAGGTGTATATTTGTGAAAGACATTTTCTGAGTGTTTCAGTGAAAATTTGTGTAAGGGAGTTTGTGAGTGGTTTTGTAAGTGTTTAGTGAGGGTTTGTAAAATGGATTTTGTGAGGGATTGTGTGAAAGATTAGGTGTGCTTTTGTATAAGGGTTAGAGTGAGGATTTGTACACAGATATTTGTGAGGATTTGTGAGAGGAATTGTTTGCAGGTTTGCATCAGGGTTTTTGTGAGGATTTTTGTATGAGTCAGAATGTGGGTTTGTTTAAGCATGTTTGTGAGTGTTTGAATGTGATTTTGAATTTAATTCTATTCTCCCCTCACCACTTGGCTATCTGTTCCATCTTCTCTACAGTTATTAAATCAGGTTTTGTAGTTCCAAGGCTCCATGAAATATGAGGCATTATTATATGCATTAAGTTTAGAATTCATTTAAATCGACTGATTTTCTGTTGAATAGTTTTGGCAGGGGAATCCTGATTAGATAAAACAAAACAGTGCACAGTAAGAATGAGCCTTTGTGAAGGCTGCTAGAAATGATGCAAGCATGAGATTGAGTAGGCTGTGAGTTTGGATTAATCAGTACATTTTAAATATTCTTTCCTAACTTTAGATTTGATGCAAAGCCTCAAAGAGATTCCTCACATCAGGAATCTGGTTCTCAAGGGACAACTGCCCAGTTTGTTGCATGATCTGAATAAAGTATAATATGGGAAAATGCAAAGTTGTTTATGTTGGAACGTGAACAAAAGAACAGAATATTATTTAAATGGAGAGAAACTGCAGAAAGCTGCAATGAGCAAGGTACTTGGGGTTACTTCTGCATGAAACACAGAAAGCTAGCACACAGGTGCAGCAGCTCGCCAGGAAGACTGTTTGTCTATAGAATCCCTGCAGTGCAGAAGCAAGCCATTTGGCCATCGAGTCCACACTGAGCCTCCAAAGAGCACCCCACCCAGACCCAGCTCCCTACCCACTCCCTGGGACCCTGCATTTCCCATGGCTAACCCACACATCCCTGGACACAATGAGGAATTCAAACATGGTCAATCCACTAATCTATACATCTTTGGACTGTAGGACGAAACCAGAGCAGCCAAAGGAAACACATGTAGACATGGGGAAATTGTGCAAACTCCACCTGAGGGTGAAAGCAAACCCAGGTTTCCTGGCACTGTGAGGCAGCAATGCTAACTATTGAGTTACAATGCTGCTGTTGAGTGTTGGCCCTTTGCCGGAAACGTCGATTTTCCTGCTCCTCGGATGCTGCCTGACCTGCTGTGCTTTTCCAACACCACTCAAATGTTGACTCTGATTTCCAGCATCTGCAGTCCTTGTTTTGACCCAGTTAATTTTAACCCTATTGCGAATCCTCTTGCAAGGATGCCTGCCTTGAAGAAGTTTTCCTCCTCTCTCTACAAGAATCTCAGTGAGTCTCTCTCTCTCTCACTGCAACCCCCAAGTCATCTCCTCTGCCCTGCCTCTCTGACCTATCGCCTTCAACCCCACCCCCATTCACCCATTGTAGTCTTTGCTACCTTCCCCCACCCTCCTCTCTGACCTATCACCTCCATCCCCACCTCCATTCACCTATTGTACTCAATGCTACTTTCTCCCCACTCCCACCCCCCTCTCATTCATCTCTCCACTCTGCAAGCACCCTGCCTCTATTCCTGATGAAGGGCATTTGCCCGAAACGTCGACTTTCCTGCTCCTTGGATGCTGCTGTGTTTTTCCAGCAGCTGTGTTTTTCCAGCACCACTCTAATGTAGACTCTGATTTCCAGCATCTGCAGTCATTGTTTTTACCCTGTTGGCCATTATTTCAAGGGGTTGAGGTATAACAATAGGGAAGTCTTACTGCAACTGTTTGAGATGCTGGTGAGGTCATTTCTGGAGTACTGTAAGTAGATTTAGTCCTCTTATATAAGAAAGATATAATTTCATTGCAGGCGATTCAGAGAAGGTTCACTAGGATGATCCTTAGTATGGAGAGATCGTCTTATGACTAAAGATTAAGCAGGTTGAGGCTCTACTCACTGAAATTTAAAAGAATGAGAGGTAATCTCATTGAAACATACAGGATTCTTTAAGGAGCATGACAGGGTAAATGCTGAGAGGATGTTTCCCCTCATGAAAGAATCTAGGACCAGAGGGCATAGTCTCAGAATAAAGGGGTGCCAATTTAAGACTGAGATGAGGAGGAATTCCTCTCTCATAGGTTTGAGAGTCTTTAGAACTCCTTGCCACAGAGAGCTATGGGGTCAGAGTCCCTGTGTATATTCAAGGTTGAGATAATTAGAACCTTGATTAGTGAGGGAATCAAGGATTACGGGATAAAGCGGGAGAGTGGGCACGATAAATTTTGGATCAGCTGTGAACCTATCGAAAGGTGAAGCAGGCTCATGGAGCTAAATAGTCTACTCTTACTCCTATTTCTTATGCCAGATAATGTGCACATTGACAAATGAAGTCCTTTTCTATTGATGGAGCCAGTCATATTTGATATGGCCTTCTCAGTATGATGTGTCTTCAGTCTATAGTGCCCTGCACCTGGGTTTTGCCGGCTATGTTGGCAAAACCTCTGCCCAGGTTGCATTCTCACAGGAAATGGGATTAAGTGCTGTGATTTTGGCACGAATTGCATCGGGATCAGTCTTGATACATTTGTGGATCGAGGATGAGGAAGCAAACAGCTGTATAAACAAACAGTGCAGTTGTCATCTTGACAGCCTGGAAGATAGAAAGGCCACTGTCCACCTTCAGATCACAGGTCTCACTCCACTGTCCTAAGATGGTGCCCTGGGGTATACTTAATCCAGAGGAAATAGCAATGAAGATGATAAACTTTGGTCCTCAAATACATCCTCTGCATCCTAAGGGAACCTTCAATTGTAACTTCTTCATGTGGAGACTGTTCACAGCCTCCGGAGGTTGCTGCTAATACTGGACTTGCTAGCATATTTGTTTGTTCTCAATTTCTCTGTGGCTTTGTTGCACTTTGGCCACTGCAGAGATAACCCTGTTTGGCTGGTTCCATTGGTCACTATCCCAATGAACCCATTTGGGGAATATCATAAACAGAACATGTAATGTTCTGACTGCACAGTAATGTATGCAGTCAATATTCACATGCAAATGACAGTTTAGCATGGTCCTTGATACAGTGGGACTTGGAGGAATCCAACAAGGAAAGCTATGGAATATCAATACATGAACCTTTGACACAGAGGACCTTATTCTTATGTATGCAAAACAAACCATGGCATGTAAATACAACAGGAAATGGTTAATTAGGTAAGATTGCCCTGACTCTTACATCAGCCATTTTGATGAATACTGATTGTACAACGTGAAATGAAATCAAATTCATGCCCTTGTGCAGTCCATGAGGTCTTGAATTAGACCTTTATAAATTGTGGCCTGCAGGTGACAATTATAACTTCACTGTGAGACGTCTGCTTCACAGAAGTGACTATGACCAATCTGTAACAATCAATGACATGTTCACAATTGCAGAAAAAGTGACATTTTGTCAAAGATCTTCAACTTGTAATCATCAGGACGTTTTGCAAGAATATAACTTCAAGGGGAAAACAAACATTTTTACTGAATAAGAGGAAAATGCTGATTGGTCGGCAAGTGAAATTTGGTAGAGACATAATGATGGAGAATACAACCATTTATGCTGACTGACAGTTAACTGCCAAACTTTGTTAAAATTTTAAACCACATAAGTTGACTTGGAATTGATCAAAGGTTGTCCAGAGAAATAAGCCTGTGTTGAGCTAAAATGTGTATGGCGTGTGTAAGTGTTCTTTCTATCTACAAGTATTGGACCCGAGTGTGGCGTACATGTGTGTACTGGAAGCTACATATACTAATATAAAGAGCCATGTTCTATGAATGAGGTATATTTTGAAATTTAAAAATATACAAAGCCCTGTTTTTTGACCACCCCCCTCCTATTGATTTGACAAGGACTATTCCCCATAGACATTGAGACGCATGCAGTGTATTTGCCACATAAACAGCTGTCATATGCTGGAGGTATGACATGGTCTGCATGGTGCCATGCAATAACATATCCACACACTTGACTGATCACTGCTGACAACCATTGCAAGCTGTCTGGCTCTGTGTCTGTGCTAAACAATGCGGCACCACAGAAGTACTAGAAACCTTTAAAATACAAGGTGTCAGTGTCATAGAACATAGAACAGTACAGCACAGGAATGAACCCCTCAGTCCACAACGTTGTGCTTAACATGATGCCAAATTAAACTAATCCCTTCTGCCTGCCCTTGGTCCATATCCCTCCATTCCTTGCAAATTCATGTGATTACCTAAAATACTTTCAAATGCCCTTATTATCTCTGCCTCCATCACCATCCCTGGGTGTATGCTCCAGATTCGTACCACTCTGTAAAAAAACTTGCCCCTCACATCTTCTTTGAACTTTTCCCCTCTCATCTTAAATGCATGTCCCCTAGTAACAGACATTTCAACCCTGGGAAAAAGAGTCTGACTATCAACCCTATCTTTGCATCTCATAATTTTAAAACTGTTTGTAAGTTTCCCCTCAGCCTCTCAAGAGAAAACAATCCAAGTTTTTCTAGCTTCTCCTTATAGCTCATACCTTCTAATTCAGACAGCATCCTGGTAAACCTCAGCTGCACCCTTTCCAAGGTCTCCACATCCTTCCTGTAATGTGGTAACTAGAATTGAACACAATACTCACAAAGTGTGGCCTAACCAAAGTCTTATAAAACTACACTATGACATCCTGGCTCTCAAGCTCAATTCCCAGACATATAAAGACAAGCCTTCTTTACCACTCTATCAACTCTTGACTTGAACCACAAACTGCATCTCCTTGGTTGCAGATGTACAATAGAATGGGGTGAGGAAGGTGTATGTCCAGTGTCATACTCCATGCTAACTGTTGCTAACTGTTGTTGCCCATAGAGCATGCTTGAAAGGTTGGATACTGCTGGAATCCCAAGGAGCAAGTAGTGAACTGGAGTCACTTGCTCTCGCTTGCAATTTAATTTATTGTTGCTAATTTGCAAAATTTTCATTGTCATTCAAACATTGGGTGTAAAATCCAACGTTGCTCCCCTGACTTTGAGAATCTCGTTTTTCCAATCTCGCCATATTTTGTCAACTGACTTGCTTTCCTGACATCATTCAGGGCTGTGAAAGTACCCCTATTGTGCTCTAGAATCCAATGTCTGAAAGGGTGGTGGAAGCAATTTTTTTTTTAAAAATTGATTTTTACAAAGATTTTTTGAGAACTGCAGTAAAAGTGGTGGGGAGTGGAAGTCATTGGAGAGCTTTCCTTTTCCTGGGGGTTGGGGGGGTGGGATTTGAATAAAGAAACATGATTTAAAAATTAGCCATTTATGAGTGAAATCAGTGAGTGTTTTTTCAGACAAAGTATTATAGGAATCTAGAAACCTCTCATCTCTGGATTGAGTCAAATAATGGGAGGGTGCATTAGAACAGCCAGTTGCTATTTGGGTTAGTTCCTTCTGGTGAAAACCTAATGAAATAAACTCATTTAACAGAAAACTGAAGAAAATAGCATTTTTGTTGGCCACTGTTGAAATAATTTTAGCAATTCGTTTAGAGCTATTTTCGGTGAAGCAGGACCTTCCGTGGTTATCAAAAATTATAGTGGCAAGTTAGAAGGTAATTTTCTGCCTTTCCTGGCAAGGATTCTTGAAGGTCACAGCCAGGTTATCAATTCAGCTGATACAGTTTTAAATGATGACTTAGTGGTTAGCACTACTGCCTCACAGCACCAGAGACCCAGGTTTGATTCCAGCCTGGGTCTGGGTGGGTTACTTTCCAGAGGGTCAGTGTAGACTTGTTGGACCAAATGGCCTGTTTACATATTTTAGGGATTCTATTCTGTTCTAAATTCACAAATATTGCATTCCTGAATTTCAATTATGGTTACTAGTGGACAAGGGTCCCTGTAGGGAGGATGATGTCAAATGATGACCCCTTGATTGTCATGGGGAGGTTTTGGCTAACTTGCTCTCAGTTTTAAGCAAAATCAGGAAATGAAGGTCAGTAAATCACATGTTGCTTCATTCGTTTTATTACCAAAAAAACTTGCAGAACATGTCTGATAGCAATAGTCCCAAACAACATATCCAAGATCGCATAGTTATATCTTTTTCTTTTGGCCAACTGCAGGGAGCTATAAATATCCTTTAATTGAAAAATGGACTTAGTAACATTGTGGAAATAATTTTGTGAAGTCTACCACAAAGCACGAGATGTTATTAAGAAGACCATTATAAATTAGAACAGGAGTAGGCCAATCAGCTCCTCAAGCCTGCTCTGCCATTCAATAAGATCATGGCTAACCTGACATTCCTCACGTCCACTTTCTTGCCCTTTCCCCGAAAGCATTGATTCCCCTACTGATCAAGAATCTCTCCAGCTCTGCCCCCATAGTAAATTAGTGCTTTTTATTTTGAAACTATCCTGTCCTGAACTCTCCCATGAAGTAAAATATCCTGTCAGCATTTATCCTGTCAAGCCTCTGAAGAAAGCTAAATGTTTCATGTGATCAAATATCATTCTTCTAAACTCCAGTGAGTAGAGTCCCAACCTGCTTAATGTTTGCTCATAACATAATCCCTCTGTTCCAGGTATCATCCCAGAGAACCTGCCTCCAATGAAATGGTATCTTTCCTTAAATAATGAAACCAAAACTGCTGACATTAATCCATATGTAGTCTCATCAATACCTTGTACATTTGCAGTAAGATTCCATATTTTTACAAGACAAAGTGAGGACTGCAGATGCTGGAGATCAGTCAAAAAGTGTGGCGCTGGAAAAGCACAGCAGGTCAGGCAGCATCCGAAAAGCAGGAGAATTGGTGTTTTGTGCATAAGCACTTCATCAGGAATGTGTGAATGGTGGGGGGTGGGGAGCGGTTCAGGGGGAGAGAGATAAACAAGAAGGTGGAGTGGGGCTGGGGTAAGGTATCTGGGAAAGCAATAAGTCGATACAGATGGGGGAGTGATGGTGATAGGTTGGAGGAGAGGGTGGAGCAGATTGGTGGGAAGGAAAATGGACAGATAGGACAGTTCAAGAGGACAGTGTCGCATTAGAGAGTTGGATCTGGGATGAGGTTGGAGGAGGGGAGATGAGGAAACTGGTGAAATTGATGCTATTGCTGTGTGGTTGGAGAGTCCCAAGGCGGAAGATGAGGTATTCTTCCTCCAGGCAGTGGGTGACTTGGATTTGGTGGTGAAGGAGGCCCAGGACTTGCATGCCCTTGGTGGATTGGGAGGAAGTTGAAGTGGTTGGTCACAGAGCAGTGGGGTTATTTGGTACGTGTGTCCCAGAGATGTCCCCTGAAACACACCTTGAGTTGTCATCCTGTCTCCCCAATATAAAGGAGACCACATGGAGAACAATAGACATAGTAGCTGAGGTGTTTGGATGTGCAGGAAAATCTCTGCCTGATGTGGAAGAATCCTTGGGGGTCTTGGACAGAGGTGAGGGGGGAAGGTGTGACCACAGGTTTTACATCCCTTGCAGTGGCAAGGGAAAGTGCCGGGAGTGGAGGGTGGGTTAGTGGGGAGCGTGGACCTAACAAGGGAGTCCTGCCTCTTCATAGAATACATGGAACAGTCTATCTTCCACAGATACACTGGCACCATTCCACACCTTTTCCTCTGCTACATTCAGCACCACCTCATGCTCCCACGAGGAGGTTGAGCAGTTCATCAACTTCACAAACACCTTCCGCCCTGACCTCAAATTTACCTGGACAATCTCGGACACCTGCCTCCCTTTCCTGAACCTCTCCTCCTCCATCTCCAGTGACTGACTCAACATGGACATCTACTTCAAACTCACCAACTTCCACAGCTACCTGGATTACAACTCTTCCCAACCACCTCCTGTAAAAACATGATCCCGTACTCCCAATTCCTCCGCCTCTGCTGTATCTGTTCCCAGGAGGGACAATTCCACTCCAAGACATCCCAGATGGCCTCCTACTTCAAGGAACCCAGCTCCCCCACTATGTGATCAACAATACCCACCACAGCATTCCCTCCACTTCCTGCTCCTCCACACTTGAACCCCACCTGTCCAACCGCAACAAGGATAGAAACCCCTTGGTCCTCACCTTCCACCCATCAATCTCCGAATACAGAGCATTATCCTTCACCATCTCTGCCATCTACAATCAGACCCCCACCATCAGAGATATATTTCCTCCCTACCCTATCAACAATCTGCAGAGACTATTCCCTCCGCGACTTTCTCGTTAGGTCTACGCCCCCTACCAACCCACCCTTCATTCCTGGCACCTTCCCTTACCACTGCAAAAGGTGTACAACCTGAGCCCACACCAAGCCCTGTCACCTCCATCCAAAGGGTTCTTCCACATCCGACAGAGATTTTCCTGCACATCCAAACACCTCATCTACTATGTCTGTTTTCTCCATGTGGTCTCCTCTACATTGGGGAAACACAATGACAACTTATGGCACATTTCAGGGAAACATCTCTGGGACACACACACCAGACAATGCTCTGAGGCTGAACGCTTCAACTCCCTCGACCACTCTGCCAAGGACATGCATGTCCTGGGCCTCCTCCACCGTCAAACCTAAGCCACCCACCACCTGGAGGAAGAATACCTCATCTTCTGCCTTGGAACCCTCCAACCACATGGCATCAATGTCAAGTTCACAAGTTCCCTCATCTCCCCTCCCCCCACCTCATCTCAGATCCAACATTCCAACTCGGCACCACCCTCTTGAACTGTCCTACCTATCCATTTTTCTTCCCACCTATTTGCTCCACTTTCCCCTCTGACCTATCACCATCACTTGCATTTATCTATCGCTTTCCCAGCTACCTTCCCTCCAGCACCAGCCTCATCTTCCTAGTTATCTCTCAGCCCCCTGCACACCCCCTCCCCCCACATTCCTGATGAAGGGCTTATGCCCAAAACATCAATTCTCCTGCTCTTCAAATGCTGCCTGACCTGCTGTGCCCTTCCAGCCTCTCACTTCCCTACTTTTATAACTACAATCTTCTTGAAATAAGGGTCAATGTTCCATTGGCCTTCCTGATTACCTGCTGTTCCTGTGTGCTAGCTTTCTGTGTTTTGTGCAGAAATACTCCCAAGCCCCTTTGTGTTGCAGCTTCCTCCAATTTCTCTCCATTTAAATAATATTATGTTCTTTTGCTCTCCCCTCCAAAATGAACAATTTCACCTCTTCCCACAATTTACTCCATTTGCCAACTCTTTGCCCCCTTACTTAAACTATCTGGTTAAGTAGAATAGAACAGAAATTTATTGTCACATGAAGAATACAGTGAAAAGTTTTATAGATCACCCCATTGCAGTGCCTACATCAATGGTGGAAGTCACGCATTAAAAACACAAAATTAAGACAAAATTCACCTTGCTGCAGTTAACAACAAGGGCTCAGGGAAAGCCAATTAAGGAAAGATGGAATACCCTGAAGATGCAACCGGGACGAGAGCACCGTTGTGGGACAAGTTGGGCCACTGGAACACTGAGCTGGAAATCTCCGCCGAACAAGGCTGTAACATCAGGCTGAGACCTACTTCACGGAACCCAGCTCCCCCACTATGTGATCAACAATACCCTCCACAGCATTCCCTTCACTTCCTGCTCCTGGGACAAGACTGTCACGCCAGCACAAGACTGCCATTCTGGCAAACTGCCACCCTAGGCTAACACCGCCACTTCTCCTCTTTCAGGCATCCAAACCCAGCCGCGAACCCGGAGCCTCGGCTTAGTCTGTGAGTGGGCCGGGTGATTCAGCCCGGGATCTGCTCCTTGCTGCTGGGAGACCTCAGGCTGGGGTGAAGCCACACCCTGCCTGTCTCACTGCTGAAGTATTCAATTCCTATTCTGGTAACTTATTCTGGTCACCCTGCTAGGAAGGGTGTCCCATTTGCCTGCGGTTGGACCATATCCCTCTAAACCTTTCCTATTCATGTACCGGTCCAAATGTCTTTTATTTGTTGTAATTGTAACTGCCTCTACCACTTCCTCTTGTAGCTTGTTCCATGTACACATTACCTTCTATGTGAAAATGTTGTCCCTCAGATCCCTTTTAAACCTTGTGTGTCTCACCTTAAAACTATGCCCTCTTTTGGAATCTCCTAACCTGGGGAAAAAATCTTGGCTTTTTACCTTATCTGTGCCCCTCATGATTTAATAAACCTCTGTAAGGTCACCCCTCAGCCTTCTATGGTCCAGGGGAAAAAGTCACAGCCTATCCAGCCTCTTAAAACTTCAACTCCTCGGTCTTGGTAACATCCTTGTAAATTTTTTTTCATCCTTCCCAGTTTAATGATGTCTTCCTACAGCAGAGCGACTAGCCGTCTGTGAAATGCTCGAAATTAACACTTAATGTTTGGTGAAATTAAGTCAACACAATTTGTTGCACTCAAAAAATGTCCTCAGGTTGTCTCTAGTTCTTTTGCCTATCTTGTTAAGTCTGTGTCACCTGGTTACCAGCCCTTTTGCAACTGGAATTAAATTATCCTTATTTATGCTATGACAGACAATGCTTATTTTTCACACCTTGACCGTAACCTAGCCTTAAGCCTCTCAGTTCCCATGAAAACAAACATAGCTTCTCCATGCTCTCTTATTTTTGTGTGGTAGCAGCAGATTGAAGTGTTTTTAACAACAAGAGGCTGGTAAGGGGCTTGTGGCACAGTGTTAGTGGCCCTACCTCTGAGCCAGGAGGCCTAGGTTTAAATCCCTTGTATTTTAGAGGTGTGTCATAACATTGATTTTTCTTTTAAAATACAAGGACACGTTTGTCATCAGCTCCAGGATACTTACTTCCATTCCTGGCATCGGTAATTATCATCAACGGAGGACGAAAGAACTGATAGAGAAGCAGCAGCAAGCTGTACCAACAATAGCAGGCTCCATTACAGAAATGGCCATTTCAGACTTTCATGCTAGCTCTGAGGAGTTGAAAATCAACATAATTAAAATGAGTTGCCTTTAACAAACCATTGCTGACTTTCATTTATTTGTCCATACCTTTCTAAGTGGTAATTAATATTTTTCATGTTAGTTTATCTGAACATTTTCTACCCATTGATTTTTGTTTTGGTCAGGTGTATCCCACTTTTTATACAGCCCATGGCTGCAACATTTGCGGTCTTTAAGCCCCTTGACACTAGTCCCCACATCTAAAAGGTTTGGAAGATTGCAACTTGATCCTAAGAATTTTCCATCTTTGCTTTCTTCAAAGCCGAGACTGCCTCCCGTCAGAAATAGACGATTTTTTTGACTTTGGATACTGTCAACCTTTTAAGCATCTCCCCATTTCTAGCAGACAGAATGTGTTGACCACTGTGTTTGAACTCCCAGAATACAATAATATCCACACCTTATAGTTTACATTAGCATTGATTGACTACCTATTTTCTTTGTAAGGCACTGAACCAATCACTTCTCACTTTAGCATTAGATAGTTGTTTAATACATGAAGCACAGTATGAAATAAAACTCAATTAATTTCCTTCCAATCTTGGGAATATATTAAAATCGAATCCTTATACAACCTATTATGTACCTCACTATTCAATGTTTCTGAGCAATGGTATTGAAATCAAGTTATAACAGTAAGATTGAGAAGGATTTTCACTTCATCCTGAAATTACTGTCTGCATTTTAAACAGCAGCACTGACAATGTTTGATCTGTGGCTCAAAATAATCACTAAACCTGTTTTAATTTGTTCATAGGATGTATGTATAACAGGTGAGGTCAGTACTTGTTGCCCAAACCTGATTGACCTTGAGAAGGTGATGATGAGATGCCTTCTTAAACCACAGTCGTCTATTTGTTGAAGGTAAATTCACAGTACTGTTAAAGGGAAAGAGTGCCAAGATCTGTCACCGAGCAAAAATGATATAATTCCAGCTTGGTGTTTTGCATGGCCTGGAGGGATTCTTGGTGGTGTTCACATGCATTTGTTGCCCTTGTACTTCTCAGTGGTCGAGGTCATGGTTTTGGAAGGTGCTATTGAAAGTGCTTTGGTGAGCTGCTGCAGTACATTTAGTAGATGGTGTACAGTGCTGCCACTATGCTTCAGTGGTGAAGGGAGTGAATGCTGAATGGAGTACCAATCAAGCCTAAGTTTAAAATCACACAACACCAGGTTATAGTTCAAGAGGTTTAATTGGAAGCACACTAGCTTTCGGAGCGCCACTCCTTCATCAGGTGGTTGCACAAAAGCTCCAAACCTGGTGTTGCGTGATTTTTAACTTTGTACACCCCAGTCCAACACCAGCATCTCCAAATCAAGCATAAGTTTGGAATCAAACTGATGTCCGACCAAGAAATACAAACCCTCAAAAGATTACTCCAAAATCAAAATGTTGGGAGCAACCAATAGGTAATTGTGAAGCTTTTGACAAGTCAATTACATTGCACTCACTTAATGTCCATGTCATATTCCTCATAGTCAGCTGGTGAAGGAAGAAACCAGAATCAGTCTTTACCTGGATTTATTCATAGTGTGAAACATTATAGATATATATTCTGACTCTAATCCACTCAGTGTCTCTTTATATGGCCTAAGTAGTCACTTGACCAATTTTCTAGTACTTGTATGGATTTTACCACAATTGATAAAATTTAATCGTTGCTTGGTAGTAGAAAACATAAATACTGCTAAAAGGGGATGAGAATGCAAGATATCAGACTTGTAATGGATCAGTGCAGAAGTTTATATAGCTGTACCAACTCATTGGCAACAAGAGCAGGTTAGAG
Source organism: Hemiscyllium ocellatum (assembly GCF_020745735.1). NCBI lineage: Eukaryota > Metazoa > Chordata > Chondrichthyes > Orectolobiformes > Hemiscylliidae > Hemiscyllium > Hemiscyllium ocellatum. Next base: position 3,374,506 of record NC_083422.1, on the reverse strand, counting down.
ACTAGGAAGAATGCAGCAAGTAATTTACCTCCAAACTCCACAATGTTAAAAATCACACATCACCTGGTTATAGTCCAACAGGTTTATTTGAAAGTACAAGCTTTCGGAGCGCTGTTCCTTCATCAGGTAGCTCGTGGGGCAGGATCATAAGACACAGGATATATAGTAAAACTTGAAGTGTCATACAACTGATGCAATATATTGAACAAACCTAGATTACTGTAAAGTTTTTAATCACTTAGAATGGGGATGTCGGTTTCGATTGATTAATTTGTAAATCCTAGAACCTTTTTCAAGTCACAGTCTCAAGATGACAAGGTTTTTATTTGTATTAAAAAAAGGTGACATCTCAGCTCAGATAATGCATTAAAAGTGTGAAGTTAGAGTCTGTATCCCAACCTTGAGTCAGACTGGTTCTATTTCCAAAGGAGGAATTTATAAAATGTCACATTGACTGGCTGCCTAGAGATTGTGTGCTTTTTGAACAAAATAGAATCCATCTGCAAGTGTGTGTTTGTGTGTGTGTGTGTGTGTGTGTGTGTGTGTATGAGGGAGAGAGAGGGAGAGAGAGAATGTGTGTGTGTCTGCATGCTTGATAGAGTGTGCGCACGGATGTGACAGAGTGAGAGGGTGTGAGTGTGTGTGTGAGAGAAAGAGAGACCTTGTGTATGAGAGAAGGTCTTTATGAGTGTGATCCTGTGTAAGAGTATGTGTGTGAGAGTGTATACCGCAGTGAGTTTACATGAACCCTAGGTCCCAGTCGAGGCCAACAGTTGAGACCAAATTTGGAGAAAGTGAGGACTGCAGATGCTAGAGACCAGAATTGAAAAGTGTGCTGCTGGAAAAACACAGCAGGCCAGGCAGCATCCAAGGAGCAGGAGAATCAACATTTCGGGCATAAGCCCTTCTTCAGGACCAAACTTGGCCATCAGCCTCTGCTCGGCCACTCTGTAGTGTTGCAAATCTCGAAGTCCGCCTTGGATGACAGTCACCCGAAGATCTGAGGCTAACTGTCCTCGACCGCTGAAGTGTTCCCCCAGTGGGAGGAAACATCCCTGTTGTGTGGTGTCCATTCATCCATTTAAGCAGTGTCTGCTTGGTTTTCACCAATTTACCATGCCTCGAGGCATCCTTGCATGCAGCATATGAGATAGACAATGTTGTCCAAGTCACATGAGTACCTGATGTGCACATGGTAGATGCACATGGTCCCCACGTGTCATGGTAGTATCCATGTCGACACTCCGACACGTCTTGCATTGGTGTTGTATGGTGTTGTTGCACAGGATTGTATGGTGTTGTGGTCAATGTTCTCCTGAAGGATGGAGTAAAAAGTGAGGTCTGCAGATGCTGGAGATCAGAGCTGAAAATGTGTTGATGGTTAAAGCACAGCAGGTCAGGCAGCATCCAAGGAACAGGAAATTCGACGTTTCGGGCCAGAGCCCTTCATCAGGAATGAGGAGAGTGTGCCAGGCAGGCTAAGATAAGAGGTAGGGAGGAGGGACTTGGGGGAGAGGCGATGGAGATGTGATAGGTGGAAGGAGGTCAAGGTGAGGGTGATAGGCTGGAGTGGGGTGGAGGCAGAGAGGTCAGGAAGAAGATTGCAAGTTAGGAGGGCGGTGCTGAGTTCGAGGGAACCGACTGAGACAAGGTGGGGGAGGGGAAATGAGGAAACTGGAGAAATCCAAACTACTACCGCGCCTCCCTTGTCTGCCGGTTTGATGGTGAGGTTGGGGTTGGAGCGGAGGGAGTGGAGGGTTGCACGTTCTGAGGGTGAGTCCAAACTACTACCGCGCCTCCTGAAGGATGGACAGTTTTCTGTGAACAATGGTCTGCTTAAGATTTGACGGTTGTTTAAAGAAGTGGAGGTGTAGGGAAGATCTTGGCGAGGTGCTTATCCTCATCGATAATGTGTTACAGGCTGTAAAGAGCATGGTGTAGTTTCTCCGCTCCCGGGAAGTACTGGACAATGAAGTGTACCCTATCAGTTGTATCCTGTTCTGTCTCCTGAGGAGGGCATTACAGTTTCTCGCTGTGGCACACCAGAACTGGTAATTGATGAGTTGAGCATCATATCCTGTTCTTATGAGGGCGTCCATCTGAACAGATTCTGTGTAAGTGTAAGGCTTGTCTGTAAGGGATGGCTGTTTTAATATGTTCAAGGTGGAAGTTAGATGCTTGTGGTAGAGTGAGGTACTGAGTGCCCTTCCTTAATGGAGATGCATGTGTCCAAGAATGAGACTGATTCGAAAGAGTAGTCCACAATAAGTCTGATGGTGGGGTAAAATGTGTTGATATCATGGTGTAATTGTTTCAGTGGCTCCTCACCATGGGTCCTGAGGAAGACAATGTCATATCTGGATTATAGTGTTGGTCAGAGGTCTTGTGCAGCAAACACGTCTTGTTCGAATGTGTGCATGAAAATGTTGGCATATTGGGGTACACATTTGATCCCCATGGCTGATAAAGAACTGGTTGTCAAAGGTGAAGATATGGTCGAGGATGAAGTGGATGAGTCGTAGGATGGTGCTTGGAGATTGGCAGTTGTTAGTATTGAGTACCAAGGCTGCTGCAGCAATGCTGTCGTCATGGGAGATGCTGGTGTAGAGTGCCAGAATGTCCATTGTGATGAGAAATGTTGCTGGTTTGACTGGTCTGTGGGTGCTTAGTCTCTGTAAATGTGTACTGAAGCTGGGGGTCCGCTCTACAGTGGGTTTGAAGATGCCCTTGACATAGCCAGAGAGGTTCTCACACAGGGTCCTGTTGCCTGATACATTGGTACATACAGATGTGTTGGCTTTGTGTATCTTTGGAAGGCTGTAAAAGTCCCCTATGTGAGAAGTACGTGGGACAAAAGGGTGTAGGCTACTGTGAAAGACTGGATCAAACAACTCTCTATTTATCTCTCTCTCTCTCTCTCTCTCTCTCGCTCTCACACATGCACACATTTTCATCCATGGTGTGCATTTGTATCTGCCCAACAAGTCCACATCGACCCTCGAAAGGGTATCCCACCCAGACCCATTCCCCTAACCCTATTACTCTATATTTCCCCTGGCGAGCAGACCTACACATCCCTGAACACTATGGGAAATTTAGCATTGCCAATTCACTTAACCTGCACACCTTTGGACTATGGGAGGAAACCAGAGCATTTGAAGGAAACCCACACAGACATGGGAGAATGTGCAAACTCCAGACAGAGAGTCAACCAAGGCTGGAATCAAACCCAGGCCCATGGCACTGTGAGGCAGCAGTGCTAATCACCAAGCCAATGTGCCATCCCCTTGTTAGACAATAACCTGGTGTTGTGTGATTTTTTTGTTTACCTTTGTCTACCCCAGTCCAAAAAGCATCTCAATATCATAACTCCACAATGCCTGTCTACTATCTACAAGGCAAAGTCTGGACTGTGTTGGATTATTCCCTGTGCTCAACCTATACTCAAAAGTCTCTCGAAAGCTCAAGGACATCTTTAATGTACATTCATATATGCTGTTGATACACTGTGAGGGTTTCTCATCCATTAATGCATTGAATTCATGGGGAAAGTAAATGGATTCTCATACGAGTCACTGAGTGCTAGAGGCTTGCTTCTATGCTTCATATTTCATCCCTTTGCACAAACATCTTCATCTGACTTACTGATCTATATATTGTTCTCTATAGATTGACAGAATTATGAGGAAAGAATTCTAGTGGAATGTCCATCTGTTGACTTCCACGTCTCACTAAATGAAGATTAAATCCTCTGATTAGAGTGCATTCCATCTACAAGGCAGAATTTGTGAAACTAATTGCTGCACAACTCCAATAATGACTTACATTTCTGTTTGGCCTTTAAAATAATAAAACGTTTCAATGTACATTACAGGAACATTATGAAATAACAAATCACACAAGATATTGAGAAAAGATGACTATAGACTTGGACAAACATTTTAAGGAATAGGTCAAAGGAGGAGCGAGAGGCTTGGAAAGACAAGGAATTCCAGAGCTTTCAACCCAGGCAACTGAATGGTAGAGCAGTAAAATCGAGAATGCTCAAAGGCTAAAATTGGAGGAAATTAGTGACAGGGAGGGGTGAGACCCTGAAGGAATTTGGCAACAAGGATGAGAATTTTAAAACTGATATATTGCCAAACTAGGAGCCAATGAAGGTCCGTTGGAGCATGGTGATGGCTGAACAGGATTTTGTGTGAGGATACGGGCAGCAGTGTTTCGGATGAGTTGGAGGGTGGAAGATAGAACAGCAGAAGCAAACAGTCTTAAATGAGCAAAAGTGCATCCTTATCGTAATTCTACTGAAGGCCTTGGCCACCTGAGATCTTCTGTAAGCATGTGCTTGTGGCAGCTTGGAGAAAGTGAGGACTGCAAATGCTGGGGATCAGAGTTGCGAGTGTGGTGCTGGAAAAGCACAGCAGGTCGTGCAGCATTTAAAGGAGCAGGAGAATCGATATTTCAGGCATAAGCCCTTCATCAGGAATTCAACTCGCAGCAGCTTGTACGGAGTATATGTCACTACAAATGCTTCTCCCAATGCAAATAAAACCTTTCATGCTGTCTCTCCAAATATTGTAATGATATCTCTCTGATGGCCCAGGAAATATCAGAGTAATGTGACTGAGAGGTAATATTCCCTTAGTCTTGGATCCAGCATGGATCTGTTTGCATACAATAGGCAGACAAGGAGTGCCAATGAGAGGAGGAGAAAGGGCCACACCAACCAAATTTTCCTAAATCCCTGCTACAATCTGCCTAACGTCACAGAATGGAATCCTCTTGACTGGAGCATAATACATAAGAACATTGAACTTAGGAAAAGGAGTACACCATTTAGTAAGATCACAGCTGATCTTAGTATCATGCCCACATTCCTGGTTATAACCCTTGACTCCCTTGTTGGTCAAAAATCTATCTTATCAGCTTTGAATAAATTGAAGATCTAGCCTTCATTATTTTCCACCCTCCAACACACATCTGATAGGACACATTTCGCCTCATCTCTAGTTTAAAAGAGTGACCAAACTGGGTTTGGTCTCCACCACAAGTAGAAATATCCTCCTGGTATCCATCCTATCCAGTCTCTCAAGATTGTATATGCGTCAATAAGATACCATCTCATTCTTGCAAACTCTAATGGGTAAAGGCTGAACTTGCTCAACTTTTCTTCATAAGGTTAGCCCTTCATCCCAGAAATGAGTCAGGTGAACTGCTTCCAAGGCAATACTATTCTTTTTTGAGATATACAATAAGACATTTTGTAAGCTATTAAGAAAGGAGACTAAAACTGTATTCCAGATGTGGTCTCACTGATACCCTGTACAGCTACAGTAAAATGTCCTCAATTTTATACACGTTTTCTTGCAATAAGCAACAACATTCCATTTCCCTTCCTAATCATTTACTGTACCTGCATACTAACTCTATATCACAGAATTGTTACGACACAGAAGGATGCCAGTCAAGCCAGTCATATCTGTATCAGCTCTTCAAATGTCCATAATTAGCTGATGCCATTTTCCTGATTTTTCCCCGTGCCCTTGTATATTATTTCTATTTTTATACAGTTCAGACATCAGCACTCCCAGATCCTTCTCCATAAATGAGTTCTGCAATCCCTCTTTGTTTAAAGCGTACTCCTTTTCTATTACAATGACTATAGTTCTATTAATTTTAAAATAGTTACAGGGAGGGACAAAACTGGCCCACAGATTCAAGTTCTAAACTGGGGCAAGGAAAATTTTGATGGAATGAGACAGGAGCTTTCAAGGGTTGATTGGAGTAATTTGTTTGCAGGGAAAGGGACCTTTGCAAGTGGGAGGCCTTTAAGGTAAGATAGCTAGAGTTGAAGGTCGATTTGTTCCTGTGAGGGTGAAGGGAGTAACAGGAGTAGGGAATCTTGGATGACAAGAAATATTGAGGTTTTAACCAGAAAAAAGGAGGCAAGACTCAGGTACAAGGGAATACCTGGAGGTATATAGGGGATAAAGGAGTTTACTAAAGAAGAAAGTCAGGAGGGCAAAAAGAAGGCATGAGATAGCCTTGGCTGAGAAGATTAGAGTGAATCCAAACAGATTCTTTAAGTACATTAAAGGAATAGAGAGAGAAGGATCAGAGTGGACATATATGTTTACAACCGCAGGAGAATATATCTCCTCTTTGTTTATAGTGGAGAAAGAAATGAAGACGTAGGAACTTGAGGTAGTTAGTGATCATATCTTGGGGACAGTTCATAGCACAATAGAGGAGATGTTGAATGTATCAGAATGTATGAAGTTGGATATATCTCCTGGCCTTGACCAGATATATCCAAGAACACTGCAAGAGGCTAGAGAAGAAATTGCAGGAGTCCTGGCTGATATTTTTGCATCATCATTAGCTATGGGTGAGGTTCCAGAATACTAGAGATCAGCGAATGTTGTGCCATAATTCAAGAAGGGCTGCAAACAAAAACCTAGGAACTGCAGACCAGTCAGCCTAACATCTGTGGTAGGTAAGTTATTTGAAAAGATTCTTAGAAAGAATATAAACACGCATTTGGAAAGACAAAGTTTCATTAGGAATAGCCAGCATGGCTTTGGGATGGGAGATCATGTCTCACAAATTTGATGAAGTGACCAGGAAGGTTGATGAGGATTCAGAGCAGTGGATGTAGTCTATATGGATTTCAGTAAAGCCTTTGATAAACTTCCGCATGGTAGGCTGCTCTGGAAGGTTAGGTCACATGGAATCCAGGATGAGCTGGCAAATTGGATACAAAATTGGCTTGATGGCGGGAAGCAGAGGGTAATAGTGGAAGGATACTTGTCGGACTGGAGGCCTGTGAATAGTGGAGTACCTCAAAGGTCAGTGCTGGGCCTATTGCTGTTAGTTATCTATATCAAAGAGAGTGTACAAGGCAGGAATAGTAAGTTGCAGATGACGCTAAAATAGGAGGTATCATGGACAATGAGGAAGATTATCAGAAATTGCAGCAGGACTTTGATCAGCTGGGGAAGTGGGCTGAGAAATGGCAAATGGAGTTTAATATAGATAAGTGTGAGGTCTTGAATTTTTTAAAGTCAAATCAAGTTACGAGTTTCATGGTGAATGGTGGGGCCTTAAGGAGTTTAGTGGAACAGAGGGACCTTGGGATTTGGGTGCACATTTCTCTGAAGTCACAGGTAGACACGGCATGAAGAAGGCTTTTGGCCCACTGGCCCTCAGTAGTCAGAGAATTGGTATAGAAATTGGGAAATTATGTTGTAGTTATACAGCATGTTGATGAGGTTGCACTTGTGGTCAGTTTTGGTCACCTTGTTATAGGAAGAATGTTATTAAACTGGAAAGAGCACAGAAGAAATTTACAAGGATGTTGCCAGGACTCGAAGATCTGAGTTACAGGGAGAGGTTGGACAAGCTATGACATTTTTTCTTTAGAGCATAGGAGACTGGTGGGGGTGGGGAGGAGGGAGTCTTCACAAAGTGTATAAGATCATGAGAGGCCTGGATAGGGTGAATGCACTCTGACCTATTCCCATGCTTAGGGAATCAGGGACTATAGGGCATCAGTTTAAGGTTAAACGGGAAAGAATAAAAAGGAAGCTGAGGGGCAACTTTTTTACACAAAGGGTGGTATACATATAGAATGAGTTGCCAGCGGAAGTGGTTGAGGCAGTTACATTAACAACATTTAAAAGGCATTCAGACAAATACATGGATTGGAAAGGATTAGAAGGATATGGGCCAAGTGCCGGGAAATGGGGTTAGCGTTGGCGGACAATTTGGTCAGCATGGACCAGTTTGGGCTAAAGAACCTGTCCCAGTGCTGTAAGTCTCTATGAGTCTATGATTCTATCTGCCAAAGTGCACAAATGCACATTCACCCATGCGCTTTATACTCCATCTGCCTTTTTTCTAACTCACTCACTTAACCAGTCTGTGAACCTTTTGTGAACTTTCTACCTCCTCTTGACAACTTACTTTCCCACCTATCTCAGTTTCATCAGCAAACTTCATCTCCATACATTGTGTCCCTTTATCCAATAATTCAGTTTGATGTGTTTACAACCCAGGCAACACCCAGTTCTCATCATTATACCCCATAACTGCTGCAGTATGTTTAATACTCAAACTAACATGGACATTGAACTGCAATTTCCATTTCAACAAAATATATGAATCAATCAGCTCTGATACCAAGACTTAGCTGCCTTCCTGAAGCAGGAGTACACCTGAAATGTTGACTTCTCCACCTCCTAATGCTGCCTGTCTTGCTGTGTTCTTCCAGTCTCCTGCTTCTCTTCCTGATTAACTGCTGAAATTTGACAGGCTCCTAAGTCTGGCAATTATTCTCACTTGTGAGTGAAGTGACTTTAAATGTTCAATTCCTTGAAGAAAGATCATGGACTAAATTGTATGAGTTAGCATAGATGGCGCAATCTGAGGGGATATCAATTAAGGACAGAAAATGCTGTGAGTTATGAATAATTCATTCTGATCCCTTCAGCCAATTGATATGATTTGATCAGTTCACAGTGGCAAAGGGACTTCACTGGCTAGACAGGGAAAAAAATAATTTTGGCTGCATGTATTTGTGCCACAGCACCAGTGGGAGCACTAACTGCAAATACTCAGAGGCAGTGTCAACTGCAGAAAGTGAGAGTTGCTTTTAAGTATAATTGGAGTCTTATAAGTTATTTTATCATTTTCAACTAAACATGCGCCTAAATTAAGTTTTCAGATGCAAACTGAAACCTGTTGTTAGGGAGTAAATTAAACATGTTTGGATTATCATTCACCAAAATGTTCCATTGGTTTATCATTATTAGTATTAAAAATACGTCAGAGTATTGTTCTCTTGATAGGACATTTTGCAGATGCTAACGAAAAGACTTTGGGAAGCATCCAAATGTATGGATTTCCTCAATTGCACATTATTTATTAATGTTTGTTGTTTTCTACAAATAAATGTAACCTCCCACAGAGACCATTCATAACAAAAATAAAAATATTAATTTTTAAAGAAATTGGGAAATGTGGATCTTGAAACAATGAACTTAAGAGCTCTATTAACTGTCAAATGAACTCGCTGGGCTGTGCAAGAATTGGTATTTACCATAACACCACAGGAAATGCATCAGAATCAGTTTTGCTTGGCTGGCCGCCACAATGTGGACAAATTCACATGCGCAACTGATCCTGATGACATTTCATTCAGTGGTAAGAGATGCTATAAACTACAAAAAAAAATCCAGAGTAGGTCATTCAGCTCCCCCCAGGCCTATTCCTCTATTCAAAGAGATTATGCTAATCTAATTGTAACCTCAAATCCACATCCCATGTACCCCCGATAACTTTTCACCCCCTTGCTTTACAAGAATCCATCTACTGAGGCCTTACAAATATTCAAGTACCCTGCTTACACCAGCCTTTCACTAAGAGATTGCCAAAGACTTATGATCAGCTAAGAGAGAAACATTTGCCAGATCTCTGTTTTAAATGGCCAACCCCTGATTTTTAAAGCTTGCTTTCAGTTTCTGACATGTTTGAGAGTAGTCGAATATGTAGCTTCTGAATACTTCAAAATCTGTCCTGATCAGAATGACTTTTGGGAAATAATCCACTTCAAAGCCAGCAGTTTGAATTTTATACTGGGGTAATACTCCATATTCATCTCGCTTGGCTTGAGACTCTGACTGGCATAAGAAATAACCACTCTTTTCTGTCTTGAACCATTGACAGCACCACTCCTAAGCCAAGGAGACTGACATCAGATTTCAGTATGAAAAAAAGTTGAAAGTCTGGGTAGCTGAGGACAAATGACAAGATGTGCATCTGCCTGAGAGTGCAAAAGGAGTATTTGCATACTGGGGTCCAACTCTATACGATGGGTTGTAAAGCAGTATACTTTTTGCATCCTTTTCTGTGGACTCTAGTTTTGTTCAGGCTCCTTGATGCCATACTTGGTCAAATGCAACCTTGATGTCGAGGATAGTCACTTTCATCTCATTTCCAGAATTCAGCTCTTTCATCCTCCAGAAAGATTCTGTTTGACTGTTTGAACTCCTCTGATTGGTGCCCTCCGTTACTGTTGTCACCGTATGCTGGAGGCTCTGTTTCATTAGTAGAATCATGAATATTTCACATCCATTTGCCAGCTCTGATTGAGGGTTATCATAAGAAAACTTAATGAGCTTTACAGTTCTCTATTATAATCCCCTATTAGTTGGAACATGAAGTGAAAAGATTCATGGAAAATGATTAGTTACATTTTCAGCATGAACGTCCAATCTCTATACTCCACCATCCCCCATGATGAAGGCCTAATAGCCCTCCGTTTCTCCCTCACCCATCAACCCAACCATCCCCCCTCCACCGACATTCTCATTCAATTGGCAGAGCTGGTCCTCACACTCAACAACTTCTCCATCGAATCCTCCCACTTCCGACAGACAAGGGGGGGTTGCCATGGGCACCTGCATGGGCCCCAGCTTCTTTGTAAGATACCTTCTCTGTTAGATAAAGCCTGACTCTTTGTAAGATACATAGGACAAGCCGTCTTCCACAGCTACACTGGCACCATTCCCCACCTTTTTCTCCACTACATTGATGACTGTATTGGCACCACCTCGTACTCCTGCGAGGAGCTTAAACAGTTCATCAACTTCACCAACACTTCCATCCTGACCTCAAGTTCACATGGGCCATCTCCTACACCTCTCTCCCCTTCCTGGACCTCTCTGTCTCTGGAGATGGACATACCAACTCATACTGCTATTTTGAAAACATCTCTTCCCACCCCCCACCTGTAAAAATGTGATCCCTTACTCCCAGTTCCTCCATCTCTGCCGCATCTGCTCCCAGGAGGAGCAATTCCACTCCAGGGCATCCCAAATGCGCTCCTATTTCAAGGATCACAATTTCCCCTCCCATGTGATCAACAATACTCTCCATCGCATCTCCTCCAATTCCCACACCTCTGCCCTCATACCCAACCCCACAATGGGTTCTCGATGTGGGGTTCTCTATATTGGGAAGACTGAGCACCAACTCGCAGAACAGTTCAGGGAACATTTCTGGTCCGCCCACACCAAAAAAACCCCACCACCCAGTGGTCAACCACTTCAGCTTCCCCTCACACTCCCTCAAGTACATACAAATCCTCCATCACCAAATCAAAACCATCCGCCAACCGTAAGAAAAACGTCTCATCTTTCACCGTGGGACCCTACAACCATACAGCATCAACATTAACTTCACCAGTTTCTGTATCTCCACAATTCCCACCTCATCTCAGATCCAACCTTCCAGCTTGGCACCACCCTCTTCAACTGACCTACCTGTCCATCTTCCTTCCCACCTATCCACTTCACCCTCCCCACCAACTTATCACAATGACCTCCCACTTGCCATTGCAACTACCTTCCCCCCAGTTCCACCCCCACCGCCTGTTTTTCTCTGAGCCCCTTCCCCCTCCATGTTCCTGATGAAGGGCTTATGCCCAAAACATTGACTCTCCTGCTCCTCGGATGTTGCTGACCTGCTGTGCTTTTTCCAGTGCCACACTTTTTAACTCTGACTCTCCAGCATCTGCAGTCTTCACTTTCTCCTAGTTACGTAGAATGCCTTTTATGGCTGATGAGAACGCTGGATATTGCCTATCTTGAACGGTTCTAGGATACAGCTTCATGGAGGTTTTGGACTCTTTCCATTGCTCTGTATTTTCAACTCCTCTGAGAATTCCTTTTGAACGTGAAGAGTGTTATGAAGACACTATCTTGTTGCTTTCACCACCCACATAACTGAACATTTCCTTAGATTCTTACAGCTGAATCTATAAATCAACTGATGGTTCCCCCCTGAGTTTATATCCACCCTGTTGTTCTTGGCAGACATTCCTTGAAGAGAAATTTGAATTTTTTTTGTTTGGAGGCTGATTATTACACATTCAACATTGCTGAAATCTGGGCCTCTTTAGGTCTCTGTCATCTAGTTTACAACCCATTCTATAATTAATGTACATTATATTGACCAATTTTGCAGGGTTACATTGACTAATTAAGACTTTTATTCCATTTTGTATTTTTCTGATCTTTTACCTGGAGTCTCTTTTTTCTAACTTACTTGCAACATTTCAACATTCAGTCATTGTGATCCTATGTTGTTCCAAGCTTATCATTACAGCTCCTGTCCTACACAGCTGTAATGCTTCACCTACTGAAATTATAATAATTCCTCCCCATCACTTATTCTTAACTTTTCTCAGTCATCTGCAAGAGACAGCTGTTATTCCTTAGAATGAGAATTTCATATGGTGACAGGAGAAAATTCTAGCCCAGTTTTTATTAGTGTATTTTTAAAAGATCAGTATACTCTGAACAAACAACTAAAGAACTATAGAATAGTATAGCATAGTCCAGGCCGTTCGGCCCTCGATGTTGTGAATTTTTATCCAACTTTAAGATCAAACTAACCTACAAACTCTTCATTGTAGTATCATCCATGTCCTTATCAAAGAATTACTTAAATGTCCCTAATGTAGCTGACTCCACTACCACCGCAACAGTGCATTCCATGCATTCACCACCATCTGTGTAAAGAACCAACATCTGACAGCTGCCCTAAACCTTCCTCCAATCACCTTAAAATTATGCCACCTCGTGATAGCCATTTCTGCCCTTGGGAAAAAGTCTCTGGCTATTCACTCTATCTATTCTTCTCATCATCTTGTACATCTCTATCAAGCCATCTCTCACCTTTATTCGCTCCAATGACAAAAGCTTTAGCTCCCTCAACCTTTCTTCATAAGACCTCCAGTCTGGGCAGCATCCTGGTAAATCTCCTCTGCACCCTCTCTAAAGCTTTCACATCTTTCCTTTCATGAGGCAACCAGAACTAAACACAATATTCCAAGTGTGGTCTAACCAGGGCTCGATGGAACTGCAACATAAACTCAATCCCCCTGCTAATGAAAGCCAACACACTATATGCCTTCTTAACAACCCTATCAACTTGGGTAGCAACTTTGAGGGATCCTATGGACATAGACCCAAGATCCCTCTGTTCCTCCACACTGCCAAGAATCCTGCCTTTAACCCTGCAATTTGAATTTAAATTTGTCCTTTCCAAAATGAATCACTTCACACTTTTCCAGATTGAACTCCATCTGCTACCTATAAGCCCAGTTCTGCATCCTGTCAATGTCCCGTCGCAAACTACAACAGCCCTCCACACAATCTAGCACTCCACCAACCTTTGTACCATCAGTAAATTTACTAATCTACTTCCTCATCCAAGTCATTTATAAAAATCAAAAAGAGCAGAGGTCCCATAACAGATTCCTGCTGAACACCATTGGTCACCAAGCTCCAGGCTGAATATTTTCCATCTACTTCCACCTTTTAACTTCTATGGGCCAGCCAATTCTGTATCCAGATAGCTAAATTTCCCTGTATCCCCGGCCTCCTTTCTTTCTAAATTAGCCCACCATGGTGAACCTTATCAAATACCTTGTTAAAATCTATGTACATCACATCCACTGCTCTACCTTCATCAATATATTTTGTAATATCCTCAAAGAATTCAATAAGGCTTGTGAGACATGAACTGCCTCTCATAAAACCATGCTAACTATTCCTAGTTAAATTATGGTTTTCCAAGTAATCATAAATCCTGTCTCTCAGAATCCTCTCCAATTCTTTGCCCACCATAGATGTAAGACTGACTAGTCTGTAATTCCCAGGATTATGTCTATTCCCTTTTTGGACAAGGCAGTAATATTTTTCACCCTCCAGTCATGTGGCACTACTCCAGAGGACAGTGAGGATGCAAAGATCATCATCAAAGGAGCAGCAGTCTCTTTCCTCGCTTCCTGTAGTAACCTAGGGTATATCCCATCTGGCCCAGGGGGCTTATCTATCCTAATGTTTTTCAAAATTTCCAGCACATCCTCCTTCTTAACCTTAACCTGTTTGAGCATATCAATCTGTTTCATGCTGTCCTCAGAAATTTTAAGGTCCCTTTCCGTAGTGAATACTGAGGCAAAGTATTCATTAAGAACCTCTCCTAACTCCTCCAACTCCAGGCACAAGTTTGGTCAACTATCCCTGATTGGCCCTACCATCACTCTGGCCATCTTCTTATTCACGTAAGTGTAGAATGTCTTAGGATACTCCTTAATCCAACCCACTAAAGCTTTATTATACCCCCTTCTAGCTATCCTAAATCCATTCTTCAGTTCATTCCTGGCTACCTTGTAACTCTCTAGAGCCCTATCTGATCCTTGCCTCCTCAACCTTAAGTAAGCTTCCTTCTTCCGCTTGACTAGATGTTCCACCTCCCTTGTCACCCAAGGTTTCTTCACCCTACCATCCCTTCCTTGTTCTGTGGGACAAACCTGTCCAGCACTATCAGCAAATGTTCCCTAAACAAAGCCTCCACGTTTCTGTTGTGCATTTCTCTGAGAACATGTCTTTTCAATTTAGGTACCCCCGTTCCTGCCTCATAGCATTGTAATTCCCCTTCCTCCAACTAAATACATTCCCATACCGTCTGCTCCTATTTCTCTCCATGTCTATAGTAAAGGTCATGGAATTGTGATACGCTATCACTGAAAGGCTCTCCCACCAAGAGATGTGACACCTAATCTGGTTCATTGCCAAGCAACAAATCCAGGTTTAATGCGAATGACTGTGACCTGCTCCACAAACATCACAGAAAGAATAAAGGCATGTGCATGTTGAGAGAATCATAGAATCGCTACAGTGTGAAAACAGGCCCTTCAGCCCAACCAGTCCACACCTACTGTCTGAAGTGTAATCCACCCAGACCCATTCCCCTACCCAATATTTACCCCTGATGTACCTACCCTACACATCCCTGAACACTCTGGGCAATTTACCGTGGCCAATTCACCTAACCTGCACATGTATAGATTGTAAGAAGAAACCGGAGCACCCAGAGGAAACCCACGCAAACATGGGGAGAATGTGCCAACTCCACACAGATATTCACCTGAGGTTGGAATTGAAATTAGGTCCCTAGTGCTGTGAGACAGCAGTGCGATCCACTAAGCCACTGTGCTGCCAACTGTCATTTGGCCAACCAATCTGCAGATACATCTCCATCGAATTTCACTGTCATCTCCTCACCACAAGACCTAAATACTTGGCTTGGTTCCACTTATTTCACCTTTAAACTTGCAACGGAGGAAGTGGTAACAAGCACTGCTCACGGCAGTGATGCTCCTGACATACTCAATGGAAGGGCAGAAATTTTTTTCCCCTCCCTCAGTCTGACTCATATCGTTTACTTGTTCAAGGTCCCAGTCTGAATATTGCACAGGACAACATGAGGAATTTTAACCCCAGGGTTGGAGCTGGACATGGTCAGAAAGTTAAAAAAAATGAAATCTCAAAGGACTACAGCAAGAGGCAAGTTGGGAGGTAGCTCTCACCAATCAGTTCTCAGCACAGCAAGTCAGTGTAGAATTATTCTACAAATAATTCACTCTTCCTTTATAACTGGACCGCCATTCTTCTTGCTACAGAACAAGAATTACGCAATAAACATGGAGAAGAACTAACTGAATGCACAAGGGTGTCTGATAAATGTTTGTGTGTAATACAGCATTGTTTAGTTTCCACCCATACCCCTTTATAAGCAGTTGAATAGAGTACTTTAATTATTAAGTAGTTTTAAAATTACCATCAATTGATTCACCTTAGGTTCAGTATCCACCTTGTTATAAAGTGGCTGGAATTGAGTGCAATTATCTTTGTTATTGTTGCCATAGTTAATGCCTGGGTGAATTCATGAAAGGGCTATGTTCACTATTCTCTAATCTCCAAACAGCCACAAACATCTGTGTTTGGAATGAAAGCAAATATTGCAGATATTGGAAATCTGAAATATAAACAGATAATGGTAGAGAAACTCAACAGGTCTGGTAGCAGCCATGGAGAGAAAGCAGAATTAATAGTTTGAGTCCAGTATAGCTTTTCTTTATCTGGATCTTCTCTGAGGGGTCTGCATGTTCCACTGCAGCAGTGGAGCAGTCCAGTGCCAGTGGCATCCTCACTCACCCAGAAGGTTGACCAGGAGTACTGCAGCTCTAGCCCTGAATCCAATCAGCATCACATACAGATCCCAGGGCTCATCAGAGCACCTGGCAACCATCAGTACTGTGGCAAGGAAAGGCACGACAAGAAGGTTAGCACCAACCAGCGCTCTCAACACCAAAATATTGGTCATTGGCTCAGTCAGAGGTACAGGGTGAGTGCCATGAGTCTATCTGGGTGATCCTGCCAAGGAAGATTCTCAGGCGCAGATCATTATCCTAATATCGTTCAATACTGCATTCCTGAGAAAATATTATTAAATAAATTCTGACTTATGATATCTGAAAGAAAAGCTTTTATTTTTGCATTGTGGTCAAGGAGTCACTTTGGTCAATAACAGACGAAAGACAGATGAAGGATTGCTGGTGAATTCAAGGTTTGGACATGAGTTTGTTAGCGTGGCAATTGTTAACAGCCATAAATGTTGGCACTCACTCTGCAGACAGTTTCAGCAACTCTCAGACACCATTTGTGTTACTATACAGATTTCATTGTTTATAAACCGCAAATCAGTAAGTGCACAACACACTAGAATCATCATCCATATCATCAACAGTAAGCCTTTGTTCTTTGATTTGTCATAGGAACATAGTGGAATGTCATCTAATAAAGGTACCATATGACATTGCCAAACTCTTAAACTCATACAGTGTCATGTCCACCATTCATAATCCTGGATTACCTGTGAATATGTTGAAATTAATTCTTTTTCTGAAAAGGACATACAGCTAAAAATTATACAGATGTGAATTCAATAGCTGCCGATAGAAAGAAAGAGTCTGATAAAATGTCAAAGAAGCTTCAAGGGAAGAAAATGCACCACAAACTGAATGTGTATTTCCCCGGGAGTATCTCACACTGTGAACATGGTGGTTAATAAAAAATAACAGCCTGAGTGAGAGATATAGTTATGTTACCAACACCGCACTCCTTGCAACCAGACACATGGACAGGGATTAAAAGCCAGCTTCAAACTTATCTGTGTTAGTGACCTGATGTCTGAGTGCGTGGACTAGTGTGTTGCAAAGATCACAAGTCTGAAAACAATAATTTAAAACACCTTTGAACTGCAGCTAAAGAAAAGGAGGTAGTCTCATTGTGAGTACTGCCAATCATTCACTGCTGAAAAGAATTAGAACAAAAAGATTCAGTCTACAAAGCCAAGAATCTTGAAATTGGCTGTTCAACTATGAATTGCTGAAAATGTGTTGCTGGAAAAGCGCAGCAGGTCAGGCAGCATCCAAGGAACAGGAGATTCGACGTTTCAGGCATAAGCCCTTCTTCAGGAATGTTCAACTATGAATTTCAACATTGCTGGCAACATCCACTGAAATGGCCACAACATCAACTTTCTATTCTTTAAGAACAATCCAGAGACCGGTGCATACATTTTCTTTTTAACTTTCATCATTTTGGACTTGCCTCTTGTTTCTCATCTCTGTGTATGTGTTTTGTGCAGCTAATTCTTCTCAGGTTTAGCAATTAATAAACTCAGAATTGGACTGAGGAGAGCCAGGAGGGGGCACAAAAAGGCTGGGCAAAAAGGATTAGGGAGAACCCAAAGGCATTTTACACATACATGAGGAATAAGAAAATGATCAGGGCCGATCAGGGATAGCGGTGGGAACATGTGCGTGGAGTCTGAGCAGATAGGGGAAGCCCTGAATGAGTTTTTTGCTGTTGTTTGCACCAGGAAAGGGAACTTTTTGTAAATGAAAACTTTGAGGAGCTGGGATACAGTCTTGACCAGATCAAGATTGATGAAGTTGATGTGCTAGAAATTTTGGAAAACATTAAGACTGATAAGTCTCCAGTGCCAGACCAGATTTATCCTAGGCTGCTCCGGAACGTGAGAAAGGAGGTTGCTAAGTCGCTGGTGAGGATATTTGCCTCTTCACTCTCCAAGGGAGTCGCACCAGAGGATTGGAGGAGTTTGGAGGAGCGGGGCTCAAGGGCGGAGGAGCGGGAAGTGGAGGAGATGCGGTGGAGGGCATCGTCGATCACGTCTGGGGGGAATCTGCGGTCCTTGAAGAAGGAGGCCATCTGGGCTGTGCGGTGTTGGAATTGGTCCTCCTGGGAGCAGATGCGGCGGAGACGGTCGTCTCCTCCAACAGCCACCAAGACAGAACCCCACTGGTTCTCACCTACCACCCCACCAACCTCCGCATACAACGTATCATCTGCCGCCATTTCCGCCACCTCCAAACGGACCCCACCACCAAGGATATATTTCCCTCCCCTCCCCTATCAGCGTTCCACAAGGACCACTCCCTTCGTGACTCCCTCGTCAGATCCACACCCCCCACCAACCCAACCTCCACCCCCGGCACCTTCCCCTGCAACCGCAGGAAATGTAAAACTTGCGCCCACACCTCCACACTCACTTTCCTCCAAGGCCCCAAGGGATCCTTCCATATCCGCCACAAGTTCACCTGTACCTCCACACACATCATCTATTGCATCCGCTGCACCCGATGTGGCCTCCTCTATATTGGTGAGACAGGCCGCTTACTTGCGGAACGCTTCAGAGAACACCTCCGGGCCGCCCGAACCAACCAACCCAATCACCCCGTGGCTCAACACTTTAACTCTCCCTCCCACTCCACTGAGGACATGCAGGTCCTTGGACTCCTCCACCGGCAGAACACAACAACACGACGGCTGGAGGAGGAGCGCCTCATCTTCCGCCTGGGAACCCTCCAACCACAAGGTATGAATTCAGATTTCTCCAGTTTCCTCATTTCCCCTCCCCCCACCTTGTCTCAGTCGGTTCCCTCAACTTAGCACCGCCCTCCTAACCTGCAATCCTCTTCCTGACCTCTCCGCCCCCACCCCACTCCGGCCTATCACCCTCACCTTGACCTCCTTCCACCTATCCCACCTCCATCGCCCCTCCCCCTAGTCCCTCCTCCCTACCTTTTATCTTAGCCTGCTTGGCTCTCTCTCTTATTCCTGATGCTCGAAACGTCGAATTCTCTATTCCTGAGATGCTGCCTGGCCTGCTGTGCTTTGACCAGCAACACATTTGCAGCTGTGATCTCCAGCATCTGCAGACCTCATTTTTTACTCGAACACATTTTCAGCTGTGATTAAAGACAGTCAGCATAGCTTTATGAGGGCAGGTCATAGAGTCATAGAGATGAACAGCATGGAAACAAACCCTTCAGTCTAATCTATCCATGCCGACCAGATATCCCAACCCAATCTAGTCCCACTTGCCAGCACCTGGCCTGTATCCCTCCAAACCCTTCCTATTCATATACCCATCCAAATGCCTCTTAAATGTTGCAATTGTACCAGCCTCCACCACATCCTCTGGCAGCTCATTCCATATGTGTACCACCCTCTGCATGAAAATGTTGCCCCTTAGGTCTCTTGTATATCTTTCCCCTCTCACCCTAAACCTATGCCCTCTAGTTCTGGACTCCCCGATCCCAGATAAAAGACTGTCTATTTATCCTATCTATGCCCCTCATAATTTTGTAAACTTCTATAAGGTCACCCCTCAGCCTCCCACGCTCCAGGGAAAACAGCCCCAGCCTGTTCAGCCTCTCCCTATAGCTCAAATCCTCCAACCCTGGCAACATCCTTGTAAATCTTTTCTGAACCCTTTCAAGTTTCGCAACATCTTTCCAATAGGAAGGAGACCAGAGTTGCAATATTCCAACAGTGGCCTACCCAACGTCCTGTACGGCCATAACATGACTTCCCAACTCCTGTACTCAATACTCTGACCAATAAAGGAAAGCATACCAAACACCTTCTTCACTATCCTATCTATCTATGACTCCACTTTCAAGGAGTTATGAACCTGCACTCCAAGGTCTCTTTGTTCAGCAACACTCCCTAGGACATGCCTCACAAATCTTATTGAGTTCTTTGAGGAGGTGTCAAGACGGGTTGACGACGGTCGAGCAGTGGATGTGGTGTACATGGACTTCAGCAAGGCACTTGATAGGGTTCCCCATGGTAGTCTCATTCATAAAGTCAGGAAGTATGAGATACAGGGATATTTGGCTATCTAGATTCAGAATTGGCTGGCTGACAGAGGCAGAGAGTTGTTGGAGATGGAAAGTATTCTGCCTGGAGGTCAGTGTTGAGTGAGGTCCTGAAGGGCTCTGTTCCTGGGCCTCTGCTCTTTGTAGATTTTATAAATGACTTGGATGAAGAGGTTGAGGGGTGGGTTAGTAAATTTGCAGATGATACTAAGGTTGGAGATGTCGTCAATAGTATAGAGGGCTATTGCAGGCTGCAGCGCGACATAGACAGAATGCAGAGCTGGACTGAGAAATGGCAGATGGAGTTCAACCTGGATAAATGCGAAATGATGCAGTTTGGAAGGTCAAACCCGAATGTTGAATATAGGATTAAAGACAGGATTCTTGGCTGTGTGGAGGAACAGAGGGATCTGTGTGTGCAAGTGCATAGATCCCTCAAAGTTGCCACCCAAATGGATAGGGTTGTTAAGAAAGCATATGGTGTTTTGGCTTTCATTAACAGGGAGATCGAGTTTAAGAGCTGTGAGGTTTTGCTGCAGCTCCATGAGTCCTTGGTGAGGCCACATTTGCAATATTGTGTCCAGTTCTAGTCACCCTACTATAGGAGAGATACAGAGACTTTGGAAAAGGTGCAAAGAAGGTTTACCAGGATGCTGCCTGGACTGGAGGGCTTGCCTTATGAAGAAAGGTTGGATAGGCTCGGACTTTTCTCTCTGGAGAGAAGGAGGAAGAGAGGAGACCTGATATAAGTGTACAAAATAATGAGAGGAATAGATAGAATCAATGGCCAGAGACTTTTCCCCAGGGCAGGACTGACTGGTACGAGAAGTCATAGTTTGAAGATATTAGGAGGAAGGTATAAAAGAGACATCAGAGTTAGGTTCTTTACGCAGAGAATTGTGAATGCATGGAATGCGTTGCCAGCTGTGGTGGAAGCAGAGTCATTGGGGACATTTAAGCGACTGCTGGACATGCACATGGATAACAGTGAGTTGAGGGGTGTGTAGGTTAAGTTACTATATTTTACATTAGGATTAAACCTCGGCACAACATAGTGGGCCAAAGGGCCTGTTCTGTGCTGTACTTTTCTATATTCTAACTCACTTTTTTTTGTAAATTCAAGAAATCCTGGCTCTTTTTGAACTTAAAGTTCATTCGGGTCCAGGAGGAAACTATCCACAAAGGGAGAGATCCTATTTAAATTAACCTTGTTGTAACCAACTGAGGGGGCAGGTGAATAACCAAGAAGAGCTAATTTTCACCTCCTCACCCAGGAGCTTAATGGTTTGAGATTCTGTCTGAAACCATAACAAATTGAGGAAGTTTGTCTGCCAAATAGTCATAACAATGATTTGCTGCATATGGTCATAAACCAGCTGGACAGTAAGGGAGTAAAATCTTTTTCAGTTGAGCTACATCTCAGAGTTGATAGATTTGCCCATAAAGAGATTTGTGTGTTCTCATTGCCCTCAGTTCAGTCTCCCTGTCATGCCGCATTCCAAGGAGATAACTTGTACCAGATGTGTGCATGTGAACTGGCGATACCATTTTGGATCATTCGTGGCAACCAAATGGGTACCATAGATTCACATCTTACATCCCTTGATTTCAAAGTTTGGCTAATCTTATAGTTTTATTGCAACTGTCCTTTTGACCCTTACATGATTTGTTTTACCCACAAGCCTTATATGTTCTTATATGAGCCACCAGTGTGGCTCAGTGGTTAGCACTGCTGCCTCACAACGTCAGAGACCCAGGTTTGATTCCAGCCTCAAGTGACTGTCTGTGTAAAGTTTGCACATTCTCCCCATGTCTATGTGAGTTCCAGTGTCCTCCCATGGTCCAAAGCTGTGCAGGTTAGGTGAATTGGACATGCTAAATTGTCCATAATATACAGAGATGTATAGGATTAGGTGCATTAGTCAGGGGAAATGTAGAGTAGAATGGGTCTAGGTTGGATACTCTTCAAAGGGTCAATGTGGACTTGTTGGACCAAATGGCCTTTTCCACGCTAGGAATTCTATGATTATCAAGCAGTTTATCGAAGCAACATGCAACCCTTCTCCACCCTATCTGTTACTGATCAAAAACTCAATCAATTTAATCTGCCTCTCTTAGTAGTTTATGTTTGTCACTGTGCTGTTAATTTTCTCCTGAAACATTGAGCCAGATTTCATTAGGGCAGCGATGACCCAATAGCAAGTCAGAAAGGCTGGATTAACCCTAGTGTTCACTGCTAGGACAAGACTCAACTGACAGAAACAGTGATAGATGTCAGCCTTTGGTCAAAGTGTCAGGCAATCAGCATCCCTCCCATTTGGGAGGAAGAGCTTTGTTGCTGAGGGAAAGGATTTAGTGCTTCCTCAGGTCTGGTCCTTGTCACCAGGATGGACCCTCCATTAAACCACAGAGCACTTGATCAGAAGGGCTCCCCCTTCAGGTCTGCAGGAACGCTGGGAGGTTTTACTAGATGATCTCATGACGCAGTGAACTGATAGAAGGTCAAGAGCAATATGAAGAGGTCCTTAATTGATTTCTAGGTGTGAAGGCCATTCCTCCATCTTCTTGCCATTAAGAGAGTTCCATCGTGTCAGGAGGTGATAGACAGAACCTCCTCTGTCCTCACTTCCAAATCTCCATCTTCCCCACTTCATTAAATTCTACCCCCTGTTTCCAAGTAACGTCTGCATCAACAATATTAAAATGGGTAGTCTATAATTGTCACTTAACATCCAAGCCTGAATATTGTCCAGGTGTTACTGCATACAAATGTGATTGCTTCAGCACCTGAGCAGTCATGAATAGTGCTTAACGTTGTGCAAACATCAACAAGCATCCTCACTTCTGACCTTATATTGGAAGCAGGTCATCTTTCTTCACAACCATCTTCCTTTACGCTAGGTATGACTCTAAGCAATGGAGAGTTTTTCCCGATATCCATTGGCTCCACTTTTGGATTTCACACTTGGTCAAGAGCAACCTTGTTGTTGGGGGTGGTCTCTTACTCCTTATTTGAGAAATTCAGCTCTTTTGTCCATGTTTGGTCAAGACTGTAATGAAGCTAGGAGGTTAATGGCTCTGGAGGAACCCAAACAGAAAATCAATGAGCAGATTATTTCTGAACATGTGCCATTTGATAGCACTGCCAAAAATACCTTCTATCCAACTTCTATCTTCTATCTGATCAAACTTAATATTCCATGGTATTTAGCAATTTGGAAAGAAAGGAAGAAAGAAGAAGGAGGAGTAGCTCAGTTAATAAAGGATAAATGATCTTTGCTCGGAAGATACAGTAATATAGAGTCCTACAGGCCCTTTGACCCAAACTACTCCATGCCCACCAAAATGTCTGTCCACACTAATCCCATTTCCCTGCACTTGACCCATATTCTTCTAATCCTTTCATATCTATGTATTTGTCCAAATGCCTTTTAAATGTTGTTAATGTTCCCGCCTCAACCACTTCCGCTGGCAGCTCATTCCATATGCATACCACCCTCTGTGTAAAAATATTGCCTCTCAAGTTGCCTTTATTTTTTCCCTTCTAACCTTAAACTGATGCCCTCTAGTCCTCAATTCTCCAGCCCTGGGAAGAAAACTGAATGCATTCACCCTATCCATGCCTCTCATGATCTTATGATCAAGATGTAGAATTGGATTAGGAGGAGATAAGAAATGACAATGGAAATAAATCACTTGTGTGTTTGGTAAAAGGGATCCCTAACAATAACTACACCGTTGAACTGAGGATAAATTCAGAAATAATGGGGACTTTTAAGAAATATATTATTGATGATATATATTTATATAACTATACAGAGTAAACATGATTTTGTGGAAGAAAAGTTATGTTTCACAAATTAATTTAAATCGTTTGAGAATGTAGCAAGCTAGATAAATAAAGGGATGGGATTGTACTTGAATTGCCAAAAGACAGTTTTAAGGTGCCACATGTAATATTATTATATGCTGTTAATGGTAAAATATCAGCATGGATGAAAGATTGATTCATTAACAGTATAAGGAAAGTTGGGATAAATGGACTATGATGGATTGTACCTGCAAAACTCCAACTAGCGGAATGCCACAGGAATCAATGCTGGGGTCTTAACTATTTGCAATCCATATGAATCACATAGCAGTAAAATGGGACTGAGTGTATTTTAGACAAACTTGCTGCTGATGCAAATATGGATAGAAGGAGTGTGAAGAGAATACAAAGAGTATGTAAAGGGATTTAGATAGGTTAAGTGAGTGTGCAACAAACAATACAGGTTAAGTGCAATGTAGAAAAATGGTAGTTAATCCACTTTTGTAGAAAGAATGGCAAAGCAGATTTTTAATTTAAATGGATTACTGATGCTGTGGTAAATGAATCACAAATTATTGATAAGCAATATAGCATGGAAGGCAAGTGGCCTTTATTGCAAAAAGGAATGGAATATTAAAGTTTGGAAGATTTGATACAACTGTACTGGGCACTGGTGAGACTGGGGTGGACAGAGATTGAATTTCCAAAATGAATTGGAGATGTTTGGAATTGGTAAACTAGAAACATATCGTGATATTATACATGTATGTTTTCCTCAGGATACAGAATTCCTGATGAAGGGCTTTTGCCCAATACGTCGACTTTGCTACTCCTCGGATGCTGCCTGAACTGCTGTGCTTTACCAGCACCACTAATCCAGAATCTGGTTTCCAGCATCTGCAGTCATTGTTTTTACCTATTCCAATGAGCCAGTCAAGTGCTTCATATGATATCAGTACAGTGGTGTGGACACTGTCAGTTAGCCATTTGCAGTGGTCCCAATTAGGATTGGCTCCTCATAGAGGGTGAGGAATTGAATGTTAGGCACCTCACTACCAGTCTTGGCTTTTTCTACCTGGCTGTGGGTCATTTTCTCCTGTACTAAGATCAAGGAAGGGACTGAGTGAGATAAAAGTGGCTGTCATATCCTTAAGTGGTGGTACAGATAGGGGAAAGGTGGTGAGCTGTTCCAAGTATGTGAGTATGTAAAGCAGAGGTCATTTAGAGTTAATAGTCTGGAGGTCTTGGATGGTTGAGAGTGAGTGAGGAAAGATGTGGCGCTCAACAGAGAGCAGTGTAAAGGAGAGCAGAGGAAGTCATTTTTGCCTGTGGCGTTACTGCCCATTCCTTCAGATTATGTAGATGGCACTGACCCAGGTAGCAACCTTAGAGAAGATTGGTAGGGTCGAGTGGCATGGTCTCCTCTGGTGGTCCTGCAGTAGAGGGCAGTCCTCTGTGCATCATCAACCAGGATCTCTAGGTCCTGGTCCACCAGGTGGAGTGCCAATTTCCCCTCATCGCCATACTCGGGACAAATGTCACAAACTATACAGGGCAGTACTAGACTGCTAGCGCTTGACTAGGTACACGGCATTCTATCAAACATGGTGCCAAGCCAGGAATCCTCAGCTGTCTCAGCAGTGGTGGTTACTTCATAGAACATAGAACATAGAAGGATACAGCGCAGTACAGGCCCTTCGGCCCTCGATGTTGCGCCGACCGAGTCCTACCTAACCTATACTAGCCCAATAACTTCCAAATGCCTATCCAATGCCCGCTTAAATGAACATAAAGAAGGAGAGTTCACCACTGATACGGGCAGGGCATTCCACGAACTCACAACCCGCTGTGTGAAGAAACTACCCCTAACATCTGTCCTATACCTACCACCCCTTAATTTAAAGCTATGTCCCCTAGTAACACCTGACTCCATTAGCGGTAAAAGGTTCTTAGTATCTACCCTATCTAAACCCCTAATCATCTTATACACTTCTATCAGATCTCCCCTAAACCTTCTCTTCTCCAATGAGAACAGCCCCAAGTGCCTCAGCCTTTCCTCATACGATCTTCCTACCATTCCAGGCAACATCCTGGTAAACCTCCTCTGCACTCGTTCTAAAGCTTCCACATCCTTCCTATAGTATGGCGACCAAAACTGCACACAATACTCCAGATGAGGCCTCACCAGAGTCTTATACAACTGCAACATGACCTCAGGACTCCGGAACTCAATACCTCTGCCAATAAAGCCCAGTACACCATATGCCTTCCTCACAGCACTATTTACCTGGGTGGCAACTTTCAGAGATCTGTGTACATAGACACCAAGATCCCTCTGCTCATCCACACTACCAAGTAGCCTACCATTAGCCCAGTAATCCATCATCTTGTTATTCCTACCAAAGTGAACGACTTTGCACTTAGCTACATTGAATTCCATTTGCCACATTTCCGCCCAGCTCTGCAACTTATCTATATCCCGCTGTAACCTACCACTTCCTTCCTCACTATCCACAACTCCACCGACTTTCGTGTCATCCGCAAACTTGCTTACCCAGCTTTCAAGTCCTTCCTCTAGATCATTTATAAAGATAACAAAAAGCAATGGTCCCAAAACAGATCCTTGTGGTACACCGCTAGTAACTGTGCTCCAAGATGAACATAATCCATCAACTACTACCCTCTGTCTCCTTCCAGCCAGCCAATTCCTAATCCAAACCTCTAATGTATCCTCAATGCCATACCTCTGAAGTTTTAGCATTAGCCTACCATGGGGAACCTTATCGAACGCCTTACTAAAATCCATATACACAACATCTACTGCTTTACCCTCATCCACTTCCTTAGTCACCTTCTCAAAGAACTCAATAAGGTTTGTGAGGCACGACCTGCCCTTCACAAAACCATGCTGGCTATCCCTCATCACGTTATTCCTACCCAGCAATGGCTAGTGGGAAAATCAGTCTAGCGTTAGACAAAAGGAGCACCTCAGGGGTGAGAGAGGTAGTTAATGAGGCACGTTTGAAATTATCGTGTGAAAAAACTTGAGCGTCACAAAGAGCAACCCCCAAGAAACTCAATGAAAATTACAGCTAAATGTGGAAAGGTTCAGCTCAATATTTCTGGTCAATAATCTTTCATCAGATTCAGGAAAAATTTGAAACAGGTTTCCTGGCTGGGAAGAAAGCAAAAGGGAAAGTCTACAATCGAGTGAAAGACAGGAGAATTCTAATGACACAAGGTTTGGTGGTACAAGACATATAGATGTGGTAATGGTACAAATAAAGGAACAAGGGATGTGTCTAGAGCTGTGAATGGCAGCTACTGTCCAAAAGCAAAACAAATGAAATTTGAGATAACCTGCCAAATCAAAGGCGACGGACTGTGTGGAGTTTGCACATTCTCCCTGTGTCTGCGTGGGTTTCCTCCAGGTGCTCGGTTTCCTCCCACAGTCCAAAGATGTGCGAGTCAGGTGAACTGGCCATGCTAAATTGCCCATAGTGTTAGGTGAAGGGGTAAATGTAGGGGTATGGGTGGGTTGCACTTAGGCGGGTCGGTGTGGACTTGTTGGGCCAAAGGGCCTGTTTCCACACTGTAGGTAATCTAATCTAATGAAAAACAGACAGAGGTAATAGTCTGAATTTGTAATGTTATCTATGTGTGTGATCTATGTTATTGAAAGATAAAATCATTCAATAGCCTAATGGTTACAAATGAATATGATTACACTTATGATTGCTGAACCACAAAAGAAGATGGTAGCTCTGGCATCAGAAATGTGATTTCAATTTAATCTCTGCAGTTCTCTGGAGAAAGGGTGGATACTCGGGCTGACAGCTGTGTTGTATAACTTAACTACAGGACACATCATACAAGAGAATGATGAGCTTCAGTGCTACTGAATGTTGTATAATTTAAAAACACATTTTTAAAATGCCCCTAAATACCTGTCAAATAAAGGATATTATTTATAAACACAAGGAAAAGCAATTAATCTTCATAATTTTAATGACTTGCTTCTAACCCTTTCATTAATGCTCTTTTGTGATCTCTTGATAGCAAACAGTTAGAAGCTGGTTTCCTCTTCTCAGTGTGCAATGCTGGGACCCATCCTGTATAGTCCTCTCTTCTAGTTCTGGCATCAACAGCCTTATTCTTAATTCAATCTGGTTATCTTATTTTATGGTCTACACTTAGGAAGTAAAATATCTCCTCCTCTTTCAAAGGATGGAATGTGGATTTTAAACCATTCGTAGTTCAAGCATTTGTATACTGGAGCCAAATATACATGATCAGAGCTGAAAATGTGTTGCTGGTTAAAGCGCAGCAGGTCAGGCAGCATCCAAGGAACAGGAGATTCGACGTTTTGGCCATAAGCCCTTCATCAGGAATGAGGAAAGTGTGTCCAGCAGGCTAAGATAAAAGGTAGGGAGGAGAGACTTGGGGGAGGGGCGATGGAGATGTGATAGGTGGAAGGAGGTCAAGGTGAGGCTGATAGGCTGGAGTGGGGTGGGGGCGGAGAGGTCAGGAAGAAGATTGCAGGTTAGGAGGGCGGTGCTGAGTTCGAGGGAATCAACTGAGACAAGGTGGTGGGAGGGGAAATGAGGAAACTGGAGAAATCTGAGTTCATCCCCTGTGGTTGAAGGGTTCCTAGGCGGAAGATGAGGCGCTCTTCCTCCAACTGTCGTGTTGTTATGTTCTGGCGATGGAGGAGTCCAAGGACCTGCATGTTCTTGGTGGAGTGGGAGGGGGAGTTAAAGTGTTGAGCCACGGGGCGGTTGGGTTGGTTGGTCCGGGCGTCCCTGAAGCGTTCCGCAAGTAGGCGGCCTGTCTCCCCAATATAGAGGAGGCCACATCGGGTGCAGCGGATGCAATAGATGATGTGTGTAGAGGTGCAGGTGAATTTGTGGCGGATATGGAAGGATAGCTTGGGGCCTTGGAGAGAGGTAAGGGAGGAGGTGTGGGCGCAAGTTTTGCATTTCCTGCGGTTGCAGGGGAAGGTGCCGGGAGTGGAGGTTGGGTTGGTGGAGGATGTGGACCTGACGAGGGAGTCACGGAGGGAGTGGTCTTTTCGTAACGCTGATAGGGGAGGGGAGGGAATTATATCCCTGGTGGTGGGGTCCATTTGGAGGTGGCAGAAATGACGGCGGATGATATGCTGTATACAGAGGTTGGTGGGGTGGTAGGTGAGAACCAGTGGGGTTCTGTCCTGGTGGCGGTTGGGGGGCGGGGCTCAAGGGCAGAGGAGCGGGAAGTGGAGGAGATGCGGTGGAGGGCATCGTCGTTCACGTCTGGGGGGAATCTGCGGTCTTTGAAGAAGGAGGCCATCTGGGCTGTACGGTATTGGAACTGGTCCTCCTGGGAGCAGATGCGGCGGAGACGAAGGAATTGGGAATATGGGATGGCGTTTTTACAGGGGGCAGGGAGGGAGGAGGTGTATTCTAGGTAGCTGTGGGAGTCAGTCGGTTTATAATAGATGTCTGTGTTGATTCGGTCGCCCGAGATAGAAATGGAAAGGTCTAGGAATGGGAGGGAGGAGTCTGAGACGGTCCAGGTGAATTTGAGGTCAGGGTGGAA
This sequence comes from Hemiscyllium ocellatum, assembly GCF_020745735.1. NCBI lineage: Eukaryota > Metazoa > Chordata > Chondrichthyes > Orectolobiformes > Hemiscylliidae > Hemiscyllium > Hemiscyllium ocellatum. Next base: position 3,345,017 of record NC_083422.1, on the reverse strand, counting down.
GGTGTTGGTAAAGTGGATGAACTGTTCAACCTCACCGTGGGAGCATGAGGCAGTGCCGATACAATTTCAACCTCCTCATGGGAGTGGTGGTTCCAATCCTCCTACTTCCTCCAAACTAAAGGAGTTGCCATGGGCACCCGCATGGGTCCCAGCTATGCCTGTCTCTTCGTAGGATATGTGGAACAGTCCATCTTCCGCAACTACACTGGCACAGCCACAGCTCCTATACATGATGAGAGCCAATCCAAATTCTTTAAAAGAAAAGAACATGTAAACTGATCTAGTGACTTCCACATATCTTGGAGCTTCCCAAAGGACCAACAAAATACTTTTTTGAGGTATGGTAACAGTTATAAAGTAGGAGTGCAGCAACCAATTTATGCATAGCAAAGTGCCAGGAAATAATGTTGAGATTACTGCTCAATAATCTGTTTAGAGAAAACTAAATATAGGATAAGGTCCTGAAAGAACTTTCTTACTCTTCTTTAAAACAGTGTCATAGTATCTTTGTGCTTATCTGAGAGAGCAGAGAGGACTGTTGTTTAACATCTCATCCAAAGAACAGCTTTTCTAACTGAGATTAAGATATGTCGCAGCAAAGTGAAGAGGAGGATTTCAGTCCTTCTATTGATTGATCACAACAAATATTTTTATTTCTTTGTAGCATGCAACTATCATAATTTCAATTAGTACTTGACACCAGTCAAAATTAAGGAATCAATTAAAGATTTTCTTGAGTGGAAGAAAGAAGAATTTTATTATTTACTGATCCCTGGAAAAAAATGATAAAGATGTAACATTAAATGCACATAAATAGATGTAATAACTATATAATAGGGGAGAGTATGTCTACTACATTCAGGAAGAATAATGGCTGACAAAAAAAACCAAACACTGTACATGTTAGACATCTGAAATAAAAACAAATAATGTTGGAGAAAGCAAAGTCCAACAACATCTGTGGAGACAAAGATAGAGCTAATCCAATTTAACTTTTCTTCAGAACCCCTTTTCAAGCTGAACAGTTGCAGACAACCTTTGATGTTTAATATGTGCACTTGTCACACAAGTGTGAATTAAACCAGGAGTTACAAATTTCTTCTTGTTGACTAATTTGCCTGGTTTTAATATCTTTAGATATAATGGAACTTCAGTGCAGATAATTTCTTGTATTCCATATTGCTGTCCTGTAAATGCTTCAATCTGTGGTCAGGTGATCACGGCAGCCATTTTAGGTCAATATTGGTCTGTTTTCAAAACCATTTTAGTTTCAAGTGTAGAAAGTTACAGGTATAACACTCAAATGAAGAAAGTTGTGATTTGATTTGCCATAATTACCAATATAAAAAATTATATCCAACCTCTTGTACGATAGATGGAGAATGCAACCTTGAAGTTGAAGAAGGTACTTTTTTAAGGGCTTGAAAAAGTCTTATATAAAACTCAAGGATATAGGAGAATCATGGTTTCCAAAAACAATAAGAGGCTACCTCAAGCATCTCTGCATATCTTTTGAAACCTTTGAAACAATGCTGATGGATGTTAGACGAAACAGAGAATTGTCTCCTTTCAAAACCATCTACTTTTGAGTTAACTGACTGACCATTGTTGATTGAAAGAGTTTTTATAGGTGTAGCTGCAAGTCTTTAAGGACTCCTAAAACATTTTGAAATCAATACAGTAGTGGAGCATGATCTTGGCTGAGAAGTTCAAAATGTAGAATCAGTTTGGAAGATGATAAGAAGGAGCAAGCAAAAACCAATAACAGTACAGTTCAGCATACTTTACAGTGACACATATCACACATTTGACAGCAATTGAAAATATATGTAACCACAAGTCTGGAATTGTCCCCGTAAGTACAGAGCACCCCACATCTGTGTTCCAATCAAAGTAAATAAAGAAATAGGCTGTAAAATGGGAGTTTAATGTTACAACCATTTACTCCAAAACCTGTGCATATTGAAGGAAAATGGTGTAATTGCTGGTGGTTTGCCCGGAATGTACAGAATGAGTGTGGGAGAGAAGATGATGAATTCCAATGAATCTATGATGTTTGAATTCTAGTAATCATAATTGTCATTTTTTTTTAATATTGTTGATAGTTAAGTCCTTATGATATTGTAAATGCCAAACCTACAATTATGAATAGGGAAAAAAAATTACCTGTACAATATATTTGATAATATATGTAAAGATCATTCATTGTTACTTATGTGGAGTTTTATAAAATTGTGTACAGTATATGTGAAAGATACAGTGTGTGTGGATGTAGTGTGTGAATGGGGGGGGTACTCAGTGTGAATTGAAGCTTACAGTGTGTGAATGGGGTATAGTGTGCATATATGGCAGGGGACAGTGTGTGAATGAGGGTGCAGTGTGTGAATGGGGATCTAGTGTATGTATGGGCCTGTAGTGTGTGCATAGGGTACAGTGTGAGTGGGGGATACAGTGAGTGTGTAGATGGTACAGTGTGTGGATAGTGGGTACAGTGTGTGAATGAAAGGTACAGTATGAATGGGGGTACCATGTGTATGTAGGGGTTGCAGAGTGTGAACAGGGTACAATGTGTGAATAGGGTAAAGTGTATGAATGAAGGTACAGTGTGAATGGGAGATACCATTATGTGCAGGAGAAGCAGCTGTGAATGGGGATACTCCGTATAAATAGGGTACATTGTGTGAATATAGGGTACCTTGTGTGTGTAGGGGGTGCAGTATGTGAATGGGGTGTAGCATGTGAGTGAATGGTGGTGTAATGTGTGAATGAGATTATCGTATGTGTAGGGGATGCAGTGTGTGAATGGGGGGTAGAGTGTATGAATGCGGTGCACTGTGTGTGAATGGAGGAATACAGTGTATGCCCAAAAAGGTACAATGTGTGAATGGGGCATGCAGGGTGTGAATGATAGTGTAGAGTGTGTATTTGGGGATACATTTATGAATTGGGAGTACAGTGTGATGGTGGCTACAATGTGTGAATGAGGGGAATACAGTGTTAATGTGGGATACAGTGTGTGAATTACAGGGGTCCAGTGTGAATGGAGCTGTACAGTTCATGTATATGGATGTATAGTGTGTATATGGGGGTAAAGAATGAATGGGGGCACGTCTATAAATTAGGCTGATACAGTGAATTAGGCTGATACAGTGTTAATAGATGTGATATAATGTGTGATAAGGGGAGTGCAGTGTGTAAATTGGGGAGTTCCATGTGTGAATGAGGGGTGTATAGTGTGAGTGAAAGGGCAGGCCAGTGTGTATGATTGGTTTTTGTAGGGATTAGGGCATGCAGAATGTTGTGGCACTGTCAGTGACAAGAAAACCTGCTGGAGTCCAAAATAGACAGACAGGAAACTGGAAGAATTCAGCAAGCCAGGCAGCATCCGGAGGTGGAGAAGTCAATATTTCAGATATCAATGGTTCTGGGGTGCAGTCCTGAAACATCGATTCTTCCCCTCCTGATGCTGCCTGGCTTGCTGTGTTCTTCCAGCCTCCTGCCTGTCTATTGTGGCACTTTCAGTGCCAGGCAGTATGGAAGCTGGGAATCTGTTTATGATGAAGCCATGACACACTTTAAGTCGAATAACACCACTGCTAAATGTTGATGGTGGCTACCTCTCCTCTATATAATTCTTCACTGTGACTGTTTAATTTCTTACTTTGCATTTCCTAGCTGGTCTGTAATCACATGGCCATTGACCTCTGCTATGTTTAGCAGTCTGCAAAGGCCACTCTTAACAGTATTGACATCCATTATTATTGCAAAAGTAACATAATCCTGTGAGATGGAAGGCATTAACTGGACAGGATAAAAGCTTACAACAGACATCAGCATTCCTTCTTCTGCAATTTAACAATGATATCTCTGGAAGCCTCAAGTGTTCCCTAGATTATTCCCCGAATGTCTATAAACTGATGGGCTTAGACCCTAGTTAAGGAAATTCTTGACCAGAGAACCTTACAGTGTGCTTCTATGGCCTTTAAAGGAAGCAGTCAATCTGTCTTCTTTATGCAGTGACTCACCGTTGGGGGAAGGTAAATCACTGGATGGACTGTTCTTTGGAAACCAAAACCTTTATCTAAGTCCAGGAGACCTCCAGTAATAGAGGAGCCAGTCAGCCTGAGCTTACATTTTGGTATTCCTTCCTAATCAGACAAACGTAATGATCTGAATGTAATGGTGATAACAACAGTAAGATTATTGTGTTCAATGTGATTACTCCTTTGAAACAGATAGCAAGCGCTGGATTCACAATCACTTTCATGCAGAAGTTAGTAGCTCTGTGGGTCTCTGTGCACTTTTGAACGCCCCTCAGAGTGCAAACAGCAATCTCAGAGGTGACTATAATTCAACCTTTGTCCTGTAAAGTATTCTGTAAAACTTTTGACAACTTTACATCTTATGTGGCAAAGTATAACTGGCATCTTAATGGTATATTAAGTTCAGCAATCTTCTCAAAAGCCCTCACTGAGCCTAAAAATGTTATTTACATTTGGAGAATGTCAAAATCCCCCATAACAGTAATAAAATAATATAACGTAAAAGATGTTCATGGATTTTTGATTTTAAGGGATCATATTGATTTTGGACATCACTAATGCTGGAGACCTTCAGATCCCTTTTACTTGGAGGACTCAAATTTGCCCACTGATCTTTGATGTGGTTCTTCAGGCAAACCTTCAAGCACGGAGCCTTCCCAGCTGAAGCAGTGTAGATGAATCCAATCAGTCGGAAGTGGAGTGGATCAGTGCGGCAAGAATTCTTTCTCTTCTCCCCAGTAGCTGCCATACTCGAGAGTTTGAAAATTCTTAAGCTCCTGAAGAAGATAATTGTGACAGGTAAATGAGAGGGGTAGAGCGGTGTGAAGGAACTGTGTTTGAGAGGAATAGTTTGCAGGTGGATAAGGTGATACAGTTGCCAGGTAGGTAAGGTATAGTGTGTCAGGCATGCCTGCATCAAGACCAGATTGATTAGATTACTTACTTACAGTGTGGAAAAGGCCCTTCGGCCCAACAAGTCCACACCGACCCACCGAAGCGCAGCCCACCCATACCCCTATATTTACCCCTTACCTAACACTACGGGCATTTTAGCATGGCCAATTCACCTGATGTCATAAACCAGAACATAGAACACAGATCATTACAGTGCAGTACAGGCACTTCGGCACTCGATGTTGATCCAACGACCATTTAAATGCCTTTAAAGTTGGAGAGTCTACTACTGTTGCAGGCAGGCCGTTCCACGCCCTTACTACTCCCTCTGATATTCTCCTATATCTATCACCCAGCAATTTAAAACTATATCCCCACATGCTAGCCATCTCGATCTGGGAAAAAAAGCTCTCACTATCCACACTCTCTAATCTTCTAATCATCTTGTATGTCTCTATTAAGTCACCTCTCAACCTGCTTCTCTCTAACGAAAACAGCCTCAAGTCCCTCAGCCTTTCTTCATAAGACCTTCCCTCCATACCAGGCAACATCCTGGTAAATCTCCTCTGTACCTTTCCAATATTTTCACATCCTTCCTATAATGCGGTGACCAGAACTGTACGTAATACTCGAAATGCGGCTGCACCAGAATTTTGTACAGCTGCAACATGACCTCATGGCTCCGAAACTCAATCGCTCTACCAATCAAAGTGAACACACCATACGCATTCTTAACAACCCTATCAACCCAGCTGGCAATTGTCAGGGACCTATGTACATGGACACTGAGATCTCTGCTCATCTATGCTACCAAGAATCTTACCATTAGCCCAGTTCTCCATATTCCTATTACTCCTTTCGAAGTGAAACACCTCACACTTTTCCATGTTAAACTCTATTTGCCACCTCTCAGCTCAGCTCTGCAGCTTATCTAAGTCCCTCTGCAACTTGCAACATCCTTCGGCACTTTCCACAACTCCACCAATGTTAGTGTCCTCTGCAAATTTACTAACCCATCCTTCTATGCCCTCATCCAGGTCATTTATAAAAATGACAAAGAGCAGTGGACCCAGAACAGATCCTTGCAGTACACCACTAGTAACTGAACTCCAGGATGAACATTTCCCATTGACCACCACCCTCTGTCTTCTTTCAGCTAGCCACTTTCTGACCCAAACAGCTAAATCACCCTCAATCTGTATTTTGTGCAATAGCCTACCGTGTGGAATCTTATCAAATGCCCTACTGAAATCCATATGCACCGCATCAACAGCTTTACCCTCATTCCCCTGTTTGGTCACCTTCTCAAAGAACTCAGTAACGTTTGTGAGTCATGACCTACCCTTCACAAATCTGTGTTGACTATCCCTGATCAAATTGTTCCTTTCTAGATAATTATAAATCCTATCTCTTATAATCCTTTCTAACTCTTTATCCACAACTGAAGTAAGGTTCACTGGTCTATAATTACCAGGATTGTCCCTCCTCTCTTCTTGAATAATGGGACAACATTTGCTATCCTCCAGACTTCTGGCACAATTCCTGTAGACAATAATGACATAAAGATCCAAGCCAAACATTCTGTAATCTCCTCCATAGCTTCCCAGAGAATCCTTTGATAAATCCCATCTGGCCCAGAGGACTTATTTATTTTCACACTTTCCAGAATTGCTAACGCCTTCTCCTTATGAACCTCAATCCTGTCTAGTCTAACAGCCTGTATCTCAGTATTCTCCTCAATAACATTGTCATGTTCCAGTGTGAATACTGAGGAAATATATTCATTTAGCACCTCTCCTATCTCCTCAGATTCCACGCACAACTTCCCACTACTGTCCATGACTATCCCTGATCTTACTCTAGTCATTCTTTTATTCCTGACATACCTATAGACAACTTTTAGGTTTTCTTTGATCCTACACATCAATGACTTCTCATGTCCCTTTCTGGCTCTTCTTGGCTCTCTCTTTAGGTCCTTCCTGGCTAATTTGTAACTCTCAGGCCCCCTCACTGAGCCTTCACATCTCAACTTTAGTCAGGTGTTTAAGTTGTCTTTAGGTCTCTAGTCTTTTTCTTCTCATTATTTTTTTGAAAAATAGTTTGTTAGGTATAGGATTGACATTTTTTTATTGAAAGGACAATTACAGTAAAATGAAAAAAACAGGGAGTCTGGAGTAATTACTTGATAAATATGATGAGTGATGGAAGGATGGCTTATTTGTTGCTGCTGCTGCATGATATGGAAACTGCTGGACACCATGATGTGCCAGAGTGAACATTTCTGTAGTAAGCGTTAGCAACCAATTTCACCCCATCAAGCTTGTACCTCAGCCTTTTACTACAAAGAGTTGTGACTGAACCAGCTGCTTCTCATAAGAAACTGGAACCAAAGTTGTACCCTTAATCGACAAAGGTTCCCTGGTATAGATTCTCAGTCTAACCAAGGTCTTGAGCAACTTAGGGGTCAAAGTCCAGAGTGAATTTTGTTATACATAAAGACTGGTTTTGCAATGACTGAAATGACTGCATCAGTATCGACCTCTATTAGAACTTGGTAACCATTTAACCAGACGTTTATTTTAATAGTCTCTGATTTGGATGTTGCTAAGCAATTTAACTGTTCCAAACAGATGCAAATGGACTTTCCAGGGTGTGCACTCTGCTGGATACCGGTCTAGGAGTTATTCTACTCAGTTTAGGTATAGTGGGTCTCTTTTGCTGTCTCAAGTGCATACTGGCAGCAACTACAATGGCATGCCGGCCTAAATCACAAAGAAAAGTTTAATTGTTTGACCGAGACTTGGCTTTGTTTTGGAGTTTTGCTGTAGACTGACCTAAAATCCCACTGTCCAGAATATGTCCTGAGTGAAGATATGCAATGGTGTTCCATAAGCTCAAACAGACTGACGAGGGTGTCTACTTCCATTGGAAATGCTGCAACTCATTTGCTTCACTTGCCACATTTTCCAATGATAAAACCAGTCATAGTATCTGTTTGAAGTTCAGTTGGGCTTCAGCTAATAGGTGCTTTTGCATGGTTACATTATTAGTCCCACATTCCAAACTGTCTCTCAGAATCTCATTAAGGGTTAAACCAAAGTCACATACCTCTGTCAGTTATCTTAACCCAGTTAAAAATCCTGATATTGATTCCCCTGGTTCTCAAATTGCCAAGTAAAAATGTGTCTCAGAATTAGCGGAAGCTTAGGGTTGTGATAATCCTGAACTAAATCTGTCAACGTTTGAAAGGTTTCAGTAGCTGGTATCTTAGGGAAAGTTAGGCTCTTAATAACTGCATGTCCAGAAGGTGTCAAGAGAATGATTTGTTGCTTTCCATTTGTCCCAAATTAATTTACTTGGTAAAAACCATATATTCTTTCCACATACTGGGCCCAGTCTTCAATGGCAGGATCAAACAAGTAAAACTTCCCAAAACATTGGTTCGGCAACAGCTAGAGTATTGTGTGCAATTCTGAATTCACAAAATAGCAGGGATGTGATGGCACTGGAGAGGATTAGATTAGATTAGACTTACAGTGTGGAAACAGGCCCTTCGGCCCAACAAGTCCACACCGACCCGCCGAAGCGCAACCCACCCATACCCCTACATTTACCCCTTACCTAACACTACGGGCAATTTAGCTTGGCCAATTCACCTGACCCGCACATCTTTGGACTGTGGGAGGAAACCGGAGCACCCGGAGGAAACCCACGCAGACACGGGGAGAACGTGCAAACTCCACACAGTCAGTCGCCTGAGTCGGGAATTGAACCCGTGTCTACAGGCGCTGTGAGGCAGCAGTGCTAACCACTGTGCCACCGTGCCGCCCACAAATGTAGAGGAGATTTACCAGGATGCCACCCAATGTGGAGAATTTCAGTTACAAAGAGAGATTGAACAGACTGGGATTGTTTTCATAAGAGCAGAGGAGACTGAGAGGGAAAATGATTGAGATTAAAATTATAAAGGGTGGACAGGATAAGGTGGACAGGAAAACACTTACCCCACTTGATGGAGGGATCAATGACCAGGATCATAGATTTAAGGTCAGGGGCAAAAGGTTTAGAGGAGATGTGAATAAAATCTTCTTTCACCTAGAGGGTGGTGAGAATTTAGAACTCACTGCCTGTTAAGGGTAGTAGAGGCAGAAACCCTCATAACGTTTAAGAGGTACAGTATTTAAATGTAGACTTGCAATGCCCAAGCATACAAGGCTATGAGCTAAATACTAGAAAAAGGAATTAGAATAGTAAGGTGATTGTTTTTGACCGGTGCAGACTTGATGAGACAAAGGGCCTTTCCCTCTGCTGGATATTTCTATTAGTCTATGAACAATATGTTATGGCTACAACCAAAAGTCATGCTCTTTTGAATCTGGTAATATGTAATGAGACAGGTTTAATAAATGATCACAGAGTAAAAGATTCCCCAGGAAGCAGTGACTATAATATTGTAGAATTTGACATTCAGTTTGAAAGGGAGAAACTTGGATCAGAAACAACTGTGTTAAACGTAAAATTAGGCTGGGAAAATAATAATTAGGAACCAGGAAATGGCCGAGGAGTTGAATAAACAAACACTGGTAAGTGCCCTGATGCGATGCATTCTAGGATAATAAAAGATTACAAAGATGGTGGATACACTTATAGGAATCTGCCTTAGATTCTGGAAATGTGCCAGAGGATTGGAAAATGTTCAATGTAAGGCCTTTATTCTATAAGGGAAGAAACTAAAGGCCAGTTAGCTTGGCATCTATTGAAAATTTTAGAGTTTCCTTTAAAAGATATAAACGCAGACTATCAAGCAGAGTTAATGTGGCTTCATGAAGGGGAAATCATGCCTGACAAATTTATTAGAATTCTTTTAAAGTTCACAAGCTAAAGGGGAAGCAGTAGATGCAATACATTTGGATTTCCAAAAAGTATTTGATAAGGTACCACATGAGACCATATTAGCATGGACAAAGAATTGATTAACTAATAGTTGACAGAAGTTAGGACATAGGGGAATGCATTTTCAGATGGAAACCTGTAACAAGGGGAGTTCCGCAGAGAACAATCATTTGCAATGTCTTTAGATTAGATTAGATAAGATTCCCTACTGTGTGGAAACAGGCCCTTCGGCCCAACAAGTCCACACTGACCCGCCGAAGTGTAATCCACCCTGACCCATTCACCTACATTTACCCCTTCACCTAACACTACGGGCAATTTAGCATGGCGAATTCACCTAACCTACACATTTTTGGACTGTGGGAGGAAACCGGAGGACCCGGAGGAAACCCACGCAGTCACAGGGAGAACGTGCCAACTCCACACAGAGAGTCGCCTGAGGCGGGAATTGAACCCGGGTCTCTGGCGCTGTGAGGCGCCGTGCTGTCCATGTATAAACGACCTGGATGAGGAAAGCGGATGTACTGCAATCAAGCTAGTGGATGACACAAAATAGTTCAGACAAGTAGTGAAGATAACATCAAGGGCTGAATTTTGGTTTTTTTTGGGCAAGTCCAAGTTACATCAAGTGTTTTAGAGAATTTGTCACTCTGAGGCCTAGTCGGTTCTGTCACTATCTGTCACCAAACTCATCTCATTAATTCCCTATCGTGCTCCTCTGGTGTCTGTCATACCCAATTTCCAGCACATCTTTCTACAGCTGTTCCCCAAACAGGGTGCAGGACCTGGAGTGTAGGGAGGTTAGGAACATGGCATCAGTCTCGAAGGAGGGTGCCTGTAAACAAGAAGGTGGCTTGAAGTGTGTATATTCAATGCGAGAAGTATACGAAATAAGGTAGGTGAACTTGCAGCGTGGGTTGGTACCTGGGATTTCGATGTTGTGGCTATTATGGAGACATGGGTAGAACAGGGACAGGATTGGCTGTTGCAGGTTTCAGGGTTTAAATGTATTAGTAGGGTCAGAGGTGGGGGTAAAAGAGGGGGAGGTGTGGCATTGCTTGTCAAAGATAGTATTACAGTGGTGAAAAGGACGATGGATGAAGACTGAGGTAGTTTGGGCTGAGGTTAGAAACAGGAAAGGTGAGGTCACCCTGTTAGGAGTTTTCTACAGGCCTCCTAATAGTCCTAGAGACATAGAAGAAAGGATTGCGAGGATGATTCAGGAGAAGAGTGAAAGTAATAGGGTGGTTGTTATGGGCAACTTTAACTTTCCAGATATTGACTGGGAATGCTATAGCTCGAGTATGTTAGATGGTTCGGTGTTTGTCCAATGTGTGCAGGAGGGTTTCCTGATGCAATATGTAGACAGGCCAACAAGAGGTGAGGCCATACTGGATTTGGTTCTGGGTAACGAACCAGGCCAGGTGTTAGAATTGGAGGTAGGTGAGCACTTCGGGGACAGTGACCACAATTCGGTGACTTTTACTCCAGTGATGGAGAGGGATAGTATGCACTACAGGGCAAGAGTTATAGCTGGGGGCAGGGAAATTATGATGCAGTGAGGCATGACTTAGGATGCATGGCTTGGAAAAATTAGGCTTCAAGGGAAGGGTGCAATCGATATGTGGAGCTTGTTCAAAGAACAACTAATAAGTGTCCTTGATAAGTATGTACCTGTCAGGCAGGGAGGAAAGGGTTGTGTGAGGGAGCCGTGGTTTAATAAGGAATTGGAATCCCTTGTTAAAGGAAAGAGGGCGGCCTATGTAAAGATGAGGCATGAAGGTTCAATTGGGGGCGATTGAGAGTTATAAGGTAGCCAGGAAGGATCTAAAGAGAGAGCTAAGAGCAGCGAGAAGGGGACATGAAAGGTCCTTCGTTGGTAGGATTAGGGAAAACCCAAAGGCTTTCTATAGGTATGTCAGGAATAAAAGAATGACTAGGGTAGGAATAGGTCCAGTCAAGGATAGTAGTGGGAAGTTGTGTGTGGAAGATGAAGAAATTGGGGAGACACTGAATGAATACTTTTCGTCAGTATTCACTCAGGTACAGGACATTGTTGCCAATGTGAATATTGAGTCACAATTAATTAGAATGGATGGCATTGAAGTATGTAGGGAAGAGGTGTTGGAAATTCTGGAAAGGGTGAAAATAGATAAGTCCCCGGGGCCTGATGGCATTTATCCTAGGATTCTCTGGGAAGCAAGGCAGGAGATTGCAGAGCCTTTGGCCTTGATTTTTATGTCCTCGTTGTCTACAGGAATAGTGCCAGAAGACTGGAGGATAGCAAATGTGGTTCCCTTGTTCAAGAAGGGGAGTAGGGATAACCCTAGTAACTATAGGCCGGTGAGTCTCACTTCTGTTGTGGGCAAAGTCTTAGAGAGAATTATAAGGGATAGGATTTATGAACCTCTGGATAGGAATAATGTGATCAAGGATAGTCAGCACGGTTTTGTGAAGGGCAGGTCGTGCCTCACAAACCTTATTGAATTCTTTGAGAAGGTGACTAAGGAGGTGGACGAGGGTAAAGCGGTAGATGTAGTGTATATGGATTTTAGTAAGGCGTTTGATAAGGTTCCCCATGGTAGGCTACTGCAAAAAATACGGAGGTATGGCATTGAGGGGGAGTTGGAGGTTTGGATTAGGAATTGGCTGGCTGGAAGAAGACAGAGGGTAGTAGTTGATGGTAAAGGTTCATCTTGGAGTGCAGTTACCAGCGGTTGGTTCTGTTTTGGAACCATTGCTGTTTGTCATTTTTATAAATGACCCGGAGGAGGGGCTAGAAGGTTGGGTGAGCAAGTTTGCGGATGATACGAAAGTCGGTGGAGTTGTTGACAGTGAGGAAGGATGTGGCAGGTTACAGCGGGATATAGATAAGCTGCAGAGCTGGGCAGAAAGTGGCAAATGGAGTTCAATGTAGCTAAGTGTGAAGTTAGTAAGAGTAACAAGAAGATGGGGTACTGGGCTAATGGTTGGATGCTTGGTAGTGTGGATGAGTAGAGGGATTTTGGAATCCATATACACAGATCTCTGAAAGTGCCACCCAGGTAAATAGTGCTGTGAAGAAGGCATATGGCGTACTGGCTTTTATTGGTAGAGGAATTGAGTTCCGGAGTCCTGAGGTCATGTTGCAGTTGTATAAGACTCTGGTGCGGCCGCATCTGGAGTATTGCGTGCACTTTTGGTCACCATACTATAGGAAGGATGTGGAGGCATTGGAACAGGTGCAGAGGAGGTTTACCAGGATGTTGCCTGGTATGGTAGGAAGATCGTATGAGGAAAGGCTGAGGCACTTGGGGCTGTTTTCATTGGAGAAAAGAAGGTTAAGGGGTGACTTGATCGAGGTGTACAAGATGATTAGGGGTTTAGATAGGGTTGACCATGAGAACCTTTTTCCACGTATGGAGTCAGCTATTATGAGGGGGCATAGCTTTAAATTAAGGGGTGGTAGGTATAGGACTGATGTTAGGGGTAGATTCTTTACTCAGCGATTCGTGAGTTCATGGAATGCCCTGCCAGTAACAGTGGTGGACTCTCCCTCTTTATGGGCATTTAAACGGGCATTGGATAGACATATGGAGGATGGTGGGCTAGTGTAGGTTAGGTGGGCTTGGATCGGCGCAACATCGAAGGGCCTGTACTGTGCTGTATTTTTCTACTTTCTATGTTCTATGTTCTAAATAGCTAGCAAATTAGTATGCTCGTTTTTAGATTCCCTACAGTGGGGAAACAGGCCCTTTGGCCCAACTAGTCCACACCGACCCTCTGAAGAGTAACCCACCGAGACTCATTCCTCTACCCTATGAGGAGATGGTGTTGGAGGCGGAAGAAGGGGTCGTCAGAGGGTGGGCGAGAATCCTGGTTGAAGAAGTAGGCGCAGAGGTGAAGGCAGTGGGAAGAGTTGTTCGATGTCTCGCCGTGTGTTGAACTGAGGAGGTTAAACAGTTTACTAACACCTTCCACCCCGACCTCAAATTTACCTGGACCATTTCAGACTCCTCCCTCCCCTTCCTAGACCTCTCCATTTCTACCTCGGGCGACCAACTCAACAAGGGCATTTACTGTAAACTGACCGACTCCCACAGCTACCTAGATTATACCTCCTCCTACCCTGACCCCTGTAAAAATGTTATCCCATATTCCCAATTCCTTCGCCTCCACCGCATCTGCTCCCAGGAGGACCAATTCCAATACCAAACAACCCAGATGGCCTCCTTCTACAAAGACCACAATTACCCCCCAGACGTGGTTGACGATGCTCTCCACCGCATCTCCTCCACTTCCCATTTCTCTGCCCTTGAGCCCCGCCCCTCCAATCGCCACCAGGACAGAACCCCACTGGTCCTCACCTTCCACCCCACCAACCTCCAGATACATCATATCATCCTTCGTCATTTCCGCCACCTCCAAACAGACCCCACCACCAAGGATACATTTCCCTCCTCTCCCCTATCAGCATTCCAGAAAGACCACTCCCTCCGCGACTCCCTCGTCAGGTCCACACCTTCCACCAACCCAACCTCCATTCCCGGCACCTTCCCCTGCAACAGCAAGAAATGCAAAACTTCCGCCCACACCTCCCCCCTCACTTCCCTCCAAGGACCCAAAGGATCCTTTCATATCCATCACAAATTCGCCTGCACCTCCACACACATTATTTACTGCATCCGCTGCACCCAATGTGGCCTCCTCTACATTGGGGAGACAGGCCGCCTACTTGCGTAACATTTCAGAGAACACCTCTGGGACACCCGCACCAACCAACCCAACCGCCCGTGGCTGAACACTTTAACTCCCCCTCCCACTCTGCCAAGGACATGCAGGTCCTTGGAGCACCTCATCTTCCGCCTAGGAACCCTTCAATCACAAGGGATGAATCCAGATTTCTCCAGCTTCCCCATTTCCCCTCCCCTCACGTTATCTCAGTCCCAACCCTCGGACTCAGCACTACCTTCTTGACCTGCAATCTTCTTCCTGACCTCTCCGCCCCCACCCCCTATCCTGTTTATCACCATCACCTTAACCTCCTTTCACCTATCGCATTCTCAACGCTCCTCCCCATAGTCCCTCCTCCCTACCTTTTATCTTAGCCTGCAGTGGCACACCTTCCTCATTCCTGAAGAAGGGCTTATGCCCGAAACGTCGATTCTCCTGCTCCTTGGATGCTGCCTGACCTGCTGCGCTTTTCTAGCAACACATTTTTCAGCTCCTGGTAATTGTGGCAAGCTTCCTGGCTTTGTGTCTATGTTAAATGATGCAACAATAATTTGAGGATTTTATGACCAAATCCGATTACCTAATTTTATGGTAATCTGAATATCTCTAGCTGAGGGGGCAAAGCATAAAGAGGCTACAAACGTCCAAATAGATTCAGAGTGTATAACTGCTTTGAAAGCAAAGAAACATCATGGAGGTACAGTGTGGTCCAGTCCATGAGCTGGGTGAGTGTTCCTGAGCTGCAACATGAGCTGTTTCTTCCAACTGTTAGTTTCCTATCTTTCATCCAGTTCTTTATGCATATCAGTACATTATCCCAATCTCATGAAGTACAGAAGTATCCTGTAAGTGGACTGGAGATGTGTAATGAGAGTTCTTAGAGGCTGGCATACGTTTGATGTCAATGTCCATGGTCATGTGCTATGCGTAACCAGTGCCTATGGTCTGTATCCTAAGATTTTGGTGCCCAATTTCCAAAATGGAGGTCATTTGAAGCAAGCAGCAAGTCGAATCCACAAAAATCTGCTCTGCTTTCCTTGTCAAGCTTTTCCCAAACTTTGGTTTGTTTGGCATGTTTGGTCGGATGGGAAGCTGAATAGTAATGAGGCAAGTTAGGTTGTTAACAGGCGTTTAATAATTGCAGTTAATTGGCAACTTGCCAATGCCTCGCCAGAATCTCACAAAGCTGCTTGTGAAAAATGTAAAAGATGCCCTTGACATGAAGCTGGGCCTCTGCCTGATTCTGTTACACATCTTGTCCACCTTTGTCTAAACCTCAACATGATTCCACCTCAAGAGTGTACAGAAAGCTATCGATAGATTTTGTGAGTGGGCAAAAATCTTCACAAATGGATTATAATGTGGGAAAATGTGATGTTAGGCACTTTGGCAGGAAGAATAAAGGAGCAGAAAATTATTTAGATGGAGAAAGAATCGCAAAAAACTGTAACAAAAAGGGATTTGGGCATAAATCACGGAAGTGATGACAACCATGTACAGAACTTTTTCAGAACCATTTTAAGATAGAGATTAGGAGGAATTTCTTCTTTCAATGAATCTGTGGAATTTTTCCCCAAAGGGCTGCCGAGACTGGGTTGTTAAGTATATTCAAGGCTGAGACAGACAGATTTTTAATCAGTAAAAGAATCAAGGACCCTGGGGAAAAAGCAGGAAGGGGAAAATGAAGATAGTCAGAGCAGCCTTTGTGGGCGGCACGGTGGCACAGTGGTTAGCACTGCTGCCTCACAGTGCCTGAGACCCGGGTTCAATTCCCGACTCAGGCGACTGACTGTGTGGAGTTTGTATGTTCTCCCTGTGTCTGCGTGGGTTTCCTCCGGGTGCTCCGGTTTCCTCCCACAGTCCAAAGATGTGCAGGTCAGGTGAATTGGCCATGCTAAATTGCCCGTAGTGTTAGGTAAGGGGTAAATATAGGGGTATGGGTGGGTTGCGCTTCGGCGGGTCGGTGTGGACTTGTTGGGCCGAAGGGCTTGTTTCCACTCTGTAAGTAATCTAATCTAATCTAAGCCATGGTCTCATTTGATGGTGGAGAAGACCTGATTGGCGGAAATGGCCTACTTCTGCTCTTGCATCTTATGGTCTTCAAGTTTCCTTTTCCAAGCTAACCATTCAAGTAATTGAGGAGGAAGTGAGGACTGCAAATGCTGGAGATCAGAGCTGAAAATGTGTTGCTGGAAAAGCGCAGCAGGTCAGCCAGCATCCAAGGAGCAGGAGAATCGATGTTTCGGGCATGAGCCCTTCAAGTAATTGAGTCAGACCCTCCAACACAGAGTTAGAAACTTTTGAGTTAGGATGTTCATTGTGACTTCCACGTGGTCCTAGTGCAGACCTCCAGTCTGTGCTGCTGCAATTACTGTATTCTCTGAACCCAAGTCTTTTTTGATAGCTAAGTAAAGTTCAGCTGAAAGCACATTTCCTTTATCACTGACAATGTCATCTGAACAAGCATGATTCTTCACATCTCTTTATTCTCGGAGACTTTAGGCATCGAAGAAGCAAAACCATGCATATTCAACAGCTTCAGGACATTTACTTCTGATTGTCTTCATTTTTATACTGCTGATTTTAAAAAAAAGTCTTGCAATACTCACGTTCTGTACTAACAAGCAAATGGTTTACTTCTTACATTTTTTAAAATTCACTCAGGAGATGTGGGCGTCAGTAGCTGGGCCAGTATATTTATTGCCCATCCCTATATGCCCTTGAGAATGTGGTGGTGAGCTGCCTTCTTGAACAACTGTAATATGTGTGTATGTTTGTTTTTGCATTTGCAGTGCTTAAAAAATGAACACTCAGGCAAAGATACATTTATCAGCAAGTTTAGGATGGGACATAAAATACATTATAACATAGAGGTCAGAGAAGTTCATCCCTCCCACTATCTCCAGACCACCAAAAACTCTTACTGTGTGAGCTCTCAGACTGCACACATTCAGTTACAGCAAGCCAATGTAGGAGTCCAACTCTTATTTTTGTTGTCAGCATGAAAAATGTAACACAGACTGAGAGCAGTCCTGGGTCACAGTGAGAATGACAGAAATTGAAGGTAGTCTTGGTTCACAGTGACGGTTACAGAGACTGAGGGTAGTTCTGGGGTAAACCAGGAGTGACACTGACTGAAGGTAATCCTGGTTCACGGCATTTTGTGAGGTCTAATAAGGGAAGGATGTACACAATGAATAGTAGGTCCCCAGGGAGTACTGAGGAACAAAAGGTGTACAAGCCCATATATCCCTGAAGGTGTCAGCAGAGGTAGACATGGTGGTGAAGAAGGCATATGGGATGCTTGCCTTCATTAGTCTGGGCACAGAATATAGGAGCAAAATCTTGTTACGGTTTTATAAGACATTGGTTAGATCACAGATGGAATACTGTTTGTACTATTGGCAGGGCATGATTGCTCTGGTGATGATGCAGAGGAGATTCATCAGGATGTTACCTGGGATGAAAAGTCTCAGTTATGATGAGATCCTGGAAAGACTGGGTTTGTTTTTCTTGGAGCAGAGGAGACTGAGCGGGGGGGAGGGGGGGGGGAGAATTAATTGAGATATAAAAAATTATGAGAGGTATGGACAGGGCAGATTGTGCGAATCTTTTCCTTGAGATCAGACAGCATAAATTTCAGGTGAGAACTAAGTAGTTTAGAGGAGATCTGAGGAAAATTTCTGCCACCCAATGGGTGGTAGAAATATGGAAAGTGCTGTCTGAGAGGGTGGCGGAGGCAGATACTCGCATCATTTAAGAAGCGACACGGTGGCGCAGTGTTTAGCACTGGGGACCTGGGTTCAATTCCCGCCTCAGGCAACTGTCTGTGTGGAGTTTGCACATTCTCCCCGTGTCTGCGTGGGTTTCCTCTGGGTGCTCCGGTTTCCTCCCACTGTCCAAAAAATGTGCAGGTTAGGTGAATTGGCAATGCTAAATTGCCCGTAGTGTTAGGTGAAGGGGTAAATGTAAGGGAATGGGTCTGGGTGGTTTGCTCTTCGGAGGGTCAGTGTGGACTTGTTGGCCCAAAGAGCCTGTTTCCACACTGTAAGTAATCTAATAAAAAAACCTAATAAGCATCCCAATGAGCACTTAAAATGCCAAGTAGACTATGGACCAGGTATGCAGGTAAATGTGATTAGTGTAATTTGGAGCTCATTGGTCAACATAGACATGGGCCGAAAGGCCTGTTTCTGTGTTCCATGACTATGACTGTGAGAAACAAATGGTCAGGGGCTATGAGTAGCTTGAATTCTGAAGAAGAGCTCATTATTCCTAAAAAAACATGTATCAAACATGGGTAATATACTGTGATTGTTCATGTCAAATAGAAAATGTAATCAGGAGACATCCCTTGGATTTCTCAGCAATTGTTGCCAAATGTTATTGACACTATGGGTCATCAAATCTCATAAATCTTCATAAGGGATGAAACCTTTTCACTTTTGTCAATCTGGTTTTGAAATCCCTTTTCGAGCTTCTCTGACATGGTCTTCCTCAGTGACTGCTAGTGCTGTGGATGATCACCCTCCTGTCCTGAGTCCACAATCCCATGGACATAAAAGACTATATCCCACACATGCTCCTCACATTCTGACATAATTCATTTTCAAATGCAACGAGACTTGGACAATATTCAGGATTGGAGTCAAAAAGTGGAAAAGCACAGCCAGTCAGGCAGCATCTGCAGTCCTCACTTTCTGCTAATATCCAGGATTGGGCTGACAAGTGGCAAGTAACATCCGTGCCACACAAATAGCAGGCAATGACTATCTCTAATTAAAAAAATCTAATCACAACCCTTTCACCATCACTAAATCCCCCCCACAGTTCGGTGTATTGGTCTGGAGTAAATGTAGGGTTTTGTAGGAGCCACTCTTCGGAGGATTGGTGTGGACTTGTTGAGCCAAAGGGCCTGTTTCCACACTGTGAGGATTCTATATCTATATCAACATCTTGGGGGGTTACCATTGACCAGAAACGTAACTGGACTCACCATATAAGTACAGTAGCTACAAGAGCAGTTTAGATGCTTAGAATCCTGTAGCGAGTGACTCATCTCCTGACTCTCTAAAGCCTGTCCATAAGACATAAGATGATAAGATATAGGAGCAGAAATTACGCCATTTGGCCCATTGAATCTGCTCTACCATTCAATCATGGCTGATAGGTTTTTCAACACCATTTTCCCACTTTCTCCCGGTAGCCTTTGATTCCTTTGGCAATCAAGAACTTATCAACCTCGGTTTTAAATATGCTCAATGACCCGGCCTCCACAGCCTTCTGTGGCAACCAATTCCACAGATTCACCACTCTCTGGCTAAAGAAGTTTCTCCATATCTCCATTTTAAAGGGTCTTCCCTTTACTCTAAAGCTGTGCCCTCCAGCGTCATCTCTCCTACCAATGGCAACATCTTCCCAATGTCCTCTCTGTTTAGGCAATCCAGTATTTTGTAAGTTTCAATCAAATCCCCCTTCATCCTTCTAAACTCCATTGAGTATAGTCCCAGAATCCTCAAAAGTTCCTCACATGTTAAGCCTTTCATCCCTGGGATCCTGTCCACCACCTCCAAGGCACAAGTCAGGAGTGTGATGGAATTCTCCCAACTTGCCTGGATGGGTACAGCTCCAACAACACTTAGAATTGAAGCTTGACTCCAACTGGGACAAAACAGCCCAATGATCACATCCACAAATATTCAGTTCCCCCCCCCAGCAGTGTATACTACCATAATGTATAAATTCGTGAAATATAGGAGCAGAATTAGGCCATTCGACCCATCGTGTCTGCTCCACCATTCGATCATTGCCGATATGCAATACTGACCCCCACTTTCCTGCCTTCTCTCCATATCCCTTCAAACCATTTCCAATTAAAAAGCTCTCTAACTCCTCCTCAGATTTACTCACTGTCCCAGCATCCACTGCACTTTGGGGTAGCAAATTCCCTTAGGGAAAAGTAATTTCTCAACCCTTTTGGAAAAGTAGTTTCTCTTCAACTATATTTTAAATTTGCTATCCCTTATCCTAAGGCTATGACCCCTTGACCTAGAATGCCCCACAGGAGGAAACATCCGCTCCACATCTACTTTATCCACACCTTTTATTGACTGGAATACCTCAATTTGATCTGCTTTCATTCTTCTAAATTTCAGAGAGTATAGGTCTAAATTGTTCAATCTCTCTTCATACAACATCTTCCCCTCTTAGCTCTGGAGCCAATCTACTGAATCTCCTCTGAACTGCCTCCAATGCCACTGCATCTTTCCTCAAATAAGGGAACCAAAACTGTGCACAATACTCCAGGTGCAGTATCACCAATGCCTTGTATCGGTGCAACAATATTTCCTTACCTTTACATTCTTTTCCTTTAGCTATAAAAGCCAACATTCCATTCTCTCTCTTTATTATCTTCTGTACATGCATGCTAGTTTTCTGTAACTCACGAACAAATACACCTAGATCCAGCTGTACGGGAGCACTCTGAAGCTACTCGCCAGTATTTTTGCAACCCAAATGCATGACCTCGCATTTATCCATGTTAAACTTCATCTGCCACATTTTGACCCACTCTCCCAACCTATCAATATCCATTTGTAAGGTTCTTACTTCCTCATTGTAATGTATCTTCCCAACTATTTTTGTGTCATCTACAAATTTGGTGTAGAGCCTTTTATCCCTGTATCCTAGATTGTAAATAGCTGGGGTCCAAGAACTGAACCTTGTGGCACCCTACTAATTACATCTTGCCATCCAGAAAAAAAAACTATTTATCCCAGCACTCTGTCTTCTGTCCATCAGCTAGTTATCTATCCAGGCTAATAAATTACCCCTAATCCCATATGATCCAACCTTGTGAATTAACCTTTTGTATGGCGCCTTATCAAATGCCTTCCAGAAGCCCAGATAAATTACATCTACAGCATCCCCATTATCCACCTTGCCTGTTACATCTTTGAAGAACTCTAGCAAATTAGTCAAACATGACTTGCTCTTCATAAAACCATGCTGACTCTGATGGATAACATTTTGACTTTCCAATTATCCTGATACTGATTCCTTGATAATTGATTCTAACACTTTCCCAACAACAGATGTTAAACTAACTGTAATTTCCCACATTTTGCCCTCCTCCCCTTTTGAATAAGGGTATTGTATTAGCCATCTTTCAATCCACTGGAACCTTTCCTGTGTCCAGGGAATTTTGGAATATTGTAACAAATGGATCTACTATCTCTGCTGCTACTTCCATTAATATCCTAGGATGTATGCCATCAGGCCCAGGGGATTTGTCTGTCCTCAATCTTAATAGGTTGCTTAGTACCTTTTCCCTATCAATGTTGATTGTTCTAAGTTCTACCTTATCCTTTGCCTCTGAATTGCCCATTCCAACAGGAATGGTACTCTTGTCCCACATTGTGAAAACTAAGGCAAAATATTGATTCAGTCTCTCTGCCATCTCAGTGATCCTCAATATTAACTCTCTGGTTTCATCTTCAAAGGGACCAGCATTCACATTAGTGACTCTCTTCCCTTTTACATACCTATAGAAGCTTTTGCTATCCTTTTTTGATGCATTATAGGAATAAGTACCTCCTAGTTCTTGGAAATGTTTTGGAAATTCCCTATGGAATTTGACCTGCTCTTTCATGATACATTTGACTCTAGCTTCCCTGTTACTCATATTTTGGATATTGCAACATGAGTCATATCCGTCTTTGCACTACCTAAACCTTCTTTTGTCAATAATCATTACATGTTTGTTTAAGTAAGTTTTATTTGTAGTGTTTCAAGGACGTAACAAAAGAAAGATTTGCATTTATATATCATCTTTTATTACCGCAAGAAGGGAAAGGGAAATCATAACTTTCTTTAAGAATATAACATGAATGTTGATAAAAGGGAACTGGTAGATGTCTCAAGAACGTACACAGCTGATGAGGTGCAGCTTTTAAAAAGTGTAGTCACTGTTGTGAATTTGAAAAGACAAAAGATATATTAGCAGCAAGAACACGCAAGCCTGTAAAAAAGACAAAACTCAAAAGGTGCTATATTCGATCCATCTTCCCATGCACCTCAGAAACCTGGACAATAACTAACAAATCTGGATGAAAATAGAGGCCTTATAAATCTCCACATGCCCTAATGAAATTGCAAGAAGAAAATGTACTCTTAAAATGTGACGTACAAAAAACAAACTGACTGTATTTAGGCCATTTGTTCAAAACTGAAAAGTACAGAGATTTCTTCTGGAGGCAAGGTGGAGGACACATGAAAGAAGGATTGTCTCTGGTTAGTTGGATGATGGGTGTCACAGATTGGTGGTAGACAAACTACAGTAAATAGCTGCAAATGTGTTGCTGGTCAAAGCACAGCAGGCCAGGCAGCATCTCAGGAATAGAGAATTCGACGTTTCGAGCATAAGCCCTTCATCAGGAATAAGAGAGAGAGAGCCAAGCAGGCTAAGATAAAAGGTAGGGAGGAGGGACTAGGGGGAGGGGCGATGGAGGTGGGATAGGTGGAAGGAGGTCAAGGTGAGGGTGATAGGCCGGAGTGGGGTGGGGGCGGAGAGGTCAGGAAGAGGATTGCAGGTTAGGAGGGCGGTGCTGAGTTGAGGGAACCGACTGAGACAAGGTGGGGGGAGGGCAAATGAGGAAACTGGAGAAATCTGAATTCATACCTTGTGGTTGGAGGGTTCCCAGGCGGAAGATGAGGCATACCTTGTGGTTGGAGGGTTCCCAGGCGGAAGATGAGGCATACCTTGTGGTTGGAGGGTTCCCAGGCGCATACCTTGTGGTTGGAGGGTTCCCAGGCGCATACCTTGTGGTTGGAGGGTTCCCAGGCGCATACCCAGTAAATAGGCAAGGATGGTACAAGGCAAACGTGTGTGACCTCTTGGCAGGGTTAGCTACAAACGGCAGTCAGTATTGGAGCAGTTAACTTGTACACAGCAAGATGACACAAAAGGCAATGAGATAAGTGAGCAGACAATTGTTCTATTAATATCTCAGTGCTGTGAGAAAATGTAATGGGGGATCATAAATTCAGGCAATAAGTACAACAATGTTGTTTTGCTGTAGATTCAATTAGTGTAGATGAGCATTTATTTTGTGTTATGTTTTTCTGCTTGTAAATTATCAGCTGTATTGAAATAGCATTTGAATCATTTGCATTTAAAAGCTATTCCTGTGGTAATTGTCCCTTAGTGTATCACACAACCCTTGACAGCAATTATTTCTTGGCTTTACTATTGAGCCTAATTATCTGAAGATGCTGGAACATTTGCAAAGAGCTGGCAAGTGACCAACTGTTGTTACAGAAATCCACATTCCCCAGTACTTTGGCAAACAGAACTCATCTTGGTAACTGCTACAGTTTAGACAAACTATAGGATCCTTTAACCTGGACATGTGTGTGAATCTGGGCATTGATAGAAGAAATCAATGGTTTAAAAAATGCCAGAGAATCAGAAAACTGGATCAAATTGCATTATGTGCAAGCCTCTCAGGAAAGGTGAGGTTTTCCTCCGAAACAAACTCATTCCTCAATTGGGGCAATATTTCAAGAGGTTTCATGGGTTTCTCAGCTTCCTGAAATTATCCATTGCAATCTTCTGGTACTTGTTTTCAGAAAGAACCAGTCTCAATCTTCATCATACAAGAATCAGTAAATTAACACTATACATCACTGAAAGCAGTTGGTGACTGCAAGTCAGCAGTATTAGAAGAATATTCTAAAAGACAGTTCAGTGTCTCATGCTGTATACTCTCTCCACTTAATTCCAGAATCCCGGTATCAGCATAGCCATATAGTCTGGACAATCACAATTCTTCATTGCGACAGACACATCCCATGAGCCCAGAACTACGTCTACTACAAGCTAGCAGCAATCAAATTAAACTGCTTCAACTTATCCTGCAGTACAGCAGCCTCCTCAGGATAAGAAAGCTCTCTGAATATATTATATTCAGTAAGAGTGCAATAGATTAGTATCTCGGGTAATGTGCTTCGGCTGGTGCAGACCCACTAATAAATCAAGAGAGGTATGTGAATCTAAGCACTGTTTCCATTTGTAGCTCAGCTTCAAGGTTGGGAAGTCAGAATCAGTCATTCATGTTTCCCAGGCTGTAAAGGGTAAACCTGTCACTGGAATCCATGGGCTCATAAGGGATCAGCCAAGAACTTGAGTGTTTACAAATTTAAATTTATGTCCTACAGACAACAACTGAGCGAAACACCTGAGGCTACTAAAAACAATCCCTTTCTAATCCCTTTCTTAATCCCTCTATTAATGCTGCTGTTCCTTGGCTCTCAGTGAAGGTGCCACAGCCCATCAAAAACTTTGCTCCAAATTAAAATATTATTGGTTTTGAAAGTCCAACTACCCTGCTATGAGGGTCTCACACACCACCTGAAATGTGCCTGTTAAAATACTCTGCTCAGTTACCTCATTGTCACTGTCTAATGTTGACAAGTGGTAGACATGAGCTTTTAGACATTGAGGCTCCAGTCTGTGGTCCCTCCAAACAGAAAGTGTGAATTATTTTTGTGGCTCCTTTGGTTGAGTGTTTCAGTATCACCCCTCATTGGGGTAGCACAATGGAAATCAAGCTCCAGAGTCATCACAAAAGTTAGATTTCCACAAAATCCTTTAGTGCGCTTGTCTTTCAGAGCAAGATTGACAGAAAAAACAGACCAAGTTTCCATATTTAACAAGAATGATTATTTATTCCAACTAAATAGATTCTAGCTTCAGGCAAACAAATATGAAGCTTTAACATACAACTCTACTAGTTCAAACTCTCCCTTGACGCACACATACAGATAGGAAAATAAACATTGATGTTATAGGCAGAGAGGAAGACTGGAAAGACAGTTGAATGGTCCCTGACCACTGGATTCACTGAGATGACCCTTTTGACCTGTTAGGACTTATTGCTCCTTGTACAGCTCCTTTGACTTGCCTGCAGGAGGCACAGGGCAACTAGTTCAAAATTATGAAAAGTCTCTGACTTACTGGTTAAAAGCCATAGTTAATAGCAACTAATGAGGGGAAATAAATAGGCTTTCTTCAGGCTTAGGATGATTTTAACTCCTGGGGAAAAGGACAGCTCCTTCTCTTTCTGAGATCCAATGGCTTGTGCTGAATATTCACGCCTACAAGCTGTTCAGCTGCATTCGAACCAGTCATGTAGTTGGCAGACCTTTGTCCCTGATAGCTGGTCACCATACCACATACCACCATACCATTGTGGCTATAGTTCCATTCATACTTACCCCTCAGCTCCAGCGTGTCTGTCACTCAGTTGCCCACATTGCTTAAGCGGCAGCTATGTAAATAGCACTTACAATGAGCATCCAGTAACCTACTTTTAAAAAGTGCAGCAATTCTTCAAACTCCTTGATTTTCAAATGGCCCTTTTGCTATTTCAGTCCACAATCAAAACGACAGAAAAAGAAAAAGGTAAAGTCTTTACAATAGGGAGGAAATAGACCTTAGTCTGAGACAGCCATCTGCACTTCTCCCTATTTAAGAGAGACAATTAATTATTAAAAACATAGAAAATGAGAGGAAAATAGCATGTTGCTTGTGATGGAAAATTTAAATTATGAAGAAAGGTTGGATAGGCTTAGGTTGTTTTCTTTGGAACAGAGAAGTAGCACAGTGGCTCAGTGGTTAGCACTGCTGCCTCACAATGCCAGGGACCTGGGTTCAATTCCTGTCTTGGGTGACTGTCTGTGTGGAGTTTGCACATTCTCTGGGTACTCCCACAGCCCAAACATGTGCAGGTTAGGTGGATTGGCCATAGTGTTCAGGCATGTGAAGTTTAGATTAGATTCCCTACAGTTTCGAAACAGGCCCTTCAGCCCAACAAGTCCACGCCGACCCTCTGAAGAGCAGACCATTCCCCTACATTCACCCCTGATTAATGCACCAACACTACGGGCAATTTAGCATGGCCAATTCACCTAACCTGCACATCTTTGGACTGTGGGAGGAAACCGAAGCACCCGGAGGAAACCCACGCAGACACAGGGGGAATGTGCAAACTCCAAACAGACAGTTGCTGATGCAGGCAGATGCATTAGTCAGGGGTAAATGTAGAGTAATGGGGTAGGGAAATGGGTCTGGGTGGGTTACTCTTCGGAGGGTCTGTGTGAACTTGTTGGGTCTAATGGCCTGTTTCCACACTGTAGGGATTCTATGAAAAGAAGACTGTCGGGCAACCTGATTGAAGTGTATAAGATTATGAGGGACATGGACAGAGTGGATAAGGAGCAGGTGTTCCCCTTAGTTAAAATGGGCACAGGTTCAAAGTGAAGGATGGGAAGTTTAGGGGAAAACTTTTTTACCCAAATAGTGGTGATGGTTTAGAAGGGTGGTAGAGGTAAGTTGCCTCATACCTTTAAAAAGCATGTCGTTGAGCACTTGGCACATCACAACATTCAAGGCTATGGACCAAGTGCTGGTAAATGGAATGAGGTTAAAGGTCAGGTGTTTCTTACATATCTGTGCAGACTCAATGGGTTGAAGGTCTCATCTGCACAACTATTCTATAATTCTTAGAGCCCTTTGAGTTCAATCTGCCATTCAACATGATCATTGATTATTCTCATGCAATGTAAAACACCCACTCTCTCCTCATACTCGTTTGAAATGTGTCCATTTATTTCTTCAACAAATTTGGCAAATTGGCCTCAACAGTTTTATGTGACAGAGAATTCTCACAACCCACTGAGTGAAGACATTTCTCCTCAGCTCAGTCTGAAATGGCCCACTGTGTATCCTGAGACCATGACCAGTTATTCTAAAGTGCCTGACCAAGGAAATCATCATCACTGCCTCCAGTCTGTCCAGCCCTGTCAGAATTTGATGTTACAATATGAAAACATGGGGGGCACAACTCCACATCCTGGTAGAGTAGGACAAGGAGGCACATGCAAAGTCTATTTCAA
Organism: Hemiscyllium ocellatum; assembly: GCF_020745735.1. NCBI lineage: Eukaryota > Metazoa > Chordata > Chondrichthyes > Orectolobiformes > Hemiscylliidae > Hemiscyllium > Hemiscyllium ocellatum. The sequence continues at coordinate 3,317,517 of NC_083422.1, read as the reverse complement.
TTAGAATAAGCATTGAACCTGCACTTGTTTGAATCACACACAGGCTAGCCATCTAGCCAAGTGCTAACTGATTCCTTCAGTAATCAGAACTAGAGCGAATATTCAGAATGGACTGACTAGAATTGGACACCGTACAAGCTGCTTGATCAGATCAACATAGATCATAGAACATTACAGCGCAGTACAGGCCCTTCAGCCCTCGATGTTGTGCTGACCTGTGAAACCAATCTGAACCCCATCTAACCTACACTATTCTATTTTCATCCATAAGTCTATCCAAAGACCATTTAAATGCCTTTAAAGTTGGCAAGTCTACTACTGTTACAGGCAGTGCATTCCACGCCCCTACTGCTCCCTGAGTAAAGAAACTACCTCTGACATGTGTCCGAAATCTATCACCCCCCAATTTAATGTTATGTCTCCTCATGCTAGCCATCATCATCTGAGTAAAAAGGCTTTCACTGTCCAATTCTAGTCAGTCCAGGATACATGGTGGGCCATTTCAGACTAAGCTGAGAAGAAATGTCTTCACTCAGTGGGTGTATTACATTGCATGAGAATAATCAATGATCATGTTGAATGGCAGAATGATCTCAAAGGGCTCTGAGAATTATAGAATAATAATGCAGATAAGACCTTCAGCCCATTGAGTCTGCACTGATTTGTAAGAAACACCTGACCTTTAACCTCATCCCATTTACCAGCACTTGGTCCATAGCCTTGGATGTTGTGATGTGCCAAGTGCTCAACGACATACTTTTTAAAGAATGTGAGGCAATTTACCTCTACCACCCTTCTAAACCATCACCACCCTTTGGGTAAAAAAGTTTTTCTCTGTTCTTACTGTTAAAACCCACTTTAAACATGAAAAACACCACCACCTTCAAGTTCCCCTCCAAGCCACTCACCATCCTGGCTTTGAAATATATAGCTGTTTCTTCACTGTGGCTGGGTCAAAATCTTGGAATTCCCTCCCTAATGGTATTGAGGGTCAACCCACAGCAGGTGGACAGCAACGGTTCAAGAAGGCAGTTCACCACCATCTTCTCAAGAGCAACTACGGACGGGCAATAAATGCTGGGCAGCCAGTGTTGCCTCCATCCCACAAAATTAATAAATAAAAAGAAAACAGTTTATCTTTCCTTCAGCAATTGCAAGAGGCTGTGACTTTTTAATTGATTAATCAGAGACCCTTCAAAAGTGAACCGGCCACTCAGTGCCTCTTGCAAACTAATGGGCACATTTAGAAAAGGAAGGCTAAGAATGAAATTTTCTGATCAGCAGAAAGCAACTCAACAGATCGCGTGAAGAAAGATAACTGAACTACTTCCTTATTTTCTTTTCATCCTTTTTTTAACGTGTGTGTTGTGTGAGTGAGTGAGAGTGTCTGTGTGTGTGTTTTTGTAGTAGAGTGTTATAAGAGGATTGGAGCTTTTAATTTGTTGTCTTTATATGCTGACTGTTGACAACTATTTACCTGTAGTTAGAGTTTAATTATTTATAGTAAATAGTAATTCTTTACAGTACAGAAACCTGGTTCATGCTTTCTGTCAACCTGGATCAGAAAATCAGGTGCATTGAGGATGACTCTGGGAATCGTGTGGCTTGATGTCCAGCACAGTACCCCTGGTGAGACTTTATAAACTTTGAAAAGACTTTCAAAGACATGTGAGCAAAGTTATAGCTCCTGGAGTAAGAGGACAGTAGCAGCCATAGACATGGAATTGGCTGAGTGATGGGAAACATCATTAATTAATGTTTTTCTATTGGGAGAAGGTTTATTGTTCCCCAAGGGCCATTGTGGTACTGTTACTTTTCTTGATTTGTATAGGGGACAGTTTGTAATTTCATAGATGATATAAAATTTGAAAGCATTGTGAATTCTGAGAAGAATAGTGTGAAACTTCAAAACCCACTGAATGGAATAGGGGCAACGTGTCAGATAAAATTCAGTGCTAAGAAGTATGAAGTGATTCCTTTTGTTAGTTAAAACATGGAAACTGAATGTGATGGGAAAAATTCCAAAGGTGAACCTGGATGTACATGTGCACACATCACTGAAGACTGTGGGACAGGCTGAGAGAACAATTAATAAATCTTAGGGTATCCTGGGCTTTATTAATAGATCCTTAGAATTCAAGATCCAAGAGGTTATGTTGAACTTATTTAGGATGCTGGTTTGGCCTCAGGTGGTGTATAACGTCCAGTCTGGACATTTAAGAAGGTCATGACAGTATTGTAGAGAAAGTGCCAGGGAAGTTTACCAGAATGGTTCCAGATGAGAGACTTTAGTTACAAGAAAAAATTAAAGAAGTTGGGACTAATTTCTTTGGGAAGTAAGAGGAGATTTGATGATGGTGTTCAAACTCATGAAGGGCCTAGATAGAGTAAATAAGTAGAAATTGTTCTTATTTGTGAAAGAATCAAGAATGACATTTCAGTTAATTGTCAAAGGATGCCAAAGTGGAATGTGGAATAGTTTCTTCACACGGCGAGTGGCTAGGGTGCAGTCCCTGTGAATGTGGTAGAGGCGCTGTAACTATTCTTTGATTCAGAGATGTGTGTCACACAGGACAGATATTCTTTTGCAGCTGCACCAACAAGAGCTGGATCTTAGCTTCTGAATGTAGACCCTATTCACCAAGACAATCTGAAGAAATATGGGACAAATGGAAAGAAGATAGGGGTTGGGTAGGGACAGGCTCCTGTTTTTCACATGTTTCCAACAGGTTTTTCAATGCCAAAGGCTGGTGTTGGAAGCTCTGCAGACAGTGAATTCACAGGTCTTGGTGTGAGGTTGGATTTCTGCCCCTATTTCATTACAACGTCCTTCAAGGGACAGGCTTGTTATTGGGCATGGTTGGATCCTTATATTGAACCAAACCCACAATTCGAGAGGGCTGCTTGTTAAATTGAGTCAGGCAAAGGACACTATAGGTAAACATGGGAGAAAAGTATTCACTTAAATAGGATTTGGAAGAATTTCAACAATCCCAATATATGCATAATGATGACTGATGGTTCAGTTAGGTGATATTAATTGTGATTTACATGGGAAGTTTGAACTGTGAACATTGCTTGCATTTTTCTTCAGAATATGTTTATTATTACTGGCCATGATTCCTGTCACATTCTCACTATGATGTGTTCCTGGGCCTCAAACCAATAAAGGGCTTGTGGCCATTTATGGCAAAAGTAGAAAAGTAAAATTAAACCCAGTGTGGAGGCAATTTCTGTTTAAACTCCACGTTTGATAAGATTGCATGTAAAGTTTGTGAGAATTATTTCTCTGTTGCCTGCAGAATTAGAAGCAGAGACGGTCATCTGGAAGTAGCTGTACAGGTGTAAACTGATGGCTAAGGATTCATTTTAGCCTGGAGTTGGCACTTGGAGGCACTTTGCAGACTGAAACTGAGAGTTAATCATGTATTAAAACATGGATTTGATTGTTAATAGAATATTATCAAATGGTTACAAGCTGGTTTCAGGCTGAACTAGAACAGCTGTGATTTTTTCTGTTTCTCATTTATATAGGATCTACTTGATCTGGAGGAGACACATATTAGATTTGAAATGTTCCCACTGTTATTTTCTCCACAGATGCTGCCTGGCGAGCTGGATTTCTCTAGCACTTTCTGATTTAGTTTTTATTTCAGATCTCCAGCAACTACAGGGTTTTATTTTTGTGTTATATATCTTCAGATACTGTGCCAACTAGCATGAAGAACCACAATAGCTCAGAAAGATTGAAGTTTGTTTACCTCAGAGTGAACTGATAGCACATAAGGCCATTCAGCCCATCATGTGTTTTAGTTTTCATAACCAGTGTCCTGATATGGACTTTATCATTAACATTCTGAAAACAAAAATACACTCTATCCTTTGGCTCTCCTTTCTCAATTTTGTGAGTAACATCATTAAAAAACTCAAACAAAACTTCATCAAACTTCATGATTTCCCATTCAGAAATTCATACTGACTATGCCCAACCAGATCATCAACCAGATATCTCTTTAGTCCATCCTTTACAGTATATTCCAGCATTTCCCAATGACTGATAAAAAGCTAACAAGTTTGTAGTTCCTTGTTTTCTCTCTTGCTCCCTTCTTAAATAGTGAGGTTACTTTCGCTTCTTTTCAATCCACAGGAATCACTTCAGAGTCTATTGAATTTTAATCATCAATGCATCAACTTTGTTAATAGCAATGTCCTTAAACACTCTGGCAGGAGGCCGGAAGAACACAGCAAGACATGCTGCATCAGAAGGTGGAGAAGTCAATGATTCGGGTGTAATCTTTCTTCAGGACTGAAGAAGGTTATACCTGAAATGTCGACTTCTCTACATCCTGATGCTGCCTGGCTTGCTGTGTTCTTCCAGTCTCCTGCCAATCTATTTTGGATTCCAGCATCTGCAGTATTTTTTGTCTTAAACACTCTGGGACATAGACTGTCAGATCCTGGGGATTTTTCAACTTTCAGAACCATTAATTTCTCTAGTTAAATCTTCTGACTAATGTCAACCCTGTTACCCTTGGCCTGTGAAGTGACCGTAATGAGGTCAGGCAGGTGGATCTCATAAAATATGAGTTTTCTATTAGGGCTGTTAATCTGGTCCAAACAGGGAGCCCTGGCTGGCAGATAAAAAGAGGACACTGCCCAGACAGAATTTCATATTGGCCCCAATGTCCCGTACTTCCTGCGGGAGCCTGTGCCCCACAACCTGAGCATCCTCCGGAATTTTAGCTTTATCCCTTTTAAGGACGCAAAAAGGCAGGCCCTGTATCGACTGCTGCTGCACGCTGCTCACCTCTTCTCCCTCATCCACTGCCCGGACATGCCCTGGCGTGCCCATTTGCCACCGGGCAGTGGAGATCCCCAGTGGAGGGCTCTCTATGCGGGAGTCCTCCCCCTTTCTCTCGGGGATCTGGGGTGGAGGGTGCTGCACGCAGCAGTCCCCTGCAACCACAGATTGCGGTGGTTCACAGACTCCCAGCCCAACTGCTTGTTCTGTGGTGCTGTGGAGTCCGTGGACCATGTATATATTGGGTGTGGGCATTTGCACACCCTTCTTGATTTTCTCAAAAACCTCCTCCTCTGCTTTTGGTTGCACTTCCGTCCCACGCTCCTGATCTTCGGGCACCCGGTACGGAGGGGGGAGGGCAGGTCTGAAGATCTCCTCATGGATCTGCTCCTGGGCCTGGCCAAACTGGCCATAAACAGGTCCAGGCTGCAGGCCATGGAGGGGATCATTAGGGCCAACTGCCTGCCCCTCTTCTGCGGTTATGTTAGAGCCTGGGTGTCTCTGCAGAAGGAGCACACCGTGTCCACCAACACCCTTGAGTTGTTCAGGGAGAGGTGGGCACCGTGGGGAGTGGAGTGTATCATTTCCCCCTCCAACTCTATTTTGATTTAATCCCTGCCCTCCCCTTCACTGTTTGATCTCACAGCATTGCCCTTTGATGTGAAGGACACTGCTTGTCACTGGCCACTTGGGTGTTTCCTTTCTTCCTGGTGGTGGAAACTGAATAAAGATTTGTGCACTTTGTGTCTGAAAAAAAGAAAAAAAGAGGACACTCTGACAGTGTGACAGCTGGCTCTGAGGGAGCTGGATCAGTGGAAAGGACTCTCCACATGTAATTAAAGGGTGACTTGGAGACAGAATACCAACCTCTGTGGACTTATTTCAGCCTCTACAATACTCCTTCACAAGATGGCAAGACCGATTCCTCCAGAGTGGATGGTAGCCATGATATGGAGGACTGTGTTGGACTGGGGTGAACAAAGTCAGAACTCACATGACACCAGGTTATAGTCCAACAGCGTTTTTTTGAAATCATAAGATTTCAGAGTGCATCCCCTTTGTTAGGTGGTGAGAGAGAAGAACACATAGACACAGAATTTATAGGCAAAGAGATCAAAAGATCATAAAAATGGTGTGAGTGGAGTGTTGACTAATAAGTCCCTCTCAGTATGGTAGTGAGAGTTTACTGTGGTTGAGAGTAACTGAGAGCAACTGGATTCCCCATACCCAATATTAGCCTGAAATGTAACACTCCAAACACTGACTGGAGATAAGGAGAAACTGAAATAAGGAAACAATTGTAGGTTTTCTTTTACACACGGCCGCTTGCCTTGCAGAGTCCACAATGTAAATCTTGTGGAATGATTACATGAGCACAAAGTCTCCCATCAAGTCATTCTCATCTGAACCCCACTAGATCTACATGCTTTTTCTCTCCAACAATCACAATCCCTGCTATTGACCCTTTAGACAGTGCAGGTTTAAAGAGAAAAACCTACTGAAGCCCTCATTTGCTGAGTTCAGCTGTCTTCAGTATATTGAAACCTACGAAGGCAGATTTCGTTCAGTTTACACTTAGCACTGGCCCTTTACCTTCTGCCCTTTACTGTGTAAAAGGCAATCCTGCTTTACAGAACCCTACTCTCCAAGGCTACAGCAGAAGTGCCACAAAGTATTCGGGTACATTCCCAATGTTAGGCCTTGCCTGCCTGCTGGAGGAGGAAGATGCAGATTTGGAGGGAGGTGCATCAGTATGTTGACTGTTTCAACAAGTAACAGCTGGAGAGAGAAGGTTCCAACAAGATCAAAGCATTTCTTTATGTTGACAGTTAGGCCCCACACATCAAGAAGGGGATGTTGGTCTTGGAGAGAGTGTGGGGCAGATTCATCCTGCAGTGGATTAGGGAATTCAATTATCAGGGTACAACACATTATCGTGGATTTAGTTGTGTGTACAAAAATAACCTGACTGAGGTTTTAAAAACATTAAACAGATTTGCTAGAATAAATACAAATAAAACCATTTCCTGAGTGAGAATGTACATAAAAGGGGGTATAATAGAGTCATAGACTCATACAGCACTGAAACAAGCCCTTCAGTCCATGCCAACCATAATCCCAAATAAACTAGACCCACCTATCTGCACTTGGCCCATATCTTTCCAAACATTTCTTATTCATGTTATCATCAAAATGTCTTTTAAACATTATAACTGTACCTGCAACTACCACTTCCAGAGCCGACATCAGGATATCTTTCTTCACACTAATGCACATATAACATCCGACACTCTCCCCCTTCCTTGAATGAAAATAACTGTAGATGCTGAGGAGCAAGCGAAATTTCAGCACAAAAATGCTTTGATTTTGTCATTAAGATAGAGTTCAGGCAGATTAGATTAGTTACAGTGTGGAAACAGGCCCTTCGGCCCAACAAGTCCACACCAATCCCCTACATGCAATTTAGTGTGGCCAATCCACTTAACCCTGCACATTTCTGGATTGTGAGAGGAAACTGGAACAATCCCACACAGTCACAGGGAGAATGTGCAAACTCCACACAGAGAGTCACCTGAGGTGGGAATTGAACCCAGGTCTCTAGCACTGGGAGGTAGCAGTGTTAACCACTGTACCACCGTGCCACCCAAGATTGGAGTTGAGATACAGATCAACTGTGATCTAATTTACTGCGAACTCCTCCACTTTAGCAAGATAAGTAGCAAAGTGGTATATTATTTAATTAGATATTGACATCACAAGCCTGTGATACAGAAAGATCTGGGCATCCTAATAAATGAATGATAAAAGTTAGTATACAGGTACAGATTAAAACGACAATATTGTTAGTTATAGAAATTTGATTAATATGATTAACTAATCCTATTTAGAAATGGTATGACACATGTCTGAAGCAGATGAGATTTGAATGTGACCTTCTGGTCCACAGATACAGACACAATTTTTTTTAAATCCACCTGTTCAGAAACGTTATAACACACCTCTGGAGTAGGTGTGATTTGAACAGACCTCCTGGCTCAGAGGTAGGGACACTACCATGACTGTACTACAAGATAAAAGTAGAGAAGATATGCTAATTTGTTGAGCAACACCTCAGTTAGACCATGTGGAGTACCATGCATAGTTTTGCTCACCTTAATTAAGAAAGGATATATTGCAATAAAAGCAGTCCAAGAATGTTCACTCAATTGATTCCTGGGATTAAGGGATTTCCTGAGCGGTCTTGACAGGTGAATGGTGGGAGAATGTTTCCCCCTATGAAGGAATTCAGGACAGCATGGAGGTTCAGAGGTTAATACTGCTGTTTCACACTGTCAGGTTCAATTCCAGTCTTCGGCAACTGTCTGTGTGGAGTTTGCATGTACTCCCTGTGTCTGCGTGGGTTTCCTCAGCGTGCTTCGGTTTCCTCCCACATTCCTAAGAATTGCAGGTTAGGTCGATTGGCTATGCTAAACTGGCCCATAGTGTCCAGGGATGTGCAGGCTAGATGAATTAGTCATGGTAAATGCAGAGATACGAGGATAGGATAGTGTGCTAGATCTGGATGGGATATTTTTTGGAGGGTCAGTGCAGACTCAATGGGCTGAATAGCCCATTTCTGTACTCTAGGAATTCTAACTAGATAACCCCTCTTTAAAAAAATGAATCTTCCATTTTATATGGTTATGATGAGAGATATTTTCTTTGAGAGGTCATTTCCTTGTTGAATTCTTATCCCCAGAGAGCAGTGGGGGCTGGATCATCGAATATATCCAAAGCCGAGTTAGAGATAGATTTTTGAGAGTTAAGAGGGAGTGGGGGCAAACAGAAAAATGGACACAAGGCCATATTAGATCACCCATGAGCTTATCAAATGGTGGAGCAGGCTCTTGCTGTGTGCTTTGACTTGCATACAATATTATGCGTTCAACTATAATAGCAACATCATTGATAGAAATTGTGTTTTGGTGGCATGGGTTCTCAGAACACAGCTGTATAGTTAGATTGAGTCCAGTGTTGCTGTTTCTCCTTTTGAAAACATTCTTTTATGAAAAATCATAGCTCCAGGAAAGTTAGGAATTTGACTTGATTATTTAAAATCATCTACCAGCGCAGTCCTTTCTGCCATTAAACATATTAATGTGAATTGGCTGTAACACAATTTGATGAATAGATGAACGTTGTTTGTTAAATGCGGACTTTCACATACGAGTGTTGGCTATTACACAATTCCGTCCCCAACACTTTAAGTGTTGTGGCGCGTGACAGAATACAAAGAGTCTCCACGTAGACTTCACATGTTCTGTTGACTCGCATACTTTGATGTGAAGTACTTATTGAGACATACTCTGTAATTTTTGTTCTTTTTTTTTGCAAATTTTGCTGTGTTGCCCATAAGTATGGAATGACAAAGTTACAAGAATGTTTACGAGAAACATCCTGGCAATAAAATTGCAGTTGGTGAATATGAAAGAAAGGTTAGAACTCTTGAAGAGAAGATGCAAGTTACAAAGTGACTTGAACGTAAAGAAAGAACATGGATATTAAGAAATAAAGGATTCTACATTATTCACCATCAGAGACAATGCAGAAAAAGTTAAAGCAAGCTGTATTGCTGGAACTAGCCTGAGTGCTAACAAATCTGTGAGATCAGGCCAAAGGAACTTGAGGAGATGGATTGGCTTATAAACATGTGGATAGAAGATCAAAGGAAAAAGTGATCCGGGACCAATTTTCTCATCATAAAAGAGAAAACCTTATCAATTTATGAGAGCAAGGTAGTTTACTGAAATGGAAAGCAACTGGAAGGTCAAGGTCATTCCTACAGACAGAGTGATGGTATTCTGTAAAATGGTCACCAGTTTGCATTCGGTCTCGCCAATGTAAAAGAGATCACATTGTGAGCAGTGAATGCAGTAGACTAGACTGAAAGAAGTACAAGTAAAATACTGTTTCACCTGGTAGGTGTGTTTGGGTCCTTGGACAGTGAGGAAGTAAATGGGTAAATGTTACACATTCTGTTATTGCGTGGGAAGCTACCATGGGGAGTGAGGACGTGTTCTGAAAGATGGAGGACTCAGCCAGTGTGTCACAGAGGGAATGGCCTTACAGTTGAGGGGAGGATGTGTTTAATGGTGGTATTCTGCTGAGGGGTGTTGAAAATTGAGAAAGATGATCCTTTGAATGCAGAGACCAGTGCATGGGAAACAGAACATTCTTGTTAGTCAAATGAATAATTAAAACTAAATTTTTTTTAATGCAATACCTTGGAGTTTAATCTTCGATTCCTGAACTCTCCAGGTCAGTGACAGAGAAATTGGAACCCTTTACAGTCACTGCCTGAAAAATTCACTGCGCTTATTGTCTCTGAATACAAGTAAGCACAAATGGTTTGCAAGAACTGCTATCCTAGTTAAACAAAGAATGAAATAGTTCAACATTAAAATTTAATCAACTGGTCTATACGCTGTAGATGAGAAATTCAATTCCCTTTCAATTTTTGCACTGTTCCATTTGGCCCTGAATCAGTACTAATGGAAGTTATTTTAAAAAGGGACATTTTTCAAGATAACTAAAGAAAAATGGTTTGAAGTTGAAATGAAGTATGTCTTGTTTTGTAATTCTATAACTGGTATGGTCACTGATTATTATTGTGCATATCGGTGAAAGGTGTGACCCACTGGTGTTTTTTCGTATTTGCTCATGGATGTGCATATCATGAGCAAGGTTACGTTTTGGTGAGTGGCTTGGAGAGGAACTTTCCGGTGGTGATACTCCCATGGATCTGTTCCCCATGTACTTCTGGATGGTAGGGATGTGGGTTTGGAAGATGCTATCAAAAGAAGTGAGTTGCTGCAGTGCATCTTGCAGGTGGTACATTGTTGAGACAGTGAGTATTTGTGCTGATCAGTGAGGTGCTGCATTTTGGGAAAGCAAATCTTAGCAGGACTTATATACTTAATGGTAAGGTCCTAGGGAGTGTTGCTGACCGAAGAGACCTTGGAGTGCAGGTTCATAGCTCCTTGAAAGTGGAGTCGCAGGTAGATAGGATAGTGAAGAAGGCATTTGATATGTTTTCCTTTGTTGAGTACAGGAGTTGGGAGGTCATGTTGTGGCTGTACAGGACATTGGTTAGGCCACTTTTTGAATATTGCATGCAATTCTAGTCTCCTCCCTATCGGAAGGATGTTGTGAAACTTGAAAGGGTTCAGAAAAGATTGACAAGGATGTTGCCAGGGTTGGAGGTCTGAGCTACAGGGAGAGGTTGAACAGGCTGGGGCTGTTTCACTGGAGCGTCAGAGGCTGAAGGGTGACCTTATAGAGGTTTATAAAATCATGAGGGGCATGGATAGAATAAATTGACAAATTCTCTTTCCTGTGCAATATCTCAGATCCCACTACCAACCACACCTGTCCTACTGGTAGAACCTGCCAAGGACACAATACAAAGAACCACAGTTGGGACAGAGTTGCCCTGGAAACTCTCAAAACTGACCCCATGAAATCTGATGACATCAAGTCCAAAGGGGTAAGGAAGCCTTCTATTCATTACCACCATTGCACTCTCTCAACTCAAGAATTGATCCCACAATAACCATTCCAAGTCATCATATCTCTGACCAAAATCACCATCCAAGTCGCTGCAAATTACTCAGGTATTGCCCCTTACATTTGTGTTAGAATATCTCTAACATTAACATATGCTTAATAACTGACCCAGGGAACCTTGAAGTACAATGTTCACTGTAGAAGTCTTTACCCTATGGAATCTCACTGACTATGTACCCCTAGTCCAGGAACTCCCCACATATGTTCAAGACACCACCCACACCCTAGACCGCCTCCAAGACTTTCGTTTCCCCGACCCCCAACGCCTCATCTTTACCATGGACATCCGATCCCTCTACACCTCCATCCGTCATGACCAGGGCCTCCAAGCCCTCTGTTTCTTCCTCTCCCGACGTCCCCAACAGTACCCCTCCGCCAACACTCTCATTCGTTTGGCTGAACTGGTCCTCACCATTAACAATTTCTCCTTCAAATCCTCCCACTTCCTCCAGACCAAAGGGATAGCCATGGGCACCCATATGGGCCCCAGTTATGCCTATCTCTTTGTTGGCTATGTAGAACAGTCCATCTTTCACTTCTGCCTCCGCTACAGTGATGACTGCATTGGCGCCACCTTGTGTTCCAGCAAGGAGGTTGAGCAGTTCATCAACTTCACCAATGCATTCTACCCTGATCTTAAATTCACCTGGACCATCTTTGACACCACCCTCCTCTTCCTGGACCTCTCCATCGATTTGACACTGACATTTTCTATAAAACTACCGACTTCCACAGCTATCTGGATTACACTCCTTCACACCCTACCTCCTGCAAAAATGCTATCCTGTATTCCCAATTCCTCTGCCTCTGCCAATCTTCTCCCAGGAGGGCCAGTTCCACCACAGAACACACCAGATGGCCTCCTTCTTTAAAGACCTCAATTTCCCTTCCCATGTGGTTGAAGATGCCCTCCAATGCATCTCGTCCACATTCCGCACCTCCACCCTCAAACCCCTCCAACCGCAACAAGGACAGAACCTTCCCCCCCCACCCCCCAATCCTCACCTTCCACCCCACCAACCTCTACATAACCACATCATCCGCCGACATTTCCGCCATGTCAAAATGGACCCCACCACCCAGGCTTTATTTCCCTCCCCACCCCTTTCCGCTTTCCGCAAAGAATGTCCCCTCCGTGACTACCTGGTCAGGTCCATGCCCCCCAACAACCACCTCCCCTCCTGGCACCTTCCCCTGCCACCACCGGAATTGTAAAACCTGTGCCCACACCTCCCCCCCTCACCTATATCCAAGGCCCCAAAGGAGCCTTCCACATCCATCAAAATTTGACCTGCACATCCACCAATATCATTTAGATTACTTACAGTGTGGAAACAGGCCCTTCAGCCCAACAAGTCCACACCGACCCACCCATACCCCTACATTTACCCCTTACCTAACACTATGGGCAATTTAGCATAGCCAATCCACCTGACCCGCACATCTTTGGACTGTGGGAGGAAACCGGAGCACCCGGAGGAAACCCACGCAGACACGGGGAGAACGTGCAAACTCCATACAGTCTGTCGCCTGAGTGGGGAATTGAACCCGGGTCTCAGGCGCTGTGAGGCAGCAGTGCTAACCACCGTGCCGCCCAAAATTTATTATATACCTTATTCCCGATGCAGTCTCCTTTACATTGGGGAGACCGGATGCCTCCTCGCAGAGTGCTTCAGGGAACATCTCTGGGACACCTGCACCAATCAATCCCGCCCCGTGGCCCAACATTTCAATTCCCCCTCCCACTCTGCCGAGGACATGCAGGTCCTGGGCCTCCTCCACCTCCGGTCCCTCACCACCTGATGCCTGGAGGAAGAACGCCTCATTTTCCGCCTCGGAACACTTCAACTCCAGGGCATGAATGTGGACTTCACCAGTTTCCTCAATTCCCGTCTCCCCACCTTACCCCAGTTCCAACCTTTCAGCTCAGCACCATCCTCATGACCTGCCCTACCTGCCAATCTTCCTTCCCACCTATCCGCTCCACCCTCCTCTCTGACCTATCACCTTCACCCCCACCTCCATCCACCTATTGTACTCTTAGCTACCTTCTCCGCAGCCCCAACCCCCTCCCATTTATCTCTCCACCCTGGAGGCTCCATGCCTTCATTCCTAATGAAGGGCTTTCTATACTCCTCATGGATGATATTTTGCTCTTGGTTTCTGACACTAGTTTTGGATTTTGCCTCATTCTGAGCTCTCTGCTTTTTGGCATCCAGGAAGATATCAGTTTGGGAGTTCCACACTTTATTTTTCTGGAATTATAGACTATTTCCATCAGTATCTTCTCCCATGTGTTATTTCTAACTTGTACCCATATAGATACCTTCTGATCCAAATTCAATACTTGCTCTCATACTTCTTCCATTCCACCTTCTAATTAGTTTAAAATTATTTATAGTTCCTCAGTTCACCAGGGCACTGGTCACAGCACAGTCCAAGTGAAGCCTATCCCATCAGAACAACTCCTTTCTACCCCAGTACTGGTACCATCTTCCATAAATTGAAAGCTATTTCACCCATGCTGCTGAATCACAGATTTAATTCATTGACTTTATTTATCCTATACCAGTTTGCGTACAGCTCAGGTAGTAATCCAGAGGTTGTTAGCTTGGAGTACCTGATTTTTAATGTAGCTCCTAACTGTTCAAATTCTTTCGCAGAATCTCCTTTCTAGTCCCATCAATGCCTTGGTACAACATGGATGACAACAAATGGATCCCTTCTCACTCATTTAAATTCCTCTCTGGTCCTAAAGAGATATCTTTAATCCTCACATATTACAGAAACATGGCTCAGGGATGGGCAGGACTGGCAGCTTAATGCTCCAGGATACAAATACTACAGGAAGGATAGAAAGGGAGGCAAGAGAGGAGGGGGCGTGGCATTTTTGATAAGGGATAGCATTACAGCTGTGTTGAAGGAGGATATTTCCGGAAATACATCCAGGGAAGTTATTTGGGTGGAACTGAGAAATAAGAAAGGGATGACCACCTTATTGGGATTGTATTATAGACCCCCCCAATAGTCAGAGGGAAATTGAGAAACAAACTTGTAAGGAGATCTCAGCTATCTGTAAGAATAATAGGGTAGTTATGGTAGGGGATTTTAACTTTCCAAACATTGACATAGTGTTAAAGGTTTAGATGGAGAGGAATTTCTTAAGTTTGTACAAGACAATTTTCTGATTCAGTATGTGGATGTACCTATTAGAGAAGGTGCAAAACTTGACCTACTCTTGGAAAATAAGGCAGGGCAGGTGACTGAGGTGTCAGTGGGGGAGCACTTTGGGGCCAGTGACCATAATTCTATTCATTTTAAAATAGGTGATGGAAAAGGATAGACCAGATCTAAAAGTTGAAGTTCTAAATTGGAGAAAGGCCAATTTTGACGGTATTAGGCAAGAACTTTCGAAAGCTGATTGGAGGCAAATGTTCGCAGGTAAAGGGACGGCTGGAAAATGGGAAACCTTCACAAATGAGAAAACGAGAATCCAGAGAAACTATATTCCTGACAGGGTGAAAGGAAAGGCTGGTAGGTATAGGGAATGCTGGATGACGAAAGAAATTGAGGGTTTGGTTAAGAAAAAGAAGGAAGCATGTGTCAGGTATAGACAGGATAGATCGAGTGAATCCTTAGAAGAGTATAAAGGAAGTAGGAGTATACTTAAGAGGGAAGTCAGGAAGGACATGAGATAGCATTGGCAACTAGAATTAAGGAGAATCCAAAGGGTTTTTACAAATATATTAGGGACAAAGTGGTAACTAGGGAGAGAATAGGGCTCCTCAAAGATCAGCAAGGCAGCCTTTGTGTGGAGCCACAGAAAATGGGGCGATACTAAATGAATATTTTGCATCAGTATTTACTGTGGAAAAGGGTATGGAAGATATAGACTGTAGGGAAATAAATGGTGACATCTTGCAAAATGTCCAGATTACAGAGGAGGAAGTGCTGGATGTCTTGAAACAGTTAAAAGTGGATAAATCGCCAGGGCCTGATCAGGTGTACCCGAGAACTCTGTGGGAAGCTAGAGAAGTGATTGCTGGGCCTCTTGCTGAGATATTTGTATCATCGATAGTCACAGGTGAGGTGCCGGAAGACTGGAGGTTGGCAAACGTGGTGCCACTGTTTCAGAAGGGCAGTAAAGACAAGCCAGGGAACTATAGACTCGTGAGCCTGACCTCGGTGGTGGGCAAGTTGTTGGAGGGAATCCTGAGGGACAGGATGTACATGTATTTGAAAAGGCAAGGACTGATTCGGGATAGTCAACACGGCTTTGTGTGGGGGAAATCATGCCTCACAAACTTGATTGAGTTTTTTGAAGAAATAACAAAGAAGATTGATGAGGGCAGAGCAGTAGATGTTATCTATATGGACTTCAGTAAAGCGTTCGACAAGGTTCCCCATGGGAGACTGATTAGCAAGGTTAGATCTCCTGGAATACAGGGAGAACTAACCATTTGGATACAGAACTGGCTCAAAGGTAGAAGACAGAGGGTGGTGGTGGAGGGTTGTTTTTCAGACTGGAGGCCTGTGACCAGTGGAGTGCCACCAGGATCCGTGCTGGGTCCTCTACTTTTTGTCATTTACATAAATGATTTGGATGCTGGCATAAGAGGTACAGTTAGTAAGTTTGCAGATGACAAAATTGGAGGTGTAGTGGACAGCGAAGAGGTTTACCTTAAATTACAACAGGATCTTGATCAGATGAGCCAATGGGCTGAGAAGTGGCAGATGGAGTTTAATTAAGATATATGCGAGGTGCTGTATTTTGGGAAAGCAAATCTTTGCAGGACTTATACACTTAATGGTAAGGTCCTAGGGAGTGTTGCTGAACAGAGACACCTTGGAATGCAGGTTCATAGCTCCTTGAAAGGGGAGTCACAAGTCAATAGGATAGTGAAGAAGGCATTTGGTGTGCTTTCCTTTATTGGTCAGAGTATAGAGTACAGGAGTTGGGAGATCATGTTGCGGCTGTACAGGACATTGGTTAGGCCACTGTTAAATATTGTGTGCAATTCTGGTCTCCTTCCTATCGGAAAGATGTTGTGAAGCTTGAAAGGGTTCAGAAAAGATTTACAAGGATGTTGCCAGGGTTGGAGGATTTGAGCTACAAGGAGAGGCTGAACAGGCTGGGGCTGTTTTCCCTGGAGCGTCAGAAGCTGAGGGGTGACCTAATAGAGGTTTACAAAATTATGAGGGGCATAGATAGGATAAATAAACAAAGTCTTTTCCCTGTGGTGGAGGAGTCCAGAACTAGAGGGCATAGGTTTAGGGTGAGAGGAAAATGATATAAAAGAGACCTAAGGGGCAACTGTTTCATGCAGTGGTTGGTACGTGTATGGAATGAGCTGCCAGAGGATGTGGTGGAGGCTGGTACAATTGCAACATTTAAGAGGCATTTGGATGGGTATATGAATAGGAAGGGTTTGGAGGGATATGGGCTGGGTGCTGGCAGGTGGGACTACATTGGGTTGGGATATCTGGTTGGCATGGACAGGTTGGACCGAAGGGTCTGTTTCCATGTGCACATCTCTATGACTCTATGACTCTTTAGCCTTCAGGATTCCTGCTCACGGCTGCAGAGAACAGTTTCTATGTTCATTTTACACTATCTCCTACCAGTATTACATTCCTATTTTCTCCCTGCATTTGAATGGCTTCTGTACCACAGTATCCATGAAAGCTTTGCTCATCCTCCCTGCAGTTCTCACTCTCATCCATACAACTTGCAAGGACTTCATAATTGTTGAACAACTTCAGAGACCAAGTCTCCTTGATTAGCCCCCAGTGTTATACATACCTGTATCACCTGCAGCAACAGATGACCTACTCTGAGGGGCACGGCCATCTCCCGGAGCAATATTTCCAGGTTTCTTCACACCTTCCTGATATGGCACAATATCTGTAGTTTGGACTCCAACCCCTCAACTCTGATCTGAGATTCCTGGAGCTGCAAACACTTACTGGACAAGTTGGACCCAAGAGTCTGTTTCCGTGCTGTACATCTGTATGACTCTATAACTCTAAACTGGGAGAGCAGGAAAGCAATGACGATGAAGAAACAATCAATTACCCACAGACTCCAACTGTATTTTAGAGGCTAGCTTCAAAAATACGAAGGCGCAAACATACAAATCCTGGGCAGAAGCAGACCATTCTGCACCTCAAGCCTGGACTGTCATTCAATAAGATCGCGGATGATCTGGTTGTGTTTTGAATTCCACATTCCCATCCACCCCCTCAATTTCCCCAGCCTAATACCTCCCTGTGTCTTGGAAATATTCAATCATCCCGTCTCCCTTGCCTTCTGGGGCAGAGAACTTCAAAGTCACACAACCCTCTGAGAGAAATAAGATCCCATCACCTCATTACTAAAAGGGTGATCACTAATCTTAAACAATGCCCCCTTATCCTGGACTATGCCACAAGAGGTAGCATTCCTTCCACAACCATCTTGACAAAACCATTCAGCATCGTATAAACTTCAATCAAGTCACCCTTCACTCTTCTAATTCCAGTGGAAACAAGCCCAGTCTGTTCAATTTTTCCTCATTAGATAACTCATTCATTCCAGATAGCAATCTAGAAAAGCTCCTTTTGAATTGCCTCCAATGCATTTATATCCTTCTTAAACTAAGGAGACCCACAAATACTACCCACAGTATTTGAGTTATCAGCCTCACCAATGCCCTATATAATATCCTTATATAACATAACATTCTTAATTTAATATTCAATTCCTCTCGTCTTTAATACATGTGGTGCCTGCACGCAATGTTTTTGTGATTCATTCATTTGAACACTTACATCCTCCTGCACTCAGAATTCTGCTGTTGTTCTCTGTATAAATAGCATTCTGCATTTTTATTCTTCGTGCCAGTGAACAACTTCACATTTTCTCACATTAAACCTCTTGTGCCAGGTTTCTGCCTACTCACTCAATCTTCTATATTTGTCTGCAACTTCCTTATGTTTTCACAGTTTTGGTGTCATCTGCAAATTTAACAATTATGCCTTCATTCTCCTCATCAAAGTCTTTGATGTAAATTGTATGAAGTTGAGGCTGCAGCACACACCATTATGGGATTCGACTCATCATTTCCTGTCAATCAGACGAAGACCCATCAGACCGAGAATGTGAGTGTGTCAATAAGTTTGTGAGTGAGAATGTGAGTAAACAAGTGCATGTCAGTGATTGAGTGTACCAGTGAGTGTACAAAGCATGTAGAAGTGTGCCAATGAGTATGTGCCGATGAAGAGTGTGTGTGTGTGTTTAAGTGATTGAGTCCTGATGAAGGGTCCTGACCGAAACATCGACGCTCCTGCTCCTTGGATACTGCCTGACCTGCTGTACTTTTTCCAGCACGACACTCTTTCAACTATGTTTGTGTGTTTGGTGAGAGCATCAGTAAGACTGTACATGAGTATTTGAGTGGATGTGCAAATAAAGTGAGTGTATGTGTGTCAATGTGTGTGTCAATGAGTATATCAGTGAGCATGTGAGTGAGTATATCAGTAAGTGTGCGTAAGTGTGCCAGTAAGTGTGTGTGTCAATGAATGTGCATGTGAGTACATCAGTAATTAGAACATAGATCATAGAACATTACAGCACAGTACAGGCCCTTTGGCCCTCGATGTTGTGCCGACCTGTGGAACCAATCTGAAGCCCATCTAACCTACACTATTCCATTTCCATCCATGTTTATCGAATAACCATTTAAATGCCCTTAAAGTTGGTGAGTCTACGATTGATGCAGGTAGGGCATTCCACACCCCTGAGTAATGAAACTACCTCTGACATCTGTCCTATATCTATCACCCCTCAATTTAGAGTTATGTCCCCTCATATTAGCCATCACCATCCAAGGAAAAGGACTCTCACTGTCCATCCTATCTAACCTTCTGATTATCTTATATGTCTCAATTAAGTCACCTCTCAACTTTCTACTCTCTAACAAAAACAGCCTCAAGTCCCTCAGCCTTTTCTCATAAGACCTTCCCTCCATACCGGGCAACATCCTGGTAAACGCCCTCTGAACCTTTTCCAAAGCTTCCACATCCTTCCTATAATGTACACAATACTCCAAGTGCAGCCGCACCAGAGTTTTGTACAGCTACAAAATGACCTCATGGCTCTGAAACTCTGTCCCTCTACTAATAAAAGCAAACACACAATTCACCTTCCTAACAACTCTATCAACCTGGGTGGCAACTTTCAGATATCTATGTACATGGACACTGAGATCTCTCTGCTCATCTACACTACCAAGAATCTTAGCATTAGCTCTGTGCTCTTTATTCCTGTTGTTCCTTCCAAAGTGAATCATATCACACTTTTCTGCATTAAACTCCATTTGCCACCTCTCAGCCCAGCTCTTCAGCTTATCTTTGTCCCTCTGTAACCTGCAACATCCTTCAGCACTATCCACAACTCTACCAACCTTAGTGTCATCCACAAATTTACTAACCCATCCTTCTACGCCCTCATCCAGGTCATTTACAAAAATGACAAAGAGCAGTGGCCCCAAAACAGACCCTTGCAGTACACCACTAGTAACTGAACTTCATGATTGACATTTTCCATTGACCACCATCCTCTATCTTCTTTCAGCTAGCCAATTTCTGAGCCAAACTGCTAAATCACCCTCAATCCCGTGCCTCCATATTTTCTGCAATAACCTACCGGGGGGAACCTTATCAAACACCTTACTAAAACCCATATACACCACATCAACTGCTTTACCCTCATCTATCTGTTTGGTCATCTTCTCAAAGAACTCAATAAGGTTTGTGAGGCACAACCTAGTCTTCATAAAACCAAGTTAACTATCCCTAATCAACTTATTCCTCTCTAAATGAGTATAAGTCCTATCTCTTATAACCTTTTACAACACTTTGCTCACAACCGAAGGCACACTGGTCTTTAATTATCCCTTCTTGAGCAAGGGGACAACATTTGCTATCCTCCAGTCTTCTGGCACTGTAGACAATGGTGACATAAAGATCCAAGCCAAATGTTCTGCAATCTCCTCCCTGGCTTCCCAGAGAATCCTAGGATAAATCCTATCCAGCCCAGGGAACTTACCTATCTTCACACTTTCCAGAAGTGCTAACACCTCCTCCTTGTGAATCTCAATCCTGTCTAGTCTAGTAACTTGTATCTCACTCAGTATTCTCCTCAACAACATTGTCTTTTTCCAATGTGAATACTGATGAATTGTGAGGGAAAGTGTCAGCTGGATGCCAGTGAGTGTTGTGCAAATTGCTTATATGGTGTGGCTGTCATTGTTCAATAGCTAGCAGTGTGCGTTAGCTGTGTGATCTGTGGGTAATGGTGTTCGACCGGGGTGGACAAAGTCAGAAATCACATGACACCAGGGAAGCACACAGAACACAGAATTTATGGGCCAAGAAATCAAGGGCAGAGAGATCAAAAGATCATACAAATGGTGTGAGTGGAGTGTCGACTCATAAGTCTCTGCGGGTGACCTGTGTCATTAGACGGTATGAATAAAGTGTCAATAACTGAATAACAATCGACAGGATGACCTATAATCCAATTAATTGAGGCAGAGAGATAATTGCAAAAAAATAAAAATAAGGTGGTCCTGGCAACAAACCAAATGACTGGAATAATATGGAACAAAAACAGAAAAGCTCAGCAGATGTGGTAGCATCTGAATTGAATTGAATTTATTGTCATGTGTAACAAGGAACAGTGAAAAGCTTTGTCTTGCGAGCATTACAGGCAGATCACAGAGTTAAGTAGCATAGATAAGTAAATAATAGGTAAACAGCGGCAAAAACAAAAACACAGGTACAAGCAAATGTTCAAGGTTTGTTGGTCTTTTCAGTATTCTAACAACAGTAGGGTAGAAACTGTTTCAAAACTGATTGGTGCGTGTATTCAGGCTTCTGTACCTTCACCCTGATGGTAGAGGTTGTAGAAAAACATTGCCAGGGTGGGATGGATCTTTGAGAATGCTGGCAGCCTTTCCTTGACAGCGGGCCTGGTAGATGGATTCTGTAGATGGGAGGTTGGCTTTTGTGATAGTCCAGGCCGAGTTCACCACTCTCTGTAGCCATCTCCGATCTTGAATGGTACAGTTGCCTTAAGGTAGTGATACATCCAGACAGAATGCTCTCAATGGAGCACCTATAAAAGTTGGCAAAGGTATTCGCCATCATGCTAAATTTCCTTAGTTGCCTGAGGAAGAGACATTTGTAGCCAGTGTGCCCACATGAAGAGTCCAAGAAAACTTGTTGTGGATGACCATTCCCAGGAGCTTGACAATTGCCACTCATTCCGCCTGTGTGCTGTTAATGTTGAAGGAGGCATGTGCAATGTCCTGCCAAAGGTCAATAATGAGTTCCTTGGTTTTGCTGGCATTGAGAGCTAGGTTGTTCTCCAGGTCTTCCACCTCCTGTCTGTAGTCTGTTTCATTGCCATGTGAAATTCGACCAGCTATGGTGGTGTCATCAGCATTAAGCACTGTGGGTGGCATGGTGGCTCAGTGGTTAGCACTGCTGCTTCAATTCCCGCCTCGGGTGACTGTGTGGAGTTTGCACATTCTCCCCGTGTCTGCGTGGGTTTCCTCTGGATGCACCGGTTTCCTCCCACAGTCCAAAGGTGTGCTGATCAGATGAATTGGTCATGTTAAATTGCCCACAGTGATAGGTGCATTAGTCAAGGGTAAATACAGAATAGGGGAATGGGCCTGGGTGGGTTACTCTCCGAGGGGGGGAGGGGGCGGCAGTGTGGCCGAGGGCCAGTTTCCATACTGTAGGGAATCTAATCATTAAATTGTAAATGGCATTAGTCTAGTATTTGATGATGCAGTCATGGATATACAGTGAGTATGATAGGGGGGCTGAGTACACACCCCTGGTGAGCTCCAGTGTTGGGTGTTAGTGAGGCTGAAATATTGTCCCCAGTCTTCACTGATTGTGGCCTATGGATCAGGAAACTGAAGGTCCAGTTGCAGAGTGGATCTGAGATCACTAAATTTAGTAATCAGTCTCAAGGGGATAATAGTGTTGAAGGCTGAACTGTAGTCAATGAGTAGGTTTCTCACACAGCTGTTCTTGGTGTCAAGATGTTCTAGGGAGGAGTGAAGAGCAAGTAGGATTAGAGTAAAATAGGATTAAAAGAATGAGGATACAAATCAACAGATCATCATTGAGTGGGCTTTTGTTTGAAGTTGATGCATTCAACAGAATGAGGTAGATCCTGAATTAGGATACCTTCGTCATGACATTCGATAGTAATATGTAGGGGACAGAGGAGATCTTTAGCGAGTAGAGGGATCTGTAACCGATCAGTGACAGCAAAGTGAAAAGAGAGTGAGATACAAGTTTTCCACACCAACTGAGAGGAACAGTGTATGCGCAACAATCAGAGGAACCATCAAATCTGTGCTATCGAAAGGACAGACTGACAGACAGAGGGGGTGGGGTGACCCTGTTGGTGAGGAATGATATTTAGTCCATTGCAAGGAGTGGGGGGGGCATAGAATCAGGAGATGTAGAGTCAGTGTGGATACAGCTGAGAAATTCTAAGGGTAGAAAGACCCTAATGGGAGTTATCTACAGGCCCCCAAACAGTAGTCTGGATATAGGGTGTTAAGTTGAATAATGAGTTGAAATTAGCCTGTCACAAAGATATTACTACAGTTGTTATGGTGGATTTCAACATGCAGGTAGACTGGGAGAATCAGAATGGTACTGGACCCCAAGAAAGGGAGTTTGTGGAGTGTCTCTGAGATGGATTCTTAGAATAGCTTGTACTGGAGCCTACCAGGGAGAAGGCAATTCTGGATCTGGTGTTTTGCAACAAATCGGATTTGATGAGGGACCTCAAAGTAAAGAAGCCATTAGGAGGTAGTGACCATAATGTGATCAGTTTTAATCTGCAATTTGAGAGGGAGAAGGGAGATTTGGACGTGTCAGTATTGTAGTTGAACAAAGGGAACTATGGAGCGATGAAGGATGAGCTGGCCAAAGTTCAATGGTGCAATACCCTAGCAGGGATGGCAGTGGAACAACAGTGGCAGGTATTTCTGGACATAATGCAAAAGGTGCAGGATCAGTTCATTCCAAAGAGGAAGAAAAATCCTAAGGGGAGGCAGGGGCGGCCATGGTTAACGAGGGAAGTCAAGGAGTGTATAAAGACAAAAGAGAAGAAGTATAACATAGCAAAGATGAACGGGAAGCCGGAGTACTGGGAAACTTCTAAAGAGCAACAGAGGAAAACTAAAAAGGCAATACGTGAAGAAAAAGAATGAGGTACGAAGGCAAACTGGCCAAGAATATAAAGGAGGATTGTAACAGCTTTTTTAGGTATGTGAAAAGAAAAAAAAAGGTTAAGACTAAAATTGGGCCCTTGAAGACAGAAATGGGTGAGTTTATTATGGGGAACAAGGAAATGGCAGAAGAGTTGAATATGTTCTTTGGATCTGTCTTCACTGGGGAAGACACAAGCAATCTCCCCGATGTAATAGTGGCTGAAGGACCCAGGGCAATGGATGAACTGAAGGGAATTTATATTAGGCAAGAAATGGTGTTGGATAGACTGCTAGGTCTGAAGGCTGATAAGTCCCCAGGACCTGATGGTCTGCATCCCAGGCTACATAAGGAGGTGGCTTGAGAAATCATGGACGCATCGATAATCATTTTCCAATGTTCTATAGGATCAGTATCAGTTCCTGCGGATTGGAGGGTGGCTGATGTTGTTCCACTTTTCAAGAAAGGAGGGAAAGAGAAAACATGGAATTATAGATTGGTTAGCCTGACGTCAGTGGTGGGAAAGGTGCTGGAGTCAATTATACAAGATGAAATTACAACTCATTTGGATAGCAGTAACAGGATAGGTCAGAGTCAGCGTGGACTTACAAAGGGGAAATCATGCTTGACTAATCTTCGGGAATTACTTGAGGATGTAACTATGAAGATGGACAAGGGAAAGCCAGTGGATGTAGTGTACCTGGACTTTCAAAAAGCCTTTGATAGAGTACCACATAGGAGAACAGTGAGCAAAATTAGGGCACATGGTATTGGAGGCAAAATCCTGAGTTGGACTGAAAATTTCTGACTGACAGGAAGCAAAGAGTAGCGATAAACGGGTCCCTTTCGGAATGGCAGGTGGTAACCAGTGGGGTACCGCAATGTTCGGTGCTGGGACTGCAGCTGTTTACAATATACATTAGTGATATAGATGAACGGATTAAAAGTAATGTTAGCAAATTTGATGATGACACAAAGCTGGGTGACAGGATGAAATGTGAGGAGGATGTTATGAGAATACAGGGTGACCTGGACAGGCTACGTGAGTGGACTGATGCAGGGCAGATGCAGTTAAATGGGGATAAATGTGTGGTTATCCACTATGGTGGCAAGAACAGGAAGGCAGATTACTATCTAAATGGAGTCAGGTTAAGTCAAGAAGAAGTACAACGAGATCTAGGTGTTCTTATACATCAGTCACTGAAAGCAAGCATGCAGGTACAATAGGCAGTGAAGAAAGCTAATCACATGCTGGCCTTCATAACAAGAGGAACTAAGTATAGGAGCAAAGAGGTCCTTCTGCAACTGTATAGCACCCTGGTGAGACCGCACCTGGAATATTGTGTGCAGTTTTAGTCCCCAAATTTGAGTAAGGACATTCTGGCTATTATGGGAGTGCAGCGCAGGTTCACAAGGTCGATTCCCAGAATGGCAGGACTAGTGTGTTGAAAGATTGGAGAGACTGGGCTTGTATATATTTGAGTTTAGAAGGATGAGAGGGGATCTGACTGAGACATGTAAAATTATTAAAGGATTAGTGAAGAAGGCGTTTGGTATGCCTTCGTTTATTGGTCAGAGTATTGAGTACAGGAGTTGGGAGGTCATGTTGCGGCTGTACAGGACATTGGTTAGGCCACTGTTGGAATATTGCATGCAATTCTGGTCTCCTTCCTATTGGAAAGATGTTGTGAAACTTGAAAGGGTTCAGAAAAGATTTACAAGGATGTTGCCAGGGTTGGAGGATTTGAGCTACTGGGAGAGGCTGAACAGGCTGGGGCTGTTTTCCCTGGAGCGTCGGAGGCTAAGGGGAGACCTTATAGAGGTTTACAAAATTATGTGGGGCATGGATAGGATAAATAAACAAAGTCTTTTCCCTGGGGTCGGGGAGTCCAGAACTAGAGGGCATAGGTTTAGGGTGAGAGGGGAAAGATATAAAAGAGACCTAAGGGGCAACATTTTCACACAGAGGGTGGTACGTGTATGGAATGAGCTGCCAGAGGATGTGGTGGAGGCTGGTACAATTGCAACATTTAAGAGGCATTTGGATGGGTATATGAATAGGAAGGGTTTGAAGGGATATGGGCCAGGTGCTGGCAGGTGGGACTAGATTGGTTTGGGATATCTGGTCGGCATGGACGAGTTGGACCGAAGGGTCTGTTTCCATGCTGTTCATCTCTATGACTCTATGACTCTATGATTGGACACTCTGGAGGCAGGAAGCATGTTTCCGCTGATGGGTGAGTCCCGAACCAGAGGACACAGTTTAACAATAAGGGGTGGGCCATTTAGAACAGAGTTGAGGAGAAACTTCTTAACCCAGAGAGTGGTGGGTGTGTAGAATGCTCTGCCTCAGGAGGCAATGGAGGCCAAGTCTCTGGATACTTTCAAGAAAGAGTTGGATAGAGTTCTCAAGGATAGTGGAATCAAGGGTTATGGGGATAAGGCAGGAACAGAATACTGATTGTGGATGATCAGCCATGATCATAATGAATGGTGGTGCTGGCTTGAAGGGCTGAATGGCCTACTCCTACACCTATTGTCTATTGTCTATTGTCTAACCATGGGAAGATTCAAGGGAGGATGATGACCTACATCAGTGAGTCAGGTTCGAAAAGGGTTCTGTGCAGTAAAGGGGCAACCTACTGGGATCCCTGGGGAGGGGGATCAGAAGGTTGCTAGCTTCTTCCATTCTGGTGATCAACAGGGGGCTGCTTTGGGAAAGGGCAGTTCTTGGACCAATGTCCTGGTTGATTACAGTTGAAGCAAATGTCGGGTCATTTGAGGGCTCAAGGGGTTAGGAGATCCAGAGAGGAATAGTAAGAGAATGTATAGGGAGTAAGGGTCATCATGGACTTTTGGGGAGGGTACATAGGAGGACCCCACGGTCCCATAGGGATATTGTTGATATACAGTACCAGTCCTATTGTCTGGCTATACTGGATGACATTAGGAGGGTTCCATTCGATAGCCTAGCTGGCCTTGCAGATGGGGAAATCTGTTTGGAGTTCTGGTTTTAGGTCTAGCCCCTGCAGTTTGCACAAACTCGGTCTTGACCTTAACTGTTGAGACCTTACTATCGGGTCCTTTAGTTCCCAGAAGTAACATCCTTCTCGGCTAAATTGTTCAACATCGGCATCTTGCTAGTGCATATTCTGGGTTTTAATAGCTTTCTGTACCTGGTCAGGAAGGGCAATCATAAGGCATTAAACTCAGGTGATTGTCCTTGTTGATACTGAGCGTCACCAGAGTAAGCACCATAGCAGTCCTTAAAGTGGACAAGGAAATCCTCAGCTCCTTCGCTTGAGCGAGGTTTACATGCATCTCTGGTGGTGAGGTCCGTTTGTAGGCGGCAGAACTGGCGGAGGATGATGCGATATATACAAAGGATGGTGGGGTGGAAGGTGAGAACTGGGGGGTTCTGTCCTTGTTGCGGTTGGAGGGCTGTGATTAGAGGCCGGAGGTACGGGAAGTGATAAGATGCGCTGGAGGGCATCATCAACAATGTGGGACAGGAGCACTCAAAGGTGCCTTCTCAGGGTTCCTTTCATGTCTTAGTCTTAGTTGATTCCTAGTCCAGGTGGCAATGGGATTATGATAACCTTGATCATCTGAATTCTCATTATGCTGGTCAGGAGAGGCAAATGAGGAGAAAAGGGTATGTTTGTCCTTAGAATAGGAAGGTGCTTTCGTTTCGTGGCGCATGCTCGCTTTGATCATACTATGGGTGGGTTTTGGGGAAGTCCGCGTTGGGGAAATGGAAGAGGTTGGTTAACAGGAGGGGGGCATAGTAAAGATTTCCTTCTCTGAATTTGAGGCAAATTTCTCATTTTCCCCTGCAGCCGCAGACTCCTGTGGTTCACGGATTCCCAGCTCAACTGCTTGTTCTATGGTGCTGTGGAGTCACCTCCCACCACCAAACCATCATCTCCCAGAATTGACCACCTCAACCTGTCCACCCCTCTCACCCACTCCAACCTCTCACCCTCACAGCGCGCGGCCCTCCACTCCCTTCGCTCCAACCGCAACCTCACCATCAAACCAGCAGACAAGGGAGGCACAGTCGTATTTTGGCGCATCGATTTTTACACCGCTAAAGCTAGACGCCAACTCACAGACACCTCCTCCTACTGCCCCCTTGACCATGACCCCACCTCCCACCACCAAACATCATCTCCCAGACCATCCATAACCTCATCACCTCAGGAGATCTCCCATCCACCGCTTCCAACCTCATAGTCCCACAACCCCTCACCACCCGTTTCTACATCCTGCCCAAAATCCACAAACCAGACTACCTCAGCCGACCCATTGTCTCAGCCTGCTCCTGCCCCACCAAACTCATCTCTGCATACCTCGACACTGTCCTGTCCCTCTTAATCCAAGAACTCCCCACCTACGTTCGGGACACCATCCACGCCCTCCACCTCCTCCAGGATTTTCGCTTCCCCTCCCCCACCGCCTTATCTTCACGATGGACATCCAGTCCCTATACACTTCCATTCCCCAGCACGAAGGCCTCCAAGCCCTATGCTTCTTCCTCTCCTGCCGACCCAACCAGTACCCTTCCACTGACATCCTCCTTCGACTGACTGAACTGGTCCTCACTCTGAACAACTTCTCCTTCCAATCCTCCCACTTCCTCCAAACCAAAGGAGCACCCGCGTGGGCCCCAGCTATGCCTCCCTCTTCATCAGATATGTGGAACAGTCCATCTTCCACAGCTACACTGGCACCACCCCCCCACCTTTTCCTCCGCTACATCGATGATTGTATTGGTACTACCTCGTGCTCCCACAAGGAGGTTGAACAGTTCATCCACTTTACTAACACCTTCCACCACGACCTCAAATTTACCTGGACCATCTCAGACTCCTCCCTCCCCTTCCTGGACCTCTCCAGTTCTATCTCGGGCGACCAACTCAACATAGACATCTACTACAAACTGACCGACTCCCACAGCTACCTAGATTACACCTCCTTCCACCCTGTCCCCTGTAAAAACGTCATCCCGTATTTCCAATTCCTTCGCCTCCGCCACATCTGCTCCCAGGAGGACCAATTCCATTACCAAACAACCCAAATGGCCTCCTTCTTCAAAGACCACAATTTCCCCTCTGACGTGGTTGACGATGCTCTCCACCGCATCTCCTCCAATTCCCGCATCTCCGCCCTTGAACCCCGCCCCTCCAATCTCAACCAGGGCAGAACCCCACTGGTCCTCACCTTCCACCCCACCAACCTCTGGATACATCGTATCAACCACCGTCATTTCCACTATCTCCAAACAGACCCCACCACCAGGATATATTTCACTCCTCACCCCTATCAGCATTCCGGAGAGACCACTCCCTCCGCGACTCCCTCATCAGGTCCATACCCCCCACCAACCCAACCTCCACTCCCAGCACCTTCCCCTGCAACTGCAAGAAGTGCAAAACTTGTGCCCACACCTCCCCCCCCCCCTTCACCGCTCTCCAACGCCCCAATGGATCCTTCCATATCCGTCGCAAAGTCACCTGCACCTCCACACATCATTTACTGTATCCATTGCACCCGATGTGGCCTCCTCTACATTGGGAAGACAGGCCCCCTACTTGCGGAACATTTCAGAGAACACCTCTGGGACACCTGCACCAATCAACCCAACCGCCCCGTGGCTGAACACTTTAACTCCCCCTCCCACTCCGCCAAGGACATGCAGGTCCTCAGCCTCCTCCATCGCCAGACCATGGCAACACGACGCCTGGAGGAAAAGCGTCTCATCTTCCGCCTAGGAATCCTCCAACCACATGGGATGAATGTAGATTTCTCAGTCCAACCCCCGGATTCAGCACCGCCCTCTTGACCTGCAATCTTCTTCCTGACCTCTCCGCCCCCACCCCCTCTCCAGCCTATCACCCTCACCCTCACCTCCTTCCACTTATCGTATTCCAGCGCCCCTCCCTCAAATTCCCTCCCCCCTACCCTTTATCTCAGCCCACTTGGCACACCAGCCTCATTCCTGAAGAAGGGCTTATGCCTGAAACGTCGATTTTCCTGCTCCTCGGATGCTGCCTGGCCTGCTGTGTTTATCCAGCTCCACATTTTTCAATTCTGGTCTCCAGCATCTGCAGTCCTCACTTTCTCCGTGGACCATGTATATATTGGGTGTGGGCACTTGTACTCCCTTTTTCATTTTCTTAGAAACCTCCTTCTCTGTTTTTGGTTGCACTTCACTCCCATGCTCCTGATCTTCGGGCACCCGGTACGGGAGGGGGGTGGGAGGCAGGGCGGGGGAGGGTGGGTTAGAGGACTTCATCGTGGGTGTGTTCCTGGGCCTGGCCAAACTGGCCATAAACAGGTCCAGGCAACAGGCTGTGGAGAGATTCTTTAGGGCCGATTGTTTGCCCCTCTTCTGCGGTTATGTCAGAGCCCGGGTATCCCTGGAGAAGGAGCACACGGTGTCCACCAACACCCTTGAGCTGTTCAGGGAGAGGTGGGCACCGCAGGGAGTGGAGTACATTATTTCCTCCTCCAACTCTATTTTTCCCAGTTTTCTTTACCTAAATTTTTTCCGCACTGAGGTACCTTCTTTCTTTTTACTCCCACAACTTTTTTTCCATATCTCTTGTTCAACTTTTATAAGTAGTTTTAGATCATGTGTGCCTCCCAGAGGCCAGTCCTTGTTCTGTTGGTCAGCTGCACCCGATACTCCCCATAATTGTTTCTCATAATTAGGACACATATTCACTATCTCTGTTAAGGGGCATTTGACCTTCTATCTTATCTAGGGTCGCACCTATATGAGAGCTGAAAATGTGTTGCTGGAAAAGCGCAGCAGGTCAGGCAGCATCCAAGGAGCAGGAGAATCAGGAAGAAGGGCTCAAGCTCTGATTTTCAGCTCTGATCTCCAGCATCTGCAGTCCTCACTTTCTCCTCGCACCTATATTATCCTATTTATTGTATATCTTCACAAAATTCTTACCATTGTCTCTTACCTTCGCAAGGTCTCTATTTTTAGTGCCTATTTAAACTATCTCATTCGGGGTTCTGTCAGGGTACGTGAGAGTGAAAAGGGGGAAGCAGCACACACAAATACAGACTGAGATCAACCAAGGTATAACCTTACCCTGTGGGCCTGTTGGTCTCGAATACGACCTTTTGACGAAGCTCCTTGTTTCCAGTTTCACTCACACTTATCTCTTGTTGGAACCCTGCTTGCAGCGCCAAATTGTTAAAGTACCTATTCGAGACAGCTCAGGGAATCACTGATAGGCTCAACCTGTAGCCTCTCTTGGTTCATCACGGAGATTGTACTCTGTGGTAGTCTAGAATATAAAACTCTTATAGACAGTTTAAATTATTACCTTTATTTTCCAATGGCATCAACGTTACACTATAACATAGATACCTACAAGCCAGGGTTGAGCTAAGGTTCTAAAACTATGACCAGAGTAACGACACCAGCTCTTACCCCTAAGAGCACTCTCAGGCTAGCCCCTTATTAGAACATAGAACATAGAACATAGAACAATACAGCACAGAACAGGCCCTTCGGCCCCCTTCGGCTGAACATCTATCCTAGATTAAGCACCCATCCATGTACCTATCCAATTGCCGCTTAGAGGTTGCCAATGATTCTGACTCTACCACTCCCACGGGCAGCGCATTCCATGCCCCCACCACTCTCTGGGTAAAGAACCCACCCCTGACATCTCCCCTATACCTTCCCCCCTTCACCTTAAATTTATGTCCCCTTGTAACACTCTATTGTACCCGGGGAAAAAGTTTCTGACTGTCTACTCTATCTATTCCTCTGATCATCTTATAAACCTCTATCAAGTCACCCCTCATCCTTCGCCATTCTAACGAGAAAAGGCCGAGAACTCTCAACCTATCCTCGTACGACCTATTCTCCATTCCAGGCAACATCCTGGTAAATCTTCTCTGCACCCTCTCCAAAGTTTCCACATCTTTCCTAAAGTGAGGCGACCAGAACTGCACACAGTACTCCAAATGTGGCCTAACCAAAGTCCTGTACAGCTGCAACATCACTTCACGACTCTTGAATTCAATCCCTCTGCTAATGAACGCTAATACACCATAGGCCTTCTTACAAGCTCTATCCACCTGAGTGGCAACTTTCAGGGATCTATGTACATAGACCCCAAGATCCCTCTGTTCCTCCACCTGACTAAGAACTCTACCGTTAACCCTGTATTCCGCATTCTTATTTGTTCTTCCAAAATGGACAACCTCACACTTGGCAGGGTTGACCTCCATCTGCCACTCCTCAGCCCAGCTCTGCTTCATATCTAAGTCCATTTGCAGCTGACAACAGCCCTCCTCACTGTCCACAACTCCACCAATCTTCGTATCATCTGCAAATTTACTGACCCACCCTTCGACTCCCTCATCCAAGTCATTAATAAAAATTACAAACAGCAGAGGACCCAGAACTGATTCCTGCGGAACTCCACTTGTAACTGGGCTCCAGGCTGAATATTTACCATCTCTCTGACTTCGACCGGTTAGCCAGTTTTCTATCCAATTGGCCAAATTTCCCTCTATCCCATGCCCCCTGACTTTCCGCATAAGCCTACCATGGGGAACCTTTTAAATGCCTTACTAAAATCCATGTACACTACATCCACTGCTCTACCCTCATCCACATGCTTCGTCACCTCCTCAAAGAATTCAATAAGACTTGTAAGGCAAGACCTACCCTTCACAAATCCCTGCTGGCTGTCCCTAATCAAGCAGTGTCTTTCCAGATACTCAAAAATCCTATCCCTCAGTACCCTTTTCATTACTTTGCCTACCACAGAAGTAAGACTAACTGGCCTGTAATTCTCGGGGTTATCCCTGTTCCCTTTTTTGAACAGGGGCACAACATTCGCTACTCTCCAGTCCCCTGGTACCACCCCCGTTGACAGTGAAGACGAAAAGATCATTGCCAATGGTACTGCAATTTCCTCTCTTGCTTCCCACATAATCCTAGGATATATCCCGTCAGGCCCGGGGGGACTTGTCTATCCTCAAGTTGCTCAAAATGTCCAACACATCTTCCTTCCTAACAAGTATCTCTTCTAGCTTACCAGTCCGTTTCACACTCTCCTCTTCAACAATACGGTCCCTCTCGTTCGTAAATACTGAAGAAAAGTACTCATTCAAGACCTCTCCTATCTCTTCCGACTCAATACACAATCTCCCACTACTGTCCTTGATCGGACCTACCCTCGTTCTCGTCATTCTCGACATTATTGTTACAAACAAGCTGTCTTTATACAGAAGTTGTTTTTTAAAATTACAAAAACACCACATATCCTTAATCTGATAAGCAGCAATAAAATGTCAAAAGTTTGCAGAGGAAGAGAAACGCGTTGACAGTATGTTTGATGAATTCAGCTACATGCACATCCAAGTGGGAAACCTTGATCCAGCCAGGCCCCAAATAGCTGATTGCTTTGGCTACATAACCTTTCCTTTTAACAGTATATCATAATGAGTAACTAGTCTAAACTATGTGGAACAGTCATGAGGTAACCTTGCTCAGCTAACGCATCCAGAATCATTGTCCTACAAATGGCTTTTTCTTTTAAAATCATCTTAGATTCACAGAATGCAAAATAAATTCATAACCTTCCCAGATCTTCAGGTCCAGGGAACAACATTCAATCCATACCAAGCCAGTGTTCACTCAAATCAGACCATAAAGGGTTAATCTTTCCACCAGCTTCCGTCATGTCTGTCTGTCTCTCTCTCTCTCTCTCTCTGTCCTTTGAAACCTTCAGTCAGCGAATGTAATTTACAGAAGAATGTTTTCTCTCTCTCAGTCACGCATGAACATCTTCCAACTTTCAGCCTTCATGTTTTCCTAGCCTGTAAGGGTAATGAGACATTCACTTCCCAGAGCCGTCAAGATAAGGGAGCTGAGCTTCAATAATTCAAATCTGCTTAAATCTGACACCCTACTGTGAAATATGCGCACTTCCAGCCTCCTGCATGAGAAGGAAGTACTGCCACACATTCCACAAGTGAACAAATGTTATTACCTTATTTACACCAATCTATTGACACTAAGAACAGATGTCCCCAATTCTACAGAACAAGCACTTTCCCGCATTCTCTGCAGCAAATGTGTTAAACCTGAGGCTGCACGCTTTCCCACCAATGGGGACCATTTTGGTGGTGAGGCAGAAATTGCGCTCTCGGCTGAGAATTTTGATTTCGTCTGTTGAAGGATTTGGTCAAACAGGTTGATGGTGGACTTTGCTGTGATGGTGCCAGTTTCAATGATGGTACCAGTGGAGGCTGGTGGTGATGGCAAGTTTCTCCAGTTTTTTGGTCTTGATGGTGGTGTAGTTCCATTGCTTCATCTGCTTGACAGTGTCTTGTAGCTGGTCCGCTGTATTTTGAGCGCAAGCTGAGAACTTGGACTCTATCTCGATTTCAAGGTTGCGGTGTCTGCTGCAGAGTTGGTGGACAAGATGATTCAGGCTTGTGCAAAAGGTGCGATGGCAGAATGTCTCAGCATAGTCTGTGTTGTCGATCACCTTGAGTGAGTTTGCAATCTGTAGTGCTTTTGGGATTTACTCTGCTTTCTTACATCTCTTCAGAAACCTGATGTCAGTGTCAATGTACACAATCTTCTTGGAGATCCTCTCCAGTTTGAATCGGGACTTTGTGGTGTTGATGGTAGCCATGATGTGGAGGTGCCACTGTCGGACTGGAGTGGACAAAGTCAGAAAGCACACAACACCAGATTATAACCCAATAGGTTTATTTGAAATCACAAGCTTTCAGAGCACAGTCCCTTCATCAGGTGAAGTGAGAGGGAAGCATACAGAACACAGAATTTTGTGGGCGGAGAGATCAAAAGATCATACAAATGGTGTGAGTACAGTATCAAATAATAAGTCTCTGCAGGAGACCTGGGATATTAGATAGTATGAGTAAAGTGTCAATAGCCGAATAATAACCAAAGGGATGACCTATAATCCAATTAAATAAGGCAGAGAGATAATTACAAGAACTTAAAAATAAGGCGGTCCTGGTGACAAACTAAATGACTGGAATAACATGGAACAGAAACCGGAGCTGCTGGAAAAGCCCAGTCCTTACAACACTTTATCCAGGTAAAAAAGAGCTGCAATGCCTGTATTGATCATAATGGCTGTCTGCTCCTAGTGCCTTCCTGGTCACCCCTGGATAGAGGACCAGCAGTGTAATTGCTGGGCACAGGTTACAACCAACTTATTTAGCCCTTGGGTCAAAATCTTTGGAGAGTGGCTCCCTTTAACACGCCTTCCAGTGTTAATATTTTCCTGCATTTTCCAATAACATTTCCCTTTGGGGACTGATGATAATGTGTGACAATGTAAAACGCTATGTTGCTGTTGTGCTGAAACAGGAGTTGCACCACCACTTTTCCCCAATCACAGAGATCAGATTCCAGTGATTTAAACATAGGGATGTTGTGAAATGATTGAATGCTCTTCATCTTCCTACAGAACCGCTGTCTCCGTGGGTACACTCTCACATGTTACAATTCATACACTCCAAATTAATTTTAATTAGATCAACAGTCCAAGGTGCAGTTACAGATTGATATCTGCCCATAAATAATATTCTTAAACTAACAATTACATAGAGCGGTTATTATATGTGGGCTCATCAACAAGTAGCCAATCAGAACCAGCCCTGATTCCCTCGCCAGAACAGGAGGGCTTAATACAACAATCCTTATCAGATCATTTCACAACTCATTTAATGAATATATGTGTGATTTATTGACCTATTCCTGTGTCAACTCCATAGATTAATATTGTTTATTTCAGCATTTAAAGTGCAGCTGGAACTGGCAGTTTTGGAACCATGCTGTGCCAACTAGCTGGACAACTGATCTACTGCTTCGAGTGAAGAGCCTCAGAGAATGATAAGACAGGAACAATGTGACTGCAGGGGCCAGCATGTTTGATTCACAGCCCACCTTTATTTTAATAAAGAGAAATATCATTCCTTCAGCTCTTCTTGAGGAGCTAAATTATGTATTTCGCCCCAATTGTATGAAAAACTAAAAGTAGGAATTTTTATTCTTTTCAGTGAAGTTTTAAAGCAAAACCCATGCCAGATTGTCTGCTTCCCTTCCAGAGTTAGCAGCATTGGTAGGATTAATGAAATCTAGTCAGTAAGTATTAGTAGAAAGAGAGGACTGCAGATGCTGGAGATCAGAGTTGAGAGTGTAGTGCTGGAAAAGCACAGCAGGTCAGGCAGCATCCAAGGAGCAGGAGAATCAACATGTACATGGAACAGTCCATCTTCCGCAGTTACATTGGCACCATCCCCCACCTGTTCCGCTACTACGTCGATGACTGTATTGGCGCTACCTTGTGCTCCCACGAGGAGGTCGAACAGTTCATCAACTTCACCAACACCTTTTACCCCCCTCAAATTCACCTGGAACATCTCGGACACCTCCCTCCCCTCCATCCTCTCCATCTCTATCTCTGGTGACAAACTAACCACAGACATCTACTACAAGCCCACCGACCCCCACAGCTACCTAGACTACAGCTCCTCCCACTCTACCTCCTGTAAAAATGCCATACCCTATTCCCAATTCCTCCGCCTTCGCCATATCTGTACCCAAGGTGACCAATTCCACCTTAGAAAATCCCAGGTGGCCTCCTTCTTCCAAGATTGCAATTTCCCTTCCCATGTGGTTGATGATGCCCTCCAGCACATCTCCACCACTTCCCGTACCACCTTGAACCCCACCCCTCCCAACGCAATAAGGACAGAGCTCCCCTGATCCTCACCTTCCGCCCCACCAGCCTCCGCATACATCATATCATCCTCCGCCACTTCCGCTACTTACAAACAGACCCCACCATCAGAGATATAGTTCCCTCCCCACGCCTATCAGCATTCTGGAGAGACCATTCCCTCCACAACTCCCTTGTCAGGTCCACGCCCCTCACCAGCCCTCACCCCACTGCTGGCATCTTCCCCTGCCACCGCTGGAAGTGCAAAGCCTGTTTTCACACCACTCCCCTTCACCTCCATCCAACACCCCAAAGGGTCCTTCCACATCCAACAGAAATGTATCTGTACCTCCACCAATGTCATTACTGTATCTGTTGCACCCAATATGGTTTTCTCTATGTTGGGGAGACAGGACGCCTCCTTGCGGATCATTTCAGAGAATATCTCTGGGACACCCGCACCAACCAACCCCATCACCCTGTGGCTGAACACTTCAACTCCCCCTCCCACACCCCCAAGGACATGCAGGTCTTGGGCCTTCTCCATCGCCAAACCTTT
This sequence comes from Hemiscyllium ocellatum, assembly GCF_020745735.1. NCBI lineage: Eukaryota > Metazoa > Chordata > Chondrichthyes > Orectolobiformes > Hemiscylliidae > Hemiscyllium > Hemiscyllium ocellatum. The sequence continues at coordinate 3,280,520 of NC_083422.1, read as the reverse complement.
ACCACCCAACACCTGGAGGAAGAACGCCTCATATTCCAACTGGGGACCCTGCAGCCACACGGGATCAATGTGGATTTCAACAGTTTCATCATTTCCCTCCCCCCACATTATCCCACTCCCAAGCCTCCAACTCAGCACCACCCTCCTGACCTGTCCATCACCTTTTCCATCTATCCACTCCACCCTCCTCTCCAATCTATCACCTTCTCCCTCTCCTTCATCTACCTTTCACATTCTCATTTATCTCTCAGCCCCAGCCCACAAGCCTCATTCCTGATGAAGGGCGTATGCCCAAAACGTCAATTCTCCTCCAATGCTGCCTGACCTGCTGTGCTTTTCCAGCGCCACAATCTCGACAGTAAATATTAGCTAGTCATTAGCTGTCCTTATCTGTGATCCACATACACACTTCCAGTTGGGATCTATGGATTGAGATCAGGCTGGAACTCAGACCAATTGTTCCTATCTTTGCCAGAGCATTAAGACCAACACTACGTTCCACTACTACCCAGCAGTAATACCTCACTTAGCACTTCAATAAAGTTGCTCAGTACTGCCCCCACTGGTGCCTTTACCCAGTGCCTATCAGACACCATAGCAATCTGCCCAATAATGTCACTACAGTTGGTGTGAAAGGGGAATGACCATTGGAAAACCAAGACATAAACATCTGAGGAGACTCAAACAATAAACATTTGACAGAAACCAACCGATAAATGGGAAGAGATTAGATTACTAACAGTGTGGAAACCGGTCCTTCAGCCCAATAAGTCCACACCAACCCTCTGAAGAGCAACCCACCCAGACCCCTTCCCCTACACCTAACACTAGGGGCAATTTAGCGTGGCCAATTCACCTAACTTGCACATTTTTGGACTGTGGGGAGGAAACCCGCACAGACACGGGGAGAATGTACAAACTCCCCACAGACAGCTACCCAAGGCGGGAATTGAATCTGGGTCTCTGGTGCTGTGAGGCAGCAGTGCTTACCATTGTACCACCCAAGAGAGTTGAATTGGGAAAAGTTAAGACAGAAACAACTTGAAAACACTGCTAAATAAATCACAACTGCTTTCTTAAAGATTAGATTAGATTACTTACAGTGTGGAAAGAGGCCCTTCAGCCCAACAAGTCCACACCGACCCAGCGAAACGCAAACCACCCATACCCCTACATTTACCCCTTACCTAACACTATAGGCAATTTAGCATGGCCAATTCACCTGACCCGCACATCTTTGGACTGTGGGAGGAAACCAGAGCACCTGGAGGAAACCCACGCAGACACAGGGAGAACGTGCAAACTCCACACAGTCGGTCACCTGAGGTGGGAATTGAACCCCGGTCTCTGGCGCTGTGAGGCAGCAGTGCTAACCACTGTGCCACCGTGCCGCCCACTATTCATAAACACTAGATCTCACTAAAGTTTCTTAAGGGTCCATTATAAAAGAATAGCAATCCTAGGGCCAAATTATATAACTGATCTCCACATTAGGAGAAAGACCATGGTCACAAAATTAGTCCCTGTAGCTTTGCAGGTGTCAGTGCAATAGAACCCCAGATTTCTGTAAAAGGTGGCTGATCTGTGTCCAACTCCAACAAGCCCACGCTTTATGTTGTGCCAGGCTCTGAAGGGAATCAGTGTGGGTGTGCCTTGTTTGGAATTTTTTAAATACAACTGTAACATAGCTGCAATGTGCCATGTTGGGAAAGATGTTAGCTAGGGTACACTATGGAAAGATGTTAGTTTCGGTGTGCTATGGGAAAGATGTTAGTCTGGGTGTCCCACATTGGGAAAGATGTTAGTTCGGGTGTACCATGTTGGGAAAGATTTTAGTTTCAGTGTGCTATGGGAAAGATGTTAGTTCGGGGGGTGTACCATGTTGGGAAAGATGTTAGTTCGGGTGTAGCTGTTCTGGAAAGATCACCCAATACTCTGAGAAAATTTCCAGGAGGCACAGAATATCCTTCACGAAGTTAAACTTTAATTTGCAAATTCAAGCTATGGCAATCAGAAAATGTCTTTCCTGTCTGCCCTCCTCCTTCTTGAGCCACTTCTGTTTATACTTTTCTAGTTCCTCTGCTCTAGTATCAAACTAGCTTGCTTTGTCTTTCTAAACTAATCACCTTCTGCCACACTGGTCAACTGCTTGTATTTAACTATCACATTACACCACCATTGACTTTAGCATTAGTTTATCTATCACGTGATTTAACTAGCCTATCATAGTGTGCTACCATTACTTGTTACCTCAGCCCTGTAACATGACCCTATTGCATGCACTACAACACAAAGTTAACTACATAACTGCCAAATTAACTTCCATATATTCCATATACCATGTTGGAAAAGATGTTAGTTTGGGTGTGTTATGGGAAAGATGTTAGTTTGAGTGTGCCAAGTTCACTCCTAAGGCGTGCAGAATTGCTGGATACAAGTGTCACTCAGTGACAAATGCAGGTGTGCCTGCCGAGCTGGCCTTTTGGACCTGGCATTTCAATTGGGTGATAGTTTAAACATCCATAGCTCCAGATGACAATTAAAGTCTTGGCATGGGACTTTCAGATGTGAAGCTTTAGAATTTAAATTGCCACTGCAGATAGTGGATGTCCTGTGTCAGGGCATTGTGTTGTTGCAGGCTTTTCAAATACTATTGCACTGGGTGGGGGGGTAGCTGTCAAGTAGATTCAATCATAAAGGCATGTTAACAGAAAGTCTGCTTTCACTGTGGGGACTCCAACTCCAGGCCCTCTGAGGCTAAATAGGCAGGAGTTTCAGGAAGCAGATCTTCCCTTTCTACCTAATACCCTGTTTGATTCTTCAGCAACTGAACAGCACATTGTGTTCCCCATTTCCAGAGCGATGCTGGTGTTGATGCAGGCGCATGGATTGGTCTGTATGGTGGGCTGCCCAATTCACTGCACACAAGGTTTATGTCCCATTACAACATTTAAAAGCAGAGCTGAAAGTGTGTTGCTGGAAAGGCGCAGCAGGCCAGGCAGCATCCAAGGAGCAGGAGAATCGACGTTTCGGGCATGACATTTAAAAGCAGGCTTAGGAGGTTGTGTGCTGTTACAGTATCACAAATCAACAGACAGCAGAGGTTTTGTGCACTAACACAATACTGTAGATGAGAAATCTGCAGGCTGTGGGAGTGTTGTGTACTGTACTAATATAATATTACAAAGCAGGCAGCAGGGTGTTTGTGTACTATTTTGTGCTGCCTGCATCAAAAGTAACGGTCAAAAATCAATCATCCATTATTGTTTCCAGAGCTGAGTTCTGGAATTGTGGAAACATCAACTTTCATGGTCACTGTCTTTTTGGAATAAACCTGCATTCATTTTAAAGGGAACAGTGCAAGTACATTTTCAGGTCACCTCTGGCTATGATGTGCGTGAATCAGGTACTGCATTTGAATATCTTCAACTTTAATAAATTACATTAAAGTATTGTAGTGAAGTGTTGTTTTGAGCAGGGTATCTCTAAGACCCTGCAGACTCCTCGACCAGTGTACACGATATTAATTTACCTAGGCACCTTGGCATATATCAGGAAAGGACTACACAGGTTGAGTGTGCAGTCAATGAACAGTTCAAACTTTATTTGAAGGCAACAAAGGGTAAGATTTAAATTTTACACTATTGGTAACTGTCCGATTCTTTAGAAACTTGAAATACTTCCCAGATACTCGTCACTTTGTTGATCTGTTGAATTGCTCAGTACCTTCATCTCTTCACAGGTTGACTCTCTCTCTGTGTCTGGTCTCTGGTCGGAGGGCAAGTTGTTCTGATCACTGCAGTATCTCAATGTGCCTCCAGGTAGGTTGGAGCGTGGGAGTACCCCTGAATCCTGCCAGACTGTGTTCTTATACCCTTCTGGTTAGCTTCCAGAACTTTCCGAGGACTTGACCAATCAGAGGTATTGAATTCATTGACTTTATCACCTTGAAATGCTGTTAATGGCTGTCATTGCTTAAAGGCAACCCCTTTGATCTGTCTGCTCTTGGGGAGGATTGATGTCTTGTTTTATCCCAGAATATACAGCTGGTCTTTTGTCTTAGTGAAGCTTCCCCATCTCGTGTTGTTTGTTTGTCAGGAAGGGTTGAATTGCCCTTTCACACTTCCTGATGTGTCCTGGTGCCTCTCTGGTTTCAGTTGTCTGGGCTTGGATCTTGCAAGGACTTGCCCCTATGCAGAATTGTCTATTACATCTATCTTGGCTAAGGCATTCCCAGCATATATTGCTTTTTAGCCAATTTTGATGCCCTGTTTATTTCAGTTGCTGTGTCTGTATTTCTGGCCTCCCTTCTTAATGATTTTTATTTCACTTGAGCAGTCGCTGGCTGCTACCGAGGTAATTCACTATTTAAAACGCCATTACTGACGCCACTTCTAAAGCGTTGTGATTAAAACAGTTTAAGTGACTCAGTAGTGTGTTAAAATAGACAAGTAGGAGGCTAGGAGAACACAGCAAGCCAAACAACATCAGGAGGTGGAGAAGTCAATGTTTTGGGTGTAACTCTTCTTCAAGACTGGAGGTGGGTGTAAGGGGAGCTGCAGATAAAGCGGGTAGTGGGGTCAGGGTGGTGAAGTGGGAATAGGTGAAGACAGGCAGACAGTATGACCTGGTTGGTCAATGGGAGGAATGAATCTGGTTGGTGGCTGGGAAGAGTGGAAGGGAGGAGGATCAAAGCAAAATAAATGGATTAGCCAGGGCTATAACATCAGAGTTGATGTTATGTGAATCTTGAGGCGTTGTCAAACTGATGAATCTCCATTGAACTCAAAAAGCATCTACATCAAGGTATTTCCAGATTAGGTCTAGTTTAACACATGATAATCCTTCTGCCAATTTGCAATTTAATAACTGCAGAGATTTCAAGAATTATTAACTAAATAACAATTAAACAATCAGGGTCCAATTCATGTCGACAGTGATATATCACTGTTAGGAAAGTCTGTTGGGAAGACCTACATGTCAGCACCACATTTTACAGTGGAATAGTTCCATCAGAAACAATGACAACTTTCCAGATGACGAACTACAAGTGTTACTGAGTTGGTGGTTTGCCCACATTGGCCCCCAGTATTTGGATGGGTGACCAGGCAATCCCTGAACAGCTTACATTCTAAAACTGCTGCTGCCTTCCACTGAAACTGTTTATCCTCCAGCATCTTCTTGAGGTGCCAGTGAAGAATCACTCCCCACTGCCACCATGCCACTCGATGCTGTGGCCACTCAGTGAGTACAACAAAAGTTCCCAATGTCCAGCCTTACTGTCTGGCACCAACACAACAGTCACTCTATCTAGCAGTCTGCCAGCACTCCATTTTTACTTTGATCTGATAATGTGAGATGGTGCAGAAAAAGAGAGAATGGCAGAGGAAGTAGGGTCAGGACTTTGTGGAAAGTCTTTAGACTTACTTTCTGTTGTATGTGTGTAAGGGCCGTGTATTAAGAAGCAGTTGAGACACTATGACCTGACAGACTGTACTGACACCAGAGTTTGAGGAGCTCATTCTCACCATCTGTGTCTCCTTGCCTTTGGTCCTGTGTTGCCCCAACAACACCATGGTTCCCTGTATAGTCTTCACAACCAATCACCATCGTTCAGAGATTCGCTATGATTGCTTAGATAAGACTAGATTCAAGTGGGGGCAGTCCGACTCAGCTGGCCAAGGGAAGGCTGTGGTGGTCAGGTCATTGAGGCCAGGTCATGGCAGCACAGTGGCTCAGAGGTTAGCACTGCTGTCTCACAGCACCAGGGACTCGGGTTCGATTCTAGCCTCGGATGACTGTCTGTGTGGAGTTTGCACATTCTCCCTGTATCTGTATGGGTTTCCTCCGGGCGAATTGGACCATGTTAAATTACTTATAATGTTCAGGGATGTGTAGGTTAGATAAGTGCATTAATCAGGGGTAAATGTAGAGTAATAGGGAGGGGAATGGGTCTGGATGGGTTACTCTTCACAGGGTTAATGTGGACTTGTTGGGTCAACTGGCCTGTTTCCACACTTTGGGATTCTATGATTCTATATTTATGATTGAGATAGATAGGTTCGTGGGGATCAAGGGTCACAGGGAGAAAGTGGGAGAATAGGGTTGAGAAACCTATCAGCCACGATTGAATGGTGGAGCAGACTCGATGGGCTGAATGCCCTAATTTCTGCTTCTATGTCTTATGGTGTAAGAGGCATTAGAGGGGAATGAAGTGATCAAGTATATTAAAGGCTGTGTTGTGAAAACCTGGTTGGACAGAACCTGAAAGCATTTAAACAGATGAAAATGAAGGTACATCTGGACTTAGTTATCTGTAGCAATGCTAGCCATGGTTGAGTCTTGTGACTAATGTCGGGGGCCTGTGTGATAATGATGTCAGAGTCACATGATTAAGAAAGGGGCAGTTTTAACCTGACATTGAGAGAATGAACATTCCACTGACTCTGATTTGGAGATGCCGGTGTTGGACTGGGGTGTACAAAGTTAAAAATCATACAACACCAGGTTATAGTCCAACCGGTTTAATTGGAAGCTCTAGCTTTCAGAGCGTCGCTCCTTCATCAGGTGGTTGGGGAGGACACAATTGTAAGACACAGAAGTTATAGCAAACGTTTACAGTGTGATCTAACTGAAATTATACATTGAAAAATACCTTGATTGTTTGTTGAGTTTTTCATCTGTCCAAATACCATGATAGTTTCACTTCTTTCATGTGTAAATCACAAAACATTTTTTTAAAAGTTACATTCTCAGGTTAACTGTAACAATTGGTGTTAGCTAGACAATATGTTGAAGGCATTAGCCCCTTACGTTCTCTGTCTTTGCCATAATGTTTAGACTGATTCTAATCTTAAAAAGTGAGATAACAGAGTGAGATAACGGAGTAGCACTCCAAAAGCTAGTGCTTCCAATTAAACCTATTGGACTATAACCTGGTGTTGTGTGATTTTTAACTTTCCACTAACTCTAACAGTGGGAAAATCAACCGCAATAGACCTCAAGCACACAAGGAAACATCTGTGCTGAATATTTGCCAGATAAAGAGCAGCTCTCTGCAAATAGCTGCCACAAAATAGAGTGCTCTCCATTCATTGCCTAATAACTGTGTCCATCTAACCAGGTGGGAGCAATGAAAGAAAGTCGGTGTGGAATAAAAGGGATGCATGCCCCTTCCATGTCAATTCTGATTTAATCCCTTCCCGCTCTCCCTACCTCTCCCTCGCCTTTGATGGTTTCAATTGTCCTTAACAGGATTTGCACATGAATTACTAATTGGAAACAAGGGTGATATATTGGTGGGGGTTGATAGATGAAAAAAATACGATGGGTGATTTGGCGATAGGAAAAAAATATTAAGTTGTGTATAGGAGCACTTAGAGTCATAGACTCATAGAGATGTAGAGCACGGAAACCGACCCTTCGATCCAACTTGTCCATGCTGACCAGACTAACATAATCTAGTCTCATTTTTCAGTACTTGACCCATATCCCTCTAAACCCTTCCTAATCAAGATGAGCATCCGGAGTATATATATAGCCCAAATGGTGAGAAACACCAATAGGTACTGGCTGCCTAGGGGGATAAAAACCAGTAAGAGTTCAGTAACTGACATATGTACTGATTGTACTGGAGCTCCATTTGATGTACACAAGTTGGGGCAGGCTTGCATGAGTCATTTGTATGTTTTACTGGGTTTTCCTTTACAGTGGGTCAAAGGACTGTCTCCAACCTGGAATTTCTGGTTTGGTCATCTTCAGTGGTCCCCAGATCACCTGGCAGCAAATAAGATATCGTACTGCTTGTTCCACTGAGGCCTGATATTTCAAGCACTCTGAGTAAGCAATGACTCTACACCAGAGGTATTACGTTCAATTAAACCTTATATTTTGAAGGATACCATGTCCATTTTTGAAAAATGTATTCATTTTTTGTGGGATGTGAGTTGGCCAGCATTTATTGCCTGTCCCTAGTTGCCCTTGAGGAGATGATGGTGAGCTGCTTTCTTGAACCGCTGCAGTCCACCTGCTGTGGTTTGTCCCATAATGCCATTAGGGAGGGAATTCCAGGATTTTGACCCAGTGACAGTGAAGGAACGGCAATATATTTCCAAGTGAGGATGGTGGGTGGCTTGGGGGAAGAAGTTGAAGGTGGTGGTGCTGCTGCCCTTGTCTTTCCAGATGGAAATGCTTGATGAATTTCTGCAGTGCATCTTGTAGATAGTACACACTGCTGCTACTGAGTGTCAGAAGTGGAGGGAGTGCATGCCTGTGGAAGTAGTGCCAATCAAGTGGGCTTTTTTGTTCTGGATGGTGTCAATCTTCTTGAGAGTTGTTAGGGCTGCACTCATCCAGGCAAGTGGGGAGTTTTCCTCACTCTCCTGACTTGAGCCTTGTCGATGGTAAACCGGCTTTGGGGAGTCAGGAGGTGAGTTATTTGCTGCCAAATTCCTAGCCCCTGATGTGCTCTTCATTTACTGTGTTTATGTGGCAAGTCCAGTTAAGTTCCTGGTCAACGATAACCCCCAGAATGTTAATACTGGGGGAATTCAGTGATGGTAACACTACTGAATGTCAAGAGGTGGTGATTAGATTGTCTCTTATTGGTGATGGTCTTAGCCTGGCATTTGTGTGGCACAAATGTTACTTACCACTTGTCAGCCCAAGCCTGGATATTGTCCAAATCTTGCTATATTTTAACATGGACTGCTTCAGTATCTGAGGAGTCGAAAATGGTGCTGAACATTGTGCAGACATCTCCATGTCTGACCTTATGATGGAGGGAAGGTCATTGATGAAGGAGCTGAAGATGTTGGGCCTAGGACACTACCCTGAGGGACTCCTGCAGTGATGTCATGGAGTTGAGATGACTGACCTTCAACAACCATAGCCAGCTTCCTTTTGTCAGGTATGACTCCAACCAGTGGAGAGATTGCCTCTAATACCCATTGATTCCAGTTTTGCTTGGGCTCCTTGATGCCACACTCCATCAAATGCAACCTTGATATCAAGGGCTGTCACTCTCACCTCACCTCTGGAATCCAGCTGTTTTGTCTATGTTTGAACCAAGGCTGTAATGAGGCCAGGAGCTGAGAGGTCCTGGTGTAACCCAAACTGGGCGTCACTGAGCAGGTTATTGCTGAACAGGTGCTGCTCGATAGCACTGTTGATGACACCTTCCATCACTTTACTAATGATTGAGAGTAGACTGATGCAATGGTAATTGGCTGAATTGGATTGTCCTGCTTTTTATGTGCAGGACATACCTGGGGAATTTTCCACATTGTTGAGTAGATAGCAGTGTTGTAACTGTACTGGAACAGCTTGGTTAGGAGAGCGGCAAATTCTGGAGCACATTTCTTCAGTCCTATTGCCTGAATGTTTCCAGAGCCAGGAACCTTTGTAGTATCCAGTGCCTCCAACCATTTCTTGATATCATGTGGAGTGAATAGAATTGGCTGAAGACTGGTATATGTGATGCTGGGAACCACTGGAGAAGGCCGAGATGGATTATCCACCCACCACTTCTGGCTGAAGATTACTCTGAACACTTCAGCTTTATATTTTGCACGGAGTGTGCTGGGGTCATCCATCATTGAGGATGAGAATATTTACAGAGCCTCCTCCTCCAGTGAGTTGTTTGATCATCCACCACCAGTCAGACTGGATGTGACAGGACTGCAGAGCTTAGATCTGATCCATTGTTGTGGTATCGCTTAGTTCTGTCTATCACTTGCTGCTCATGCTGTTTGGTGTGCAGGTAGTCCTGCTTGGTGGCTTCACCAGGTTGACACCTCATCCTCAGGTATGTTGATGCTGTGCCCGCCATGCCCTCCTGCACTCTCCATTGAACCAGGCCTGAACCCCTGGCTTGATGGTAATGGCTGAATGGAGGATATGCCAGGCCATTAGGTGGCAGATTGTATAGGAATACAGTTCTGCTGCCGTTGGTGGCCCACAGCATCTTATGGATGCCCGGTCTTTTAGGCAACTCACCCTCGACTGTATACCACTGTGCTGCCCCCTCTGCTGGGTCTGTCCTGCCGATGGGACAGGACATATCCAGGAATGGTGATGATGGTGCCTGGGACATTGTCTGTAAGGTATGATTCTCTGAGTATGGCCATGTCAGGCTGTTGTTGACTAGTCTGTGAGACAGCTCTTGCAATTTTGGCACTAGCCCCCAGATGTTAGTAAGGAGGACTCTGCAGAGTCCACAGGGCATTATCTGCCATTGTCTTTTCTGGTGTTGAGGTCGATACCAGGTGATCTGTCCAGTTTCATTTCTTTCAAACTTTGTTGTGATTCATACAATTGAACAGCTTGTTAGGCCATTTCAGAGGGCAATGGAGAGTCAACCACATTACTCGGGTCTGGAGTCACATGCAGGCCAGACCAGGTGAAGATGGCAGATTTCCTTCCCTGTAGACGTTAGTGAACTAGATGCATTTTCCAAAAAATGACAATGATTTCATGGGCATCAGTAGATTCTTAATTCCAGATTTTTGAAAAACTTGATTGAAGTTCCACATCTACCAAGGCGGGATTTGAACCTGAGTCCCCAGAACATTAATTGAGTTTCTGGATTAATAGGGGGGAATGTAAAAGAGGTGGAGGAGTGGCATTGTTAATCAGGGATAGTATCACAGCTGCAGAAAAGGAGATCATCTGTCTACAGAGACAGTATGGTTGGAAGTCAGAAACAGGAAAGGAGCAGTCACTTTAATGGGAGTTTTCTACAGGCCCCCCAATAACAACAGATACACAGAGGAGCAGATTGGGAGGCTGATTTTGAAAATGTATAAAAGTAACAGGGTTGTTGCCATGGTGACATTAACTTCGCTAATATTGATTTGAACCTGTCTAGTTCAAATAGTTTGGATGGAGCACTTTGTCAGATGTGTCCAGGAAGGGTTCCTGATGCAATATGTAGATAGGCCAACATTAGAGGAGGCCATATTGGATTTGGTGCTTGGCAACAAACTATGCCAGGTATCAGATCTCTCGGTAGGAGAACATTTTGGTGATTGTGATCGCAACTCCAAACCTTTACTATATTCATGGAGAAGGATAGGAGCAGATGGTATGGCAAAGCATTTAATTGGAGGAGAGGGAATTACAATACTATGAGGCAGGAACTGGGGTGCCTAGATTGGGAACAGATGTTCTCAGGGAAATGCAGAACAGAAATGTGGAGATTGTTTAGGAAGCACCTGCTGAAGGTACTGGACAGTTTGTCCCACTGAGGCAAGGAAGGGGTGGTAGGTTGAAAGAACATTGGGTGACAAGGGATGTGGAACATCTAGTCAAGAGGAAGAAGGAAGCTGACTTAAGGTTGAGAAGACAAGGAAGGCAGAGGATTACAAGGTAGCCAGGAAGGAACTGAAGAATGGACATAGGAGAGCTTGAAGGGGACATGAAAAGGCTTTAGCGGGTAGGATTAAGGAAAACCTTAAGGCGTTCTATACTAATATGAGGAACAAGAGGATGGCAAGAGTGAGGGCAGGGCCAATCGGGGGATTGGAGGGAACTCGCACCTGGAATCAGAGGAAGTAGCGGAGGTTCTTAATGAATACTTTACTTTAGTATTCACTACTGAGAGGGACCTTGATGTTCTGAGGACAGCATGAAACAGACTGATACACTAGAACAGGTTAATGTTAGAAAGGAGGATGTACTGAAAATATTGTACAACATAAGGGTAGATAAATCCCCTGGGCCAGATGTGCTATATCTAAGTTTACCAGAGGAAGTGAGGGAAGAGATTGCTATACTTTTGATGATGATCTTTGTATCCTTACTGTCCACTGGAGTAGTAGTACCAGATGATTGGAGGGTGACAAATATTATTCCCTTGTTCAAGAAAGGGAATAAGGACAATCCAGTCGGCCTTACATCTGTGGTGGGCAAAGTATTGGAGGGGATTCTGAGATACAGGATTTATGATTACTTGGAAAACCATACTTTGATTAGAGATAGTCAGCATGGCTTTGTAAGGGGCAAGTCATGTCTCACAAAGCTTATTGAATTTTTTGTGGATGTGACAAAACACATTGATGAAAGTAGAGGAGTAGATGTGATGTACATGGATTTTAGCAAGGCATTTGATAAGGTTTCCCATGGTAGGCTCATTCAGAAAGTAAGGAGCATGGGATAGAGGGAAACCTGACTGTCTGGATGCAGAATTGGCTGGCCTATAGAAGACAGAGCATGGTGATAGATGAAAAGTATTCAGTCTGGAGCTCGGTGACCAGTGGTGTTCTGCAGGAATCAATTAGAGTCATGGAGTCATAGAGATGTTCAGCATGGAAACAGACCCTTCGGTTCAACCCATCCATGCCGACCAGATATCCCAACCCAATCTAGTCCCACTTGGCCCATATCCTTCCAAACCTTTCCTATTCATATACCCATTCAGATGCCTTTTAAATGTTGCAATTGTACCAACCTCCACCACTTCCTCTGGCAGCTCATTCCATACACGTACCACCCTCTGCATGAAAATATTGCCCCTTAGGTCCCTCTAGTTCTGGACTCCCCGACCCCAGGGAAAAGACTTTGTCTATTTATCCTATCCATGCCTCTCATAATTTTGTAAGGTCACCTCTCAGCCTCTGACCTCCAAGGAAATCTGCCCCATCCTGTTCAGCCTCTCCCTATAGCTCAAATCCTCCAACCCTGGCAACCTCCTTGTAAATCTTTTCTGAACCCTTTCAAGTTTCACAACATCTTTCCGATAGGAAGGAGACCAGAATTGCACGCAATATTCCAACAGTGGCCTAACCAATGTCCTGTACAGCCGCAACATGACCTCCCAGCTCCTGTACTCAATACTCTGACCAATAGAAGAAAGCATACCAAACACTGCCTTCACTATCCTATCTACCTCCGACTCCATTTTCAAGGAGCTATGAACCTGCATTCCAAGGTTTCTTCGTTCAGCAACACTCCCTAGGATCTTATCATTAAATGTATAACGCCTGCTAAGATTTGCTTTCCCAAAATGCAGCACCTCGCATTTATCTGAATTGAACTCCACCTGCCACTTCTCGGCCCATCGGCCCATCTGATCAAGATCCTGTTATAATCTGAGGTAACCCTCTTCGCCATTCACTACACCTCCAATGTTGGTGTCATATGCAAACTTACTAAATGTACCTCTTATGCTAGCATCCAAATCATTTATGTAAATGACAAAAAGTAGAGCACCCAGCACCAATCCTTGTGGCACTCCACTGGTCACAGGCCTCCAGTCTGAAAATCAACCCTCCACCACCACCCTCTGTCTTCTACCTTTGAGCCAGTACTGTATCCAAATGGCTAGTTCTCCCTGTATTCCATGAGATCTAACATTGCTAATCAGTCTCCCATGGGGAACCTTGTTGAACGCCTTACTGAAGTCCATATAGATCACATCTACTGCTCTGCTCTCATCAATCTTCTTTGTTACTTCTTCAAAAAACTCAATCAAGTTTGAGACATGATTTCCCCCGCACAAAGCCATGTTGACTATCCCGAATCAGTCCTCGCCTTTCCAAATACATGTGCGTCTTGTCCCTCAGGATTCCCTCCAACAACTTCCCCACCACCGAGGTCAGGCTCACTGGTCTATAGTTCCCTGGCTTGTCTTTACCGCCCTTCTTAAACAGTGGCACCACATTTGCCAACCTCCAGTCTTCCGGCACCTCACCTGTGACTATCGATGATACAAGTATCTCAGCAAGAGTCCCAGCAATCACTTCTCTAGCTTCCCACAGAGTTCTCGGATACATCTGTTCAGGTCCTGGGGATTTATCTACTTTTAACCGTTTCAAGACATTCAGCACTTCCTCCTCTGTAATCTGGACATTTTGCAAGATGTCACCATTTATTTCCCTCCAGTCTATGTCTTCCATACCCTTTTCCACAGTAAATATTGATGCAAAATATTAATTTAGATTAGATTACTTACAGTGTGGAAACAGGCCCTCCGGCCCAACAAGTCCACACCGACCCGCCGAAGCGCAACCCACCCATACCCCTACATTTACCCCTTACCTAACACTACAGGCAATTTAGCATGGCCAATTCACCTGACCCGCACATCTTTGTGACTGTGGGAGGAGACCGGAGCACCCGGAGGAAACCCACGCAGACACGGGGAGAACGTGCAAACTCCACACAGTCAGTTGCCTGAGTCGGGAATTGAACCCAGGTCTCAGGCGCTGTGAGGCAGCAGTGCTAACCACTGTGCCACCATGCCACCCACGAGTATCTCCCCCATTTTCTGTGGCTCCACACAAAGTCCGCCTTGCTGATCTTTGAGGGGCTCTATTCTCTCCCTAGTTACAATTTTGACCTTAATATATTTGTAAAAACCCTTTGAATTCTCCTTAATTCTATTTGCCAATGCTATCTCATGTCCCCGTTTTGCCCTCCTGATTTCCCTCTTAAGTATACTCCTCCTTTCTTTATACTCTTCTAAGGATTCACTCGATCTATCCTGTCTATACCTTACATCTGCTTCTTCTTTTTCTTAACCAAACCCTCAATTACTTTATTCATCGAGAATTCCCTATACCTACCAACCTTTCCTTTCACCCTGCCAGGAGTATACTTTCTTTGGATTCTTATTATCTCATTCTGAAGGCTTCCCATTTTCCAGCCATCCCTTTACCTGCGAACATCTGCCTCCAATCAGCTTTTGAAAGTTCTTGCCTAATACCGTCAAAATTGGCCTTTCTCCAATTTAGAACTTCAACTTTTAGATCTGATCTATCCTTTTCCATCACTATTTTAAATCTAATAGAATTATGGTCGCTGGCCCCAAAGTGCTCCCCCACTGTCACCTCAGTCACCTGCCCTGCCTTATTTTCCAAGAGTAGATCAAGTTTTGCACCTTCTCTAGTAGGTACATCCACATACTGAATCAAAAAATTGTCTTGTACACACTTAATAAATTCCTCTCCATCTTAGCCCTTAATGCTATGGCAGTCCAGTCGATGTTTGGAAAGTTAAAATCCCCTACCATAACTACCCTATTATTCTTACAGATAGCTGAGATCTCCTTACAAGTTTGTTTCTCAATTTCCCTCTGACAATTGGGGAGTCTATAATACAATCCCAATAAAGTGATCATCCCTTTCTTATTTCTCAGTTCCACCCAAATAAATTCCCTATTTCAGGGAATATCCTCCCTCAGCACAGCTGTAATGCTATCCCTTATCAAAAATGCCACTCCCCCTCCTCTCTTGCCTCCCTTTCTATCCTTCCTGTAGCATTTGTATCCTGGAACATTAAGCTGCCAGTCCTGCCCATCTTTGAGCCATGTTTCCGTAATTGCTATGATATCCCAGTCCCATGTTCCTAACCATGCCCTAAGTTCATCTGCCTTCCCTGTTAGGCCCCTTGCATTAAAATAAATGCAGTTTAATTTATTAGTCCTTCCTTGTCCCTGCCTGCCCTGACTGTTTGACTCACTTCTGTTCTCAGCTGTTCCCGTCTCAGATCGATCTCTTTCCTTGCTCTCTCCCTGGGTTCCCAACCCCCCCCACCACCTTACTAGTTTAAATCCTTCCAAGCAGTTCTAGCAAATCTCCCTGCCAGTATATTAGATTAGATTAGACTTACAGTGTGGAAACAGGCCCTTCGGCCCAACAAGTCCACACCGACCCGCCGAAGCGAAACCCACCCATACCCCTACATTACCCCTTACCTAACACTATGGGCAATTTAGCATGGCCAATTCACCTGACCCGCACATCTTTGGACTGTGGGAGGAAACCGGAGCACCCGGAGGAAACCCACGCAGACACGGGGAGAACGTGCAAACTCCACACAGTCAGTCGCCTGAGTCGGGAATTGAACCCGGGTCTTCAGGCGCTGTGAGGCAGCAGTGCTAACCACTGTGCCACTGTGCCACCGTCCCCTTCCAATTTAGATGCAATCCATCCTTCTTGTATAGGTCACTTCTACCCCAAAAGAGATTCCAATGATCCAAAAATGTGAATCCTTCTCCCATACACCAGCTCCTCAGTCATACATTCATCTGCTCTATCCTCCTATTCCTGCCCTCACTAGCTCATGGCACTGGGAGTAATCCAGATACTACTACCCTTGAGGACCTCCTTTTTAAATTTCTGCCTAACTCTCTGTAATCTCCCTTCAGAGTCTCAACTTTTTCCCTTCCAATGTTGTTGGTTCCAATGTGAACAATGACCTCCTGTTGGCCCCTCTCCCCCGTGAGAACATTCTGCACCCTCTCTGAGACATCCTTGATCCTGGCACCAGGGCAACAACACACCATTCTGCTTTTTCTCTGCTGGCCACAGAAACATCTGTCTGTACCTCTGACTACAGAATCCCCTAACACAATTGATCTCTTGGAAGCCAACGTATCCCTCATTGCATTAGAGCCAGTCTCAATACCAGAAACTTGGCTGTTCGTGCTACGTTCCCCTGAGAATCCATCACCCCCTATATTTTCCAAAATAGCATACCTGTTTGAAATGGGTATATCCACAAAAGACTCCTGCCTTAGGTGCTGATCTCTCTCACCCTTCCTGGAGTTATCCCATCTATGTGTCTATATCTGAGACTTTCCCCCCTTCCTATAACTGCCATCCATCACATACTGCTGCTGTTGCAAATTCCTCATCGCTTCTATCTGTCTCTCCAACCGATCCACTCGATCTGATAAGATTCGCATCCAACAGCATTTACGGCAGATATAATCCGCAGTCACCCTTAAACTCTCTTTAAACTCCCACATCTGAGTAGAAGTACATATCACTGCAAAGGCCATTTTTGCTCCTTCACAATCTACAGACCCAGAAAATAGCACCGTCTTATTCCTCTACAAACACTGCCCCAGGTTAAATTAATAGCATTGGCTTATATTTTAAGTTTAATCAAGAGACTTATCTCCAAAAACATATAATCAAGAAAGAATCCACTATACTCACTACTGCAACCTTTCTCTTGGACAGACTTAAAACAACAATTAACTTATCTATGTTAACTTGCTATGAAATTCGCCCAACAGTTCCTCCAAGATTAGTTGTGAATTTCACTGTTTGTTAATTTTCCCAGATGCACTCCGATGTCCAGCGATACACGAATTCAAACAGCAAAGGCAGTAACTGTGCAGGTTTTCTCTCTCTCTCGCTCTCTGTCTCTCTCTCTCCCCTGCACTGTCCTCACCATGTGCTTCCTTTGTCTGCTCTTCTCCCTTTTAAACTGTTGTTGTTTTGACTTTTTTTTTCCAAAGTTCCAAAACAATGCAACAGCATATAAAACAGTAATTGCAGCTCCTGGAATTCGAGGAAATCACCTCCAGCACTTAAAATACCTCAAAAAAAGGAGCAGCTCTTATTGCCAGAAATTTTTCCCGTCCTCTACCTTGGATTACCCAGAATGTTATCAGGCAAAGATAGAGTGGATAGCCAGGGACTTTCTCCCATGGTGGAAATGTCTATCACGACGGGGCATAATTTTAAGGTAATTGGAGGAAGGTGTTGGGAGATGCCAGAGGCAGGTTCTTTACTCAGAGTGGTGGGTGTGTGGAATGCACTGCCACCAGTGGTAGTAGAGTCAGATATATCAGAGACATTTAAGCCACCCTTGGATAGGCACATGGAAGTTAGTACAATGGAGGATATGTAGGTTAGTCTGATCTTAGACAAGGATAGAAGGCTGGCATAATATTGAGGGCCGTACTGTTGTTTGTTCTACTTAATAGTCTAGTGATAATAACACTAGGCCATTACCTTCCTTGAACAAAGCTTTGCAATCATGAAAAGATACATGGCAGGAACTTTATCACCTCTTCTAGACCTGCTGCCAATGGAATAGCTTTGAAGAGTAGCTGCTGTGGCTATATGGTGAAATATTATAGCCAACAGTGCACAGCTAGCTCCCATTAACATCAATTAGGTTAATAAGACAATAAGACAGAGAAGGAAAAGTAGGCTATGCAGCCCATCAAGTCTGGTCCACCGTTCAATAAGATCATTGCATGTTCCAGATACCCCCTCACCATCCTTGGATATGTCCTGTCTCACCAACAGGACAGACCCAACAGAGGTGGTGGCACAGTGGGATACAGTCAGAAGGGTGATGCTCCGGGAGTCCTCATACAGGCTCCAGACCCCATACAGTCACATGGTTTTAGGTTAAACAATGGCAAGGAAACCTCCTGCTGATTTTCACGTACTGCCCTGCCTCAGCTGATGAATCAATACTCCTCCATGTTGAACAACACATAGAGGAAGCACTGAGGCTGGCAAGGGCACAAAATGTACTCTGAGTGGGGAATGTCAATGTCCATCACCAAGAGTGGCTCAGCAGCAGTACCACTGATCAAGCTGGTTGGATCCTAAAGGACACAGCTGCTAGACTTGGTCTGTTGCAGGTGGTGAGGGAACCAACAAGAGGGAATAACATACTTGACCTCATCCTTACCAATCTGCCAACTGCAGATGCATCTGTCCATGACTGTATCAGTAAAAGCCACGACCGCACTGTCCTTGTGGACATGAGATCCTGCCTTCACATTGAGAATATCCTCCATCATGTTGTGTGGCACTATCATGGTGCTAAGTGGGACAGATTTCAGACAGAACTAGCAACTCAAAACAGGTCATCCATGAGGCTCTGTGGACAATCAACAGCAGCAGAAATACACTCCAACACAATCTGCCTCATGACCCAACATATCCCCCATTCAACCATTACCATCAATCCATGGGATTAATCCTGGCTCAATGGAGTGTGCAGAAGGGCATGCCAAGAGCAGCACTAGGCATACCTGAAAATGAGGTGTCAACCTGGTGAAGCCACGAAACAAGACTACTTGCGTGCCAAACACCATGGGCAGCAAGTGATAGACAGAGCTAAGTGACCTCACAACCAATGGATCAGCTCTAAGCTCTGCAGTCTGGCCACATCCAGTTGTGAATGGTCGTGGATGATTAAACAACTCACTGAAGGCTGAGGGTCCACAAATATCCCCATCCTCCAAAGGTGGAGGAGGCCAGCACACTCAGTGCAGAATATAAGGCTGAAGCTTTCACAGCAATCTTCAGCCAGAAGTGGTGAGTGGATGATTGTCCTCAGCCTTTTCCAGTGGTCCCCAGCATCACAGATACTAGTCTTCAGCCAATTCAATTCACTCCACATGATATCAAGAAATGGTTAGAGGCACTGGATACTTCAAAGGCTACTGGCCCTGAAAACATTCCGATAATAGGACTGAAGACTTGTGCTCCAGAACTTGCCGTTCCCCTAGCCAAGCTGTTTCCAGTTACAACATTGCCATCTACCCAACAATGTGGAAAATTGCCCATGTATGTCCTGTGCATAAAAAACAGGACAAATCCAACCTGGCCAATTACCGCCACATCAGTCTACTCTCAATCATCAGTAAAGTGATGGATGGTGCCATCAACTGTGTTATCAAGCAGCACCTGCTCAGTGGTGCCCAGTTTGGGTTCCATCAGGGCCCCTCAGCCCCTGACCTCATTACAGCCTTAGTTCAAATATGGACAAAAGAGCTGGATGGCATCGGGGAGGCGACAGTGACAGCCCTTAACATCAAGGTTGCATTCGGCTGATTGTAGCATCATGGAGCCCGAGCAAAACTGGAATCAATCAGTATTGGGGGGATACTCTCCAGTGGTTAGAGTCATACTTCATACAAAGGAATATGGTCGTGGTTGTTGGATGTTTGTTATCTCAGCTCCAGGGCATCTCTGCAGGAATTCCTCAGGGTAATGTCCTAGGCTCAACCATCTTCTGCTGCTTCATCAATGACCTTCCTTCCATCATAAGGTCAGAAGTGGAGAAGTTCACCAATGATTGCAAAATATCCAGCCCCATTTGCGACTCCTCAGACACAGAAGCAGTCCTTGTCCAAATGAAACAAAACCTGGACAATATCCAAGCTTGGGCTGACAAATGGCAAGTAACATTCATGCCATACAAATACCACGCTATAACCATCGAGATAATCTCACCACCATCTCTTGACATTCGATGGTGTTACCATCACTGAATCCCTTACTATCAACATCCTGGGAGTTGTTGATCAGAAACTCAACTGGACTCACTACATAAATGCAGTGACTACAGGAGCAGGTCAGGGGCTGGGAATACTGCAGTGAGTAACTCACCTGAGTCCTCACAGTTATCTACAAGACACAAGTCAGGAGTGTGATGGAATACTCCCCACTTGCCTGGCTGACTGCAAGCCCAAAAATACTCAAGAAGCTTGACACAATCCAGGACAAAACAGCCCCTTAATTGGAACCACATTAACAAATATGCAGTCCCTCAACAACTGACAAGTAGCAGCAGTGTGTACCATCTACAAGATGCACTGCAGAAATTCACCAAAGATCCTCAGATAGCATCTTCCAAACCCACAACCACTTTGATCTAGAAGGACAAGGACAGAGATGCATGGTAGCACCACCACTTTCGAATTCTCCTCCAAGGCACTCACCATTCTGATGTGGAAATATATTATTGCCGTTCTTATTGTCGCTGGGTCAAAATCCTTCCCTAATGACATCTTGGTTAACATTCAGCAGGTGAACTGCATCATTTCAAGAAGTTAGCTCACCACCACCTTCTCAACGCCAACTAGGAATTAGTAATAAATGCTGACCAGCCAGTGATGCCCACATCCCACAAAAATAAATAAATTTTTAAAAATCTGATAATTAATTCCGCTTTCCTGCCTTTTCCCCATAACCTTTAATTCCCTTAATGATTAAAAATGTCCATCTCAGCCTTGAACATACTTAACAACCCAGCCACAACTGCCTTCTGTGGTAAAGATTTCCATTGATTCACTCCTGTCTGAGAGAAGAGGAATTTTGTTCATGGCAATAGGGGAAGAGGTGCAAAGATTTTGAAACACTCCAGTGCTGTGGTGATGTGCACCAGTCTGTTTACAGAACTGACATCTCCCAGGATAGCCTCAGAAAGCCTCAAATGACATGACACAAACAGATACCTGTCACTGAGTTGAGCTACCTGGGAGGCAAAGGTCCATGTATTACTAGGGTCAGGTAGTGCCAGATGCCTCACAATCTGAGTGAGGCAGGCCATCCCAGACTACTCTACAGTCACCAGGTCTTGTTTTAGGCAAAAGGGCATGATTCTGAAAGGCTTAATGTTGCAGACTGCACAAAACCTCACCCAGTCTGATGACATCATACAGTCATTAGATTAGATTAGATTACTTACAGTGTGGAAACAGGCCCTTCGGCCCAACAAGTCCACACTGACCCGCCGAAGCGCAACCCAACCATTCCCCTACATTTACCCCTTTACCTAACACTATGGGCAATTTAGCATGGCCAATTCACCTGACCCGCACATCTTTGGACTGTGGGAGGAAACCGGAGCACCCGGAGGAAACCCACGCAAACACGGGGAGAACGTGCAAACTCCACACAGTCAGTTGCCTGAGTCGGGAATTGAACCCGGGTCTCTGGCGCTGTGAGGCAGCAGTGCTAACCACTGTGCCACCGAGTCGCCCACCATGGGTGGGCAAAGGCGTGTTTCATTCGAGATCGTCACACGCACTGTCCTTGTCCCCTGGATCCTCTGGGACATTATGAGTGGAATCTTAAAAGAGGCTTGAATAATGTGGTAGACGTCAATGATATCACAAAACAAACACCTGTGGATACTGGAAATCTGAATGAAAACCAGAAATTGCTGGAGAAACTCAGCAGATGTAGCAGTAACTATGGAGAGAAAGCATAATTAAAATTTTAGATCCAGAACTGACATTGACAATTACCCAAATGACAGACATTACTTGCTCCTCCAAGCTTCCATTTTGGATACTGGGTGACAATGTCTCAGGGCACATTCCAGAACACCAATCACATGTACCCCATGGACACTGACATCAGATACCTACCGCCTCTCAGCACCTCTCTAATCTATTTCTATATTTTAAAGCTGTTTGGTCAGGGTGCACTGGCAACTAACATTGAAAGCCTATTACGAGGACACTGCACACATAAGGACCAGGCTGTATCTCAGGGCTGCTCTCTTGGTGCTCACTCACACTGAGCCTACCTGCATACTCACAGCGTCCCTTCTCTCCTTTGCTGTGTCTTGACTTTTACTGCAAAGGTGCTTTAGCCAGAGCTGAAAGGCTGATTGCACTGCCATACTGACTTGATGTTTCGGCAGTCCTAGAGCCAGGCTGCTTATCAACCAAACCCCTTATCTGAGCTGTGGTGATCCTCAAGTTAAACTCACCACCAGTCCAGTGTTCATGTGCCCATAGCCACTCTGATGTTTGGTGCATGGTGATTGTATTGGCATGCCAATTGCGGCATTGACGTCCAGTTCTAGAGATCACTGCTGGACTCAAACTTTGGAAGCATACATTGGTGAGAAAATTAGAGGGATCGCTGCACCCAAACATCTCTTGTGCATCACTTGAGCATCCTTGTGGTCCTCTGGTATTTACCTTCACCTTTAGTGGCAGTACACACCTTCATGGCTTTCTCAAGGAGAGTTTACAGGACCATGGTGAGCATCATCAACTGGAATGTTGGGCCTCAGGGGGCATGGGGGAATAGAGGAGATGGAGCTTTATGTGGTAGGTATCCTCATGGATTGGGTGATATCAGTGGAAATGGGCTGTCCAGATAATGCAAAGTAAAAGATTACAGGGAGACACTAGGGTGGAGTCCTAGTGACCAGGACAAGCCCAATGCTGAGGGTATCCACCATGAGCTGCATTCCCTACCATCACTTACCATTTGGAAGCAACGTGCAACTAGGAAATATGCCCAGGGTGGGCACAGTCAGTGACAGTTCAATGGGTAAAAACTCAGGCTCCGTTTCTGATGGACAGCTGAACATTGAAGGGATGGTATACTATGGCTTTATGAAGTGTATTTTTTCTTTTTTTTAATGATTTTAATGGTTAGTAGTCTGTTCCAAGCCAATGAAGTAAACAGCTGTGAGGCCTTGGGTTTTTTCTAAAAGTTGCAACAGTAGAAGCAGCCTGAATGAGTGGGGTCAAGCTCCCACAGAACCAGGAGTTTAGTTTAACCTTCAGTAGTTGCTGGGGTCTTGAAGCTGGTTATTAAAGCTGTTATTCCTCTCTCAATAACAGCTCTTCCTGCTGCCAGAATCACTTTGAGACAATCTGTAGTACAGAATTTGCCTTTGCCAAGGGAGTGTTTATGGGATGTTACTATAATGGAAGAGTTGCTGTTTAGTAGTTAAATAATCTATTATTCTGTTAAGTTTTCCTGTAGAGTTGTTGATCCAATTCTTCTTTCTTTTGTTTGTATCTTAACCACACTGTAAGAATAAAGTGTGAATTGGTTTAGCTTAGTTGACTGAGTTGTTTGTTTACAGAATAGTGCGATGCTAACAGTGTGGGTTCAATTCCGATCACCAGTTTGAGGTTACCATGAAGGATTATCCTTCTTAACCTCATACCTTTCCTGAGGTCAGGTGGCCCTCAGGTTAAATCGCAACCAATCGCTTCTCTCTAATAAGAAAGCAGCCCTGTGGTCCGGTAAGACTATGGTGGCACAAAAGAATAAAGTGTGCTTTACACCAAGCCTGGTAGTCTGACCAATTGAATTGCATCTGGAACACCACATCTTGCAGTTACCTGAAAAATAAGAAAATGTTCGGGCCTAGGTGATCTTCTTAACATATTTTGAGGGGTTTGGTCTGGTCCATAACGGTGAGGACAGCTACAGTTCAATTTGTAACCGTATCATCGAGCATGTGCAATGTCTGCAGTGTGAGAGGGTTTGTGCTTGAAACACTGGTCATGGGTGATCTTCGCCATATCATCGGTCCTTGCTAATTGTACACAGAGGCAGATTCTACTGGAACCGACTTTCGAATTCTGAGCACAATTAGCACAGAGTTTGCGAGACCTGTGAAAGCATTGAGGTATGATCTCCTCTACCCCTGCACTGAGAGTACAATGATAGGGACTGCTTCATGCAGTGAGGATGTCCATGGTTGATGTGGGGATGGGACAGGATGGATTGCAAGTGTATGGAATGATCCCAATATTCTGTTCTGCGTCCCTCATTCAGCTGCTGCAGCATACCCATCAAGTACAACGGCAAAACAAAGAGCTATGAGGACTCCATACATGCCAGCATTGACCCTTCTCTGAGCTAATGAACCTGTTCTGGTCCTTATATTTCTAAAATGTGTCCCTGCACTGGTGTCATGGGGAGGGGAGGGGAGGGGTGGGGGTGGGGGCTGGGGGGCAGGGGAAGTTGCTGGTCACAGTAGCTGCCTTGTGAAGAAACAGAGAGCAAATGGAGGAGCAGCAAATTTGATTGTGAGCCCAGGAGCAGCTGCAAACCCCCGCAGAGGCTGAGGAGTACTCAGCTCAGGGAGAGGTTGTGATAGAGTTAGGGTTAGGGCTAATGCAGGCCTTCAGAATGCGCTGGTCCCATATAAGACCATAAGACAATAAGACATAGGAGTGGAAGTAAGGCCATTCGGCCCATCGAGTCCACTCCGCCATTCAATCATGGCTGATGGGCATTTCAACTCCACTTACCAGCATTCTCCCCGTAGCCCTTATTCCTCGTGACATCAAGAATTTATCAATCTCTGCCTTGAAGACATTTAGCGTCCCGGCCTCCACTGCACTCTGTGGCAATGAATTCCACAGGCCCACTACTCTCTGGCTGAAGAAATGTCTCCACATTTCTGTTCTGAATTGACCCCCTCTAATTCTAAGGCTGTGTCCATGGGTCCTAGTCTCCTCACCTAACGGAAACAATTTCCTAGCGTCCACCCTTTCCAAGCCATGTATTATCTTGTACGTCTCTATTAAGTCTCCCCTTAATCTTCTAAACTCCAATGAATACAATCCCAGGATCCTCAGCCATTCCTCATGTTAGACCAACCATTCCAGGGATCATCCTTGTGAATCTCCGCTGGACACGTTCCAGTGCCAATATGTCCTTCCTGAGGTGTGGGGACCAAAACTGGACACAGTACTCCAAATGGGGCCTAACCAGAGCTTTATAAAGTCTCAGTAGCACATCTCTGCTTTTATATTCCAACCCTCTTGAGATAAATGACAACATTGCATTCGCTTTCTTAATCACGGACTCAACCTGCATGTTTCCCTTTAGAGAATCCTCAACTAGCACTCCCAGATCCCTTTGTACTTTGGCTTTACGAAGTTTCTCACCATTTAGAAAGTAGTCTATGCTTTTATTCTTTTTTCCAAAGTGCAAGACCTCGCATTTGCTCACGTTGAATTCCATCAGCCATTTCCTGGACCACTCTCCCAAACTGTCTAGATCCTTTTCCCCACTTCCTCAGTACTACCTGCCTGTCCACCTAACTTCATATCATTGGCAAACTTCACTAGAATGCCCCCAGTCCCTTCATCCAGATCATTAATATATAATGTGAACAGCTGCGGCCCCAACACTGAACCCTGCGGGACACCGCTTGTCACCGGCTGCCATTCCGAAAAAGAACCTTTTATCCCAACTCTCTGCCTTCTGTTAGACAGCCAATCCTCAATCCATACCAGTAGCCCACCTCGAACACCATGGGCCCTCACCTTGCTCAGCAGCCTCCTGTGTGGCACCTTATCAAAGGCCTTTTGGAAGTCTAGATAGACCACATCCACTGGGTTTCCCTGGTCTAACCTACTTGTCACCTCTTCAACAGGTTTGTCAGACACGACCTTCCCTTACTAAATCCATGTTGATTTGTTCTAATCAGACTCTGCTCTTCCAAGAATTTAGAAACCTCATCCTTAATGATGGATTCTAGAATTTTGCCAACAACTGAAGATAGGC
The DNA here is from genome assembly GCF_020745735.1 of Hemiscyllium ocellatum. Classification (NCBI taxonomy): domain Eukaryota; kingdom Metazoa; phylum Chordata; class Chondrichthyes; order Orectolobiformes; family Hemiscylliidae; genus Hemiscyllium; species Hemiscyllium ocellatum. The sequence goes on along the minus strand of NC_083422.1, from coordinate 3,254,697 downwards.
TAATTGGCCAATAATTTTCCATCTGAAAATGTGTTGCTGGTCAAAGCACAGCAGGCCAGGCAGCATCTCAGGAATAGGGAATTCGACATTTCGAGCATAAGCCCTTCGCTCGAAACGTCGAATTCCCTATTCCTGAGATGCTGCCTGGCCTGCTGTGCTTTGACCAGCAACACATTTTCAGCTGTGATCTCCAGCATCTGCAGACCTCATTTTTTACTCAATAATTTTCCATCTTTTGTCTTGATTCTTTCTTGAACAAGGGGGTTACAACAGCGATCTTCCAATCATCCGGGACTTTCCCTGACTCCAGTGACTTTTGAAAGATCTCAACCAATGTCTCCGCTATTTCCTCAGCCACCTCTCTCAGAACTCTAGGGTGTATCCCATCGGGGCCAGGAGATTTATAAATTTTATGACCTTTTAGCTTTTCTAGCACTTTCTCTTTTGTAATGGCGCAACATGTACCGGGAAATAGAGAAGGCATGTCAGAAAGGCAAGGTCACGGTGATCATGGGAGACTTCAATATGCAGGTGGACTGGGTAAATAATGTTGCCAGTGGATCCAAAGAAAGGGAATTCATGGAATGATTCCAGGATGGCTTTTTGGAACAGCTTGTCATGGAACCCACAAGGGAGCAGGCTATTCTGGACCTAGTGCTTTGTAGGCAAGGGCCTTTCACTCAGAAATGCATCAGAAATATAAAGCAGCATTAAAGTTAAAAATATCTCAAAATTGCAGGCTAGAGCTCAGGGAAGTAGAAGTGGGTTGGAATCAATTTTACAAGGATGTTGCCAGTGTTGGAGGATTTGAGCTATAGGGAGAGGTTGAATAGGCTGGGCTGTTTCCCCTGCAGCATTGGAGGCTGAGGGGTGACCTTATAGAGGTTTATAAAATCATGAGGAACATGGATAGGATAAATAGATAAAGTCTCTTCCCTGGGATGGGGAAGTCCAGAACTAGAGGGCATTGGTTTATGGTGAGAGGGGAAAGATATAAAAGAGACCTGAGGGGCAACCTTTTCACGCAGAGGATGGTACGTGTATGGGATGAGCTGCCAGAGGAAGTCAGAGAGTATTAGAGATGTACAGCATGGAAACAGACCCTTCGGTCCAACTTGTCCATGCCGACCAGATATCCCAATCCAATCTAGTCCCACCTACCAGCACCTGGCCCATATCCCTCCAAACCCTTCCTATTCATATACCCATCCACTGGTGAGGGCTAGTATGATTGCAGCATTTAGAAGGCATGTAGATGAGTATATGAATAGGAAGGGTTTGAAGGGACATGAGCTAGGTGCTGGCAGGTGGGACTAGATTGGATTGGGATATCTGGTTGGCGTGGACGAGTTGGGCCGTAGGGTCTGTTTCTGTGCTGTACACCTCTATGTCTCTATGACTCTGTCTGGTAGGGATTGAGATGCATTGTCAAAGCAGGCTCCGTATGGACAGTGACTGATGCCATCTGTACAAGCTCACAGTGGATCATTCCATTCACGCTCCCCCTGCCCCACCCATCGTAGGGTCAGTGCTACAGCCTGGGTGATTGGATTCAGGAATGTAGCTGGCTTCCCCCCAGTGGGGGCAGGGTACCATTGCCTGTTGCACACATGGCACTGTGAGGGCTGGGTCACATTGTTGCAGTATTCATCAACAGGAACGGGATCCATTCCGTTTTTGCCCAGGCAACCTGCAAGCTGGATATCTGATTCCAGGCAGGGTCTGTGCTCAGGAAAGCTATAACACAGTTAATAACCATATCCCAAAAATCCAGGTGAACTCAACAAAGATCAGACAGAGGATCCATGTGACTAGCACCAGAATGGAGAGAAAGGGAATAATAGAGAGAGAATGAAGGGGAGGAATAGTGACAGACAGAAATAAATAGAGATGGTGGAATGGAGTGAGACAGAGAGTGTCTCTTTTAAAATATACCTCCAATTTCAGAGCACAGCACTCAGGGCTTCTGAAAGAGCTTAGCTTGTACAGTCACAAGCAGTTGATGGGATCCTGCTCAGATAGACCGGAGTGTGTCTGGGGCTCCATTTTTGTCCAGTCCCAATCCACTGCAATGTTTCCAGCCGTCCATCATATCCCAACACCATCCCTCTGCTCCCTCCCACATACTCTCAATCCAACACTGAGCTCCCCAGTGCCAAAACACTCCTGATCTTCCTCACTGTCATAGAGACGTACAGCACAGAAATAACCCTTTGGTACAACTCATCCATGCCAACTAGATATCCTAAATTAATCTAGTCCCATTTGCCAGCACTTGGCCCATGTCCCTCTGTACCCTTCCTATTCATATAGCCATCCAGGTGCCTTTTAAATGCTATAATTGTTCCAGCCTCCACTATTCCCTCTGGCAGCTCATTTCATACACGCACATTCTCTGCATGAAAAGATGCCCCTTAGGTTCCTTTTAAATTTATCCCCCCTTACTTTAAACCTACGCCCTCTAGTTCTGGATACCCTTACACTGGGGAAAAGACTTTGTCTATTTACCCTATCCATGCCTTTTTGATTTTATAAACCTTTATAAAGGGTCCAGCAGCCCCAGCCTCTTCAGCCTCTCCCTCTTGCACAAACCTTCCAATCCTGGCACATCCTTGTAAATCTTTTCTCAACCCTTCCAAGTTTCGGACAGCATGGTGCCTCACAGCGCCAGAGCCCCAGGTTCGATTCCAGCCTTTGGCGACTGTCTGTGTGGAGTTTGCACATTCTCCCCGTGTCTGCATGGGTTTCCTCCGGGTGCTCCGGTTTCCTCCCACAGTCCAAAGATGAACAGGTTAGGTGAATTGGCCATGCTAAATTGCCCATAGTGTTAGGTGCATTAGTCAGGGGTAAATGTTGGGGAATGGGTCTGGGTGGTTTGCTCTTCGGAGGGTCGGTGTGGACTTGTTGGGCTGAAGGGCCCGTTTCTACACTGTAGGGAATCTAACCTAATCTTTCACAACATCCTTCTGATAGAAGGGAGACCAAAACAGCACACATTATTCCAAAAGTGGCCTAACCAATTTTCTGCACACCTGCAACATGACCTCCCAACACCTATACTCAATGCTTTAAACAATAAACGAAAGCATACTAAGTGCCTTCTTCAATTTCTATTCCAAAATCCTAAGGAGGATTCACTTTGGCCCAAGGTTGAGCTGCTGGTTGTTCCAGATTAGGTCTCAGGTGGATCAAACATTGTAGGCTAGTTATGGGAGTGAGCAGAGCAATGGCCAAATTGCTCCAGGTGGAATTATGCCTCCTCCTCCTGACTCCATGGCAAACAGCTTTTGAGAAAATTTAAGTGTTGAAACTTGTAGTTGACTAGTGACTGTGAAGACAACAAAGAGACAGTTCCAATGGCTCCCTAAGTGGCTAATGTACATGTGAAGGGGATCCTTCACTTTATCCCCTGTGAATTTGATTTCAGGCTATCCTAGTACAAATTTGTCATCAGGTACTCAGCACCAAGTAAAATAAAGAGGCCTAATTCCTACCCCCAGCTCACAACAGTTCATCAGGCCCTAAGCCTGCTCTGCTTTCAAGATCTATTTTCATTCAGGAACTTTGCCTCCTCACGCAGCAATAAGAAATGGCTTTATCAGTTGGCTCACGACTCTCATCGTCTGCTGTCCCAGCTGCTGTCAGTGCTTACCAAATGTTTTCTTTCACCTCCCATAGGCAATCAACATTTCATTCCAGCTCCAGTTTCTTTCTCCGTCTTCTAACGAGGCCACTGCAATCTGCTCATAGTTCACAGCTAACTGGGTTGGACTTGGAAACGTCCCACTGAGTTCAGATTGAAAGCTCCTCTGTGACACTGCAGCAAGTTCTGCCAAGGTCGAGTTTGTGGAGAATTAGAACTGACCAGAAACGAGACATGTCACTTTCGCCTGGAGAGAATGCCTGGAGCCTAGTTTTCCACATTAATCTCAATGAGCAAAGATAAACAGGATCTCTCAGTGTTCATAACATATTGTTCTTGGTATTTGCCTTCATTTACTGTAAATATTTCATTCAGGAATGATTGCATAAATCTCCAAATGCAAAGATTACAAGTGTTGATGAGAGGACTGTTGCCAAGGTGACAGAGACAAAGGTAAGTCGTTGGGTATTTGCAAATTTTTTTCCTCTTAGATTGAAATAAAAGATAAATAAAGACATTTCAGCAGAGAAAATATTGGGCCATTGAACCCCAAACTTTTCTTACCTCTTTCCTCACACTCTTTCCCTCTAAATGCTTCTCTGATTTTATCCTCTAAATGGAATCCTCTAAATGCAATGCCTGGCTTAGCATCAATACTCTTCTGTGCTGTTGCATTCCCTGTGTTCTGTGTCTTTCTACAGTCAATGACCCATCACTCAGCACTAATTCACCAAGCTGTGCAGACAATCTTTTATTACACATCTCACAACACCTTTGCAATCTCAAAGACCACCAATGGATTTCTTTTCCCTGTTGTTTCATAGTGGGCACAGTGTGATTTAGAATCATAGAGATGTACAGCACAGTAACAGGCCTTTCGATCCAGCTCATCCATGCCAACCAGATATCCTAAATTAATCTAGTCCCATTTGCCAGCATTTGGTCTATATCCCTCGAATCCCTTCCTACTCATATTCCCAGAGTAAAAAGTGAGGTCTGCAGATGCTGGAGATCAGAGCTGAAAATGTGTTGCTGGTTAAAGCGCAGCAGGTCAGGCAGCATCCAAGGAACAGGAAATTCGACGTTTCGGGCAAAAGCCCTTCATCAGGAATATCATACTCATATTCCCATCCAAATGCCTTTTAAATGGTGTAATTGTACCAGCGTCCACCACTTCCTCAGGCAGCTCATTCCATACATGCACCACCTCCTGAGTGAAAAAGTTGCCCCTTGGTCCCTTTTAAATCTTTGCCCTCTCACCCTGAACCTACAATGTCCAGTTTTAGACTCCCCGACTCTGGGGAAAAGACTTTGGCTATTCACCCTATCCATTCCTCTCATGGTTTTACAAACTTCAGTAAGATCACCCCTCAGCCTCTGATGCTCGAGGGAAAACAGCCAAAGCCTATCAGCCTCTCCCTATACCTCAAACCCTCCAACCCTGGCTTATTCTTGTAAATCTTTCCTCAACCTTTTCAAGTTTCACAACACCTGTCCTATAGCAGGGAGACCAGAATTAATCACAGTACTTTAAAAGTAGTCTAATCAATGTCCCGTACAGCCACAACATGACTCCTAATTCCTATATTCAATGCACTGACCAATAAAGGCAAGCATACCAAATGGCTTCTTCACTATCCTATCTAACTAGGGCTCTACTTTCAAGGAATCATAAATCTGCATTCCAAGCTCTCTTTGTTCAGCAACACTCCCCAGGACCTTATCATAAGTCCAGCCCTGATTTGCCTTTCCAAAATGCAGCACCTCACGTTTGTCTAAGTTGAACTCTATCTGCCACTCCTTGGCTCATTGCTCCATCTGATCAAAGTCCCATTGTACTCTGAGATAATCTTCTTCACTATCCACCAATTTGATGTCATCAGCTAACTTATTAACTATACCTCCTATGGTTGTATCCAAATAATTTATATAGAGTCACAGTGATGTACAGCATGGAAACAGACCCTTCAGTCCAACCCGTCCATGCCGACCAGATATCCCAACCAAATCTAGTCCAACCAAAACTAAACTTGAAAGGGTTCAGAAAGGATTTACAAGGATATTGCCAGGGTTGGAGGATCTGAGCTACAGGGAGAGGCTGAACAGGCTGGGGCTGTTTCCCTGGAGCGTCAGAGGCTTATAGAGGTTTATAAAATCATGAAGGGCATGGATAGAATAAATAGACAATGTCTTTTCTTGGGGTCGGGGAGCCCAGAACTAGACGGCATAGTTTAGGGTGAGAAGGGAAAGATATAAAAGAGACCTAAGGGGCAACTTTTTCATGCAGAGGATAGTACGTGTATGAAATGAGCTGCCAGAGGATGTGGTGGAGGCTGGTACAATTGCAACATTTAAGAGGCATTTGGATGGGTATATGAACAGGAAGGGTTTGGAGGGAAATGGGCCGTGTGCTGACAGGTGGGACTAGATTGGGTTGGGATATCTGGTCGGCATGGACGAGTTGGACCAAAGGGTCTGTTTCCATGCTGTACATATCTATGACCCGCCGAAGCGTAACCCACCCAGACCCATTCTCCTAACACTGCGGGCAATTTAGCATGGCCAATTCACCTAATCTGCACATTTTTGGACTGTGGAGGAAACTGGAGCCCCAGAGGAGGCTCACGCCCACACAGGGAGAACGTGCAAACTCCACATAATCAATTGCCTGAGGTGGGAATTGAACCTGGGTCTCTGGCAGTGTGAGGCAGCAGTGCTAACCACTGTACCACCGTGCCGCCCATTAGGAAGGAGACCAGAATTGCACACAATATTCCAACAGTGGCCTAACCAATGTCCTGTACAGCTGCAACATGACCTCCCAACTACAGTACTCGATACTCTGACCAATAAAAGAAAGCATACCAAACGCCTTCTTCACTATCCTATCTACCTGTGACTCCACTTTCAAGGAACTATGAATCTGCACTCCAAGATCTTTTTGTTCAACAACACTCCCTAGGACCTTACCATTAAGTGTATAAGTCCTGGTAAGATTTGCTTTCCCAAAATGCAGCACCTCGCATTTATCTGAATTGAACTCCATCTGCCACTTCTCAGCCCATTGGCCCATCTGGTCAAGATCCTGTTGTAATCTGAGGTAACCCTCTTCGCTGTCCACTACACCTCCAATTCTGGTGTCATCTGCAAACTTACTAACTATACCTCTTATGCTCGCATTCAAATCATTTATGTAAATGACAAAAAGTAGAGGACCCAGCAGCCATCCTTGTGGCACTCCACTGGTTTCAGGCCTCTATTTGAAAAGCAACCCTCCACCACCACCCTCTGTCTCCTACTGTCAAGCCAGTTCTGTATTCACATAATTACTTCTCCCTCTACTCCATGAGATCTAATCTTGCTAACCAGTCCCCCATGGGGAACCTTGTCGAATGTCTTAGTGAAGTCCATATGTATCATGTCCATCACTCTGCCCTCAGCAATCATCATCATTACTTCTTCCAAAAACTGCATCAAGTTAGTGAGACATGATTTCCCATGCACAAAGCCATGTTGACTATCTCTAATCAGTCCTTGCCTTTCCAAATACTTGTAAATCCTGACCCTCAAGAACCCTGCCAAAACCTTGACCACCACTGAAGTCAAGTTCACCGGCCTATAGTTCCCTGGCTTTTCCTTACCACCTTTCTTAAATAGTGGCACCACATTAGCCACCCTGCAGTCTTCCAGCTCCTCACCTGTGGCAATCAATGATATAAATATCTCAGCAAGAGAACTGAATTTGAATTTGAATTTAGATTGTTTTGGAAGAGCATCGCCTCAAAACAGTGATGGCAGCGAGGGTGAAGAGGGTGAAGTAAGAATGAGTTGTGAAAGATTCTTGCCATTTATTAGTCAGTCAGTAATGAGGAAGCACAGACTGGGGATCTCCACTTGAAAAAATATGGTGGAGTTCAACAAGAGTTTGACACATGGGATTATTATTATTTATTCACTAGATGTGGGCATCGCCTGCTAGGCCAGCATTTATTGCTCATTCCTTCTGCCCAAACAGCAGTTAAGAATCACTTACATTGCTACGGATCTGGAGTCATGTGTAGTCCAGACCAGGTAAGGACAGCAGCTTCCCTTCCTTAAAGGACATTAATGAACCAGATGAGGTTTTTTCAATTGATTCATCGTCACTATTAGTGCCTTAATTCCAGATTTTTATTGAATTCAAATTCCACCATTTTCCATGGCAGGATTTGAACCCTGGTCCCAGAAGATGCATAAATATTCCCAGATCCCTCCACTCTGTAGCTTTCTGCAGTCTTTCACCATTTAATTAATATTCAACTCCTCTATTCTTCTGCTAAAGTGCATTATTTCACATTTTCCCACATTCATTTTCATCTGTTAAGTTTTTTATGCCCATTCTAAACTTGTCTATTTCTTTCTGCAGACTCTGAGTCATCTTCACTAATCTCTTCCCACTTATTTTTGTGTCATCTGCAAACTCAGCAAAAGTACATTCAGTTTCATCATCTAAGTCATTGATATATATTTTAATTATTTCAGCCACTGCACTGACACCTGTGGCACACCATTTGTTATTGGTTGTCATCCTGAAAAAGACCCCATTATCTCAACTCTCTGACTTCTATTAGTTAATCAATGTTCTGTCCATGTTGATATGCTACCCCCACATTGTGGGCTCTTGACTTCTTGAATAGCTTTATGTGCAATACTCTTACCAAATGACTTTTGAAATCCCAAATGTATTAGATCCACTCCTTCCCCTTTATCCATCCTGCTTGTTAACTTTTTAAAGAACTCTAATAAATTTGTCAGGCATGATATATCTTTTGTAAAACTATGTGGACTCCGCTTGATCATATTTTGTATTTTGAAATGCTCAGCTCTTCTTTCTTTTTAATAGAGTCAGAGAGTCAAACAAGCATAAACAGGCCCTTCAGCCTACCATGTCAATGCTGACCAACAAACACTAAACTACACAAATTCATTAAATGCTCACCGAGATGCTTCTTAAATTTTGCAAGAGTACCTGCCTGTACCATCTGCCCAGGCAGCACGTTCCTTATTTCTACCAACCTCTCAGTGTAAAAGGTTCTTCTTCAGATCTCCTTGAATCCACATATTTCTGCCTTAAACTTATGCCTTTTTATGCTTTTAGTCATGTTTGTCATGGGGAAAAGATTCCTACAATTATACCTCTGGTAATTTTTTATTCCTCAATCAGACCACACCCCAGCCTCCTCTGTCACAAAGAAAACAGAGCCAGTCCATTCAGTCTCTCTCATAGGTGGCACGGTGGTTAGCACTGCTGCTTCACAGCACCAGAGTCCCAGGTTCAATTCCCGCCTTGGGCAACTGTCTGTGTGGAGTTTGCACATTCTCCCCATGTGTACGCGGGTTTCCTCCGGGTGCTCCGGTTTCCTCCCACAATCCGAAGATGTGTGGGTCAGGTGAATTGGCCATGCTAAATTGCCCATAGTGTTAGGTACATCAGTCAGAGGGAAATGGGTCTGGGTGGGTTACTCTTCAGAGGGTCGATGTGGACTTGCTGGGCCGAAGGGCCTGTTTCCACACTGTAGGGAATCTAATATAAAAAACTGAGACTATTCATCCCAGGCAAAATCCTGGTGAATTCCCTTTGCGCCCTCTCCAATGCAATCAAGCCCTTCTGGATAGTGTGGGACCAGAATTGTACATTGTATTCCAACTCTGGCCTGACTAATATTTTATGAAATTGCAACAACACTTCTTTGCACTATGCCCTGGCTAATGAAGGCAAGTATCCCATATACCTTCTTCACCACCCCGTCTGCCTGTGCTGACACCTTTGGGGATCTATGGACTTGTACACCAAGGTCCCTTCGTTCCTCAGAATTCCCCAGGGATCTAGTATTCATTGTACACATCTTTCTCTTCCTAGATCGCTCAAAATACATTACCTTGCACTTATCAGGATTAAATTCTATCTGCCAGTTTACTTGCAGATCAATATTAGACTGTAGTGTTAGACCATCCTCCTCATTCCTCCGGGTGCTCCGGTTTCCTCCCACTGTCCAAAGATGTGCAGGTCAGGTGAATTGGCCATGCTAAATTGCCCGTAGTGTTAGGTAAGGGGTATGGGTGGGTTGCGCTTCGGCGGTTCGGTGTGGACTTGTTAGGCCGAAGGGCCTGTTTCCACACTGTAAGTAATCTGTATTTGTTTCACCCACAAACTTATGAATTGTACCTTCTACGTCCTTATCTAAGTAATTAATGTAAACAACAAACAGCGAGGGTCCCAGCACTGATCCCTGTGATACACCACTGGTCACGGGCTTGTAATTACAAAAACATCCCTTCTCCATCACCTTTTGCTTCCCATTGTTAACTAATTTTGGATCCAGTTTGCTGACTTGCCTTGGATTCCATGGGCTGTTATCCTTTGGACCAGCCTTCCATCTGAGATCCTATCAAAGACTGTGTAAACCACATCAACTACGCTACCCTCATTAATATATTTAGTCACCTTTTCAAAGAGCTCAATTAAATTAGAGTCAAGAGTCCTACAGCACAAAGACAGGCCCTTTGGCCCAAACGGGTCCATGCCAACCAAAACGTCTGTCCACACGAACCCCATTTCTCTGCATTTGACTCATAGCCTTCTAATCCTTTCCTGTCCATATATTTGTCCAAATGCCTTTTAAATGTTGCTAACATACTTGCACCAACCACTTCCGCTGGCAGCTCATTCCATATGTGTACCACCCTCTTTGTAAAAAGGGTGCCCCTGAGGTTCCCTTTTATTCTTGCCCCTCTTACCTTAAACTGATGCCCTCTAGTCCTTGATTCCCCAACCCTGGGAAAAGGACTGTGTGCATTCACCATATCCAGGCCTCTCACCTCTATAAGATCCCCTCAGTCTTCTCTGCTCTAAAGTAAACAGTCCCAGCTTGTCCAACCTCTCTCTATAACTCAGACCATTGGGTCCTGGCAACAGCCTTGTAAATTTCTTCTGCACTCTTTCCAGTTTAACAACATCCTTCCTATAGCAAAGTGACTAAAACTGAACACAATACACCAAGCGTGGCCTCACCTATGTCCTGCACAACTGAAGCACAACTTCCCAACTTCAATACTCAATGCCCTGACTAATTAAAGCCAGTGTGCCAAAAGCCTTCTTCACTGCCCTATCTACCTGTGTCTCCAATTTCAGAGAACCTTGCACCTGAACACCAAGATCCCTCTGTTCTACTGCACTCCTTAAGGCCCTACCATTCACCATGAAACTCTGACCTTGCTTTAACTTTCCAAAATGCTAGCCCTCACACCTCTTAGAGTCATAGAGATATACAGCATGGAAACAGACCCTTCGGTCCAACTTGTTCATGCTGACCAGGTATCCCAACCTAATCTAGTCCCACCTGCCAGCATTGGCCCATATCCCTCCAAACCCTTCCTATTCATATACCCATCCAAATGCCTCTTAAATGTTGCAATTGTACCAGCCTCCACCACTTCCTCTAGCAGCTCATTCCATACACATACCACTCTCTGTGTGAAAATGTTGCCCCTTAGGTCTCTTTTATATCTTTCTCCTCTCACCCTAAACCTATGCCCTCTAGTTCTGAACTCCCCGATCCCAGAGAAAAGACTTTGTCTATTTATCCTATCCATGACCCTCGTAATTTTGTAAACCTCTATAAGGTCACCCCTCAGCCTCCGACGGTCCAGGGGAAACAGCCCCAGCCTGTTCAGCCTCTCCCAATAGCCCAAATCCTTTAGCCCTGGCAACATCTTTTCTGAACGCTTTCAAGTTGCACAACATCTTTCCGTTAGGAAGGAGACCAGAATTGCACCCAATATTCAAACAGTGGCCTAATCAATGTCCTGTACAGCTGCAACATGACCTCCCAACTCCTGTACTCAATCCTCTGACCAATAAAGGAAAGCATACCTTCCCACCTTTGGCAACTGACTGTGTGGAGTTTGTACATTCTCCCCGTGTCTGTGTGGGTTTCCTCCAGGTGCTCCGGTTTCCTCCCATAGTCCAAAAATGAGCAGGTTAGGTGAATTGGCCATGTTAAATTGCCCATAGTGTTAGGGGCAGGGGTAAATGTAGGGGTAGGGGTATGGATCTGGGTGGGCTGTGCTTTGGCGGGTCGATGTGGACTTGTTGGGCCGAAGGGCCTGTTTCCACACTGTCAGTAATCTAATCTAATCTAATCTAATCATACCAAATGCCTTCTTCACTATCCTAACTACCTGCGACTCCACTTTCAAGGAGCTATGAATCTGTACTTCCAGGTCTCTTTGTTCAGCAACACTCCCTAGGACCTTATCATTAAGTGTATAAATCCTGCTAAGATTTGCTTTCCCAAAATGCAGCACCTCACCTTTGTCTGAATTAAACTCCATCTGCCACTTCTCAGCCTATTGGCCCATCTGGTCCAGATCCTGTTGTAATCTGAGGTAGCCCTCTTCTCTGTCCCCTACACCTCCAATTTTGGTGTCATCTGCAAACTTACTAATTGTACCTCTTATGCTCGCATCCAAATCATTTACGTAAATGACAAAAAGTAGAGGACCCAGCATTGATCCTTGTGGCACTCCACTGGTCACAGGCCTCCAGTCTGAAAAACAACCCTCCACCACTAACCTCTGTCTTCTACCTTTGAGCCAGTTCTGTATTCAAATGGCTAGTTCTCCCTTTATTCCATGAGATCTAACCTTGCTAATCAGTCTCCCATGGGGAACTGTCTATATTAAACTCCATTTGCCATTTCTCAGTGCACTTCCCCAGCTGATCAAGGTCCTGCTGCAAATTCTGATGAGCTTCCTCACTGTGCACGATACGGCCTACTTTAGTGTCATTAGCAAACTTACTAATCATGCCTTGTACATTCTCATCCAGTAATGGACCCAGCACCCATCCCTGATGCTCTCCACTAGTCACAGGCCTCCAGTCCAACAAGCATCCTTTCACTATTAGCCTCTGCTTCCTACCATCAAGCAATTGTGTATCCAACATGCCAGCTCACTCTGGATTCCATGTGATCTAATCTTCCATGTGGAACCTTATCAAAGGCCTTACTGAAATCCAGGTCTACTGCTTTGCTCTCGTTAACTTCCCTGGTCACTTCATCCAAGATCTCCCATTCACAAAGCCATGCTCACTACTCCTAAACAAATCCTGTTTTCCAAATACATGCACATCTTATAGAACATAGAACATAGAAAAATACAGCGCAGTACAGGCCCTTCGGCCCTCGATGTTGCGCCAATCCAAGCCTACCTAACCTACACTAGCCCACTTTCCTCCATATGCCTATCCAATGCCCATTTAAATGCCCATAAAGAGGGAGAGTCCACCACTGTTACTGGCAGGGCATTCCATGAACTCACGACTCGCTGAGTAAAGAATCTACCCCTAACATCTGTCCTATACCTACCACCCCTTAATTTAAAGCTATGCCCCCTCGTAATATCTGACTCTATACGTGGTCAACCCTATCTAAACCCCTAATCATCTTGTACACCTCTATCAAGTTACCCCTAAACCTTCTTTTCTCCAATGAAAACAGCCCCAAGTGCCTCAGCCTTTCCTCATACAATCTTCCTGCCATACCAGGCAACATCCTGGTAAACCTCCTCTGCACCCATTCCAGTGCCTCCACATCCTTCCTATAGTATGGTGACCAAAACTGCACACAATACTCCAGATGCGGCCGCACCAGAGTCTTATACAACTGCAACATGACCTCAGGACTCCGGAACTCAATTCCTCTACCAATAAAGCCTAGTACACCATATGCCTTCTTCACAGCACAATTTACCTGGTGGCAACTTTCAGAGATCTGTGTACATGGACACCAAGATCCCTCTGCTCATCCACACTACCAAGTATCCGACCATTAGCCCAGTACTCCATCTTCTTGTTACTCTTGTTATCTCAGAGTCTTCTCAAGTAGCTTACCCACGACAGATGTTAAGCGTACTGGTTTATAGTTCCCAGGTTTTTCTTTGCAGCCCTTCTTGAATAAGGGCACGACATTTGCCCTCCAGTGTTCCAGAACCTCACCCGTGGCTAATGATGATATAATAATATCAGCCAGGGCTCCCGCAATTTCTTCACTAGCGCCTTGCAGTGTTCTTGGATAGACCAGGTCAGGACCAGGAGATTTATCCACCTTCATACATTCCAATGTTTCCAACACCACCTCTATTTTGATGTGGACTGTCCCCAAGATATGACCACTAATTTCCCCAAGTTAACATGTCTTCATGTCTGTCTCCATGGTAAACACAGAGGAGAAATATTCATTGAGAACCTCGTCCATCTCCTGCAGTTCTACAAGTACATATACAATTTGGTCCTTGAGGAGCCTTATTCTGTCTCTAGTTATTCTTTTTCCTTTAATATACTTAAGGTATCTCTTTGCATTCACCCTAATCTTCTCAGCCAAGGCTATCTCATGCCCCCTTTTCGCCGTTCTGATTTCCTTCTTCAATAAACTCTTGTATTCCCTGTATACAAAGAACAAACAAAATTGCAGCACAGAAACAGGCCCTTTGGCCCTTCAAACCTGAGCCGATCCACATCCTCCATCTAAACCCATTGCCTATTTTCTAAGGATCTATATCCCTCTGCTCCCTACCCATTCATGTATCTGTCTAGATACATCTTAAATGATGCTATCGTGCCTGCCTCTACCACCTCCGCTGGCAATGCGTTCCAGGCACTCACCACCCTCTGCGTAAAGAATTTTCCATGCATATCTCCTTTAAACTTTCCCCCTCTCACCTTGAACTCGTGACCCCAAGTATTTGAGACCTACACTCTGGGAAAAAGCTTCTGGCTCTCCACCTTGTCCATACCTCTCATGATTTTGAAGACCTCAATCAGGTCCCCCCTCAACCTCCATCTTTCTAATGAAAATAATCCTAATCTACTCAACCTCTATTCATAGCTAGCACTCTCCATACCAGGCAACATTCTGGTGAATCTCCTCTGCACCCTCTCCAAAGCATCCACATCCTTCTGGTAATGTGGTGACCAGAACTGTATGCAGGATTCCAAATGTGGCCGAACCAAAGTCCTATACAAATGTAACATGACCTACCAACTCTTGTACTCAATATCCCATCCAATGAAGGAAAGCATGCTGTATGCCTTCTTGACCACTCTGCTGAGCTGTGTTGCCACCTTCAAGGTACAATGGACCTGAACAACCTGTACGTCAATTCTCCCCAAGGCTTTTCCATTTAGCATATAGTTCACTCTTGAATTGGATCTTCCAAAATGCATCACCTTGCATTTGCCCGGATTGAACTCCATCTGCCATTTCTCTGACCAACTCTACAATCTATTCAATATCTGCTACTCCACCAATCTTAGTGTCATCTGCAATTTGTTAATCAGACCACCTATACCTTCCTCCAGTTCATTTATGTATACCACAAACAACAGTGGTCCCAGCATGGATCCCTGTGGAACACCATTGGTCATAGCTCTTCATTTTGAAAAACTCCCTTCCACTACTACTCTCAGCCTTCTGCTGCCCAGCCAGTTCTCTGTCCATTCAGCTAGTACACCCTGGATCCTATACAACTTCACTTTCTCCATCAGCCTACTATAAGAAACCTTATCAAATGCCTTACTGTCCATGTATATGACATCTACAGCCTTCTCTCATCAATAAACTTTGTCACTTCCTCAAAGAATTCTAATAAGTTGGTCAGATATGACCTTCCCTGCACCAAACCATGTTGCCTATCACTGATAAGCCCATTTTCTTCCAAATGTAAGTAGATCCTTTCCCACAGTATTTTCTCCAGCAACTTCCCTACCACTGACATCAGGCTCACTGGTCTATAATTACCTGGATCATCCCTGCTACCCTTCTTAAACAAGGGGACTACATTAGCAATTCTCCAGTCCTCCAGGATCTCACCCATGTTCAAGAATGCTGCAGCGATATCTGTTAAGGCTCCAGTTGTTTTCTCTCTCACTTCCTGCAGTAAGCTGGGATAGATACCATCCCGACCTGGGGACTTGTCCACCTTAATGCCTTTTAGAATACTCAACACTTCCTCTCTCTTTATGCCAATTTGACCTAAATTAATCAAACATCTCTCCCTAACCTCATCATCAGAAAAATCCCTCTCCTCGGTGAATACAGATGCAAAGTACTCATTAAAAATCTCACCCATTTTCTCTGATTCCATGCATAACTTTCCTCCCTTGTCCTTGAGTGGGTCAACCCTTTCTCTAGTTACCCTCTTGCTCCTTATATGCAAATAAAAGGCTTTGGGATTTTTCCTTAACCCTGTTTGCTAAAGATATTTCATGACCCCTTTTAGCCCTCTTAATTCCTTGTTTCAGATTGGTCCTACATTCCTCATATTCTTCCAAAGCTTCATTTGTTTTCCATCAACTAAACCTTGTGTATGCTTCCTTTTCCCTCTTAGCTAGTCTCACAATTTCATCTGTCATCCATGGTTCCCTAACCTTGCCATTTCTATCCCTCATTTTCACAGGGATGTATCTGTCCTGCACTCTAATCAACTTCTCTTTAAAAGCCTCCCACAAATCAAATGTGGATTTATCCTCAAACAGCTGCTCCCAATCTCACGTTCCCCAGCTCCTGCAGTAATTTGGTATAATTGGTCTTCCCCCAATTTAGCACTCTTCCTCTAGGACCACGCTTGTAAGTAATCCCCTTCTGAAACTTCAACCACCTGTCCAGGCCCATCACCAAGTCCAATATGGCCCCTTCCCGAATTGGACTATTTACATACTGCTTTAGAAAACCCTCCTGGATATTCATTACAAATTCTGCTCCATCTAGACTTCTAACATGAAGTGACTTCCAGTGAATATTAGGAAAATTAAAATCTCCTATCACCACATCCCTGTTGCTCCTACATCTTTCCATAATCTGTTTACATATTTGTACCTATATACCTCCAGTGATTCCCATCATCCCAGCTATCTGTACCTGAGCCATGCCTCCTTCTTTTTGATCAAAGCCTCAATATCTCTTGTCATCCAGGGTTCCCTAATCCAGTCAACCTTGCCTTTCACCCTCACGGGAACAAATAGACCTTGCACTCTAACTTTTAAAGGCCTCCCACTTGCTGGAGGTCTCTTTGCCTGCAAACAAACTATTCCAATAAACTCCTGCAAGTTCCGGTCTAATTCCATCAAAATTTACCTTACTTCAATTTAGAACTTGAACCTGTGGACCAGTTTTGTGCCTCTCCATAACTATTTTAAAATTAATAGAACTATGGTCACTGGTCCCAAAGTGCTCCCCCACTGTCACCTCCGTCCTGCTCTAGTTCCCAAGAATAGGTTGAGTTTTGCTCCTTCCCCTTGACCCTCTGTACACTGCTTGAGGAAACTTTCCCAAACACACTTAACAAATTCCACCCCAGCTGAACCCTTAACACTCTGGCAGTCCCAGTCTATGTTAGGAAAATTAAAATCCCCTACTATAACAACCCTATTATTCCTGCAATCCTTCCCAGTTTCCCTGC
This sequence comes from Hemiscyllium ocellatum, assembly GCF_020745735.1. Lineage (NCBI taxonomy): Eukaryota > Metazoa > Chordata > Chondrichthyes > Orectolobiformes > Hemiscylliidae > Hemiscyllium > Hemiscyllium ocellatum. The sequence continues at coordinate 3,237,557 of NC_083422.1, read as the reverse complement.
ATATTTGTTTTTCTCATTCCTGTTGACTATTTGGGACCCTATAGCATAACCCAAATAATGTCACCATACCCTTCATATTTCTTAGCCCCACTGACAAAGCCTCACTGGATGCTCCTTCAGTTATTTCATCCCTGATTATTGCTGTGATTCTCGCCTTAATCAAAAATGCTACTCCCCCTCCCCTCCTTCAACCTCTTGTCCCACCTGAAGCACTTGTACCCTGGCACATTAAGCTGCCAGTCCTGTCCCTCCCTTAGATACGTTTCTGTAATGGCTATGATATCCCAGTCCCACGTACCTATCCATGCACTGAGTTGTTAGCCCTCTTGCATTGAAATAAAGGCAATTTAAACCAATCAGCATTCCTTGTCCCTGTCATGTTCCAGCCTGACCTGTCTCTTCAACTTACTATTTCTGATTACTATATCTCCTTCCAGCCTTGCACTTGCCTCCCTGCTGTTGAGGATTCCACTCCCCTGCCAATCTAGTTTAAATCCTCCCTTGTAGCACTAGCAATTCCTGATGAAGGGCTTTTGCTTGAAACGTTGACTCTCCTGCCCCTCGTATGCTGCCTGACTGGCTGTGCTTTTTCAGCACCACCCTCTTCGGCTCTGATCTCCAGAATCTCCAGTCCTCAATTTTACTAGCAGACCTGGCCAGGATCAGGTTTGCTAGTGGATTTATTCACTTTCATACATTTTGATACACCCAACACCTCCTCTACTGTGAAATGGACTGTCCCCAAGATATCACCATTATATAGGGTGAGAATACAGTCCCTCAAGGACTAAAATGGGCATGTATGTGTAGAACCACAGGAGATGGGTGAGATTCTCATTGAATATTTCTCCTCTGTATTTACCATGGAGACAGACATGAAGTCTTGGGAACTTGGGAAAGTTAGTAGTCATATCTTGGGTTCAGTACCATTTTAGTCAGACAGGACCTCTCTCCAACATAATGTGCTGACTATTCCCAATCAATCCCTTTTTTTTCCAGGTGTTGATTAATCCTGTCCCTCAGATATATTTCCAATAAACTCCCTACCACTGATGTCAAACTAACCAGTCTGTAATTATCTGGCCCACTCCTGCTAACGTTAACATTTTCCCATAACTAATGTAAAATTCGTATCTATTCTCTTATTCTGTGTATTTCTATGTGTATCCTTAACGCCCCCCCAACCCCACACACACACACACACACACCAGCCCAGCCTTGAAAGGTAACGTAACCAAAGGGATGCAGGTAGAAACTGAAACTGTAACAGAATCATTGAATTCTTATAGTACAGAAGGAGGCTGTTCACCCTGACGTGCCTGTAACTGTTCTATTTCATTTGGCTCTATTACTTTGTGACAATCTCCTGTTTATTCCCCATACTCCTCACACTATTGCTCCCCAAAATAAAACATTCAATGCCCTCTTGAATGTCTCAATTGAACTGGTAGCCAGTTGTGTGGATCAGATATGCTCAGCATGGTAACAACCCTCTGGTTAGCCTCTGGATAGATGGACAGCCTGGGTATGAACAATACAGAGGCAGAAAGCCTCCAGACTCTAAAAAGACAATGTTTCTCTTCTTGCAAAGAATTAACAAAGAATTGGAAGGTAGCAAGTTATTCTCCATTTCCCTATAAGCATCTGCTTCTAACTAATGACTGAGAATGAATAGTGGGTGTGCCAAATGGCCTGTATTTTCAGTAAAGAACTGAGAGGACTTGGACTGAAGAAATTCAGAGATCAAAAGGATTTGGAAGTAGCAATAGGAGACCTCAGTGAATCCTGTGGACTGATGATATTGAACTGTGTACCACTGATTTTTTTTCTCCACGCATACCATTTTGTTTTTGTGTCTTCCTGCATTTGTGTGCAGGGGTTTAAGAAGTGGTAGAGTTTCAGTTAGTGTGTTACACTTTGGTAATTCATATTTTATTTGCCTGTGGTTAGAATTGATTTATTTGTAATAAGCAGTAATTCCTTGTTAAGTACAGGAACAATGTTATTGTATCTGATTGGCTTGAGGGACTGAATGGTTTGTAATTACCTAAGTTTATCAGACAGAACAATTGGGGACTTTGAGTCATTTGATTAAACTTTTATTGTGAAAATGCAGACAGTGGTGGGGCTTGAGTATCAGTGCATTCTTCCAAATAGGTCCTGACAGTTACTGGACCAAATGGCCTGCAGTGGTTCAAGAAGGCAGCTCACCACCACCTTCTCAAGGAGCAGCTCACCACCACCTTCTCAAGGGGCAGCTCATCACCACCTTCTCAAGGGGCAGCTCACCACCACCTTCTCAAGGGGCAGCTCACCACCACCTTCTCAAGGGGCAGCTCATCACCACCTTCTCAAGGGGCAGCTCACCACCACCTTCTCAAGGGGCAGCTCACCACCATCTTCTCAAGGGGCAGCTCATCACCACCTTCTCAAGGAGCAGCTCACCACCACCTTCTCAAGGGGCAGCTCATCACCACCTTCTCAAGGGGCAGCTCACCACCACCTTCTCAAGGGGCAGCTCACCACCATCTTCTCAAGGGGCAGCTCATCACCACCTTCTCAAGGGGCAGCTCACCACCATCTTCTCAAGGGGCAGCTCATCACCACCTTCTCAAGGGGCAGCCAGGGGCAGGCAGTAAATGCACAAATGCTGACGAAACCCATGTCCACTAAATTTTTTTTTAAAGTCAGTATTTCAGGTCAATGGTAACTCTCCCTCCCTCAGCTCATAAAGATCATCTTACAGTGAAAACCCAGCTACAACGTTTAGACGTTAGGGTGGAATGGTGGCTCAGTGGTGAGACTACAGCCTCCCAGGGCCAGGGACTTGGATTTGATTCCAGCCTCAGGTGACTGCGTGGAGTTTACCCCGTGTCTGTATGGATTTCCTCCGGGTGCTTCAGTTTGTTCCCACAGTCCAAAGATGTGCAAGTTAGGTGGATTGGCCTAAACTGGGCTAATTGGGCTAAACTGCCCATAGCGTCCAGGGATGTGTAGGTTACATGGATTAGCCATAGGAAATGCAGGGATATGGGGATAGGAGGGGGTGGGTGGGTCTGGATAGGATGCTATTCAGAATGGTGGTCGAGACTGGATGGGATGAATGGCCTGTTTCTGCACTATAGGGATTCAATGACTGAAAGGTGCCTCAGTAATCAAATGGTTCAACCTGTCTTTACTTTCCATCTCATTACATTCTTCACATCAGTTCGCAGAGTCAGTACTCACTCCTCACAGGAGGAAGGTGTTAAAATGCTGGCTTTGATTGATAGAGAATCTGCCATCAAATTTGGTCTAGGTCTGTAAGTTTCAGGAAAAGCTGTCCTGCCCTTCTTAACATATTAAATGTTTCACATCCAAGTGCAGACATTGTAACACAGGCAATAGTCCATGTATAGTAAGATCCCACAAGCACTGGAGTTAGACTTGTTAGAAAAGTTGTGTTTGGATGTGGGATAGTTAGGATTAACTTCTTGCCATGGTCAGTGACTGCCAGAAGAAGTTTTCTCCAGACTGTGGAAACTACTTTGAAGAATGGTCTCTCCGATGGAAGGTAGGCTAGGGTTATCTGGAATAAAACCTAAAATTACTGGCGAAACTCAGCAGGTATCTGTGGAGAGAGCAGCAGAATTAACACTGATTTAAGACCAATACACCGCCAAAGAGGTTGTACTGGACTCTTACATTAATTCTATTTCTCTCTCCACTGATGCTGCCAGACCTGCTGACTTTATACAGCACTTCTTGTTTTATTTCAGATTTCTGGCATTGCAGCTTTTAATTTTTATTAATATTTATGAAAATAAGCTCTCAGTAAACAAACTAAGCAAGCCTTTCACCTGCTTAAGTTGCAAGTGACTCAATATCACATTGTTAGGATTGGAAATTCTTTAATATATAATGTACTGGGGGAACACGTGTTATTTTGAACAGAGTATGGATCGTTTTATTAAAAGAAGACCTGAAATTGCTGGAGAAACTCAGCAGGTATCTACCGAGAGCAGCAGAGTTAACACTGATTTCAGACCAATACAACTCCAAAGAAGTTCTACTGTTCCTAAACGTTAATTCTGTTTCTCTCTCCACAGATGCTGTGTCACTAGATGTTTGTGATATTAGCATCTTAACGGCAGTGCTCTTGTTTTTCAGAAAATTCCGTTCCCGACAGGTCATGGGGCTAAAGTTACATTGCAGGAGTGGAAATGGAACTTGCATACGATCCCAGTCCTTTCAGGAAGCTTTCTCACCCGAGTCTACTGTCACCCTTCTGTTCAAATCTCAGGCTTCTGATCAGAAAACTGTTCCTCTGCCACTTTAACAACTTCTTTTGTCACTTTCGTGAAAAGTCCTGTCCCCGCCTCTTTCTGTTTTTGGCTGGATTATTTAGTTCCCTGGGCCAGGCGCTACGTCAATGCAAGTGTGTTGAGTCAGATACTTTGCAGAGGGTGGCATTGGGCGGAAGCGAGAGCTCATTCCATAAACAATTTTCACCCGGGCAGCTAGAGGCTGCGTTGGTATTAAAACAAGAGAATAAACTAAACAAATCTGCAAGAAATCAAAGGCAGGGTGACACCAAGTTCCCCAGAAATTCCGCGTTATCTCTGAAGATCTCGGAGTGGTGTGATAGACTAGCCCACATACTCATTACTGTTTAACCCTGCAGAAGGTCAGGTATGCAGGGATCTCGCTCTCTCCGCTAATGTATGATTGGGGTTGTTACAGCTAAAAGCTGTGGGTCTAATACCTCGGATTCTGTTCCTGTCCGCCCTCTGTATTTAAATAATGAATCCCTTTCCCAGGTCCAATCAGCAGGAGGGACAGAGCGAAGTTCACCTCATTAAAACAAAACATCGCGAACTATTTTACAGCCGCAGAACTAACTATTGACAAAATGAAACGAAACATTGTAGATAGCTGTTTCCGCTCTTTATTTCGGATATTCTTGCGATCAGACTGGTGCTGCATATTTCCAATGTGCCTCGGCTGTACAGAAAGGAAGGTGTTAATGCGGAAAGCAGCGGAGCCAAGTGAGAATCTCATTGCTGATACATGGAACCACGTTCCAATAAATGGGAATGTTACACTAAAGGATTCTCAAAGTTAAACGAACTCAGTTTTGCAATGGGTTTATTTGCTGCTGGTTGGAAGGTTTGAACCCGAAAATTAGGGAGCCCTGTCCAATTCCGGTTGAAATACAATTGCTATCAGAGACGCTTCATTACACAGACCACGTTTTGATATTTCAGACATAATTAAAGAGGTGAGATCTAACACAGAACAAACCAAAGCAGTGATTATGTGTCACCTTCCCAAGCCTTCTTTCAGTTTGAGCGCTTTCTGTTGGACCAGTGTGTCCATCATTTGCTCCTGCAACTCAGTCTGAGAGAGGCCTTGGAGAGTTCAGTGTTCATGGTGGACAGGGGGAAGTGCTCGCCATCTTCTTTGCTGCTCCATCTGCACCTCAGGATAATGCTCCGGAGCTCCCCCTTGAAGTTATTGTTCAGGAAGCCGTAGATGATGGGGTTGATGCAGGTGGAAACCATACCCGCCAGGTGACACAGGGAGAAGATGAGATTGTGCTGACAGTGCATTACTATTTGCACATCCCAGTCCATGACCGCGTTGAAAACATGCAGCGGGAACCAGCAGATCCCAAAGCCCACCACCAAGAAGCCCAGCAGCAGCGTGATCCGCCGGCTGTTCGCCAGTTTGCGGTTCTCCTCGCCTGCTCTGTCCAGCAAGTCCCTCCTTGTCCTAAGCCTCCAGTATATCCTGCCGTAACAGACTGTAATGAAAGCCAGAGGCACACAGTACTGGAAGGCGAGCAGCCAGGTGGTGTAAACCAGCTTCTGCTTCCTGGATGGCCAGGACTCTGTACAGACTGCCTCCTTCACCAGGGACGCCAGGGGAACAGGAAGGTCCAAGAAAGGTTCATCCGTGAGCACATGAAAGAACACAAAGGGCAGGGAGACGGCACAGCCCAGGCTCCAGGTGAGCAGCAGCGCCAGGTAAGCTTGAGGGACACTGGGTTTCCAGCCGGTGGGGTGCAGAATGAGTTGGTGCCTTTCCAGGGCAATCATGACCAGGGAAAGTACAGACACTGTCACCGACAGGCACTGGAAAAACGGCACCGTCTTACACAGCACTTCCCCGAAAGCCCAATAGTCCATCAGGGTATAGGCCACTGTGAAAGGCAGGCAGAAGATACAGATGGTCAGATCGGACAGCGACAGGTTGGCGATCAGCAAGTTGGTCACGTTGTTCCTCTCCTGCCTGGCGATCACACAGATCAGGGAGATGTTTCCCAGTAAACCCACCAGCAGCACGGCACTGTAAGAGGCCAGCAGGAAGGCGGTGAGGGCCGCTGATGCTGGGCACGGATTGCCAAAATCCAGAAAGTGCTCCCAGCCCGTGGCATTGCCAGAGATGGAGGCATTGGCAGATGGGAGAACTGGAGCCTCCATGGCCCGGGATGGTTGGCACTGTCTTTCCCGCGGTCACTGTCAAACACCGGAGGGGATTACGCACCAGGTCAACATGACTGTCTCTTTCACACCGGGAGTGCAGCAGGCATTGACCGGGAACTGTGGAGAAAATCACAATTTCCACCAGTTAGCTGTAGATATAACGGAATTCGGTGAGACGTTTATCTAGAACAGGCTCCCTCCTAACTCTAATCCCTCACTGATGCACTTTCCAACTGTGTTGAGTGTGGTGACTATATAAATAACATCCAGGTGCGGAGAATACCAACAGAGTATCTCTTACCGTTGACTTTGATGTTGGGGCAGTCCTGCGTTAGGAGCTTAACCTTCCCAGACAGCTCCGAGCAGGAAGCACAATTCGGAGCTTTCCAGAGCGCTGTGTTTGCAGTCTGTGTGATCGCGGGGCGCTATTTGGAAATGATCAGTGATTGTGAGCGCTGGTTGGATGTGGAGCAGAGCCCCTGTGTGTTGAGTCACTAAACACCACCGCCCTCTCTCGGAATGGGAAGCTTGGAAATTACTTCATGCCCCTGTATTTCATGTTCCTCCCGATTCCTTCCAAATGCCGATTGTTCGGGCAACTTCCTCCAGTGTGTCCTAGTGACTTCACTGAGAGCGTGTTGGGCTGGGAGTGTTGGGCTGGGAGTGTTGGATTGGGAGTGTTGGGCTGGGAGTGTTGGACTGGGAGTGTTGGGCTGGGAGTGTTGGGCTGGGAGTGTTGGGCTAGGAGTGTTGGCCCACTCACCCGCATTGGGAAAATATCTCCCATACCGCCATGTTTTTGGGGGGAAGATTCGAAACTGCATCCTCTGGCTCATTCCCCACTGCACCAGGGAGCCAGCGGCTTGAATTTGTAAACTGTACATTTTGTCCATCAATTCGGTGGATTTACAAGGATGTTACCAGGTTTGGAGTATCTGAGCTACAGGGAGAGGCTGAACAGGCTGGGTCTGTTTTCCCTGGAGCGTCGGAGGCTGAGGGGTGACCTTATAGAGGTTTACAAAATTATGAGGGACATAGATAGGATAAATAGACAAAGTCTTTTCCCTGGGGTCAGGGAGTCCAGAACTAGAGGGCATAGGTTTAGGGTGAGAGGGGAAAGATATAAAAGAGACCAAAGGGGGCAACTATTTCACACAGAGGGTGGTACGTATATGGAATGAGCTGCCAGAGGAAGTGGTGGAGGCTGGTACAATTACAACATTTAAAAGGCATCTGGATGTGTATATGCATAGGAAGGGTTTGGAGGGATATGGGCCAGGTGCTGGCAGGTGGGACTAGATTGGGTTGGGATATCGGGTCAGCATGGACCGGTTGGACCGAAGGGTCTGTTTCTGTGCTGTACATCTCTATGTCTCTGGTCTTTTGAAAGCTCTTGTGTCATGGATGTTTCTCTTGCCCATTAACCCTGAAAGTTGTTTGATTCGAAGTTGTTCTGCGAAATTGCATTTATTGATACGTGTTTGAACATTGAGCGTATTTATTTAATCACGATCGTGAATTTGGATTATAAATAAAAACAGAAAATGCCTTAACTACTGGCCCGGGGGAAGCCGAGATCACCAAACATTCGTGGGAAGCATCTGGAACCGACTGGCAAAAAGACAGCTGTGGAGATTGGGAAGGTTAGGAAACTGGGGCAAAAGAAAATAGATGGGATTAAACAGCAGGATGTGACACAAGAGGGATGAGGTTACTGGTAAATGCATCAGCATCGTCTCGAACAGCAGCAGCTGCTGGGACTGTGGTCAGTTTCAAGAATTTGACTTTCTGGGACTAATCGGCATTGTCCAGGGCTCTGGCTCCGTTCCGTCCCGTCAGGAGCACCAAAACAGATCAGGTGTCTACAAATGTAAGCATCCCATGTGTTTAGTCACCACAAGGTAGAGGACACAACACCAGGAAGTCTCCCCATAGAAATAGCTGTCTCATACTTCAGCAGTATTTGGAACCTGTAAAGTGAATAAGCAATTCTGAGTGGTTAGAAGAAGGACATATAAACAACTGACTCATCCAAAACTGGCATAAACACATTTTTAATCGTTAGTTCAAATTTTTAACATTTGTTCAGATGGTGTTAATAAAAAGGTATCAAGGGTTTCCAAGTTCTTCAGTCAGTGATAAAACCTAACAGTAGTGACCCATCCATTCCGCTCTAACCCCTTAATAAATGTGAGTTTAGCTTTAAATTGTTTTGCAATCTTGAACACTCGTGACTATCGTTTTATTTTCAGCATTTTAATTGGTGCACTAAAGTGGAAAATGACTTTTAAAACAAGTTACTAAATCTCATTGTGTGCTGGTCTAATGCTTGGTTCAAGCAATGGGAGGAAATGTTTGTAGATCTGCGGAGCACTGAGGTCTGTGTAAAGTGAGATTTGGCAGGTAACGAGTAGCTGATTGGTGACATTGTGACCAGTTGTGGATGTCAAAGATCATTGGGCTGGCAACAACTATAATTGGCTCCTGGGGAGCTGAGCGGATTTTGAATGCGAACCGTATGTGTAACTCTCCTTTTTTTCTAGAGGTAAAAAGATCTGAAGCAAGCCAGTTTTTCTCCCAACAGTTGCTGCAAACTATAATCTTTAAGCAGTAACTGGGAGACTGTTGCTGATGTGCCATTTCTCTGCGTTTTCTGTAAAGTGAAAGAATGCGGAGGAGGAGATTGAGGAAGTGAGTCCCAAACAGCTACGACAGTCTAGATCAGTGTGGTGCTGGAAAAGCACAGCAGGTCAGGCAGCATCCGAGGAGCAGGAAAATCAACGTTTCAGGAATAGAGGCTTTTGCCTGAAACATCGATTTTCCTGCTCCTCGGATGCTGCCTGACCTGCTGTGCTTTTCCAGAAACACTCTACTCTAGGCTCTGGTTTCCAGCATCTGCAGCCCTTGTTTTTACCTACGGCTCCCATAGGCAGAGCCCAGTCTCTCCATCAAACCGCCGCCGAATTATAGCAACCAATCAGAAAAGGACCTGAGAAAATTCTGATTGCAATCCAAAAAAATGTGTTGCTTAGATAATTGTACACTTAACTGATGGTACCTAGCAAGGAACTATATTGGAATTTGAATCTTATGTTTTTCAGTATGATGGCGGCCATGTACTCTCAAGACAACCAATCATTTTACAAAATGTAGAGAGTGAATATAAGCAAAAGAATCTTCACCTAGAGAGTGGTGAATCAGTTGGAATCAGCTTTTACTTAATCCATATCCTTTGTTGTGGTTTGGTAAGTCTTTTCTTCATTTGTACATTGTCAATGTACAGAGATTTATGTTTTCCTGTAACTTGGTTTAATCCTAGATCTTGTGATCCGACCGCAACACTAAAGCAGTGCAACCAATAGCCTACAACTTATTGGATGGGGTGTTTTCCTATTTGCATTTACACAAAAATATCCCACTCCGTGGGTTAAGCTGCATAGATGAGGGACCATCTCTCATGTTTATGTAAGACGGACACCACTAAACCAGTGTCAGTTGTCCATTCCTAATCGAGGGAAAAGCGATGCTGGAGATCAGAGTTGAAGAGTGTGGTGCTGGAAAAGTCCAGCCAGTCAGGCAGCATCCAAGAAGCAGAAATCCTCATTCTCGATGAAGGGCTTATACTGAAATGTCAATTCTTCTGCTCCTCAGCTGCTGCCCGACCAGCTGTGCTTTTCCAGCACCACATCTTTTGACTTCATGCCTAATTGCCCTGGATCTGCAGTCCCACAGAGACAGAGCACTATTAAAGATATATTTTCCAGATTTTGTCCCAGCAACAGTAAAGGAACACCAAGTCAGGGGCATGCAAGTATGGCATTCTCATTTATCTGCTGCCCTTCTCCTAGCTGGGAGGGATGTTGGGTTTGGATGCTTCCCACACAAGAACTGTTTGCAGCACTGTTGCAGATGGTGTACACAGCAGTTCCTGAGCTTCAGTGGCAGAGAATGAATATTGAAGGTGGTGGTTGTGCTGCCAGTCAAACAGGCTGCTGAAAGAATGGTGTCAAGGTTTGAGAGTTCTGGAGCTACACTCATAGAACATAGAACAGTACAGCACAGAACAGGCCCTTCAGCCCACGATGTTGTGCCGACCACTGGTCCTCATGTATGCACCCTCAAATTTTTGTGACCATATGCATGTCCAGTAGTCTCTTAAATGTCCCCAATTGCTTCCACAACTGCTGCTGGCAACGCATTCCATGCTCTCACAACTCTGTATAAAGAACCCACCTCTGACATACCCTCTATACTCTCCTCCAACCAGCTTAAAACTATGACCCCTCGTGTTAGTCATTTCTGCCCTGGGAAATAGAGTCTGGAGCCAGACTCTATCTATGCCTCTCTGGTATACCTCAGTTAGGTCCCCTCTCCTCCTCCTTTTCTCCAATGAAAAAAGTCCGAGCTCAGTCAACCTCTCTTCATAAGATAAGCTCCCCAGTCCCGGCAGCATCCTGGTAAATCTCCTCTGAACCCTCTTCAAAGCATCCACATCTTTCCTATAATAGGGCGACCAGAGCTGGACGCAGTATTCCAAGTGTGTCTAACCAAAGTTTTATAGAGCTGCAACAAGATCTCACGACTCTTAAACTCAATCCCCCTGTTAATGAAAGTCAAAACACCATATGCTTTCTTAACAACCCTGTCCACCTGGATGGCCATTTTAAGGGATCTATGTACCTGCACACTAAGATCCCTCTGTTCCTCCATACTGCCAAGAATCCTATCCTTAATCCTGTACTCAGCTTTCAAATTCGACCTTCCAAAATGCATCACCTCGCATTTATCCAGATTGAACTCCATCTGCCACCTCTCAGCCCATCTCTACATCCTGTCAATGTCCCGCTGCAACCTACAAAAGCCCTCTATACTGTCAACGACACCTCCAACTCATTCAGGCAAGTGGAGAGCATTCCATCTCTGACTTTGGAGCTCAGTTATTGATGTGGATTAATTGAAAATGGCACAAAAGCAAACACTGAGTTATGTATAACAATCTGCACATGCATACATTTTTAGATACAAAAAGAGGTTACACATTACATTTATCTAAGCTGAATCCAATTTGTCAATTTTGCCAAACAAATCAATATTTATAATAGTGGCAGGCAAACAGTTCTAACTATCAGATCATCCATGACCTTACTGAGTGGTACCATCGGCTCAAGGGGTCAAACAGCCTATTCCAATTTCTAATGTATACGCTTTATTAAAATACTTAAAATCCAACCTGTCTCATCTGAAAATATACTGTGTGACTTTCAATTTCATTAAATACAGAGAATTGTTGAGACTTCAATGCAGAGACATCAGTGGTTACTATCCTTACCTGAAACTAAAAAATGATAGAAATCACATTCACACACATTCCCCTACTTTATTCAGCTCTGTAATAACTTTGATCAGGTAAGTCAGACCCATTACAAATCCATATCAGATGTCATGATCAGCTGAGTATCCAATTACCAGATCACCCAAATAATCTACCAACCAATTAACAAGGAGAGGCAGTACAATCAGTAAAAAGGAGGCAAGTTAAGGTTCATTAGGTTAGACTACTTACAGTGTGGCAAAAGGCCCTTTGGCCCAACAAGTCCACACCAACAATCCAAACAGTAACCCACCCAGACCCATTTCCCTCTGACTAATGCACCTAACACTATGGGCAATTTAACATGGCCAATTCACCTGACCTGCACATTAGATTAGATTACAGTGTGGAAACAGGCCCTTCGGCCCAACAAGTCCACACCGACCCTCCGAAGAGCAACCCACCCAGACCCATTCCCCTACATTTACCCCTTCACCTAACACTACAGGCAATTTAGCATTGCCAATTCACCTAACCAGAGAACACAGGGGGCTAACACCTTCAACATATTGTCTAGCTATCACCATTGTTAACAGCTAACCCAAGAATGCAACTTTAAAAAAAAGATTTTGTGATTTACACATGAAAGAAGTGAAACTATCACTGTATTCTAACAGATGAAAGGCTTAACAGACAATCAATTTTTCAATGTATAATTTCAGTTACATCACACTGCAAATTATTGCTACAAATTCTGTTATGATCGAGCCCTCCACTATCACCTGATGAAGGAGTGTCGCTCTGAAAGCTAGTGTGCTTCCAATTAAACCTGTTGGACGATAACCTGGTGTTGTGTGATTTTTAACGTTAAACAGAAAATGTGTGTCATCCGGATTTGTGGACAGACACCAACAATACCACACCTCAAACTGAATCTTGACGTTATCCAGCTCTTGTTTCTGCATATGGACTGTGCTGTATCTGAGGAGTTACAAGCCTTTCAGCATAAAGAATGCCACAGCTTTCCCATTACAGAATTACATAAATGCTCAAACAGAGATGTTAAATTCACCAGAAAGAAAACAATGCTGTAGGACAGAGTATAGGAAAATGGAATTGCAGAATGGAAAAAAAACTAGTACTGTGACAACTTGAAAAATTTATTTCTAATAAAAAAACTTCTTTTGTTTTTTTTTTACAGTTTGTACATCAGCATTCCACACACATCAGGGATTGAAGTTTGCGACAAGGAGAAAGTCCATGCTCTTGACAATGTTGAGGAATTCTGGTCTTTACAAGCAGAAATCAGTCTCCTATTTGTAATGCTCTAAGCAGCTGTTTACAGAAAGTCTTGACTAAGGTGTATTTAAAGCTGCAGAATACAGGTCCTACAAACTTTATCCCCATACTTTGTGTAGGCCCTTGTTTAATCCTTTTGTGCAAATATCCAAACCCAAATGGTTTTGAAAGAAACAGCAGCATGACTCTTGCCTGAAGAAACTAAAACCTCAAGGGTTGCATTTCCTAGTCGGCATACACCATGACTACAATTACACAGCCTCTTCTCCTTCTGCTCATCTCACACTGCTGCTGCCAAGGGCTTTATGCAACGGGAAGAAAATCCACACTGTTCCCAATAGCCGGCTTTCTAAAGATTTTTGATGTCACTGGAGGTAGCATTCAATGTTAGGCTTTCTCTCACAGCTCTAGATTCAAAGAAGAGGTTGCATATTGCAAATGAAAAAGCAAGTGGATTGAACAGTGCTAAGTAAGACTTCCACTTCAGCTCTGCTCTCCTGGTATTCTGACTGAAATGGTGCTTGGGTTTTTGTGGAAATGAGTAAGTTATGCTGGCAGCCCCTAACCGCATTGGTTAACCTGGGTTTAGAAAGAAACCAGACTGCTGTCTAACAATTTTAATAAATTTCACTATCAGTACGTTTGATACAAAACTCAAAAAAAAGTTAAGAGAAATCTCTCATTATCTGTCAGACTGGGAGACAACACCTGTGTCCTGTGGCAACGCTGGTGCTGATTTATTTAAAAACAAGGTTAAAACAGTGGTGCCAAGTTGCCTTCTAATGGTGATGGAAAGCCATGAGAATTTAAAAACATCCAGTGGAACAGTGCCAGACTGCATTCTGAATCTGATGCCTACCATCAAATGCTTGGCGTTAATTACCAACAGTAAGGCACAGTCTGGCATTCTTGGCAAACTGCATGCTGTCAACTTCCTGTTTCTCTTGAACTGCTGAGTGCAATTTCTTAGAGGGAAGAGCACAACAGGAGTGAAAACTAAACTGAATAAGTAAAAAAGCAAAAGAAGAAAACACAATATTCATTTGCCTATACCACTTGCCCAGTGGTTAAACATTTGAAATTAAGCTCATCATTTAGAATCCAGGCAGCATTAAATCAAACAAAAGATAATCTGCACGTATCCAGTGTGCAAAAACTTAATCGTTTTCAAAGAAGTCCCACTTTAAAAACTTAATAGCAGGATACACGTCAAATCAACAACCTTAAACAGACTAATCCTCAGTCTGCACTCCAGGAGTGACATTCTTTCAAACTATTCCCTACTGGGGAGAGCAGGAAAGAGAAATGCAACTAACAATTGAATTAGGAGATGTCTCCAGCCATCTCTCACAGCCCACATAGTTGGATTCCGGCACTCATGTCATCATTATCAAGTACTTTGAAAACTTTGTCTGTCTGTTTTTTGATTCCAGATTTCTTTTGTTCTGTAAAAAAACAAATTAAATACAACAAATGTCACACATTGGCAAATGGTTCATGTCAACTAGCAGAATGTCTCAAAAATAAAGCGTATAAACAATATTTCAGAAGCCCTCAAGTGCACTCTTCCAGTACTTCTGCAAATCAGCACAGCTCATTGTGTCCTGTTACAGGAAATTTATTTTAAAAGTAGCTCATAGATGGCCCAATGGAGGGAACAAGCAACAGAATATGCATCCATGACTTTGGCTAATGCAGAGCATAATTATGCCCAATTAGATGGCAGTCATATTTGGAGTCAGGAAGTTCCACCAATACCTTTACGAACATAAATGTGTAATAAGTTGACAACAGACCCCTGCTCGGGCTTCAGAATGAGTTCCCTGATTGGACCAGATTAACAGCCCCAATCAGGGATCCCTGGTTGATAGATAAAAACAGGAGTGTTTCCCCCTCCAAATCTATTTTGATTTAGTCCCTGCCCTCCCCTTCACTGTTTTGATCACACAGCATTGCCCTTCGATGTGAAGGGCAGTGCTTGTCACTGGCCACTCGGGTGTTTTCCTATTTTTCTGGTGGTGGAAATTAAATAAAGATTTGTGCACTTTGTGTCTCTCACTGTGTCTCACACCTGCACACACACACTATGGGTGCTGGGGGAAAAATAAGCACTACCGCAGTTAGGCGGTAGTGTGCGGTTATATAAAAAAAAATTAACAGGTCGGTGAAGGGCACTGCTTGTCACTGGCCACTCGGGGGTTTTCCCTATCACTTGGGCTGGATCAGTGTCAGTGTGTGGCTGTACAAGAAGAAGAAGAAGAAAAAGTAGAAGGAAGGAAGGAAGAAAGAAGAAGGAACAAGGAGAGAGCTTGGAGTCCCAGGCCTAGTTTTGAAGCTGCAGCCTGGGCCTTGCCCAGGTCAAGTCAGTGTTGCAGCTGACCTGGGGCCCACACCCACTGCTGGTCTCTGGGACCCTGCCCGGGAAAACAACAAAAAAAAGGAATGTTTCCCCCTCTAAATCTATTCTGATTTAATCCCTGCCCTCCCCTTTACTGTTTGATCACATAGCATTGCCCTTTGATGTGAAGGGCACTGCTTGTCACTGGCCACTCGGGGTGTTTCCTTTCTTCCTGGTAGTGGAAATTTGAATAAAAGATTCGTGCACTGTGTCTCACACCTGCACACAACATGGGTGCTGGAGAAAATATAAGCACTACCGCGGTTAGGCGGTAGTGTGGGGGTTAATATATATTTAAAAAAAGAAAAAGAAGAAAAAAAAGAAAAAAAAAACTGGACTGTCAGGGGTTCTGTTCACTGAGAGCTCGTGGAAAAATAAAACAAGAGTATCCAACATCCTGACACTCCTGAGTGCTGGCTCTGAGGGAGCTGGATCAGTGTGTGCGCAAGGACTCTCCTACTTGAAGGTGTCTGACAGGAAGGGGACTGTCCCTGGACCAGCTGCCCAAAAAAAAAGGAGGAAGGAGGGCAGGTCTGAAGACCTCCTCGTGGGTCTGCTCCTGGGTCTGGCCAAACTGGCCTTAAACAGGTCCAGGCAGCGGGCCGTGGGAGGGCTTTGTTAGGGCCAACTGCCTGCCCCTTTTCTGCCTGCCCAGAAGTGATGTGAAGGGCACTGCTTGTCACTGGCCACTCAGGTATTTCCTTCTTTCCTGGTGGTGGAATATAAATAAATATTTACACACTTGTTGTTTTTCACTGTGTCCGACACCTGCACACACACCACATGGGTTCTGAGGAAAAATAAGCACTGCCGCTGTTAGGCAGTAGTATGGGAGAAAATAGAAACAAAATGGGAAAAAAAGAGAATAGAAATATATAAGAAAAAAGTGAAAAAAAAAAGGAATATTCACGCAGCATTGCTTTCTCTCAAGAAAGGCACTGCTTGTCACTGACCACTCAGGTGTTTTCTTTCTTCCTGGTGGTGGAATATAAATAAAGATTTGTGGACTTGTTCTCCTTCACTGTGTTCTACACGTGCACACACACCACATGGGTGCTGAGGGAAAATAAGCACCACACTGTTAGGTGGTAGTGTGGGGGGAAAAAATTTTAAAAAACAGGAGAGTCACAGGAAAAAGAAGAAAAAAAAGAAAAAACCACAGGTATCAGATATCCTGACTCTGAGGGAACAGGATCAGTGTCAAGGGTGCTCCACATCCAAGTAAAGGGTGACTTCATGTTCAACAGAAACCAGGATACGTGTTCTATTTTGAACTTACTGCTCAGGTCACTGCGGTCCATCAAGATCTGAAGTTCACCGTCACTTATCACTTGATCAGTGGATCCCTTCACCTCTCTGTGGGAACAAGTGACAAATCATGTCAGACAAGTGAGGTTTGTGATGAACTAATAGCCTGCATTTAACCAGTAGTCAAATTAAGCAGGATCAATTCCTTAATTTAAAAATGGAATAACAGACTGGAAATGGTCAGCAGGTCAGGTAACACTTAAGGTCTGTAGCTGCATATCATGAGCAGTTTGGCTGCCTCCAGTTGTTACCAGTCCAGTTATATATGTTCTGCTTTATTTCAGGATTCTGGAAAGGAGACATTATCAATATAACAAGGAGGACAAGTGTGTAATATAAGACGGAAGCCAAATTCAGGATCAACTGTAAACACAGCACACAACTTTGAGACAGAATGGGAACCTAAGCCCCCGAAGTGTTGAGAAATGCCCAAAGGGTTAAACAATCTAATCTACTTTACCTTTCATGATCCCGAGACTTCAGCAACTCCATCAGTTCTGTAGAATCTAGACAGCTCCTGGACTGGTTCAATCCTGACTTGCCCCCTTTGAACTTATCTGAACAAGAATGGAGAAAGACCATTATGAATGAGACAACTGAGTACAAAGTTCTGAGGGTTCTGTGGGTAATACTGCCTTCCCCTACATAACAAGGTGTTGTATGATTTTTAAACTTTGTCCGCCACAATCCAACACTGGCACCTCCAGTTATTCCCCCATAACAACCTTGGTGGGGATCTAGTCTCTTTTGCAAACAGATAGGAAATATCCAATTTCCATTAATTTGCAAATGGAAAATATCATTAAAACTGGTCACAGCTTGGTCAATATAGTAAATGGAAATTGTCACACTGGGTACAGGGTCCCTGGCAATGTGAGGCAGCAGTGCTAACCACTGAGCCACTATGTCGCCCTAGTTCATGCCTTCCCTGCTTTCTGGGGAAGACAGAAAGTGACCTTTAGAGAACAGAATGTGATCTTCCCTAGTCCTAGGCGTCCCCAAAAAGGGGGGAAGCATCCTCATAGCATCCAACCAAACAGGACTCTTTGTTTTGATAATCTCAGTATTCTAAACACCAATGGATATAGGCCCAACCTGTTTAACCTTTTATCACAAGACAATCCGGTCGTCCCAACAAACAACCTTCTCTGAATGGCTTTCGAAGAAATTAATTTTATGTAATATTCAATAATTTGGACATGGAGCAGCCAAAATGGAAAAGGTCAACACCCCAAGAAAGAGCAGGCATTGAACGCTAGATTATTAAGCAAACACTAACTTTTATGTATCACCATCTTCTCGAGTCGCCTTTTTGCTGTGGCTTTCTCCACAATCTTCTCATCGATGGTATTGGCAGTTACCAGGCGATAAACTACAACCGGCTTAGTCTGACCTATCCGATGGCAACGATCCTGGGCCTGAAGATCTGCCTGAGGATTCTGGAAGGACACAAAGTGAGAGACCTCAAGTTTCACTCCAGCATCTCCGTCATCCATCATCTGCCATTCAGGTAACAAATCTGAAGCAGCCACTAGCTTCCCGATATCGCTAACACTCAAAAATGTTAATGATACTTTGGCATCAAATATAATTGCAAATGCAAACATACATTACCCCAAAGTGAGTTGTCTTAAAAAGATTCCAATATACGAGCATCTGATACAAGATCCAGCTAACACAATGACCCTCAAAACTGGCTACTGACACGGTTTCTAAGCATGCCACGAATCCTCAGGGTCTTTAAAAGTGCTCATTCTTCAAGTTAAATCAGTGATTTTACTCAGCTATGAGGTCACCCTTGTAAAATGCGATTTTTAAGACTGCAAAGCCAGTACTAAACTCAAATAAAATGGACAGCTCTAAACTTACTTTAAAATATGGCCGCATCATGACTAGGCTGGAGCTGTTTTCCCTGGAGCGTCAGAGACTGAGGGGTAACCTTACAGAGGTTTATAAGTACATGAGGGGTATGGATAGGACAAACTGACACGGTCATTTCCATGGGGTGGTGAAAGACCAGAACTAAAGTGCATAGAGCATGTGCAGCACAGAAACAGACCCTTTGGTCCAACTTGTCCAAGCCAACCAGTTATCCTAACCTAATCTAGTCCCATTTGCCAGCACTTGGCCTATATCCCTATAAACTGTTCCTATTCATATATCCATCATGTGTGAAATTTCATTGCAGTGTGAGAAGGGAAAGGTATAATAGGGACCTAAGGGGCACCTTTTTCATGCAGAGGGTGGTGTGTGTATGGAACAAGCTGCCAGATAAAGCGGTGGAGGCTGGTACAATTACAGCATTTAAAAGGCATTTGGATGGATATATGAATAGGAAGGGTTTAGAGGGATATGGGCCAGATGCTGACAAATGAGACTAGATTTATTTAGGATATCTGGTCGGCTTGGACCGAAGGGTCTGGTTCCTTGCTGTACATCTCTATGACTTTGTGAAGAGGAGATGATGCCTGGACAGTCAATCAACATTTAAAGTTTTCATTAGGAAGATACTTTCCTGCAAATTTTCATGTTGAAATACATCACTCAGTTCCAAATTTCAAACAGCAGAGTACAGATGAAGTGGGAACCTTACACCCAGACTCAAACCCCACCTACTCCACAGGCAATATAATGTCTGAACAGATTGATGAGAAAATGTAGAGTACAGATGGATTCTATGCAGTGTTACAGATCACCAATAAACTATAGGAAATTCATTCAGCATCTCAAAGCAACAGACTTGTCCACCATTACTTCACTCCTGCACTAAGCAGGTGACATTTACTAAAAACGTCCTGCCACCGAATGCTACACCATTCATTGTGCAGTGTTAAAAATCCTGACTTCAAATGATATTCCAAACTGCAGTTTGTTGATCAGCTACAGTACATTCTACCCAGTGCACAAAGAAGTCATCAGCGTTCACAGGATTAACAGTAAATATCAGTTAGTAAATTTAAAGCACTAAAGTCACAGTCAGTTACCAATACTTACCCAGTCACTGTCGTATATAATGACAGTGTCTGCTGCAGTCAGGTTAATGCCCAAACCCCCAGCTCGAGTGCTCAGTAAAAAGATGAAAACTTCAGGATCACTGTTGAAATTGTTTATCTGGGAAAAAAGAAAAGTGGCACAGAAATAAAATACTTTCTAATGAGAATTACTGCTCTCCAACCACATTGCCCATTCAAAATTCATGCTAGTGAAATGTGCAGACTATTGTATCCAATATCACAACACAAGAGGACTAAGTAAAGAAACTCAGCAAGAGGGGTACAAACACATTTAATAGCCCATTCCAGAGATAAACAGCCAAAATATTGAGAGACAGAGCAACATTTAGCCCAAACAGGACAAACAGTTTAAGTCAGAGTGGAAAAGACAAGTTCAGTATCCAAACTGAACAGGGTCAGCATGCTCAAGAGACTAAAAACAAAGAAGCAAGCTAATTGTTTTCCTGAAGGACAAATGAACCAAATGATTTTTTTCTGCCAATTTTTTTCTGATATCGCCAGTGAATAAATTTTTGCAAATTAATAGGTGGGACTCCTAACCAAGATACCAGCTTCCATAAATTTGCTCCTTTCTCCATCATCTGTTTCCTCGCCCCATCATATCCACTCCAAGAAATAAAACACCAAACAACCATCCAGTTCCGGATTATATATCCCTGACTAATATTTTCCTCTTCAATTACATCTTCAGGAAACCATCAGCTTAGGAAGCTACAAATACCACGTGACAGCTCTGTATTAATCTCTCTTTAACACTGGTGCAATTTAACCACATTTATCCATAAACCTTTGTTCATTCAAGCTTCTTTAATTGGTTTTATTCTCAGTTCCATTTTCAATTCAGCTGTCTATTTTAAAAGATGTTCACGTTGATATAGTGACTTCTTTAAAATAACATCCCTTGTATCTATTTCAGGTCAAGACTTAAAAGGACATAACACCAGTGGTATTCCACAGGGATCTGTTCTGATCTCTACTCTTTGTGATTTATATAAATGACTTGAATGAGAAAGTGGGAAGGGTGGATTAGTAAGTTTGCCAATGACACGAAGGTTGGTGGAGTTGGGGATAGTGTGGAGGGCTGTTGTAGGTTGTAACAACACATTGACTAGATGCAGAGTTGGGCTGAGAAGTGACAGTTAAGAGTTCAACCTGGAAAAGGGTGAAGTGATTCATTTTGGAAGGTCCAATGTGAATGCAGATTACAGGTTAAAGGCAGGATTCTTGGCAGTGTGGAGGAACAGAGGGATCTTGGATCCACGTCCATAGATCCCTCAAAGTTGCCACACAAATTGATAGGGTTGTTAAGAAGGCGTATGGTGTGTTGGCTGTCATTAGCAGGGGTATGGGTTTAAAAGCCAAGTGTTACGCTGCAGCTCTATAAAGCCCTGGTTAGACTACACTTGGAATACAAAACAACCTCGATTATCTGAAAGAGACGGGAACAGAGTATTTTGTTCGGATAACTGATGGATAACGTTTTTACAAGACATTGAAATCTTGTTCAGATAATCCGAAATGTGAATAATTGTCGTTTGACTAACCGAGGTTGTACTGTATTGTGTTTAGTTCTGGTCACCTTATTATGGGAAGGATGTGGAAGCTTTAGAGAGGGTGCAGAGGAGATTTACTAGGATGCTGCATGAACTGGAGAGCATGAAATAAGGTTGAGGCGGCTAGGGCTCTTCTCATTGGAGTGAAGGAGGAAGAGAGGTGACTTGTGGAGGTGTACAAGATGTTGAGTGGCATAGACTTTTTCCCAGGGTGGAAACGACTATCACGAGGGGGCATAATTCTAAGGTGCCAGAAGGTAGGTTTAGGGGAGATGTCAGAGGTAGATTCTTTACTTAAAATGGTGGGTACGTAGAATGCACTGCCAGCAGTGGAAGTAGAGTCAGATACATTAGGGACATTTAAGCGACTCTTGGATAGGCACATGGATGATAGTAAAACGAACGGTACGTGGGTTAGTTTGATCTTAGAGCAGGATAAAAGGGCAGCACAACATCAAGGGCCGAAGGGCCTATACCCCGTGCTGTATTGTTATGTTCTATAACAATCACATTTTCTTTTCTAGTAAGCGGCTGATTGATTTAAGGGTCCTTGCACTATTATATTTTTCCATAATTGCACATGTGCCAGCCACTTATAGACAGCTTGTGTAAAAATCCTCATGGAAACTTTGGGTAGCTGGCTGGCTGCCCGCCCATTTTAAAGGGAATAAAATTTTCATATTCCATACTGCTTAGAAATCCAGGAAGCTAAAAATCAGCAACAACTTTGGAGTGAAGTCTGACCTGTTTTGGTGTGTACACTTCCACTAGTTTTTTTGTTATTCCATTTACAAACAAGAAAGCCAAAACTAAGAAATGGCAAAGATTCAAGCTGCAGCCGAAAGGGAACATACATTTTCCTCACGCATTACATAAGACATGGAACCATCCAGCCGGCTGTATTTATAGTCCCTCAAGTAGCAATAGTCCATTAGGATGTCCAACATGGATGTCATTTGAGAAAATATCAGCACCTGTTAAAAACAAAATCAGAACAGTCCATCAGAATAGAGCAAAGACCAAACTGTAGTAGTGCTTGGGGATGTTAAGTTTTTGAAGAGGGAATGTTGCTGAACAAAGAGACCTTGGAGTGCAGGTTCATAGCTCCTTGAAAGTGGAGTCGCAGGTAGATAGGATAGTGAAGGCGGTGTTTGGTATGCTTTCCTTTATTGGTCGGAGTATCGAGTACAGGAGTTGGGAGGTCATGTTGTGGCTGTACAGGACATTGGTTAGGCCACTGTTGGAATATTGCATGCAATTCTGGTCTCCTTCCTATCGGAAAGATGTTGTGAAACTTGAAAGGATTCACAAAAGATTAGCAAAGATGTTGCTAGGCTTGGAGGATTTGAGCTACAGGGAGAGGCTGAAGAGCTGGGGCTGTTTTCCCTGGACCGTCGGAGGCTGAGGGGTGACCTTACAGAGGTTTACAAAATTATGAGGTGCATGGATAGGATAAATAGACAAAGTCTTTTCCCTGGGGTCAGGGAGTCCAGAACTAAAGGGCATAGGTTTAGGGCGAGAGGGGAAAGATATAAAAGAGACCTCAGAGGCCACATTTTCACACAAAGGGTGGTACGTGTATGGAATGAGCTGCCAGTGGAAGTGATGGAGGCTGGTACAATTGCAACATTTAAGAGGCATTTGGATGGGTATATGAATAGGAAGGGATTGGAAGGATATGGGCCAGATGCAGACTGGTGGGACTAGATTGGGTAGGGATATCTGGTCGGTATGGACGGGTTGGATCAAAGGGTCTGTTTCCATGCTGTACATCTCTATGACTCTAATAAAGTCACCTCTCATTCTTTTAAACTCCAATACGTTTTCTACGACTCAGTCCCCCCCTTATCTGGGATCAACTTTGTGAACCTTCTCTGGACTGCCTCCAATGCCAGTGTACCTCTCATTAGATAAGGGGACGAAAATTGTTCATAGTATTCAAGCCTGATAAAGCTTTATCAAGAAAATTAAAGGCCAATACTCAGCTTACTTTCTCCATTACCTGAGCTTGTATTCTAGCTTAGATTAATGCAGGACACCTCCAACAATCCTCTGAGCTGCAGTTTCCAGCAGTCCTCCTCCATTAAAACATTTTGCTCCTAAACTCTGCCCGTTAAAAATGCATAATCTCATATTTCCCCACATTATAGTCCATCTGCCAGGCTTTTGCCCAGTCATCCATGTCCCTTTGCAGACCGGTCATGGTCTCCACTTGCCTTCTCATCTATTTTTGGGTCATCCATAATCATGGCTCCTCAAATGAAGCCATTATGAGTAGAACTTAAAACCAAAAATGAAGCAGTCACATTGCTGAGAGTGCACTATAGTCCCTCAACAGTCCAATATAAATAGAACAGCAGAAATGTGTTCTATTTCAGAGAAGTGCAAAAATATTAAAGCAGTTACAGTGGGAGATTTCAACTTCCCCAACATTAACTGGGGTAGTCACTGTGAAAGATTTGGAGGGAATGGAGTTGTTAAAATGCATCCAGCAGAGTTTTTCAAGCCAGTAAATAGAAGGCCTTACAAGAAAGAGGGCAGTTTTGGACTTAATTTTAGATCATGAACCTGGGCTAGTGGTTGAAGTATCAGCTGGGGATTATTTTACAGACAGTGACCTTAACCATTAGGTATGGAGTTAAATTAGGTCATTCAGCCCACCAAGTCTGCTCTTCCATTCGATCATAGTGGAATTACTTCTTAACCCCATTTGCTTCCCTTCTCCCTGTAATCTTTGAACTCCTGACTAATTAAGAACCCATTAAATGTCTTAAATATACTCAATAACTTGGCCTACATAGCAATCGGTGGTGATTAGTTCCATGGGTTCACCACCCTCCGAATAAGAAATTCCTCATATCTCTAAAGAGACATCCCATCACTGGGGGACTGTGTCCCCAGACACTCAGTGGAAACATTCTCTCCATTTCCACTCTATCCAGGCTTATGAAAATTCTGTAAATTTCAATGTGATCCCCGTCATCCTTCTAAACTCCAGAGTACAGACCTAAACTCCTGAACAACTTAATATGACAAATCCTTTATTCCCAGGATTATCCATATGAACCTTCTCTGGACCCCTGCAAAGTCAGCACACACTTCCTTTGAAATGGGGCCCAAAATGTTCCAAGTGTGATCTGACCATAGCCTTATACAGCCTCAACAGTACATCCTTGTATTCTCGTCCTCTTGAAATGAAAGCCAATATTGCTTTCTGTCTAAATTTATTTTAACTTCAAGAATGCTGAACGAGGGCTCCTACGTCCCTTCCAGATTTTCACAGCCTTTCCCCATTTAGAAAACAATCTACACCTCTAGTCTTCCTATCAAAGTGCATAACATCACACTTTCCCATACTGTATTCCATTTGGCACCACTTTGCCCACTCTCCAGGTCTGTCCAAGTCTTTCCTGCACCATCTCCACTTCCTCAATACTGTGCATCTCCCTCTCTATCTTTGTGTCATCTGCAAACAGCATAACATGCTCTCTGCTCTTGTCCAAATCATTACTGTGTAAACAGTTGTGGTCCCAACACTGACCCTCGCAGAATTCCACTAATCACTGGCTGCCATGCTGTAAAAGACCCTTCATCTCTGCATTTTGCCAGTCAGCCAATCCTCTATCTGTGCCAGTACCTTGCCCCTAACCGCATAGGTTTTTATTCTATTTAGCAACCTCCTGTGGGGCACCTTGTCAAAGGCCTTTGGGAAATCTAAATCAATCAGTTCTACTGGCTCTCCTTTATCTAAAAATTGCACATTATCTCAAAAGAATCGTAATAGCTTTGTCAGGCACAACCTGCCCTTGACCAAGCCTTGCTGATTCAGCCCTATTTTATCAGACATTTCCAAGTACTCCACAATCAGACTAACCCGACCATAATTTCCTGCTTTCTGCCTTTTTCCTTTCTGAAACTGGGAGATGACTTCAGTCAGTTTCTACTCCTCAGGTACCCTCCCTGATTCCAGTGATTCCTGAAAACTGACCCCACTAAAGCTCCCACAATTTGCTCAGCCATCTCCTTCAGAACTCTGGGATGCAGTCCATCTGATCCTGGCTATTTATCCATTTACAGACTTTTCAGCACCTTCTCCTTAGTAATAGCTATTACTCATCTTTACCCCCTACCTCTCGAAGTTCTGATAAGCTCCCAGTATCTTCTACCATGAAGACTGATGCAAAGTACATATTCAGATCCTCTGTCATTTTCTTGTTTCCCATTACTATTTCTCCAGCCTCATTTTCCAGCAATCTAAAATCCACTCTTGCCTCTTTCATTTTATATATCTAAAACAACACTTGCAATGTTCTTTTATATAACTAGTTAGCTTACCCATATGTTTAATCTTTTCCCCTCTTATTGCTTTTTTAGGTATCCTACGCTACTTTTTAAAGACTTCCCACTAATCTTCACCATACTTTTTCCTGACTTGCCATCTCTTGGCTTGCCTGGTCAGGCACGGTTGCCTCATCCTCCCTTTATTAGGGCTGTTCTTCCTTTGGATGAATTTATGCTGTCTCCTGAATTAACCCCAGAAATTCCTGCCATTGCTGCTCCACTGTCTTCACTGCTAAGCTCCCCTTCCAATAAACTCTGGCCCATTTCTCCCTCATGTCTTTATTCAACTTTACTCAACTGTAATACTGTTACATCAGATTCCAGCTTCTTCCTCTCAAAGTGCATTATGAATTCTACCATCGTGTGGTTCCTTCACCTTAGGCTCCCTAATCAAATTGCCTCATTACACATTACCAAATCCAGAATTGCCTGTTCCTTAGTTGGCTGTCAGACAAACTGCTCCATAAACCATTGTGCAGACATGCCACCAAATCCTTTTCTTGAGATCTGCAACAAATCTGATTTTTCCCAGTCCACTTGCCTACTGAAGTTCCCTCAGGGATTATTGTAATAGTGCCGTTCTTACACGCCTTTTCTATCTCCTGATTTATTTTCTTCCCATATCCTGAATACTGCCAAGGGGCTTGTAGATAACTCCCACCCAGGAGTATCCTTTAATATTTAGTTCCCAGCCTTGATCCCTTTGCAATCACGTCTATGAAACCCGCATCATACCTGCCAATTTCAATACTTTGCTAACAGCTCATTTACCTAGTTTTGTATACTCTGCACATTTAAATACAACATCCTCGGCCCCGCATTGACTGTTTCCCCCCTTCCCAAGGTTATCCCTTATCGGTCTTGCCTGAAGTTAGATTCCTGACTCTTTCCATAATTGGTCCCATTACTTGTTCTGGAAACTAAAACGTCTTGTGGCCACGCTATTTATACTTTCCACTAGAACAGATGTGGTTCAGGTAAAGGCTGTCCTGAAGGTACAGTTCCCTCCTGTCCCAATACTCATGCCAATGCTCCACGAAATGGTATCCTTCTTTCCCACACCATTCCTCTAGCCATGCATTTGTTTCCCTAATCTTATCATCTCTTTGGCAATTTGTATTTGAAGCAGGCAATAATCCAGAGTTTACAACATTTTGAAGCCCTGTTTATTAATTTTGTTCCTAATTCTGGATATTCCCCAAACCAGGGCTCTTCCCCTCCCTCGCCAGTAGCCTTTTAAACTGACTCGAGGTGTCCTTCACTTTGACCCCAGGTGTCACAATCTAACTCCTTCAGATTCAAGATTATTCTGGAAAAAGACATGGATGGGTCTGAAATCAAAGTAGTCAACTGGGGGAAAGGGTAATTTTAATAAGATCAGATGTGATTCGATCAGAGTGGATTGCAAGCAGATACTTTCAGGTAAATCTCTCTCAGAACAGTAGGCTGCATTCAAGAAGGAAGAGAGAGTACTGAGGCAACATATTCCAATAAAGAGAAAAAAAAAAGAGGCCATCAAATCCCATAAACTCTGGAGAGAGGAATATACAGCATTGGATGGAAAGAGAAAAAGGGAGGCTTATGACAGATTCAAGGTCTCAAAGCAGCAGAATCCCCAGAGGGGTTTAGAATCTGCCAGAGGAACCTAAAAGGAAGATGATGAGAGCCTAAAGGGGATACAAAAGATCACTGACATGTAAAATAAAAGGAAATTCCAAGTTGTTTTACAGATACAATAAGGCTACAAATAGGTAAGATTTAGGAAGCGTAGAATGGGGAAGGACTGATTTACATCAAGTTATAGAGTCATGGAGAGATGTACAGTATGGAATAAAATCCTCCCATTCTAACTGGCATCCAAGCCAAACCCACCTGGACCTCAGAATAATGTTCTACCTTCCAAGATTCAGTTTTACTGAACTCTGCATCACTGCTGATTCTAAATAAGTAATTTGACTGCAAGAGTTTTCTACTAGTCTTTGAGCAAATCAGTATTTCAAATAATGAGCATAGTTGAATAGAAAAGCACTACTCTATACACATAAGACAGACACATCACCTTGTGCCCTCTTTTCTGAAGTTCTGGCAGCATTCGGTCCAAAATAAGGAATTTTCCTGAGCTTTTCACCAACTCTTCATCTATCTACAAGGAACAGATTGAAGATGTCAAACAATGCAATGAAGTCATATAATTTTTCACTATTTATCAAGCTTGTGGATAACCCAAGGATCAGTTGAGACAAGCAAATTCCAGGCGGCATGGTGGCATAGTGGTGAGCACTGCTGCCTCACAGCATCGGAGACCCAGGTTCAATTCCTGTCTCAGGCGATTGACTGTGTGGAGTTTGCATGTTCTCCCAGTGTCTGTGTGGGTTTCCTCCGGGTGCTCCGGTTTCCTCCTACAGTCCAAAAATGTGCAGGTTAGGTGACTTGGCCATGCTAAACTGCCCGTAGTGTTAGGTGAGGGGGTAAATGTAGGGGAATGGATCTGGGTGGGTGGTGCTTCGGCAGGTTGGTGTGGACTTGTTGGGCCGAAGGGCCTGTTTCCACACTAAGTAATCTAATCACCTGAAGAATGCATAAGCAAAATTCAACCCTACACAGCAACTTAGGAATTCAAATATACAATCTTTAAAAAAGTGGAAAACACAGTTAGCAAAATTAAGAAAAGTTAATCAATCAGTAGTTTTATAAACAGGTGCATAAAATACAAATGCAGTTGACGATAAACATACAGATTAGTGGATGGTTGGATAGATGAGTAAGAACAGCCTGCCCAGTTTCCAAATCCTTACTTTGGGAGAGATTTGAAAAGGTCCTGGTGAGGGTTGAGCCAGATAACACTCAGAACGCCAGGGAGCATGTGGGGAGTGAATAATGTGTAGAGAGTGAGGGTGTCAAGTGAGGGAGACAAGTGAGGGAGAAGAGAGATAGATATTTGAATAGAATGGAGAAAGTTAAAAGATGATGATTTAACAGATCAGAATGTTTATTTGTTTGTAGTTATTGTTTCATGGGATGTGGGCATTGCTGGCATTTGTTGCCCTTCAAGCAGGCAATTTCAGAGGGCAGTTAAGAGGAATGAAATCTGCTACCTTATTTAGGCAGGTCCACATTATTTGGCGTGGAGTTACAAGTGGACCTGTCCAAGTATTAGATTTCATTCCGGAAACAGGATATTTATGAACCATATAAGCTTTTATGATAATCAATAGCTGTTTCCCAGTTACTGAGGCAAGTTTCAATTCCAGGTGGATTAATTTCAATAAATTTCACCAGCTACAAAAAGGTTAAGGGATTGGAGTTGGGGGTGTGGGGTTTGTTATTGTCGCTACATATGAACCCACATCCCCAGAGCTGGTCCAATGACATCACTGCCTGAATGGTACAGCTAAACATCTCCAATAGCCAGGCATCAATGACTAGATGATTTAAATTTAAAAGTTATTGCAAAAATGGCAATGGGAAAAATAAGAGAACTATGAGAACATGGATTGTCCTACTAGAAATAATCCTTCACGTTTGAAAACACGATGTTTAAAAAATGTATTTAAAGGGCTTGGATAGGGCAGAAGCAGAATTGATGAGAAAACAAAAATAGGTTCACTTTTACAACTGTGTTTTTCCCCATATACAATAATACTCATTACTGGTAAAATTGGTTGTTAATCATTAACATCAGTTCTTAAACAAATTTTCCCCACATATTCAGGTTTGATTGGTGAATCGGAAAAAACACTCCTTTCAAAGTTGACAAGAAAATTCCAACCTTCCAATTTATTCCTAAAATTGGGTTCTGTCATGCAGCAAGTCACAGCCAGAAAGCTTGTTCACACATTCTGAACTTGGATGTGACTTGCACACATCTCTGTAGAAGAACGGATGGATTCAGATTTGTTGCTGCATGGACGATGCTCTTTTATAAAGACACCGATTTTCTTTCTTCTTTTTCCAAGCAAGATATTCTAGCAACGGTTGCAGTATACAAGCAGCTAGCACTGCAACTGACTCCTGAAAGCAGACCTTATCAATAAAAGGGTGGACATCAGGTAGACACGACAGCAAGTTCTGTCAAAAACAAATTGCTGGTGGAACTCATTAGGTCTGGCAACATTTATGGAGAGAAAGCGGAGCTAATGTTGTGAGTAAGGGTCACATCTCAAAAATAGGAGATAGTGAGGACTGCAGATGCAGGCCAATCAGAGCCAAAAAGTATGGTGCTACAAAAGCACAGCAGGTCATGCAGCATCTGAGGAGCAGAAGTCAATCTTTCGGGTGTAAGCCCTTCATCAGGAATGTTCGGCTTATGCCCGAAACGTCAACTTTTGCTCCTCAGATGCTGCCTGACCTGCTGTGCTTTTGTAGCATCACACTTTTTGACTCATCTTGAAACTGTAACTCTAACTGCTTTATCTCCACAGATGCTGCCAAACTATTGAGTTTCTCCAGCAATTTTGTTTAAGATCTTTAGCACCCACACTTCTTTGTTTTATTTAAGTTCACTGCATCTTCAAGACATAATCAAAAATTAATCAATCCATTATTAGTGACCACAGCCACTAAAAATCTGACTTGTTAAAAATTTTTCTTTTTATTTTAAATGAACATTTGCTAAGGATTTAAAAGTCTGACAGAGAGCTCCACAAAAAGCTTGAAATAAACCATCACAATTGTTAAATTAGTCCAATTTTTTTTCTTAAAACAAAATAAAACAAATCTATTTCAGTGATGTTCAAAGTGAAAATCAATTCTTGGGATCATTTACCTGCTGTTAAAGTACACAGATGGAGGAAACTCAACCTTTGTGCCATAATGGTCAAATATTCTAAGTGAAAATAACCCAATGGAGAAGCAGAGGTTGGGGGCTAGGTTTCCAGTGGATTCAAAATACTGAGAGTCAGTTGAGAACATGAAGGAAATCACATATTTTCACCTTAAACTCCTGGGTTTTGGGGTCCAGTGGGTATTCGATTAAGTAAGGATGGTTACAACACTTTCTGAGGAGCATCAGTACATTCTGCAATTTCAGATGAACCTCCTTATCTTGTGGGATATACACATCCAATACAGGCCTGGTGAGAAAACATAAACTGCAAATTATTTTTAGAACATCAGCTTAGAAAACTGTTCACTCTCAGCTCTGGGTCAGTGGTGACAACCAAGTCCAGTCCCAAACCAAAGGCTTCAACTCACAAAAACAGGACTGGCATGACATCACACACTATAAGAATACCACACCTTTCAGGTGCTACGCTAAGTGGAGTGTCAAAGATCACCTGGCACAATTTTCAACAACGGGGGAAGTTTCCCACTGGTCAATATTATATAACCATTGACAACAAATCTGGTCTTTTTTTTCAGTATTACAGCCATGAATACACTCCAGAAGGACATCAGTGGCTAGAAAGCATGGACCTACAAAGGCTAAAGATAGAATGGCTATTTAATGCTCGAGATTCCAATACAGCAATCATTATAATTGGGTCCTGGAAGAGAGATGGTGCACCTCAAAGATCACTGCAGAACAAGGTACCACCAAATGTTTACAGTAAGCAACTCAGGTGGTTGCACACTTTATGCCATATCTTTCATGTAATATGACAATCAGCCAAAGATTCAGACAGTGTATCACAAACCATCAACACTTCAGCTCAATGGCTTTTCTGATGCAAGGTCATTTATGTGCAAAAACACATTCTCTTTGATGATACTGCCATGCCTGCTGAGTATTTTAAGTATTTTCTACGTATTCCAGCATCCACAGAACTTGGTTGCTTGCCACAAGCTATAATTTAGGTATTCAGGTACTGAATACCTAAATTATTTAGTTGTTTCTAGTGAGCAGTTATAACTGGTTACATTGTTGTTGGACAGGAGAGAGTAGAGCCAATGATCTTAGTTCTGGTAACTTTGGTAAGTGGGCTTATTTATAGGCATAGACGATTCCACCTCAACCACCACTTACAAACCAAACTCAAAACAGCTGAAAGACATATCTAGCATTTTGAAACATTGGAAGATTATTAGTCTATTTTTATGTGTTGGTATTTTGACACCAATGTGAAAATGAAAGCTACAAAGGTGAAGACAAGTGACACTTCCTATTTCCTACCATCCAGAAGTGTAGTGTGGGCAGCACGGTGGGCAGCACGGTTCAATTCCCGCCTCAGGCGACTGACTGTGTGGAGTTTGCACGTTCTCCCCGTGTCTGCGTGGGTTTCCTCTGGGTGCTCCGGTTTCCTCCCACAGTCCAAAGATGTGCAGGTCAGGTGAATTGGCCATGCTAAATTGCCCATAGTGTGAGGTAAGGGGTAAATGTAGGGGTATGGGAGGGTTGCGCTTCGGCGGGTCGGTGTGGACTTGTTGGGCCGAAGGGCCTGTTTCCACACTGTAAGTAATCTAATCTAATCTAATGTCTTGACCAGCCACACCTGAACACAGTAAGCCTCACTGTATCATAATTCAATGGGTGCTGGCAGCTCTCCCAAAAGTACCAGGTTGTGCTGCATAGATTGAGCAATCAGTCAGGCTTGGTCCTGCCCTTTTCCAAGATAAATAGATTGGGCACATCAGTCAGGCTTGGTCCTGCCCTTTTCCAAGATAAATACAAGCATCTTCCAGCAGAGGTCACTAGACAGCGAACAAGGAAGATAGTAATTCATAGGCATTTAAATCAATAGGCAGCTGCAAATCCTCAAGGCTTCCCCCCAATCTAATTGATGTTCTTAAATAACAAAACTAAAGAAGATATATTTTTCTCCAGAGCTTTTATCTCTCTGGAGGAAACTTCAAGCCAATCCGCATCCAAAGGTCAAAACGCTAGGGGTCCTGAACGAAAGAAAACATTTGAATCACAGCAACGTGGTTAACCCTTAACTACTCCCCCTCTAGGCAATCAGGGATAGACAATAAGCATTGTCCCAAGTAACACCACACAAATCCCATGAACAATTTAAACAAAGATAAACAACCAGATCCATTTTAGGATCCAAAACATTACTGGTAAAGAACAGGGCTCCATTAAAAGAAGACTAAAATCAGTAGAAACAAAACCAGTGATATGACAGTAAGATATTGGTGAACCACTAAATCAAGGATGCCCAAAGTAGAGGTTGGAAGCTGAGGATGGGGGCCATGAATTCTTGGCTAACTCCCATCCTCTCCACCACCCCCCCCCCCCCCCCCCCCCCTTAGTTATAGATCTCCTCCCATTCCAAACATATAACAAAGAGTCATACTATTTTCAAGCTCAGAAATAAGGTAATAGAAGGAAAAGTTTGGGAGGCGCTGCACTAAAATTATTTTTGAGACATGAAATAATACTTTTAAAATTGAAGCCAAGTAATTCAAATTCAGAGAGGAGCTCACCACCAACACTACAGAATTACACAGAAACTGCTTCTGTTTCCATTTTCTAACCTCACCCCCCACCCCAAATGCCTCCTGAAGAAAGTCTGACAGTAGATCTCATCATCCAGAACTGCCCCTCAACCTCCAATCTTAGGTCCTTCCCACCTGGCTCTCCCAATCACAGTCTGTGATAGACCAGCAAGAGGATGAAAAGAACTTACTACTGGAGGAGGAATAGTGAGAGCAGAAGAAACAGTATCATGAAACTGCTCCAATCAGATTCTTAAATTCTGTCTCTCCCACGCTTTCTCTCACTCTCAAATGAAACATTAGTGCCTGCAATCATTTAACATCACATAGATTATGGATGTTCCATAGCCTAAAGCAATATGTACAAGGGCAAATATGCTGAATTTTAAAGGGCTAAGAGGATAGTTTGTTGTTGCCCCTATAAACTTGGAGTCACATATCTAACAACCTATCCTGAAGATTCTGTTCATATTTGACAGCTGTGACAACATCACAGAAACTGACACATCCACAAATCAATTTACCCTATCGCCCAATGTAAATGAATCCTTTAAATAAAATCCAGGATTTGGATCATTGATTAAAAAAAATTAATCTGTTCTTTCTTGGTCATATTCTGTGGATGAATTTTCTTTAGAATCCAGTGTTCAGAACTTTATGGGATTTCTTTCCTATAATTAAGAGCAAAATATTATCGCTTGCTGTCAGTAGGGTGGTAACTCACTGAAGTCAATGTCTTACTGTATAGACTTGCCACCTCAGTACCACAAGGCAGTGCTTGTAACCACTTCACAGTAGCTGTCACCAGCTACTCTATTATTATTATCTCAAACCCTTTGACAAAAGTCAAACATATTGGACAACTGCACAATAGACTGAGAAATAAAGCATTATTCACACAGTCCTCATCAGATCAAATTGTTGCAAAATACTTTATAACAAAAATGATTTATCATATTGGCTACTGAATTTGCCAATGCATGCAAAAACACGAGCCCACAAAAACCAAAAGGGATAAACAGTTCCTTTTCTGGCAGCATTCATTAAAGACTGAACACTAAGAGACACGGTCTTTCACTTCTTATCAAATTGTGCCAACAAATTCAAACCATGTTGAGTTTCAACATATCATCCAAAGGATGGTTTCCTAGACAATGCAGCATTCCCTGATGACTGTGTCAACCCAGCTCAGGGTTGCTCAAACTGTGGGCAATAACCCCTAGTGAGATCATGGGATAAAGTTTTGGGGATGCAACATTCAAGACATTAATCGTAGCGAAGTTCCTCCACAGGTATCCTCAGAAAGAACCCCAATCAGAGGAACAATTTGGGGGCAGGGCAGGGAATGGGGGCAGGTGTACAATTTGAGAATTGTGACAACAGTATCCCCTGCCTATGTGAAACTTGTCAAACTCAATTGGCATAGTGCATTTCTGATCTGCAGTACAGGCAGTGAGTTGAAAACTATTTGCAAGTCAAACCATGAAAAATGTTTTTAACAAATCTTTTACCCTCAGCAATATAAATGCTTTGCAAACAAAGAACAAGGTAGAAAACATGATCATGAATAGGAGACTAAGTCTCAAGTAGGGTTTCACAAGCTTTTGAGTTAAATCAGAGGAAAGAACAAAATGTCTCATTTGCCTACAGGATTGTCAAATGAAAGCAAGATGACAAAATACAGTAGTGAAGATGGTCTTAATTTATCATTAAAAGTTCCAAAACAATGAATGTTGCTACTGCCTCCCTGCTGCAGAACTGAAAAGTTCCACCCAATACAATAACTACAGAATCACACTTTTGTTTCAGACATTAAAATGGGATCACATCACGAGGAAGAAAAATTGAAATGACTGAAATGAGGTTGTGTGTTGAACTCATGACTTTTGACTCAAAAGAATGTGAGCAACAGAGTCCCTGAGGTTATTGTTAAGTATCAAATTGTGGTAAACCTTTAATGTTGTGATTTTGTCCTTCAGGACAAGCCACACCCCAGTCACCAACCTCTGCTCATGGGCATTCTGCTGCACCACACCAATCATCTTCTCCAAATCATCATCATCATAATCCTCTGTATAATTCACCAGCTTCCTGCTTCGACGTTTCGGTCGACCTGTAGGGGTTAGCTGAGGTTTCTCCTGCTTGGACTGATCAGGGATGGAAGAGATAAATAAACAATTGCAGCAAACTCAAAACCTCAAAAGAGAAAAAAGAACAACTAAATGAAATGACTTTCATATTTTTAATAGTACCTCTTGTCCCAGTAATGTTGAGATGGTTTTATTGACAATGGCTGTATAGAAAGACTCTTGTTTTTTGCTTAGAGGAGCATAAACCACAACCTCCCGTTTTGGAGGAATTTCCAGAGTGACATCAGATTTCAACCTCCTCAGCAGGAACGGAGTCAGGATCTGCAACACCGATAATAACTCATTCAGAATTAGACAAACACCATGGCGCACACAGTCTAGATTTTGACTGACGGTGCCTGTCATTCAGGGTGCAGATGAACCTCCCTGCTCAGAGCTATAGCTAGCTACAAAGTCTCATACTGATGGATCAGTGACTAAAATCTCCAGGTTGGGCACTAACTCATGTCCCATGGATGAAAACGTTTCTCAGGGTACACTGCAAGTCAATCAGGAACATGTACCAAGCAAAACACTTAACTGTAACTTGGTGCTTGCTTATTTAATTCTGGAGGAGTTCAGATCCAGTGCTAGATTCAAAATTACTTTTT
The DNA here is from genome assembly GCF_020745735.1 of Hemiscyllium ocellatum. Lineage (NCBI taxonomy): Eukaryota > Metazoa > Chordata > Chondrichthyes > Orectolobiformes > Hemiscylliidae > Hemiscyllium > Hemiscyllium ocellatum. The sequence goes on along the minus strand of NC_083422.1, from coordinate 3,201,746 downwards.
TGCCGTTCATCTTTTCACAGGGAATTACAAATAATTTAAAAAGTCATTTTTAACATATTGTCAGGTCTAGTTTCCCATTTACACTTCAACAACTGGCCCTGGACTGTGAACAAATTTCATTTACACTGAGCTGCACTGCAATAAACCATTTCAGAGTCCAGAAAGGAATTAAAAAGGCTCAAGCGAGTGATTTAAAGACAAGGAACTTGGAAAGGTTAGTTTTGAGAAAGCAGGCAATGGAATGACGACAGTTCAGAATTAGCATTCTGTAGAACTTGACAAAAGTAGCTGCAAAACATCTATCCAGCAAATGAGAATCACTGGGGGTAGGAGGAAGGGTAGACCTTCAGGGACCAGGTGGAAACCTGAGGTTACAGACAGATGAAGAGAAGCACGAGAGCTTTACAAAGATGTGGCATATGGAATATATCGTATCAAGAGATGGTGAAGACAGTGAGAAGGGAAAAACATCATTTCCACGCTCTCAGTGGCATAGCTCAAGTTAAGAGTTTCTTTAAAAAACAATTCTGCATTTATTCCAAGGCATTCTATATTATCCTACACAACAATGATAACTTTTTGTTAAATTAAACATTTTGCTTTTCCCTTATCAACTCCATTTTTAATACTCATTGGTATAAGCACCATGGTGGGGTGACTTATAAAACTTTGAATAGGATAGAATAGAATGCCTACAGTGTGGAAACAGGCCCTTTGGCCCAACAAGTCCACACCGATCCTCCAAACAAGGAACCCACCCAGACTCATTCCCCTACTGCTCTGCATTTACCCTTGACTAATACACCTAACCTATATACATCCCTGAACACTACAGGCAATTTTGTTTTTAAACATGGCCATTTCACCTAACCTGCACATCTTTGGACTGTGGGAGGAAACCAGAGCACCCAGAGGAAACCCACAGAGACATGGAGAGAATGTGCAAATTCCACAGACAGCCGCCCAAGGCTGGAATTGAACCTGCGTCCCTGGCGCTGAGGCAACAGTGCTAACCACAGAGACAGTCTGCCGCACTTGTATTTTTCATGTAAAAGTAGATGTGACTATAAATTTCTATTCTATTAGCTTTAGTTATTCTAGGTAGTTATACAGAGTAGGTTTTATTTCAAACATTTATCTTTAATTATGACTTGGTGCACTACCTGTGCTATCCCATTTCAGTTAAGTTTGTCTCTTAAAGTCATCGTTAACTCTGGGTTTCATGGCTTAATCTTTAAATGATTGAATTCGTTTTTGCTTAATACTAAACTGATCAGGTTTTAAACATGTTTTAATCCACAATTTCTTCCCATTCTCTTCAGTGGGGTCGCGTGAACCACTGCTTGTATGTACACAAGGCAACAGGTGTGCCAATTTTAGCAAAGACAGTTCTGAAGAAGAGTCACCAGAATCAAAATACTAACTCTGTTTTCTCTTCAAAGATACTTCCAGACCTGCTGAGGTTTGACAGTAATTTCTGCTTTTGTTTCAGATATCCAGCATCTGCAGTCCTTTGTTTTATTAAAACCCATTTGACTTGCTAATGATAATCAATGATTGCAACCAAGGTTAGTTACTTTATGAGAGTTGCTTTCTATTCCAGATCTTTAACTGAATTTAAATTCCATTCAAATACTATGACTAGACTTGCCCATCACAGAATATGAACACTAGTCTCTGGATTACTAATCCAATGAAATTACTGCAACACCATTTCTCACATGTACTAAAACATGGTGCAATTTCACTGCATTTTCCAATGAGCACCTTAACAGCTCACTCCCAATGCAGAGAAACTAAAAGATGGATACGGTTTTGTCAGGAAAAAAATCTGGTTAAGAGCAAGGGTGGAGTTCAGGTGCAAGATATCACAAGGACGACAGGGGAGAGGATGGAGACCCACACTGCCATTTTGAAAGATTCTGGTATAAACAAAATTAATTTCCTCTGGAGACTTCAAGAATCGGGACAGAACCATTCGCCACAGCAGATTCGCCGACGACGATTAGCCACTGCCCTTTGACCACTGAGCATATCTAAACGATATAAAATTGTCGTTATATTAGTTAACGTAGTGTTTGTGTTGTTTCAGTAACAACTTATTTTTGTTACAGAAGAGTTTTTTTTTAAGTTTGTTTTTTTTTCCATTTACCCTCAAGTCTTCAAAATGGAAACAGAAATTATTAGTAAATGTGGAAATAAGAAGTTTTACCACGATGGTTTTATATATGTTTTTGATAAGCTATCCAAGAGTGATTCAAATATTAAGTTTTGGCGATGTGAACAAAGGGGCCGATATAACGGACGGATCCACACCAAGAGTGGCACTGTGTTAAAAACAATAAATGAACACACATTCCCCTTCTGCAGCAAGTGTCCAAGTTGCGAAAATGAGAACAAAGTTTAAAACGTTGTGCAGAAGAATCGCAGGAAGTACTTAGTGTTCTTATTAACAAATGTGTACCTGATGTCCCTCAGTCAGTCCTAGCATCTTTACCGATGACAAGCAGCATGAAGAAAATAATTCGACGAGAAAGGAAGGATATTAGTTTAGCGCCACCAAACCCTACTGATCTTCAGCATTTGGTGATTCTAATTACACACAAAGTATATAAGCTGGATAACAGAGCAGAAGAAATGAACTATTAAAGGAACTAAAAAATTTTATTAATATTAAACAATGTGACTACCATTATATAAGGTTTTTAAAATATATTTCCTTTTTCTGGTTAAAGTTTGCAACTCATTTTTATATATAAACCAATAAAATTATATTTATTTTACCTCTTTTATCAATATGTAGTGGTATAAATAAAGGGGACTGAGAAGTATGAAAGAAACAGGTATGGGAAAAAAAAAATCAGTACATATACATATTTCCAGTGGCAAATAGTCTCCAGAGGTCAAGCGACCCCAGTGTAGAAACGCTGGTGGAGAACTGTCGGTGGCTAATAATCGGCGGCGAATCATCACCAACCCCCTAGAATCTGTTCTGGTTGGGTAATTGTGTTGTATCATTAGAATCAACCAGTTCAGAAGAGGCCATTTGGTTCATCAAGTATGTACTACCAAATATATACTACCAAATCAACATGAGTCCAGTTTTCCAGCAATACGCTCATTGCCTTAAAATGTTAGGACATTTTAAGTGCTCATCCAAATACTCTTTAAAAGGTCTGAGGTTACCCATCACAACTACCCTCCCAGTCTGTGCATTATGACTCTCTGGGTGAAACCTTTTTCCTTAAATCCTCTCTAAGCCTCCTACCTTTTATCTTTACCTCTGTTATTGATATTTCAACTGAGGGGAACAGCTGCTTCCTATTCATTCTGTCCATGCCCCTCAACCTTACACACAGCAAGAGAAAAAGATGGGAACATTTATCACCAAACAATCGCAGATAAGTAGTTTGTCTAATTAATATAATTTTGGAGATGATTCTGGCAAATGTGACAGGAATTAAAGATAATTGAAAGAACAACTCCCCTGTACTGTTCACAGCATGTCAAAAAATTTACATAACAAGAGATGAATTAGACTATGGAATAACAAATCAGGATGTTTAGCGACAGAAGAATGTCAATTCAGCTTGAAATGCACATTTTTTAAAAAACTTGCTTAGAGAATTTGATCCACAAAACCTGTTCAATATTCCATGAAAACAGTAAACAGGCAGCTTTACGTTTAACATGTATCGAACCTTACATTCTTCTAAAAAGCTTGAGGCTCACTGCAAGAGGATTAGTTTTTCATGGCCCACAATGGATGTGGATGGGTGATATTTAGCATTAGTAGCAGGGATTAGAGGTAGTTGAGGAGCCAAGTGCAGTTAGAAGTACTGCATTCTCAATACTTAAGTGCATCAACACTGAGAGGAGAACCTATCTTTGGTAGCATTAATCCAGTCATGGTTCTAAAATTAGCAAAAATGGGAGGTGCTCTGTGGCCTGGAAAACACCTGGGGAAGGGGGATGCTTCCAGGGATTGGTAGTGGTAGGGCAAACTATAATCCCAAATCAATGTAAAAACCTGCAAACACCGCTCGCCTCCAATATTTGTAGGCATTTCAATATAGTCATTGTTTTAACAATGTCCTGAGGGAAGAACATAAAATGCATAAAAATAAGATGAATGAAGCTAGGAGCATTTAATGGCCATTCAGAGCCAGTACAAACTTGAATCCTTGGCTCCCTCAAGGTAAACCTTAGTTAGAATGTTCCTACACAGTTACTGCGTTACAATCCTGGAACGTCCTCTCTATCCTAACCGCAGAAGGAAGGCATACATTGGTGTTCCTTACAGAAGGGTAGAGTTTCAAGATCTCAGATGATACAAAGAACTTCGAAGGATAGTTAACTGAGGAGGATGATTAGTGACGTCAAGGGGATGTAAAACATGTTGGTCGTGCGGACAGTCAAATTTCAGAATCCCTACGGTGCAGACAGAGGTCATGCAGCCGATCAAGTCTGTACCACCCCACCATACCCCTGTTACCCCATATTTAGCCTACCTAGCCTGAACACTACAGGACAATATAGTCTGGCCAATCTACCAAACCTGCACAGCTATGTATTATGGGAGGAAACTGGGGCACGTGGAGAAAACCCAGCGAAGGCAGACTGAGCAAACTCTTTACAGTGACAAGAGACTGGAATCAAATCTGGGTCCCTGCCACTGAGAGGCAGCAGTGCCAACCACTGAGCCACCATGCCACCATCACAGGCAGGATAAAATTTACAAATAGTTCTGACTTTGCCATTCTTTCTGAATAGAAAGAATGCGGAGTCCTCTGATTGTTTGTGTAACTTGATTTGTCTGCACGCTCATCTCTACTGAAAATGAAGAACTCATTAGTTTAAAATCTGAAATATTGTTCTAATTCATGGCTCAAGGTTGCTTTTAGCTGCTTTGAAAAACAGACAATTTAGGCAACTCTATTACTGAGGAATGCATTTTATCATTATCTTTAAAAGCAAAATTTTAAACCCAAGTAGTTAAATAGGTTTGAAGAGAAACAAAAACAGACAAAACCTCTCAAAATTTATCACAACAAGCTAAAGGTGGATCCATGCAATAATTTATTGATAGACTTTGCAGACTGTTTATCAGTATTTAATGTTTACTAGTTTCCAGTTGTTACTTTAATTGTTAAGTCACAAATGTTTGCATTCCTATTTGTTCAATACGAAATTTGAGCAAACTTCAGTTCAAACCATTGGTGGACACCACGTTCCTGGTATATATGAACACTTCTAATACCTTATGGGTTTATCTCATGTTATGCTGCAGTGGCCATACCAAGCCCAGGGTTCAGACAAAGAAATTATAGGATAGAAACACACTCAGCAAAGAATAAACAGAACATAGAACAGTACAACATAGTACAGGCCCTTAAGCCATCGATTTTGTGCCAGCCTTTTATCCTACATACCCTTTTCGTACTACTTTCCAAGTGCCTATCTAGGAGTCGCTAATGTATCTGACACTACTACCACACCTGGCAATGCAACCCACCCCAGGGGAAAAAAACCTCTGCCTATCCATACTATCTATGACTCTCATTATCTTATACACCCCGTTGCCTCTCAACCTTCTTCACTCCAAAGAGAAAAGCATTAGCTCCATCAACCTTTCATAAGACGTGCCCTCCAGTCCAGGCAGCATCCTGGCAAATGATTAGATTAGATTCCCTAAAGTGTGGAAACAGGCCCTTCAGCCCAACAAGTCAACACCAACCCCATGAAGAGTAACCCACCCAGACCCGTTTCCTTCCGACTAATGCACCTAACACTACGGGCAATTTAGCATGGCCAATTCACCCGACCTTGGACAGTCGATCTTTGGACTGTGGGAGGATACCGGAGGAAACCCATGCATTCACTGGGAGGATGGGCAAATTCCACACAGACAGACAGTCGCCCGAGGCTGGAATTGAACCCACTTCCCTGTCGCTGTGAGACAGCAGTGCTAACCACTGAGCCACCGTGCTGCCCCTAAGTCTCCTCTGCATCCTCTCTAAAGCTTCCACAACTTTCCTATAAATTATGCGAAAGAACTGAACACAATATTCCAAGTGTGGTCTAACCAGGGATCTATAGATAAAATTCAATTTAACTCTAACATCACATTTTCAGCTCTTTTGAAAGTATTTTAACTTGATATCTACATGCTTAGAACAAATTTGCAAGAGAGATTAAGCACTTTACATTGTACATACAAACATAGCACTTATAATGCAAAATAAGGTTTTGCAAAAAGGAAGGACGTGTAATTCAAAGATTCTGATAGAGATACAGACAGACCCAAAGATGGTAAAATAAAATACCCAATGGACTCAAATTTTCATACTGGTAGCAAAATATGTCTGATAAAGATACAGACAAAAACTCTTACAGTACATTCAAAGAAATTCAAAAGATCCTGCAAATGAACAGCTTCACAATGGAACAAAACATTAAAGTGCACAAAGAGACACAGACAGGAAAACAACATTGGTGGGGAGTACAGATGTCAAAAGACAAACATCAGAATCACATTTGTAGGGGGTGATGTTCTTGAAAGAACATTTCCATAAAAAGAAACAAAAAAAAGTGTACCTGGTGAAGCATGTGCAGAATATTTTGTTCCTGCTCACTGGCAACTATGTCTTCAACATTTTCAGTGATGCTTGTAATGTCAAACCAAGATTCAAAACTGGGGAGAAACAAAGATTGAGTTTATCACAAAACTTGTTCATAAACATTTATTTTGCTCCTCTCTCAATTTCAGTCCCTCCCATAAATGGGTCTGGGTCCGCTGTAAAATCAGGAGAACACCCTTTAGCTGCCTGATATCTGAATAAACATTAGCAAGACTGAAGAATTGCAATACAGAACTATTACATTAGTTACTATACCAATGTTATCAAGTCACAACTTATTTCTCTCAAGAGGCATGAATATAATTAAGCATGCAGAGAATCAGGCTCTAAAGTCGAACCAACAGTTGGCTATTTTAATGAGAAAAGAACCAGTGAATTGATACATAAAACAACGAAGGACAATTCTCACTTCACTCTCTAGACAGATTTCCAGAGGTTAAACTAACTGAACTGGTTCTGGTGACTGGTACAGAGTTTTAACACCAAGTGGGAAACTAGTTTAAATGCAGACAATTTGATGGGGAAAAACACATTATGATAATATACCGAAGTATGAGATTAACATACCTTCATAACATCAAGGTACAGAAAACCCTTTGACAACAGCAGATACACTCCATCAAACAGCATGGAAACAGATCTTTCGATCCAAATCGTCCATGCCAACCATAATCCCAAATTAAACTAGCCCCACCTACCTGCACCTGGCCCATACCCCTCCAAACCATTTCTTATTCACATACTAACCAAAGTGTTTTTCAAACCATTGTAACCATACCCGCATTCACCACATCACACGCAAATAGAGGAATGATATAATTGTTCATTCATATCTGGCACAAAAATGAAACACGAAAGGTGGTCTGACCATTGATAATGAGGGAATTTAGACTGTATTAGATTCAAAGGACAGCATGGCGGCTCTGTGGTTAGCACTGCTGCCTCACAAGCACCAGGGCCTGGGTTCAATTCCAACCTTGGCTGTATGGAGTTTGCATATTCTCCCTGTGCCTGCATGGGTTTCCTCCGAAGTTCCAGTTTCTTCCAGGTGGTTAAGCCATGAAAATTATAGGAGTAGGGTAGGGAAGAGAGTCTGTATGGGATACTTTTCAGAGACTTGCTGTGGCCTTGTTGGGCCGAATGGCCTTATCCCACGCTGTTGGGATTCTAAAAGGGTGTACAAATTTGCTGACACGAGCAGACAGAACTGAGGATTAGGAGTAGTCTAGCCCTCAGCAAAGGAAAATAAACGGATTAAATGAGGGGACAGGGAAACTATACGAGAACAAACTTTTGGGAAACACAGTTTGAATGCAAAGGAAAAAAAATTACTAAAAACAAAGTAAACTTGGTTAAATCCTGAGAATTTATCAATCTAACTCCCAGAGTACTTAACGGAAGTAGCCCTGGGAAATAGGGAGTGCAATAGACATCATCTTTCAAGAATCTATAGATTTAAGAATGGTCCCTAAATTGAGGTCCAACCTTGAATCCCGATTTCCCCAACACCATTTCCCTTCTAACATTAATTTTCTTCAGTCCTTCCTATCACTAGACCCTGCATTTTTCAACATTTTTGGGATGTTACCACAATATGTATTTAACTGGTTTGCCATCTTTGTTCCCCATTATAAATTCCCTTATGTATGATGGTAAGGCACCTACATTTGTCTTCACTAATATTGCTTTCTTCACGTTCAAGTTGATCATAAAAGTTTCTGTAGATATGTTCCCCCCAAGCTTGTTCTCTTATTTTGATTTTCCCTCTCTATCCTTTTGATCTTCCTTTGCAGAAACCTAACCTGCTCCTAATCTTCAGTTCTGCTCTTACTGGCAAATCTGTACACCCTTTTCTTGACTCTAACACATTACAAATTAATACGGAATGTTAAATCTGTGCCAAAGAATTCAGTTGGTACTAAGAAAATACTTCCTGCGGTTTCTTCACACTTGGCATTTGGCTAAGTGAGCCAAACTAAGAATTCATAACTTTTCCTTCCAAAAACATCCTGTGGAATTCTTGCCAGGCCTAAAGGAAATTATAAACTAACAGAAAGGAAATTGCAATTGGCACATCTTTGAGGTTTTATTTATCCCAGAGGCTTTGTTCTCATGATATGGGATAGACCATTTATGACTGAGAAAATCTTTCTCAATCGTAAAAAGATAGTGAGCCTGAAGAATTCTCCACTGTAGAAAACTATGGCAGCCACGGTACTTAGATTAGATTAGATTAGATTACTTACAGTGTGGAAACAGGCCCTTCGGCCCAACAAGTCCACACCGACCCGCCGAAGCGCAACCCACCCATACCCCTACATTTACCCCTTACCTAACACCGGCAATTTAGCATGGCCAATTCACCTGACCCACACATTTTTGGACTGTGGGAGGAAACCGGAGCATCCGGAGGAAACCCACGCAAACACGGGGAGAACGTGCAAACTCCACACAGTCAGTCGCCTGAGTTGGGAATTGAACCCGGGTCTCAGGCACTGTGAGGCAGCAGTGCTAACCACTGTGCCACCGTGCCGCCCACTGAATATATTTAAGGAAGAAAAGAGTTTTAAGATGTTAAAAGCATCAAGAGGCATGGAGAGGAAACATTGAAGGTGAAGGATCAGTCATTATCATATTGAATGGGGTAGCATGGTGGTTCAGCAGTTAGCACTGCAGCCTCACAGCACCAAGGACTCAGGTTCGATTCCAACTTTGGATGACTGTCTATGTGGAGTTTGCATAGTCTCCCAGCCTCTCCGTGGGTTTCCTCCGGTTTCCTCCCACAATCCAAAGATGGGCAGGTTAGATGAATTGGCCATGCTAAATAACCCATATTGTTCAAGGCTGTGTAGGTTAATGCATTTGGATCTACCTACAGCACAAGGACTGCAGCCTTTTTAATGGCAGCTGGGGACAGGCACTAAATGTTGACCCAGCCAGCAATGCCCATGTCCAATTAGCGATTACAAAAAAATATAAATATAAGAACATCATGTCGAGTAATATGGTAGAGGAATAGGTCAGGGTGGGTTACTCTGAGGTTTGGTGTGGACTTGTAGGGCCAAATGGCCTGTTACCAGACCGCAGGTACTGTATGAATGGTGGAGCAGACTTGAAGGGCTGAGTGGACTATACCTGTTCCTAATTTCAATGTTCATCACCCAAAGCAATGAACATCTCAACTAATCACAGAATCACTGTTGCTAACTTAAAAAAAATCTAATTTAGCATTTCGTTGGATAAAAGTTACATGGTGAGGGTAACACTTAGAACAATGATTGAAAGGGGTGGACCATTTCGGAGAACACAATGCTGAACCCAGCAGTATTCTGGGGAAGACAGATGTGAACCAGAGTACAAACACACACTGGCAACACTCAACCAGTCAGGCAGCATCAATGGAAAGAACAAATAGGTCTACTTTCTGGAAGTGAGCGGCCTCTGTGGAACAGATCATCGTCATTATTCACAAATCAGCTCGCATGACGATTATGGACACCTGAATCAAAGTCAGACAGCATGGAAAGAGATCCTTCAACTCAACTTTTCCCTACCGACCAGATTTCCTCAACTAAACTAGTCAACAAAGACCAACAGAGGGCAACAAATAAAGGAAATAAGGATAGAGAAGATTAAATGAGGGTAAGCTAGCCAGTAATATAAAAGGAAGACTATATTTCTAAAGAAACTGTTACAAAAGAGAGGCAAAATGGACATTAGACCACTGGAAAATGATGCAGGAGAAATAGTAGTAGCTAACAAGGAAATGGCTGAGGAACTGAACGATTACTTTACGTCAGTCTTCACAGTGAAAATCATAAGCAATATCCCAAAATTTCAAAAGAGTGAGGGGGCACAGAGGAGTATGGTGGCCATCACCAAGAAGAGGGTGCTAGAAAAACCGAATGGCCTGAAGGTGGATAAAACACCTGGACCAGATGGATTACACCAGAGTTCTAAGGGAGATAGCTGAAGAGATAGTGGAGGTGTGAGTACTGATCTGTCAGGAATCACTAGAATCAGGAGGAGACTGGAAAATAACTAACATGACAACCCTGTCTAAAAAGTGAGTAAGGCAAAAGAAGGAAAATTATAGGCAGATAACCCAACCTCTGTCGTGGGTCAGATCCTGGAATCCATTGTGATGGCTGAGATTGCTAAATACTTGGTAAAATAGGGCAAAATCAACATGGTTTCATCAAGGGGAGGTCATGCTTGACATATCTTCCAGAATTCTGAGGAAGTAACGAGCAGGTTAGACCAAGGAAAGCCAATGGATGTTAACTATCTGGACTTCAAGAAGGCCTTTGATAAGGTGCCACACAGGAGACTAGAAGAAAGATAAGGGCCCATGGTGTTAGAGACAAGATGCTAGATTGAGTGTAGCTTGGCTGCCTGGCAGAATGCCTGGGGATAAAAGGGCTCTTCTCAGGATGGCAGGTGGTGACAAGTGGTGTTCTGCAGGACTCAGCGTTGAGACCACATCTTTTCACTTTGTACATTAATGATCCAGATGAAGGAACGGAGGGTATTCTGGCTACGTTTGCAGATGATACAAAAAGATAGGTAGAGGGACAAGTAGCATTGAGGCAGTGGGGAGGCTGCAGAAGGAATTGGGACAGGTTAGGAGAGCAGACAAATAAGTGGCAGATAGAGTACAACATGGGACAGTGTGAGGACATGCACTTTGGTAGGAAGAATAGAGCCATGGACTATTTCTAAATGGGGAGAAAATTCAGAAGTCTTAAGTACAAAGAGACTTAGGAGTTCTAGCCCAGGATTCTCTCAAGGTAAACTTGCAGGGTGAGTCAAGTCAGGAAGGCAAATGCAACGATGGCATTTATTTTGAAAGGATTTGTACATAAAAGCAGGGATGTACATCTGAGGCTTTGTTCAGACCAGAGTTTTGGGCCCCATACGTCAGGAAGGATGTAATGGCCCTGCAGTGTGTTCAGAGGAGGTTCGTGAGAATGGTCCCAGGATGAAAAGCTTAACATATGATAAGGACTGTGGGTTTATATTCCACGGAGTTTAGAAGGATTGGGGGAGGTGGGGGGGAATCTAATTGAAACCTAGAATACTGAACAGCTTGGACAGGGTAGATGCTGGGAAGAGGTTTCCACTTGTAAGACAGACTAGGACTTGATGGCATAGCCTTAAAGTAAAGGGAACAACTTTCAGAACAGAGATAAGGAGAACCTCTTTATCCAGAGAGTGATGAATCTATGGAATTCATTGCCACAGGAGACTGTGGAGACCAAGTGATTGAATATATTTAAGACGGAGAAAGGTAGGTTATTGATTATCAAGGGAATCAAGGGTTACGAGGAGAAAGTAGGAGAATGGGGCTGAGAAGCCTATCAGCCTTGACTGAATGGCAGAGCAGACTCAATGAGCTTAATGGCCTAATTTCTGTACCTATGTCATATGTTCTTATTTGGCTCATATCCCTCAAAGCCAACAATTGTGATTGGGGATTCCCTAGTCAGGGGCACAGATGGACATTTCTGTGGCCTACAGGCAGACATCAGCATGGCGTGTTTTCTCCTGATGCCAAGAGGAAAGAAAGTCTCGGAGAGGGTGCAGAATATTGTCAAAAAGGGGAGAGAGTGACTAGCAGGTCACTGTACTCGTTGGTACCAACAACAAAAGGAAGAGAAAGAGAGACAAGGCTCTGCATAGAGAATATCTGAAATTAGGCAGGGGGTTAAAAAGTAGGTCCTTGAGGGTAGTAACATTTGGATTACTCCCAGTGCCATGTACTTGTGAGTAGCAATAGGAGGATAGAGCAGATGAATGCGTGGCTGAGGAACTGGTGCAGGGGGCAGGGATTCACATTTTGGATCATTAAGATCCCTTCCAGGGCAGAAGAGACCTAAGTAAGAAGGATGGGTTGCACTTGAATTGAAAGGGGACCAATATCCTGGCACAGAGATTTGCTACTGCTACTCAGTAAAGAGATTAGTCTGCCACAATAGAGAAGTATAGCAAGTTAAGTAGTCAAGGCAGGCAAAAGCAAGGCAGAGAATGTGGTAAAAAACTGCATTGAAATAAATGCAAGAGACCTGATAGGTAAGACAGATGAACTCAGGGCTGGCTGGGAATAGAGATATCATAGCTACTATAGAAATATGGCCCAGGGAGTGACCAGACTGCCAGCTTCTTTGTTACAGGGTATAGAAAGAAAGAGGGCAAGAGAGGAAGGGAGTGGCATTTTTGATTAAGGGTAACATTACGGCTGCATTTAAGGAGGATATTGCTGGAAGAAGGTCCAGTGGAGTTACATGGGTAGAAATAGGAAAGGGATGATCACATTATTGGGATTGTACTACAGGCCTCACAGTAGTCAGTGGGAAATTGAGAAACAAATATCAGGCGATCTCCGGTATCTGTAAGAATAAAAGGGTTGTAATGGTAAGGGAATTTAACTTTCCAAACATAGACTGGACTGCCATATAGCATTAAGGGCTTGGATAGAGAGGAACTTGTTACGTGTGTACAAGAATTTTTTTTTTAAATTCAGGATGCATCTACTAAGGGAAGGTACAAAACTTGACTTTCGCTTGGGAAATGAGGCAGGGCAAATGACTGGTCACAGTGGGGGAGCATCTTGGGGTCAGCAACCATTATTCTATTAGTTTTAAAACAGCGATGGAAAAACATAGACCTGGTCTAAAATTTAAAGTTTAAATTGGAGTAAAGCCAATTTTGATGGTATTAGGCTAGATCATTCAAATGTTGACCAGGAGAGGCTATTTGCATGTAATGGTACGGGTGGCGAGTGAGAGGCCTTTAAAAATATAATAACAAGAGTTCAGAGACACACAGAGACTACAAGTGATGCCACTTTCAAGGAACCACATACCTGTACAACAACACTACCCAGGATTCTACCATTAACTGTGTAAGTATTGGTCATCTCTTCAAAAATGCTCAATCAAGTTTCGCTCAGACAAAGCCATGCTGACTATCCCCAATCAAAGTTAAAAAGTTTGCAACCTCAGGTTATAGACTAACAGGCTTATTTGGGAAGAACTAGCTTTCAGAGCACTGCTCCATCATCAGATAGCTAGTGGGGCAGGGTCATAAGACACAGAATTTATAGCAAAAGATCAGTGTCATACAATTAAAGCGATATATTGAACAAACCTAGATTGTGTTAAGTCTTTCATCCTTCAGAATGGGTTGCAGGTTTTGATTCAATAATATGTAAACCCTAGAACTTCTTTTAAGTCACATTCCCAAGATAAACTAAAGTTTTATGCAAAAAGGTGACATCTTAGGTCAGACAATGTATTAAAGGTGTGGGGTTAGAGTCTGTCTGTATCCCAATCTCAAGTCAGACTGGTTTTACTGGGTGGCACGGTGGTTAGCACTGCTGCCTCATAGCGCCAGAGACCTGGGTTAAATTCCTGCCTCAGGCTACTGACTATGCAGAGTTTGCACATTCTCCCCGTGCCTGCATGGGTTTCCTCCAGGTGCTCCAACGCAGCCTCCAATGCAGACTTCGTGATAAACAACAATACAGAGTGGCTGAACAGAGGCTGATAGCCAAGTTTGGTACCAACAAGAATGGCTAGGACCTTGGGTTCATCTAACACTACAGGTACACACACATACACACCATCCTCTCACAGGCTTACACTCCGTCACATTCATTCGAACAAGCAGGCACTCTCTCTCCCCCTCACATGCAAACACAAGTCTATTGGGTGAATTTGCATAATAGCATTTGCAGGTACATTCTATTTTTACTCTAAAAGCATACAGTCTGCAGATAGTCAATCCATATAACATGTTATAAATTGCATAATGGAAAGAGAACCAGTCTGACTCAAGATTAGGACACAGATAGACTCTAACCTCCTACCTTTAATGCATTGTCTGAGCTGAAATGTCACCTTTTTAAAAAATAAAACCTGAAGTTACTGAAAATGTGACTTAAAAGACATTCTGGGATTTATATATCAATGAACCGAAACCTGCAATGTTCTGAAAGATGAAAGACTTAACAGCAATCTAGGTTTGTTCAATGTATAGTTTTAATTGCATGACACAGTGATCTTTTGCAATAAATTCTGTGTCTTATGATCGTGCCCCAGGATGAAAGAGCAGCACTCTGAAAAGCTAGTACTTCCAAATAAACCTGTTGGACTATAACCTGGTGTTATATAATTCTTAACTTTGTCCACTCCTGTCCAACACCAGCACTTCCACATTGTCCCTTATCAGTCCTTGCCTTTCCAAATGATCATCTCAAAATCCTCTCCAACAACTTACCTTCCAGAGACATCACGCCCACCAGCCTGTAGTTTCCTGACTTTTCCTTACAGTCTTGCTTAATTAGTCATCCTCCAGTCTTCTGGTACCTCACCCATGAATATCAATGCTACAAGTATGTCTGCTAAGGGCCCGACAACGTCTTCTCTAGCTTCTGAGAGACTTGGAATTTATCTAACTTTGCGTATCCTAAAACCCCCAGCACCTAGTCTTCTGTAATGTGGACTCTTTCAAGATGTCACTATCTATTTATAAAGCTGGTCCTGTCAGCTGAAAGATGTCCATTTACAGAATGCTTTTTATGACCAGATTTTGAAACCTCATTGTAGTCAGAGGATCTGTTTCCATGTTATACAACTCTGACCCTTCGGTCCAACTCATCCATGCCAACCAGATATCCAAAGTTAGTCTAGTTCCAGTTTATAACATTGGGCCCAAATCCCTCTAAACCTGTCCTATTCACAAACCCATCCTGATATTTTTTAACTGTTACTACATCACTCTCCACCACTCCCTCTGGGAGCTCATTCCATACATGCACCACCCTCTGTGAAAAAGTTGCCTCTTTGGGGCTATTTTCCTCCAGGGAAAATAGCCCCAGTCTGTTCAGCGTCGCCCTATATCTCAAACCCTAGCAACATCCCTGTGAATCTTTTCTGAACTTTTTCAAGTTTAACATCTTTCATTAAGCAGGGAGACCAGAACTGAATGCATTATTCCAAACGTTGGTGTAACCATTGTCCTGTACAGTCAATGAAGTTCTTCTGAAGCGGAGTTAGTGTTCCTAGAAAGGTAGGAAATGTGGCAGTACATTTGTGCACACACCAAGCAACCACAAATGTGATAACATTCAAGTATTTTGTTTGTGATATTGATTTAAATGTTGGCTGGAGATAATTCTCCTACCTTTCTTCTAAATAGCACCATTGAACCTTTACAACATTCTGTAAAAGGTAGACCAGAGCTTGTTTAATGTCTCATTCTGACAGTTCAGCTTGCTCTCAGTACTGAACTTAAGTGCCAGTCTTGATTTGTGCTCAACTACTGGAGTGGGACTCCGACAGCCACACCTTATATGGCAATTTCATATACAAATATATTCCAAAAGCTTCACAGAGGCAAACCTGACAAAAGGAACAGCTATTAAAAGAGGCAACAAAAATAAAAAACTGGTCAGAAACAAGAGTTGTAAATGGAGAGGAAGGAGGACAATGCAAGGCAAAGCTTCCACTACTTTCCACAATATCAAGTGCTGCCAAATTCAGGACCACTTGGAGTTTGATTAAGACAATTCAAGTCAACAGGAGACTTCATTCCCCTCAGTACAGCTCAGGAATTACTTTGATCATTAAGTCACAAGTTCATAGTGTACAACACAGAAACGTTGATATCGATCTGTCCAGTTGAGAAGCCTGTTAAAAGGTCCACAAATGCCAACTCCCAGATTAACATATCTTTGAATTCCATTCACCTTTGTGCATTTGTGTAAACTACAATTTGATTACAGAACTACAAGGCCACTGCATCATTCACTTTTCTAATTCACCACAACTCATGGGACTCTTGAATTTGGCCTGGGGAAGTGAAATGCTGTGGAAAATCTGGAATTAAACAGCAAGCCTTTTCCCCACTTTTATGTTTGTTGAAAGCCCTCTGATCATCCCAGCAGCCTAGGTCTTGAAGAACCACTGCACCAACAGGCTTACGTACCTACATGACAAATCACAACTGAAGTTACTGCCCTAAAGCTTAGCAGCAATTTGACAGCATGGTACAAGATTGTCTTTCCCTTCTTAAAATAAAGGAACACATATTCCTATGGCAATCCCAGTATCTTGGGATTTTTACTAACAACTCTGCTACAGTAGGTGATGCCTTTGACAGAAAAGATCAAGTAAATTCAAAACAGTGAAGCACCCAATCCATTCACAGTGGTTACCTTTTCAAGTCATCAAATACATCAGGCAGTAGAAAGTTGAGAAGTGACCAGAGTTCAGCCAGGTTATTCTGGAGGGGAGTTCCAGTCAACAGCAGTTTGTTGTCAGTGTTGAACCTTTTCAACTCCTGACTAAGGCGACAATTTAAGTTCTTGATTCTGTGGCCTTCATCCACGATGAGGTATTTCCAGTGACAATTCTATTTGATGAAAACCAAATGCAATTGTTATAGAGAAGTTTCAACTTGGATCAACACAACGAAAACATAAAATAAAGTCATCCGTCCCATCCTTTTCTGACAGGCATTGAATCCTACTAGAACACAGTTCCATAGGAATCAAGATTTCACACAATGGCCACTCATGACCAACCTCAGACTTCACAGCAGCTTGATTCAGGACATCACAACCCAATGGAATATACAGTTGAGTCATCTGGGCAGCAGTAATACTGGAATATTTCTTCTGCCCAGGATTTGTTCATGAAAAAAGAACTAAGAAGTCTGAATCAATCTGGATTTAAAAGTTAATTCACTTTGAAGGTATTCATTAAAAGTGCCAAAAATAATTTGTCAATGACATTGATTTATTCAGGCATAATAAACAAAACTTACAGCTTGGAAAACCAGCCTATTACTTCTGCTAGAAAAGTGCACACAAATGGATGAACCTGCTGATCTTCACACCAGGTTCAAACAGAGTGGTCACTGAAGCACTATATCAGATAACTACACAGAATCAGATGACAAATTCCAAGTATTGCCAGAAGAAATTAAGATAAAGGCAACAAGGATGACAGAGTGTACAGATGTTGAGTGAGAAGATCAGCCATGATCTAG
This sequence comes from Hemiscyllium ocellatum, assembly GCF_020745735.1. Classification (NCBI taxonomy): domain Eukaryota; kingdom Metazoa; phylum Chordata; class Chondrichthyes; order Orectolobiformes; family Hemiscylliidae; genus Hemiscyllium; species Hemiscyllium ocellatum. The sequence continues at coordinate 3,184,050 of NC_083422.1, read as the reverse complement.
CTGACTTACAGAGCAGACTAAAGGGACCAAATGTGCTCCTCGCCCAAGTGAAAACTTCACAATACTCAGTAACACTAAACAAAAACCAACTAACGATACTGCACATAAACAAAAATTGTATAACTAACCAATTTTAATGAAATGAAACCACAGAGACAAGTGCCCACTCCAACATCAATTCGTGCTCACTAGTTTCAGCAATCAAATCTCAAGTCTATTCCATAGCCGAGATTCCATTTTGCATAATTGCTACTATCTTTGTAACAAATCAATTTATAAAGAGGGGACTTTGACAGAAAGGCCTCATTAATGAAAGGTGTTTTATGCACTTGTCCTGTAAGCCAGAATCCTTGACCTTTTGATACATAACCAGAACATTATCTGATGCAACTAAAGAAACAGCTGCTTACATACCTGAAAGTGCTTCCTGTCCCTCATGGCTATTTCATAAGAAGTGATAACAACTGGTAAAATGTGCAGAGAGCCTTGTTTTTTATGTATTTTACGCAGACTTTGTAAACGATCTTTCTGGTTCCCATGATAAAGCAGCACAGGAATCTGAGATACAGAGGTAAACATTAAAATTCACTCAAAATACACATCAAGACAAGGGGTTATTAGAGATCAGTCAGTCTCACCTCTGGTGTGAACCTCTTAAACTCAGATACCCAATTTGGGAGAGTAGATAGAGGGCCACAGACAAAGAAAGGCCCTGGAACTCCTCTATCCACCATCATGGCTATCATAGCAATGCACTGGACAGTCTTCCCCAGGCCCATCTCATCCGCCAGAATCCCATTAATACCGTTTTCCCAGAGCATCTGAAACAGAAAAATAATTACATTAGGATGCCTCCAAAGTATCAACACAAACTCACCTTAAAATATAACTTCATTATATTTAGTTTTTCTACCACACTGTGCAACAGATGAACAGTAATACAACAAAACCAAAGTGTCAAGCTCACTGGCTGGTCTATCAGGTTAGCCAAATGAGTCATAGTGGGGAAATTCTCCCACCCCTGGAAACTGATCCCAAGATCTTGACAGAAACAAGAGAATAGATCAGGAAAACAGAAAAGATCAGGCAATTTTCCACCTGCGATCTCAATAGTGCTTTCTGAGGAAAATACACACAAGGACAGATCAGCTCAACTTTAACAGCTATTCAGACTACCATTTTCATTTCAGACTGATCACATCTGTACAGTACCAGAGACCTTTCAGCATGCATTGATCATCACCCTGCGGTTGGGGAAGCTGATGAGGGCACAAAACACTCCAAATTCAACATCTGCAAATAGTGTCCTGTTGGGCTCAACATCTCACTTAGGCAAATTCTGTCTCTCTATTCCGAACTTTAATGTCTAACTGAACCTTACAGACCCAAAAGCAATGTCAAAATAATGTAATATTGAATAAAGGGATTGTAATTTTAGACATACTACTACATACATTCTTTCAGAAGATAGTGAAGAACAGTGAGACAGGGATAGTGGATACACAAACAAGTTGCCCTGCTATGTAAAATTTTCAAGGCAAAATGTATTAATTTCTTGCTATTGTACATATTTGAAAAGAAGACAAAATCCCTTTGATAGAGAGAAAGGGAAGAGTTGGCAGGTGGAAAAAGGAAGACAGAGGGACACAACGAGAAAGAAACTAGTGAGCAAGACAGAGACAGAGACAAAGCAACCTACAATCCCTCTCCCTCAACTGTGTCATGGATTCTTCACTGAGCTGCTAAACAAGTTCATCACATTCAAAGAGAAACTCTCAGATCTGTATGGGAACCACAAACTACTAAGACCCTTGCTGGACAGTTAAATGGTTTTTTAAAAAGCACAAATATTTTCAAAGATATCCTGGGCAGCTATCTTCATCTCAAACTGATTTGGAATGCAACAGTACATGAACTCCAATACCAGGTGGCTTGTATTTATCCATTTTGTACCAATCACTATTCCAGACAGGAGTAACTCAAAAAAAAAAGAGACCACCTATAAGCTGGATATCACTTCATACACCCCAATTTAAAATTAAGCCAAAGCCTTCGTAAGTTAAACAAAAAAGGTAGAATGTTAACAGCAACAACAGACAGTTACCACCAAGACAGAATATCCTGTTGCAAATCCATCCCAGTGAATCTGAACAAAGGTCACAGCTGGCCAATGTTTGGTCATTTTATTTTTAAAAAAACTGTTTGGTATGCTTTTGGTTTTTTTTTAAAAAGCACATGGTAACTTTAAAGTCTGCATTTCTACACAGAATGTAACCAGAACAAGGCCTGCCCAATAACATTCAGGCTGCTGTGAGGCCATGCAGAGTTTATCAGAAGCATTGTTGGTGAATGATCAATAGCCCTTTCGTGTCCCCAGTAAGCAACAGGTCAATTGCCAGTTAACACAAAATTAGAAAAACACCAGCAGTCAACTCACCCGAAGCCACTCCATTCCTTCCACCTGGTAGCACCTCATTACTCCTCCTTTGAAGAGTTTGGGCTGTTGATATGGAACTGCTTGACCATTCACTTTCCTTACTGGGTCCAGGAGGTGCTGAGAGTTATGGCGCACAGTCTGGGCTAGTCGGTCTTTGATGGCAAAATTGGAATCTTGACTTTTCTCAATATCTGCAGCTTCAAGCTTTTTGGGAGCTGTTACATCCCCATTCTTTATTGGAAACGTAAAAGAAAATGACAGAAATCAGACTTATATATGGATGTCAGTTTAACATCACATATGTGAAATGGGTATGCAACTAGTGAATATTTACACCATCCCTCAGCTAGTTACAAACTATTTTCACAGAGGGCTACATCTCAGAAGTAAATGAGTTTGGCCCAGAACAGATTCAGCAAGCCACAGAGGTCTCTTAATTTTCTCTATTCTTGATCAGATAAAGCCACACTGTTGGGTCATTGAAAAATATATTTTACTCTACCACACCTAAAAACTCTCAGTAATAATGAGCTAGAAATCTCTTCATTCAGTACCAACACCCCTCACTTGAGCCAGTAACTTACACATCAAGTGTGTAAGACCATGCTAGATAAAAGCAGACATACTTTTATCTAGTTTCTGCTTTGCAGAATTGGAAAGTCAATTCTCTCTACTGCTTTCCCACGTTCTCCTCTTGAAATAAACTGCCATGGACCAAGAATGTTCATTTGGGGGGCACTGGTAGGTCTCCAGTAGCACAGAAAACATTAGCACACCACCCAAACATAATCCATTGTTCCAAAATGTAAATTATGTGCATTCCTAAGAAATCACTAAATATGGGGCAAGGAAAGGGCTTAAGTTGATGTTCAGAATAAAAGGGCTACAAGGCTAGGCTCCAAATTTTGTACGAGCAGTTTATTTCATTTAATTTCTCGGATGGACTGAGAAACCTGTGTTGCAAATATTATGCAAACAAGAGGACATCCCTAGCGGCAATGCACAAAAACAGCTTCTGTCCTGATCATATCAAGATTTACAAGTGTTTCTACTTCTATCTCCATGATTACAACACTACACAGTATTAATTTAGTAACTTACCTCATCTGTTCTAGCCTTTTTGACCCTTGACAAAATGTCCTAGAAAAAGCGAAAGTAAAATCAGCAGGGATTTGTGACAAGTCTTAAATGCTTTTTTGCAACACGATGGCTCAGTGGTTAGCACTGCTGCCTCACTGCTCCGGTGACCTAGGTTCAATTCCACACTTGGGTGACTGCGTGTGCAGTTTGCACATTTTTCCTACGTCTGCGTGTGTTTCTGCCAAGTGCTCCAGTTTTCTCCCACTGTCCAAAGATGTGCAGTTTAGGTGGAATGGCCATGCTACGTTGCCCATAATGTCCCAGGATGCGCAGACTGCATGAATTAGCAACAGAAATTATGGGGACAGGCTAAGGGGCTGGATCTGGGTGGGATGCTCTTTAAATTATTGCTACAAACTCTTTCTGCACTTGTGTTTCTATGATCTTGCTTTTACAGTGTAAAATAATAAAATAAGCAAATATAAGAGACATTTAAGCATACACCTCCCACAAAAGAGTGGAAAGCTTTTAAAATTTCTAATGGGTTAATGCCAATTTAAGCAGCATGGTACTTTTTAAGAGGTCAAAAATACATTAAAGAAAACGACAAAAATGGACAGATCTAATAGTCCCGTAGTTATTAGTAAAATTCTAATAAATTACTGCAGTTGCTGCTATTTACACCAAAGGGATTTTAGTCCACATGGTGAGGACATTGATGATCAAAAGAGAAAGAATGCTCAGTGGAGAAATTAAAATATACATGTGATAAGATGCAAGAATCTTAATGAATCACAATATAAGCAATGCATTTAACATGTAATCAGCAATAATTGATGATATAGGCAAAACGTTACAGCTTCTGCTAAAATCGCAGTTCCCTCGTGATTAACACAGACAGCCTACATGGTGAAGACATCATTAACTTTGTGAGAACTACAAGAAACCAGCACCAAAAAATAAAACCACTTAATGTTAAAAGCCGCCAGTTGACAGACAGGTGTATAGTGAACTGAAAGGAAACAGACAAATGGAGGCATTTGCATTGTTAGATATGGCTAATTCAATTAAGAAATTCATGGGACACAGCAATGGCATTTATTGCCTGTCCCTTGTGCCATGTCCACAGATACACAGTGTAACTTCTTTAAAAAAAAAGAAAATTCAATGTCAATCTCATTGTAAATCCATTTACAATGTGATTGACAATTTCCACCATCCACAAAAACAGTAGGGACAGCCCAGAAAGAAGTGAATTCCAGAGAGTAGACAGAGCATCACAGCTGGAGACCCCATTCAAGTTCACAAAAACTGAGAAAGTTAACAAGATGGCCGGCTAAGAAAATGAAGAAGTGTCAAATAAAAGACCATCCAAGTGCACATTAACGGTTTCTCACTCCAAAGATGCTGATTTACCGGTTCTGAATTTCCTGTCTGTACTTCAGACTTCCTTGTCGCTTTGCGTTTCTACAAGAACAATGGCCTTGTTAAGCTAGCACTGGAACACTGATCTAAATGGTCTAAACGTTTGTTAATATGCTGTATCTCTATGATTCTTTTATATTAAATGCACCCAATGAAGGGTGAAAGCAGTGACAGATATTTAACTCAGCCATCTAAGAGGTCCATATGGTTAAGTCTGAGACAGAATCCTGGAAGGGCTGCAGTGGAAAGAACTAAGACAGACATTATGGCTTCCTTCAATATGGACGACATCAAGACAAGAAACTAAATTACATGAAGTGGAACAGGTACATTACCTCCTTACTGATGTAATCAGACAGATTGTATGTTTCTTCTTCTCTTCCCCTTTTCTTCATTGCTTTTTTAAAAAATAAATCAGAAAGCAACATCCTTAATTAGCTGGTGTTCTGAATGATGTGCATCCTCCACAATGCATGAAAGCAATACAACATTTATTATCTTTGAGGACATCACATGCTCAGCCATATTGTAATGGTGGAAGTGATATATATTCCTAATTACATGAAGGAAAGTTATTTTTATCAATCATACTTATTCCGAAGATGAAAACGTATATTGAACCTTATGTCTGACCAGGCATGAAAGTATTGCATCTAGTTTTGATCAACATATTTTGAGAACAAACCCACAGAAAGTGCAAACAAAATTTACAAGGATGTTACAGAGCTGCAGTTTTATGTGGAAGCTAAGAGTGAACAGGTCGGTTCTCTTCTAAAAGAAAAGGCCGAGGGAAAATCTAAACCTCTTAAATTAAGGAAGACTTGGATATAATAAATTAAGACCACAAGACACAGGAGCAGAAATTAGGCCATTCATCCCAGAGTTTGCTCCACAATTCAAATCATGACTGATAAGTTTCTCAACCCCAATCTGTCCGTAACCTTTGATCCTAAAGAACCTAACTCAAATCTTAAATACACTCAATGATCTGGCCTCCACAGCCTCTTGTGGCAATGAATTCCAAAGATTCACCACCCTCTGGCTGAAGAAGTTTCTCCTTAACTCCATTCTAAGTAGTCTTCACTTTACTTGAAGGCTGTATCCTCGGGTCCTAGTCTCTCCTATCAATGGAAACACCTTCGCAACATCTACTCTGTCCAGGCCTTTCAATATTCTGCAAGATTCGATTAGATAGCCCCTTATCCTACTAAACTCCTTCAAATATAGACCCAGAGTCCTCAAGATGTTCCTCACGCGTTAAGCTTTTCATTCCTGGGAACGTTCTCGTGAACCTCTTCTAACCACGTTTGAGGGCCAGTACATCCTCTGAGATATGGGACACAAAACTGCACACATACTTCAAAATATGCCTACTTCACAAAGTCTTTAGGTGCAAAAGGCCATTTGGTCCATCATACCAGCACCATGTAATAGAAACGGTGCAATCTCCTGTACTCCTTTCCAATCCAATCCAAATAATCAACCAGTCCCTTCTTAAATGCCTCAACTGAAGCCGCTCCACCACATTTGTGGGCAGCAAGGTGGCATAGTGGTTAGCACTGCTGCCCGACACCCGGGTTCAATTCCCGCCTCAGGCGACCGACTGTGTGGAGTTTGCACATTCTCCCCGTGTCTGCATGGGTTTCCTCCGGGTGCTCCGGTTTCCTCCCACAGTCCAAAGATGTGCAGGTTAGGTGAAGTGGCCACACTAAATTGCCCGTAGTGTTAGGTGAGGGGGTATGGGTGGATTGCACTCCGGCGGGTCGGTGTGGACTTGTTGGGCCGAAGGGCCTGTTTCCACACTGTAGGTAATCTAATCTAATTTCCATCCAGTGCATTCCAGATGTTACCTACTAGCAATGTGAAAATGCTTTTTCTCACATCACCCCTACTTCAATTGCACATGACTTTAAATCAATGTAAGCTATTTCTTTAAAAAGATTTGATAACAAGTTTGCCCTCTACCCTGTCTAGCCCACTCATGATTGCGAAAACCTTTACCAAATCTCCTCTCGGCCTACTCATCTCCAGGAGAACAGTCCTAACTTCTTCAATCTATCTTCATAGCTGAAGTTTCTTCTCCATAAAAGCATTTTTGTAGAGTGTTTCTACACTCTGATGCATTCCCATTTTTCCTAAAACAAAGTGATATATACAACTGTACACGATACAGCAGCTGAGCTCCAATGAATATCTTTACAAATTCAACACCACCTTTACAAATTCAGCGCTTGCTCTGTGCCTCTATTAATAAAGTTGAGAACACTGTATGCTTTAACTGCTCTCTTCACTTGTCCCCCCCCCTCAACTTCACACAATCTGTGCACATATACACCCAGGTCCCTCTGTTCCTGCACCCCCTATTTTGTATTCTCTTTCAATGTTCTTCTTACCAAAAGGCAAACCTCCAATCTCTCTTTATTGAACTTCATCTGCCACCTCTCCATCCATTCCACCAACCTGTCAATGCCCTTTTGAACTCCAATTGACATCCTTACACTGTACAACACAAGAGGAGAAAGAAGAAATGCCCATCAGCCATGATTAAATAGCAGAGTGGACCCAATGGGCTGAATGGCCTTACTTCCACTCCTATTTCTTATAGTCTTAAGAATTTTGTTTACGCAGAAAGCAGTGAGAATGCAGAATTCACTTTTACTCATGGTTGACATGAATAATTTAGATGTATTTAAGGATAAGTTAAATAAACAAAGGAAAATAAATTGAGGGTCATGCTGGCAGTAAGATGAAGGAATCAGATGGAGGGGAGTATTTGAACCAAATAGTTTATTTTTATGCTTAAAGTTTATTTTTATGCTTATGTTCATTATAATTCAAAAGGAGATAGTGAATAAAAATAAGTCAGACACAGCTTTACCTTCAAATAGAAATACAAGTTTTGGTATTGGTGCTGATATTCTCTTGGTACCCAGTGAGGTATTACCACCAACATACACCAAGTACTCTGCAGGAGATTAGATCTTCAGTGACACTGCATCAATTTATGCTAATAAGTTACGAGTCTGCACACGGTTAATGTGCCTTTACCAGATTAGCAATTTCACACATTCTTGGATTAATACAATTTCTATTATTCCAAATACAATTTGGAACACCCATTACCTGCAAGCTCCCCTCCAAGCCACTCACCATCCTGAATTGGGGGAAAAAAAAAATCACCATTCTTTCACTGTCACCGGGTCAAAACCTTTGTATGCCCTTCCCTAATGGCATTGTGAGTCAACCCATAGCAGGTGGAATGCAGCGGTTCAAGAATGCAGGGCAAAAGTGAGGACTGCAAATGCTGGAAACCACCCCCTCCCCAACTCATCTCTCCACCCTGGAAGCTCCCTGCCTCCATTCCTGAAGGGCTTTTGCCCAAAACATCGACTTTCCTGCTCCTCTGATACTGCCTGACCTACTGAGCTTTTCCAGGGCCACTCTAATCTAGGTCCAAGAATGCAGCTCACCAACACTTCCTCAAAGGCAATTAGAAACAGCCAATAAAATGCCAGCCAGCAGACACCCATATCCCACAAATGACTTTTTAATTGATTGTCAAATATTCAAAGTTATTTCACAAGACAGTTTAAAACAAATGTATACCTGTTTCAGTTTCTTGTACTGACTGGTTGTCCCCTTTCACCTGAGCATGAACATAGTGGTGTTAAATTCATGATCTTATTAGAAATCTCACTTTGGAAATTTAATTAATACGTCACAATTTTTTAAAAGCCTTACAAATTCAACACCAGCATTAAATTTCACCCAGTAGTTTAAAAAAAATGGAAATCCCCCAAACCTTGCAACAACTGAACAAATTCCCTTTGCATCATGCAAACTTCAGCCATACTCTGTCCTTGTGATAAAGGCTTCAAAATATCAAAAGAAGCAAATTAACAATTAGGAAATGAAGCAGAATAAAGTATTTTAGGGAGGAACAAATTACTGCACATGCTGGAGATCACAGCGGGTCAGACAGCATCCATGGAGAGTCAGCAAGATAACGCTGAATCTGGATGACTCTTCAGAGCTGAAGCAGTGTGGGCAGAACAGCATTGCATCTATAGTTGTGATGTGAGAAGTGGGGAAGTGAGTGCGTAGAGCTGGTAAAGATGTTGATAGTTCAGATTAAATGATCGTAATGTAAGAATGGCAGAACAATGGTATGTGTCTCCCGCTAGACGTGACAGTCAGTGGGATGGGGTAGGGGAGGACAACACATGATAAACAATTTAAGAAGTCTTCCACTCAATATTATGTCCACAAGGTTGTAAAGTGCCTAGTCTGAAGATGAGATGCTGCACTGAAAACAACAAAACTACACATACTGGGAGACCGTTTGTGGAACATTTCTGCTTTGTGCACAAGCAGGACCCCAACTTTCCTATACCGGGTCATTTTAACACAAAGTCCTGCTCACATGTCTGTCCTCAGTATGTTGCAGTATACCAGTGAGTCTCAGCATAAGCTCAGACTTTACAGCCTTATGGACTTAATTTGGAGTTCTTCTCTTTCTTTTAGCTTGTTAGCATGTTCCCCCACCCCCCCAAAAAAATCCCATTCAATATGCTTTCAACTCTGGGAGACACACCATTGTTAGGTCATTCTAACCTAATCTGAACTATCAACATCTTTTCTTCACCACCATGTTACACCAGTGGTTAGCACTGCTGCCTCATACCACCAGGGACCCAGGTTCGATTCCACCCTCGGGCAACTGTCTATGTGGAGTTTGCACATTCTCCCCCTGTCTGCATGGGTTTCCTCCAGGTGCTCTGGTTCCTTTCCATAGTCCAAAGATGTGCAGACCAGGTGAATTGGCCATGCTAAATTGCCCATTAGTCAGAGGGAATTGGATATGGGTGGGTTACTCTTCGGAGGGTCGGTGTGGATGTTTTGGGCCAAAGGGCTTGTTTCCACACTGTAGAGAATCTAATCTAATCACTACCTCCAGATCACTTAATCTGAACTATTCTACCCCCACCTTCCAAAAGCTAGAGCATAAATCCTAGGAGAAAGTGAGGACTGCTGATGCTGGAGATCATTCCTGATTAAGAGCTTATGTTCAAAACATCGATTCTCCTGCTCCTCAGATGCTGGCTCGCCGACTGTGCTTTTCCAGCAACACAGTCTTCGACTCTTTAGCATAAATCCTACCCCTCTTACGCTTCACTTCAACTCCGAAGAAGACTAATCTAGACTGAAAATTGCTTTCTCTCCACAAATGCTGTCTGACTTGCTGTAATCTCCAGCATTTGATATTGTCAAAGAAATTAGGAAATTGCCAGGGAGGTCACTTAACAAATAAAAGGAGTCCAATTAAGTAATTAAGGTTGAGTGCAAGAGGGAAATTGAATTGAAAAATAGAGGACAAGTGGAATTGATCGATTAAAAAATGCATTAGATCTGACAACCGTTTCTTAAACATTTATCTGTGACAGTATATATTACAAGAACCTTCCCATAACACTCAACTACAATAATTCCCAAGTAAAGCTTTCAATCTATTACCACTTGAGTTGAAGCCAGCAATTTTCTCTTTTTTTCAAGTTTTGCTTTTCTTTGCTGCTCCTGTTAAAAACAAAGACATCAACTACTTGGTAATCCAGTGCATCAAAGAAGGTATTTTATCTTGAGTATTCAACCACAATTTAAAAATACTAACATCAGAGACAAATCCACTCTATCATCCTGGGTAAGATTTCAGCAATTGGCCCCTGAAAAGAAAAAACATCCTATCTTTTTGTCATCCTGTCCTGAAGCCAGTCTCCTGCTTACAAACAGTTAGCAACAAAGTGACCAGGAGTGCAATCCTGAAGTCTGATAGTCCTGGACTGAATTTAGTTCTGTCAGATCATATCTCTTTGCCAAACCTTACACTTTTAAACAATTATCACTGAATAAGGAGTAGGTAAAAGGAGTGCCAGCTGATTACTACCCTGCATATACAAAGGGGTATAAAACCAACTGTCTCACCTCATACTATCTAACTCAGAGAACTGGTTTGAATGGCTCCAAGTCATTGCAGGCAATGTCTTTATTCCCCAAAGATTAAAAGGCAACAAAATCATTACTATGTCATCATTCAGACTGATTCGACAAACCACCAAAAAGAATTGTAGCCCTAAACTTTCAACCTGATGTAGCAAAATCTTTCAAGTTTAAAGTTTCAAACTGAAATAGTTATGAGGCAGGTAACATGACTTCAGTAAGGTGTTCGACAAGATTCCTCACGGTAGACTAGCAAGGTTAGATCTCATGGACTACAAGGAGAACTAGCCATTTAGACACAGAACTGGCTCAAAGATAGAAGACAGAGGGTGGTGGTGGAGGATTGTTTTTCATACTGGAGGCCTGTGACCAATGGAATGCCACAGGAATTGGTGCTGAGTCTACTACTTTGTCATTTATGGAAATGATGTGGATATGAACATAGGAGGTATAGTTAGTAAGTTTGCAGATGACATCAAAACTGGAGGTGTAGTGGGCAGCAAAGAAGGCTATCTCAGAGTACAAAAGGATCTTGATCAGATGGGCCAATGGGCTGAGGAGTGGCAGATGGAGTTTTAATTTAGATGAATGAGATATCCTGCATCTTGGAAAAGCAAATCAGAGCTGGATTCATACACTTACTGTAAAGGTCCTGGGGCAGTGTTGCTGAACAAAGTGACCTTGGAACGCAGTTTCAAAGTTCCTTGAAAATAGAGTCGCAGGTAGATAGGATGGTGAAGATGGTGTTTGGTATGCTTTCCTTTATTGGTCAAAGCATTAAGTACAGGAGTTGGGAGGTCATGTTGCAGCTGTACAGGACATTGGTTAGGCCACTTTTGAAATATTGCATGCAATTCTGGTCTCTTTCCTATCAGAAAGATGTTGTGAAACTTGAAAGGGCTCAGAAAAGACTTAAGGATGTTGCCAAGGTTGGAAGATTTGAGCTATAGGGAGAGATTGGGGCTGTTTTCCTTGGAGCATCAGAGGCTGAGGGGTGACCTTACAGAGGTTTATAAAATCATGAGGGGCATGGATAGGATAAAGAGATAGATAAGGTCTTTTCAATGGAGTGGGGTGTCCAGAACTAGAGGGCATAGGTTTAGGGTAAGAGAGGAAAGATATAAAAGGGACCTAAGGGGCAACTTTTTCACACAGAGGGTAATGCGTGGATAGAATCAGCTGCCACAGGAAGTGGTGGAGGCTGGTACAATTACAGTATTTAAAAGGCATCAGGATGGGTATATGATTAGGAAGGGTTTAGAGGGATATGGACCAAATGCTGGCAAATGGGACTAGATTAAGATAGGTTATCTGATTGGCATGGACGAGTTAGACTGAAGGGTCTACTTGCGTGCTGTATATCTCTATGACTCTAAAATGGAATGAACACATAATTCTGTTTAGGACAGCACAGAACAAAAGTAGTTTAGGTGGCAGATTAAATCAAGTGAGACCCTTAATCTATACAGCCCCTACCAGATTGGGAACCTTAAGCAACCCATTTCATCACCTTCCGCTGACATAATCTCCACCAAGCATTTAATCTCTGGCAAGGTGGAAGAGGGTAGTGCCTTCGAAGGTTATTCGAAGACATACCAGGCTATGACATGAAAATAAAACACATTGCAATCAATAATTCAATTTGCACTATTCATCCTTGGCTGACCAGCTCTAGGAAAAAGTGAGAACTGCAGATGCTGGAAAGTCAGAGTTGCCATCCACCTACCATCACCCCACCCTCCTATTTACTTCTCAGCCCCCTTCCCCCTCACATTCCTGATGAGCAGCTTTTGCCCGAAACATTGACACTCCTGCGCGAGTTTTGACTGGCTCTAGACAACTGCCCACCATACCCTTGCCTCCAAAAGGAACCAAATATAGAGAGAGAAGCTACCTCCAGCTGCTGTTGTTCCATCTTGGTCAACAAGAACTTGGAATAGATGTTACTCTTCTCTAGTAAGTGCTGTAATCGCTTATAACGCATTTCACGCGAGTCCTTTTCCCAAAACATTTTGGCCTGGAAAATAAAATTGTGTCACTTAAGATATTTGAAATACTAATCTATACTGCAATTTATTTCTTATTTCTATTAGCTACTAATATTTTTTACGAATAGTAACCCTTTGGGTACAAATGAGTAATTTCATTTTCACATCCATTCAACCAAAAATATATACATATCACACTAAAAATCAAAGACATGGTCAGGTCCCATATGCTTTGCAGTCTTCATCATTTCATAATATCATAGGAAACAAAATGAATTGTCTAAATACTGGCATCTAAGAATGTGGGAACTTAGAAGGATTGACACTTCTGGCTGATGATCATAAGACAAACCTTTGCACTGCCATCTCATTACCACTATTATTTGGAGATGGGGTTTCCATCGAGGAGGCTGTTTAATTATCACTACTCAGAACTATTGCTAGGACAAAGCACTTCGATCTGATCTCCTGGCTGTGAAGTCACATGGTCTTCTATAGCTGAGTCCTCAAGAAGGATTACACCCAAAACGTTGACTTCTCCACCTCCAATGGGATTGAGGTGCATAAGGTGTTAGCAATTTTGGAAAATGTAAAAATAGATAAGTCCCCTGGGTTGGATGGGATTTATCCTAGGATTCTCTCGGAAGCCAGGAAAGAGATTGCTTTGACCTTTATGTCATCACTGTCTACAGGAATAGTGCCAGAAGACTGGAGGATAGCAAATGTTGCTCCCTTGTTCAAGAAAGGGAGTAGAGAGAACCCTGGAAATTACAGACCAGTGAACTTTATTTCGGTTGTGGGTAAAGTGTTGGAAAGGGTTATAAGAGATAGGATTTATAATCATCTAGGAAAGAATAAATTGATTAGGAATAGTCAACACCGTTTTGTGAAGAGTAGGTTGTGCATCACAAACCATACTGAGTTCTCTGAGAAGGTGACTAAACAGGTGAATGAGGGTAAAACAGTTGATGCGGTATATATGGATTTCAGTAAGGTGTTTGATAAGGTTCCCCACACTAGGCTATTGCATACAATACAAAGGCCTGGGATTGGAGGTGATTTAGCGGATTGGATCAGAAATTGGCTAGCTGAAAGACAGAGTGGTGGTTGATGGGAAATATTCATCCTAAAGTTCAGTTACTAGTGGTGTACAGCAAGGATCTACTTTGGGACCCCTGCTGTTTGTCAATTTTATAAGTGACCTGGATGAGGGCATAGAAGGATGGGTTAGTAAATTTGCGGATGACACTAAGGTCAGTAGAGTTGTGGATAGAGACAAAGGATGTTGTAGGTTACAGAGGGACATAGATAAGCTACAGAGATGGGCTGAGAGGTGGCAAATGGAGCTTAATGTGAAAAAGTGTGAGGTGATTCACTTTGGAAAGAGTAACAGGAATGCACAGTACTGGGTTAATGGCAAGATTCTTTGTAGTGTAGCTGAACAGAGAGATCCTTGAAAGTTGCTACCCAGGTTGATAGGGTTGTTAAGAAGGCACATGGTGTGTTAGCTTTTATTGGTAGAGGAATTGAGTTTCAAGACCATAAGATCATGTTGCAGTTGTACAAAACTCTGGTGTGGCTACGGAGCATTGTGTACACTTCTGGAAGGATGTGGAAGCTTTGGAAAGGGTGCAGAGGAGATTTACTCGGTTGCTGCCTGGTATGGAGGGAAGGTCTTATGATGAAAGACTGAGGGACGTCAGGCAGTTTTTGTTGCAGAGAACGTTGAGAGGTGACTTAATTGACATGTAAGATAATCTGAGGGTTAGATAGGGTGGGCAGTGAGAGCCTTTTTTCCTTGGATGGTGATGGCTATCACGAGGGGACGTGGATTTAAATTGAGAGGTGATAGATATAAGACAGATATCAGAGGTGGTTTCTTTACTCAGAGAGTAGTAGGGGCACGGAACACACTGCCTGTAACAATAGTAGACTCACTAACTTTAAGGGCATTTAAATGGTCATCGGATAGGCATATGGATGAGAATAGAATAGTGTAGGTTACATGGGCTTCAGATTGGTTTCACAGGTTGGCGCAATATCAAGGGCTGGAGGGCCTGTCCTACACTGTATTGTTTTATGTTCCTGATACTACCTAGCTCGCTGCGTGCTTCCAGCCTCTTTTTTTTTACTCCACACTTATCCAGCTCCCTCAGAGGCAGCTCTCAGTTTGAACAGAACCCCTGACACTCCTGTTTATTTTTTTCCTTTTTTCTTTATATTTTCCCCAGCACCCATGTTGTGTGTGTGCAAATGTGAGACACTGTGAAAGACACAAGGTGTACAAATCCTTCCAGCCTCTTGCCTGTTTACTTCTATAGTATGGCATGCATTAGCCCTGTGTCATATCTTAACTGGCACCTTTTTAGATATGCCTGATGACAACACGCCTTCCTGCACTTTCAATGAAACCAGGGTTATTTCCGTGGCTTGACAATAAAGGTATAGTGAGAGATATGAATGATTACAAAAGGATAGACTGCAGTCAAATATAATTCATCTGCTGGACTACATGGTGTTGTGGATTCCCAGATCTGTGTTGAACTTGTCCCAGTTAGCACGGTGGTAGTGCCACAGCAAAGTGATAACCTGAGGGCACAATCTTTCAACTTCACCAGGACTGTGCTATGATTACTCCCACCAATATGGTTAAGGACGAATGCACTGTTGGGCAGATTGGTGACATGAGGACATGGTTAATAGGTCTACTTGATTGTCTCAGTCAGTCGTATAGAACTCAGCCACCTTCATCAGTTGTGATACTCGTGGTAATAAGCAAGTTCTTAGAGTACGTTTTGTGTTTGTTATCATGTTTCTTTCAGAGTACTGACTCACCAGTTGAAGGAAAGTAGATGCTAGCATCTCACTTCATTGATTATTGCGTAAATTTTCTTTCCAGACATTATCTCAATTGCCCTTCTTATTAATATCATGGTTTTGCTGTTATATTTGTGAACATTTAACTTTACAGTCTACTTCAGAGGAAAGAAATCCAACTTAGTTTGTATTTCTGAACTTAAACTTCCAATATCATAAATACCATTTGATTTCAATCTTCACTCCCCAAACACAGCAGTTACATTATGGGATGGAATGAGTTTAAAGGGAGCAGTCCTGTGTGCAGCACAAGCAGCAGTACAGACCTGCTGGGTTAAAAAGGCCTGTGCTGCAAGATTATGAATTCTACGCAGCTTTGCTGCAGCAACCACAGCCACAGACTACTGTAACGTAAACAAACCTGTTGCATCAGCTTTCTCTCCTCCTCCTGTCCTTCCTTCTCCAGTTGCCTTTCCTCTTCCAACATACTGGCTGTTATGATCTCATTTACTTCAGGCTCAGCCATCTCACTAGAGTCTGAAAGGAAACAAAGGCCAGAGCACTGATTCAATTGAATACAAATAGCCTACTTGTTGCTCAATAAAGTCACTGACCAATGAGCTCCCAAGCCATGCATAACAAAGAATTCCCAGTTTGATATGTTAGAGCCCAGGTGTCCTTGGAGAAGGAGCACGCGGTCTCCACCAACACCCTGGAGTTGTTCAGGGAGAGGGGCGCCGCAGGGAGTGGAGTGCATTATTTCCCCCTCCAACTCTATTTTGAATTGGTCCCTTCCCTCCCCTTCACTGTTTGAATACACAGCATTGCCCTTTGATGTGAAGGGCACTGCTCGTCACTGGCCACCCGGGTATTTTCCCATCTTCGTGGTGGTGGAAATTGAATAAAGATTTGTGCACCTTGTGTCTCTCACTGTGTCTCACACCTGCACACACACACCATGGGTGCTGGGGAAACATAAGCACCACCGCAGTTAGGCGGTAGTGTGGGGGGAAAAAAAATAAATAGGAGATTCACACAGCATTGCCCTTTGGAAGGCACTGCTTGTCATTGGCCACTCAGGTGTTTCCTTTCTTCCTGGTGGTGGAAATTGAATAAAGATTCATAAACGTTGTGTCTAAAAAAAAATAAAAAAAACAGGAGTGTCAGGGGTTCTGTTCACTCTGAGAGCTGGCTCTGAGGAAGCTGGATCAGTCTCAAGGACTCTCCACGTGTAAATGAAGGGTGACTTGGTGACAGGATACCCCCGGACTCTGCAGAGTTATTTCATCTTAAAAAAGAAGAAAAAAAACAAAGAATTCCCAGTTTGATACGTTAGAGCCTGGGTGTCCTTGGAGAAGGAGCACGCGGTCTCCACCAACACCCTGAAGGTGCTCAGGGAGAGGTGGGCGCCGCAGGGAGTGGAGTGCATTATTTCCCCCTCCAACTCTATTTTGATTTAATCCCTGCCCTCCCCTTCACTGTTTGATCACACAGCATTGCCTTTTGTGAAGGGCACTGCTTGTCACTGGCCACTCGGGTGTTTCCTTTCTTCCTGGTGGTGGAAAATGAATAAAGATTCGTACACCTTGTGTCTCTCATTGTGTCTCACACTTGCAGACACACAACATGGGAGAAAACAGGATAAAAAGAAAGTTAAAAAAACAAGAGTGTTGGGTGGTGGGCATCCCCAGTGGAGGGCTCTCTACGCAAGTGTCCTCTCCCTTTCTCTCCGGGGTCTAAGGTGGAGGGTGCTGCACGCAGCAGTCCCCTGCAACCACAGATTGCAGAGGTTCACGGACTCCCAGCCCAACTGCTTGTTCTGTGGCGCTGTGGAGTCCGTGGACCATGTATATATTGGGTGTGGGCGTTTACGCTCCCTCTTTGATTTTCTTAAAAACCTCCTCCTCTGCTTTTGGTTGTACTTCAGTCCCATGCTCCTGATCTTTGGGCACCCGGTACGGAGGAGGGAGGGCAGGTCTGAAGACCTCCTTGTGGGTCTGCTCCTGGGCCTGGCCAAACTGGCCATAAACAGGTCCAGACAGCGGGCCGTCGAGGGGGTCGTTAGGGCCAACTGCCTGTCCCTCTTCCGCGGTTACGTTAGAGACCGGGTTTCCTTGGAGAAGGAGCATGTAGTCTCCACCAACAACCTGGATTTGTTCAGGAAGAGGTGGGAGCCACAGGGAGTGGAGTGCATTATTTCCCCCTCCAGCTCTATTTTGATTTAATCCCTGCCCTCCCCTTCACTGTTTGATCACACAGCATTGCCTTTTGTGAAGGGCACTGCTTGTCACTGGCCACTCGGGTGTTTCCTTTCTTCCTGGTGGTGGAAATTGAATAAAGATTCATACACCTTGTGTCTCACACCTGCGCACACACAACAACAAAAAAAGAAAAAGAAAATAAAGAATTCCCAGTTTGATTCTGTTGAATGGCCTGAGATACCATATTATACTCACCTTTGCAGGGAAAGGACTGTCGGGGGCGGGGGCGAGGGGAGGGGGGGGGGGGGGGTCGCTCATCACAATAAGCAATCACACACCCTTCCATAAAGGGAACAAAAGAACAACTTCTGAAGTCCATCAATGATCAGTCGCTCAATTTACACGAAGAATGACAAAGCAATTGGGATACTCAAAGTTCCCATACAAAGGCAAAGACTCACAGTAGCCCAACAGCCTGTAGCCCAATTCCAGCTGGAGAAACAGCACTTTTTTCTATTTCAGCACCAGTTTTCTGGACTCAGTGCTGATTTCAACAGTTCACTTCCTGCCCACTGCCTGTATGTTTCATATTACTTCTTTCAACCAGAGCTGACCGTTATTCTGTTTTTAACATTAACACTGACCCATCGTTTACTGCTTCTCCACTGTCACTCTTTGCCTTTTGTTCTGACAGCTTTGATCTCCTACCTCCCAATCTTTCTCAGACATTATCTTGTATTCCATTTACCCTGTGCACCATACATCCACTCCAACTCCACCCCTTTCGAGAGATTAAAAAGCACATTTATAACTTTTATCAGTTTCAAAGAAGGGCATCATTCAATTGAAAACATTGACTGTTTTTCTTCACACTCTCTTCATCAATATGGCCAGATCAGCTGTTTCTACAGCAGATAATAACTGTCTGTGTGTAGTTTGCACATTCTCCCTGCACCTGCGTGGGTTTCCTCTGGATGCTCCAGTTTCCTCCCACAATCCAAAGATGTGCAGATTAGGTGAATTGGCCATGCTAAATTGACAGCAGTGTTCAGGGATGGGTAGGTTAGGTGCATTAATCAGGGGTAAATGTAGAGTAAAATAGGTCTAGGTGGGATACATTTCAGAGAGTCAGTGTGGATTTGCTAGGCCGGAAGGGCCCGTTTCCACACAGTAGGGATACTATATACTAAAAATATCAGAAACAAAACAAAGTGTGCTGGAAAAACCTCAGATTCTGGCAGTATATCTGTGGAGAGAAGTCAGAGTAACACTTCAGGTCCAGGTGACTCTTCTTCAGTTCAGACATTTATCCAGCAATTTGTTTTAATTCTCCAAATTTTTTTGACTTTATTCCACATCTTGTTGATCTGTACCATTTGTAGAGGCAAAACAGTTACCTGCCAACTGGTTTCCACCAGGGCCTGCCAATAAACCAGTGACAACTTCAGTTACTTCTGATCATGGATATCATCAATTTATGATTATTCCTGAAGAAGGGCTTATACCCGAAATGTCGATTCTCCTGCTCCTCAGATGCTGCAAGGCCTGCTGTGTTTTTCTAGCACCACACTTCTCAATTATCACCAATTTATTGCCTAGTTCAGTGAATCCTCCTGTAAACAGTTTGTGCTGAACATTAATAAAAGCAGGTAATGCCAGAAAAAATGTCCAGGTTTGGCAGCATACATGGAAACAGAAAGAGTCAACCTTTCAAGTCAAGGATTTTCCTCCACAATTGAAGGATGATAGTTTGAAGCAAATGAAAATGGGAAAGCTGTCAGTACAAAAGGTAAAACTGAAAAGATTTTGGTCTTTTGTACTATAAGACGAGTGATGATTGTTGCACTAAAAAAAACTTATCTAATTTGCAGAATAATCAACAATTTCATCCAAACTGAACTAGGATTACTTAGCACTCAAAAACAGAAAGACAAAAGTGCCCCATTAACCAGCAGAAACACCTTTAGTACTGAAAAAAAGTTCACTGCATGTCATAATTTAAACATGACTTATTTGTACCTATTGTAAAGAGACAAAAAAACTCTTTAGAGACAACAAATAATTACCAACTATTTCAGAATGTCAGGAAACATTTCAACATCAACATAGTGTGAAGTTTGCGATCAACACCAATCTAATAGAATACATCAAAACAATCACAAAAAGAGACTCTGTATAGGCACAAGCTGCACCAAAAAGTAAGCACCCTGAAACATTTCCAATAAGTAAGTCATACGAAATTTAATCAAGCTAGTTATATAAAGTGACAAACTTTTGATTTTTTTTAAAAAAGCAATATTTTAAAATGAATTATAAAGGAGGAGAGAGACAGACAAACAGATAGAGAGAGCACAGTAAACACAATAGGGCCTTCAGGGACAAACAAGGCAGAGAAAGTGAGGACTGCAGATGCTGGAGATCAGAGTTGAGTGTGGTGCTGGAAAAGCACTGCAGGTCAGGCAGCATCTGAGAAGCAGGAGAATCGATGTTTCGGGGCAAACAAAGTTGCTAGGACCAGAGAAAAGCAGAGAGCACAGGAATGCTGCAAGTGTGGTGAAAGTGAGAGGTGGAGATAGATCTGAAACATTGGATAAAAATATTAAAATTGATAATGTGCTGAACTTAATCCCAATTGACACTTCAGAGAGGGAAGTAGCAATTTAGAGTGAACATAGAGTACTTAACACTGCTCTCTTCACAACAGTATGCTGATCTACCCAGATGTGGCCAAACTAATTAACAGGCAACACAGACTGAAGCACTTTGATTTTAGCGTTGCAGAGCAGTCAGTCAATCGGTATTCAGTTCAGAATTACATTAACTTATCCAAGGTTCCTGTCTGAAACGTAAAATTGGTAAGGTGTAGCCAGCGTTGCTGACTGAATTTTACAGCAAAACAACCAATAGATGAGGTGTCACTGCAAAGATAAAACGTACACACTTTTAGGAGTGCCACTGAACCTACCCGGGGATGAACTGGGGTCCAACAGCTTCTGCTCCGCGCCGAGGTTCATCTCCAGACAACAACTGTTTTGTTCACCTTCAAAGACAGTGAAACAGGAATGTTAAAGCAGAAACCGACACACACCGGGCACGGAGGGTAGAGGGGCAGGGGGCAGGTGGAGACAGTGAAGGGGGGCGGGGGGGGTGGGAGACGATGTGTTCCTGGGGCTGGGCTGCCCTCCTCACTCGGCCATTCAGCCCCCAAAGGAACAGCCCGAAACTGCCTCACCAGTCAGCCTCTACCCTCACACCCACTACCTCCCCCTCTCCGGCTCTTACTCTCTTGCTCCCTCGGTGCCGGGGAGATTTTCGCGCCAACGTTTCGGCCTGATCCACCTGAGGCGCTCAGGTTCCAGGGGGACGGAGTGTGCGATTACTACAGCCTGACAGTCCAGGGGGACCTCCCCAGATTTATCATGCACATCATTAAAATCACTTTCATATTACCAAAGATAAACTCACGACCTCGCTCCTTCCGCCAGGATGTCGGTGTGTGTGACTTACATTCATTCGCACGACCCTCGCGCCCCCATCGAACCCCCCCCCGTTTCTTTCAACCACATGGAAAATCCCAGTTACAAAACCATGTGGTGCGGGAGC
This sequence comes from Hemiscyllium ocellatum, assembly GCF_020745735.1. Taxonomy (NCBI): domain Eukaryota; kingdom Metazoa; phylum Chordata; class Chondrichthyes; order Orectolobiformes; family Hemiscylliidae; genus Hemiscyllium; species Hemiscyllium ocellatum. Next base: position 3,162,505 of record NC_083422.1, on the reverse strand, counting down.
CCGTACGCTAGCCGGATCGGGGACGAGCACGCCAGCCGGATCGGGGACGAGCACGCTAGCCGGATCGGGGACGAGCACGCCAGGCGGAAAGGCAACGGTGGAGGCACGCACGTTGGCCTTGCGGGGGAGGAGTGGGGGCACGCTCGTTGGCCTGGCAACGGTGGAGGCACGCACGTTGGCCTTGCGGGGGAGGAGTGGGGGCACGCTCGTTGGCCTGGCAACGGTGGAGGCACGCACGTTGGCCTTGCGGGGGAGGAGTGGGGGCACGCTCGTTGGCCTGGCAACGGTGGAGGCACGCACGTTGGCCATGAGGGGGAGGGGAAGCGGAAGCGGAGGCCGGGTGTAGATGTTGGCGGTGTGGGGCCCTGCATCACTATGGCGGTTTGTAGGTGCTCACTGCTGAAGATTCAAACTGGATGGGGAAGGCTGTGGTCACTTACAAAGGTCAACATTGAACATAGAAACTAAGTGGACAAGAATGGAATTGACAACTATCCTTCTGTGTGTCTTTGATTTTGATTTGATTTATTGTAGTCGCATGTACCTAAGTAAAGTGAAAAGTTTAGTTTTGCGAGCAGTACAGCCAGATCGTAGCAAACAAGGACATGTAGGTCATAAAGTTAAAAAATCACACAACGCCAGGTTATAGTCCAACAGCTTTACCACCTGATGAAGGAGCGTCGCTCCGAAAGCTACTGCTTCCAGTTAAACTTGTTGGACTATAACCTGGTGCTGTGTGATTTTTAACTTTGTATACCCCAGTCCAACACCACAGCTCCAAATCATGTAGGTCATAGGGTATTTCGACAGAGCAAAGCATACAAGTTACAGCATACAGGCACATGAGGTATGCCAAACAAGATCAACATTAACCTGTCAGGCCTGCATGTGACTCCTGTCATGTGGTTTCCTCAAATGGCTTTGCAGTATTCATTTGTGTCAATTCTCACCTGTCCATTATTTTACAATCTTTACTTCTATTGATATGGTGAATAGCATACAGAAGAAGTACTGAAGCTGACAAGGTCACAACAAAATTTGTGTCCATCAAAGTGCCCATTACCAACAGTGGCTTTGTTGTGCTACTACTGACTGAGATGGAGTCCTGAAGGACAGACCTGTCAGACTAGGCATCTGATTGGTAGTGATAGAGCAGACAAGAGTAAAAAATCTACTTTACCACACCAATCGACCTAGTTAGTGGTGGTCTTCATAGCAGTGACAAATGTGCAGTCTTGTGGACATGAAATCCTACCTTTATACTACATGGATGTGAGCATAAGAGGTATAGTTAGTAAGTTTGCAAATGACACCAAAATTGGAGGTGTATTGGACTGCAAAAAAGATTACTTCAGATTACAACAGGATCTCGATCAGATGGGCCAATGGGCTGAGAAGTGGCAGATGGAGTTTAATTCAGATAAATGCAAGGTGCTGCATTTTGGGAAAGCAAATCTTAGCAGGACTTATACACTTAATGGTCAGGTCCTAAGAAGTGTTGCTGAACAAAGAGACCTTGGGAGTGCAAGTTCATAGCTCCTTGAAAGTAGAGTCGCAGGTAGATAGGATAGTGAAGAAGGTGTTTGGTATGCTTTCCTTTACCGGCCTTTATTGAGTACAGGAGTTGGGAGGTCATGTTGCAGCTGTGGAGGACATTGGTTAAATCACTGTTGGAATATTGCATGCAATTCTGGTCTCCTTCCTATCGGAAAGATGTTGTGAAACTTGAAGTAGTTCAGAAAAGATTTACATGGATGTTGCCAGGGTTGGAGGATTTTAGCTATAGGGAGAGGCTGAACAGGTTGGGGTTGTTTCCCTGGAGCTTTGGAGGCTAAGGGGTGACCTCATAGAGGTTTACAAAATGATGAGGGGCATGGATGGGATAGAACATAGAACAATACAGCGCAGAACAGGCCCTTCCGCCCTTGATATTGTGCCAACCTGTGAACTATTCTCAGCTCGTACCCCTCCACTATCCCAAAATCATCTATGTGCTTATCTAAAGATTGTTTAAATCTCCGTAATGTGGCTGAGTTGACTACATTAGCAGGTAGGGCATTCCACACCCTTACCACTCTCTGCGTAAAGAACCTGCCTCTGACATCTGTCTTAAATCTATCACCCCTCAATTTGTAGTTATGCCCCCTCATACGCGTGACATCATCATCCTAGGAAAAAGACTTTCACTGTCGGCCCTACCTAATCCTCTGATTACCTTGTATGTCTCTATCAAATCCCCTCTGAGGCTTCTTTCCAATGAGAATAGACCCAAGTCTCTCAGCCTTTCCTCATAAGACCTTCCCTCCAGACCAAGCAACATCCTGGTAAATCTCCTCTGCATCTTTTCCAATGCTTCTACATTCTTCCTGAACTATGGGGACCAGAACTCAACACAATATTCCAAGTGGGGCCGCACCAGTGTTTTGTATAGTTGCAGTATGATATTGCGGCTCCAGAACTCAATCCCTCTACCATTGAAACCTAACACACCGTATGCCTTCTTAACAGCACTATCCACCTGGGTGGCAACCTTCAGGGATCTATGTACATGGATTCCAAGATCCCTCTGCACATCCACACTACCAAGAATCTTTCCATTGACCCAGTGCTCTGCCTTCCTGTTATTCTTCCCAAAGTGCATCACCTCACATTTAGCTGCATTGAACTCCATTTGCCACCTCTCAGCCCAATTCTGCAGTTTATCCAAGTCCCCCTGCAACCTGTAGCACTCTTCCACACTGTCCACTACTCCACCGACTTTAGTGTCGTCTGCAAAGTTCCTAATCCATCCACCTATGCCTGTGTCTAAGTCATTTATGAAAATGACAAACTTCAGTGGTCCCAAAACAGATCCTTGTGGCACACCATTAGTAACTGGATAAATAGAAAAAGTCATTTCCCTGGGGTCAGGGAGTCCAGAACTAGAGGACATAGGTTTAGGGTGAGAGGGAAAAGATACAAAAGAGACCTAAGGGGCAACTTTTTCATGCAGAGGGTGGTATGTGTATGGAATGAGCTGCCAGAGGAAGTGGTGGAGGCTAGTACAATTGCAACATTTAAAAGGTATTTGGCTGGGTATATGAATAGGAAGGGTTTGAAGGGATATGGGCCGGGTGCTGGCAGGTGGGACTAGATTGGTTGGGATATCTCGTCGGCATGGACGGGTTGGACCAAAGGGTCTGTTTCCACGCTGTACATCTCTATGACTCTACCTTTGTCATGCAAAATTACACAGATTCAGAACAAATATGAGCATTCATAAGGTTTAGTGGGCCACAGACACAGCAGAATTCCAGTCAATTGTAGTCTGTAACATCATGGCCTGACATTTACTACAGCCTATTTGAACCATAAAGCCAAGAGACCAAACCTAGTTCAGTAAAGAATATAGGAAGGTATACAAGGAGCTGAATCAAATATTCCTCAAAATGAAATGTAAAATTGGCAAAGATAAAGCACAGAACTACATAATCCTAAACAGCTGAGGGAACATACAATATGCAGAGCTAAGCAATCCCGCAACAAATAGATCAGATCAAAACCCTGTAGTCATGCCAATAATACATGCTGATATAATTAAATATCTATAACTGGAGGACAAGGCTTCATGACTACCCCATCTCAATGATGGTGGAACACAGCACATCAGTGTGAAAGAAAAGGATGATAGTTCTGCAACTATTGAAAGTCAGAAGTGCCGAGTGGATGATCTATCTTGACCTCCTCTTGAGATTCCCAACATCACGCTTGCATCATCAGTCGATTCAAATCATTTCATGCAATATCAAGAAATAGCTAAATATGTAAATATGGCCCTGACAACATTACAGCAAAGACTTGTACTGCAGAACTAGCCAAGCTGTACTAATATAGCAATACTAACATCTATCTAGCAATATGGAAAATTCCCAGAATATATTATTACCCCATTTGTCTTTTCTGGAACATCAATAAAGTAATGGAAGGTGTCATCAACAGTGCAATCAAGCAGCACCTGCTCAACAATAGCATGCTCAGTTTGGGTTCTCCCAGCAGCACTCAGCTCCTTACAGCTTTAGTCCAAACATGTATAACAGTACTGAATTCCAAAGGTGAAGTGAGAGTGACTGCCCTTGACATCAAGCAGGAGAAAGTGAGGACTACAGATGCTGTCCACCTCAGACCAACACCAAGCACCTCCACATTATCTAAACCTATAAACAGGAGAAAATGTAAGTAACATTTACAAGACGGGTCAGAACAGAGTGCCTGCAGCTAATAGGAAATATTGAAAGGTTCAGGCATTAAATCATTTCAGATTATTAAAGGTTATATTCCGACAGGAAAATGCAGTTGTGTGGTGACTGGATTAATGAAGGGATAATGATGCTGTACACAATAGTTTTAGTTTAACACAGTGTTGTAAATTAATGTTAATAGTGTTAAAAATAAGTTTTATTGTCTTCAGCATTTCTGGTCTGTCAGATACTTCCCACACCTAGATATGATCCTCAGGCTAAAAAGCTTGACAATCCCTGGCATAGAATATCAGAAGTGATCAATACAAATAGCTCAAATACTTTCAAATAAAATAGAGAAAGAATTAGAAGAAATGTGAAAAGCCAAGATTAGGCACATGGAATTTAAGAAGCTTTATGTAACATAATCACGAAGCAATCCAACAGGAAATTCAGAGGGTAACTTGCAACCTCATAGAGTGGATGAGACATAGTAAAGATGTACTGAAGAGGAGATTCAGCGAACATGTGAGGGAGAAGGGACAATTAGTGACCAAAGTAAAGTACACTTCAGTAGTTCAGAGATAAGGTTGATCGTCATTAACTTAACAGAAGAAAAGCCATGGACAGGAGTAGTTTAAGAAGACATTTCGCTGCCACATTCTTCAAGATAATCAGGGATGGGCAATAAATGCTGGCCAATAACATCCCACTCACCCAGTGAATGAATGTCAAAATTCTACAAAACCATAGTCCTTGCAATAAATCACATAAAAGATACATTACCTCCAATCTACCTTCTCCAACCTCATTTCCACTCTCTAACAAAACTCACATTCCTGTGCACTGATAAAAATAACCCTTTCTTCCTGGGTCTACTGAACACCCACACCACATCCCATCCAGCTCCCAAACCTGCCAATAATGCTACTGTGGCTTTACTCACAGACTGCTGCGGCCACCATATTCAAGGCCTGTGGTCCCCAGAAGTACAAAATAACCACTGGTTAAATGCTAATTTCTCATTGAGTATGTTCTGATCCTGGTGGAGTCCAATCAGAACTATTTTACTGAAAACATACAAGGAAGTCAAGAAACTGGATTGTTTTTAGCTTTTACTTTAACATTTAATCCAAAATCAATACAAATTAATGGGCAAATTGCAATGGATATAAATAATAAATTGCACAATAAATAAAATTTCAATAAATACAAGGTGCTGTGTTTTGGAAAAGCACATCAGTGCAGGACTTATACACTTAATGGGAGAAAGTGAGAACTGCAGATACCGGAGATCAGAACCCTGATGAACAGCTTATGCTTGAAACATCGACTCTCCTGCTCCTCGGATACTGCTTGACTAGCTGTGCTTTTCCAGCACCACACTTCAACTCTTATGCACTTAATGGTAAGATTCTGGGGAGAGATGTTGAACAAAGAGACGTTAGAGTGCAAGTTCATAGTTCCTTGAATGTGGTGTTGCAGGTAGATAGAATAGTGCAGAAGGCATTTGGTATTCTTGTCTTTACTGGTCAGTGCATTGAGTATACGAGTTGGGGGGTCATGTTGCAGCTGTGCAGAACATTGGTTCAGCCACCTTTGGATGATTGCATGAAATTCTGGTCTCTCTCCTATAGGAAGGATGTTGTGAACATTTAAATGACCCAGAAAAGATTTACAAGGATGTTGCCAGAATTGGAGGGTTTGAGCTAAAGGGAGAGGCAGAATAGGCTGGGACTATTTTCACTGGAGTGTTGAGGCTAAGGGCTTATAGAAGCTTATAAAATCATGAAGGACATGGATAGCATAAATAGGCAAGGTCTTTTCCCCAGGGTGGGGGTGTCCAAAACTAGAGGGCATTGGTTTAAGATGAGAAGGGAGAGATATAAAAGGGACCTAAGGGGCAACCTTTTCATGCAGATGGTGATGCATGTATGGAATGAGCTGACAGACGAAGTGGTGGAGGCTGGTACAATTACAATATTTAAAAGGCAACTGGATGGGTAGATGAATAAGAAGAGTTTAGATTCGATTCCCTACAGGGTGAAATCAGGTCATTCGGCCCATCAAGTCCACACTGACACTCTGAAGAGTAACCCACGCAGACCCATTTCCCTCTGATTAATGCACCTACCACTATGGGAAATTCAGCATGGCCAATTCACCTAACCTGCACATCTTTAGATTGTGCGAGGAAACCGGGGCACCCGCAGGAAGCCCACGCAGACCCAGGGAGAATGTGCAAACTCCATACAGACAGTCGCTCGAGTCTGGAATCAAACCTGGGTCCCGGGTGCTGTGAGGCAGCAGTGCTAACCACTGTGTCACCGTGGTGAGGAATATGGGTCAAATGCTGGCAAACTGGACTAGATTTATATAGGATATCTGGTCTGCATGGATGAGTTGGACTGAAATGTGTGTTTCCATGCTGTGTATCACTATGACTCTGTAAGGAGCCATGTAGAGACGTAACAGGAAATAACGGGCAGCCTCTGAAGGTAGAGTGTAGAAACAGGGTCTGAAAGTGAGGACTTGCAGATGCTGGAGATTAGAGTTGAGTGTGTGGTGCTGGAAAAGCACAGCAGGTCAGGCAGCATCCGAGGAGCAGGAGAGTTGACGTTTCGGCCAAAAGTCCTTCATCAAGAATGAGGCTGTGAGCCGAGGGGCTGGTGAATTAAGTAGGTGGGGCTCGGGAGGGAGGTAGCTGATAGTGTGATCGATGGATCGAAGTGGGAGCAATGATGATAAGTCGGAGAGGAGGGTGGAGCAGATAGGTGGGAAGGAAGGTGAACCAATAGGACAGGTCAGGAGGGTGGTGCCGAGTTGGAAGATTGGATCTGAGATGAGGTGGGAGGAGGAGCAATGAGAAAACTGGTGAAATCCACATTGATGCCATGTGGTTGAAGGGTCCCAAGGCAGAAGGTGAGGCATTCTTCCTCCAGGCATCAGGTGGTTAGGGAGTGGCGATGGAGAAGGACCAGGACCTGCATGTCCTTGATGGCGTTGGAGGGGGATTTGAAGTGTTCAGCCACAGGGCGGTGGGTTGGTGCAGGTGTCCCCGAGCTGTTCTCGGAAGTGCTCTGTGAGTAGGCATCCTATCTCTCCAATGTAGAGGAGACTGCATCGGGAGCAACGGATACAGTAAATGTCATGTGTGGAAGTGCAGGTGAAACGTTGATGGATGTGGAAGGGTCCTTTGCGGCCTTGGACGGAGGTGAGGAGGGAGATGTGGGCGCAGGTTTTGCAATTCCTGTGGTGGGAGGGAAAGTGCCGGAAGGGGAGGGTGGGATAGTGGGGGAATGGGTTGGGGGGTGGGGCATGAACCTGAAGATGGAACAGTCCTTATGGAAAGCAGATATGAGTGGGGAGGGAAATATATCTCTGGTGGCGGGATCCGTTTGTACGTGGTGGAAATAGCGGAGGATGATGCAATATTGGTGGGGTGGAAAGTGAGGACCAGGGGGGTTCTGTACTTGTTGCAGTTAGAGGGGTGGGGTTTGAAGGCAGAGATGTGGGAAGTGGATGAGATGCCCTGAATGGCATCATCAATCCCATGGGAGGGCAATTGCAGTCTTTAAAGAAAGAGGCCATCTGGTATGTTCTATGGTGGAACTGGTCCTTCTAGGAACAGATGCAGCAGAGGCAGAGGAATTTGGATTAAGGGATAGCACTTTTACAGGAAGCAGGTTGGGAGGAGGTGTAGTCCAGCTAGCTATGGGAGTTGGTGGGTTTGTAGAAGATGTCAGTGTTGAGTCAGTCACTGTTGATGGAGATGGAGCAGTCCTGGAAGGGGAGGGGGGTGTCTGAGATGGTCCAGGTGAATTTTAGGTTAGGTTGGAATGTGTTGGTGCAGTTGATGAACTGTTCAAACTCCTCATGGGAGCATGAGGTGGCACCGATGCAATCATCAATGTAGCGGAGGAAGAGGTGAGGAATGGTGCCAGTGTAACTGTGGAAGATGGACTGTTCCATGTAATCGACAAAGAGACAGGCATAGCTGGGGGCCATGCAGGTGCCTATGGCTACCCCTTTTGTCTGGAGGAAGTAGGAGGATTCAAAGGAGAAATTATTGAGGATGACGACCAGTTCAACCAAATGAATGAGAGTGTCAGTGGAAGGTACTAGTGAGGACATAGTGATGAGCCCATTGGCCCATCTGTTCAAGATCCTTTTGTACTCTGAGATAGCCTTCTTTGCTGCCCGCTACACCTCCAATTTTGGTGTAATCTACAAACTTACTAACTATACCTCCTATGTTCATATCCAAATCATTTCTATAAATGACAAAGTAGTGGACTCAGCACCAATCCTTGTGGCATTCCACTGGTCACAGGCCTCCAGTATGAAAAACAATCCTCCACCACCACCCTCTGTCTTCTACCTTTGAGCCAGTTCTGTGTCTAAATGGCTAGTTCTCCTTGTATTCCATAAGATCTAATCTTGCTAACTAGTCTACTGTGAGGAATCTTTTCGAACACCTTACTGAAGTCATGTTACCTGCCTCATAACTATTTCAGTTTGAAACTTTAAACTCGAAAGATTTTGCTACATCAGATTGACTCCTCTGGGAAGTGTAGAGGTGGACCCCAATCCTCCATGCTCCTGGCATATGCTGGACATCTTCCGTAATCTCATACCAGACTATCCCTTGTTCTGTTCCCTTTTTCTCGAACCTCTCCATATGTGTACACTATTCCATTTCGAATTGAGAGCTGAGCTTTTAATTTGTCAATCTACTGCAGGCACTTGGTGTGGTCTGCAGCGACCTGCTTCTTCTCCCTGTCTGCCTGGTGTAATACTTTGACTGCAGCTCGCAAATTTGCACATTTGTTCTTCAATTGGCTTGCTTCCTTCTCAGCTGCCTCTTTCTCGAACACTGCGTGCTGACTACTCTGATATGCTGATTCACAATGGGACTGGAATTGCCCCATGTGGAACAGGTTTGTCTGATTGCTCTGGTCCTGAGCTGTTTTTTTTTCAACTTTAACTCTGCAATCTCCCTTTCTGCGTCCTCTAGTTCCTTACAGATGATTTTTAATTCCTGCTCTGTGCCTAGTAACTGTCCTAAACAGCACATTATCGTGGTAACGTTCTCAAGTTTGGAAACCTGCTTCACATGAATTCTCCTAAAATCCTCCCGATACTTCTGCCCTAGGCATCCTGGTCCCATTTCACCATTGCAGCAAAATCCTGCCCGTATGGCGCATTTTCTTTGTTGGTATTCTGCCTCAGTTTTGTTTCCCATACGGAACAATCCTCTACTCTTGCATCTTTCTCTGTCATATTCAACTAAACTACGGTGTATAGGGGTTCGATCAGTCTGAGGGTGCGCTATGTTCTGGTCCTAATCCAACCGGGCCAGTACCAACTTTCGGTGATTTTACCTTAACTGTCACTCACAAACACACACACAATTTGCTGGATAAGGAGTAAACGCCTGTTGGCTTTATCTTTTAAAGAACAGTTCAGTTTAGATCTTTCTATTCCAATCGATTTACTTGAATTCCTGGCCTTGGTATAGGACAGCTGTCCTCTTAAAACAGGTTCAGGCAAAATCTCAAGGAATATTAGGTTCCACTGGATTCGATCTCAGAGCAACAAAGCCACTTCTTATTGAGATCCCATCTGGGTCGCTAATTTGTTGCATCTGCCACAGGTGTGTTTGAGCTCTTATATGAGCAAAAGAACTGGAGTCGATTCTTAATAGTAGCAAATCAATAATATTTGTTTATTTTACACATTAACATTAGAACAACAAATACACTATGAACTAACGATAAACACTACAAATCTATCTTACACTTTAACTTAACTTTGGATGATCATATACCACCACACTAGAACGTGGGTAGGCTCCATATGGTGATATCATCTGGTCTTCTTCCGATTGTTTCAGAGGTGTCTTCTCTTTAGGTGGTTATTCTCAACTTACCACCCTGAGTGTGGTTTTGCGGCGAATCTTATATTCCAAAGTCGTTGCGTCTTTTTTACAAAGGCCTTGGTAGTATCTTTCAATGGATTGATCAGGTTCGATTACCCTGCTCGATCAGACCCAACAAAATGTTGGCAAGTTGAGGTGGTTGTTAGATGTCTATTGCTGGAAGTGTTGGTGCACGTAGCCTCTTCCAGATAAGGGTGCAAGGCACCTCCGTGTCAGGTGCACACCTTGATGTTTCCGAGTTTCCCAGGGATGACATTCCATTGTCCCATTCAAACCCAAATTTGAATGTATTGTAGGGTCTGCAGCTACCTGGTTTGTTTGCTAATTACCTGTTGGTAGCTGCTGCCATGTCTGGTTTCTAAAGCATGTTGATTAGCACAGTCACTTTGGTCAAGGCTGGTTCCCATTTCCCAGCATGTTTTAATCATTGTCCATCTTTTTTAATTCCATGATAAATTCATTATTTTCCATCATAAGTTCATTATCTTGAGTGGCTTGTCCATCACAATCGGTCAGGTCAAGAGGGTGGTGTCAAGTTGGAGAGTTGGATCTGCATGGGGGGGTGGGGAGGTATGGAAACTTGTGAAGTCAGTGTTGGGAATGGTGCCAGTGTGGCTGTGGAAGATGGACTGTTCCATGTATCCTATGAAGAAGCAGGCATAGCTGGGTACCACTCATGTGTCCATAGCTACCCCTCTTGTCTGAAGGAAATGGGAGGATTTGAAGGAGTTGTTGAGGGTGTGGACTAGTTCCACCGATCGAATGAGAGTTTCGGTGGAGGGGGACTGGTTGGGTCAGCTGGAGAGGAAGAAATGGATAGCTGTTAGGCCTTCCTCATGGTGGATGGAGGTGTAATGGGACTGGATGTCCATGGTGAAGATGAGATGTTGGGGCCAGAGAATCAAAACTCATGGAGGACTTGGAGGACATGGGTGGCGTCTTGGAGTTCATGGACCAAGGGGGACAGAATGGATTTGAGATATGAGGAGATGAGTTCTGGAGGGCAGAAGCAGGCAGAGACAATCTGTCGATCGGGACAGTCAGGTTTGTGGATTTGGGGTAAGAGGTAAAACTGGGCTGCACCGGGTTGGGGAACTGTGAGGTTAGAGACTGGGGATGGGAGATCCTCTAAAGTGATGAGGTTGTGAATGGTTTGGGAGATGATGACTTGGTATTGAGAGATGGTATCATGGTTGAGGGGGCAGTAGGGGGAGGCATTGGTGAGTTGGTGTTTGGCTTCAGTGAGGTCGAGGCCAGTGTGCCAAATGACCACTGTACACTCCCTGTCAGCTGGTTTGGTGCTGAGGTTGGGGTTGGAGCAGAGAGAGTGGAAGGCTGCAAGTTGTGAGGGTGGGAGGTTGGAGGAGGTGAGAGGGGTAGATAGGTTGAGGCAGTCAATGTTGCAATGGCAGCTGGAGATAAAGAGGTTGAGGGAGGGTAAGAGGTGAATACGGCCAAGAGGATGGAGTAGATTGGTGGCAGGAGAATGGATTTGGATCTTTGGAGGATGGGTGGGAGTCGCAATCAAAAAGTAAGCGGTAGAAAAGTTAAATATTGCAGTGCGTACAGAATTCACTTACACGGAGGCATAGTGGGATAAAGGTAAGGCCTTTGCTGAGGACTGACTGTTCATTCTCAGTGAGGGAGAGGCCTTGGGGGATACTGAGTACCCAGTAGGGCTTGGGGCTGGGGCCTGGTGTGGAGCTAGAGTTGTGGAGGTGGAGACTGTCTCTGGAGAGGAGTTGGTCATCCGATCGTTGGTGACATTGTAAGTGACCTCATCGGAGGAAGTGATGATGGTGGTCGTGGGGGTGGAAGTGGTGCATTCTGTGGCAACTGTAGGGACAGAAGTCACATTCTTGGTGGTGTATGTGGCAGTGGTGTTTTCACCGGCAGTGTACATGGAGGTGGCACCATCGGTGGTATTCCAGTAAGCGACGTCAGCGGTGGCAGTCATAGGAGTGGAAGTGGTATGTTCCGCAGTAACCGTGGGGGCAGATATGATGTGGCTGGCAGTGTTTGTGGAAGTGGTATATTCGGCAGCATTTGTGGAGGCGGTAGTTTCGGTGGTGTTAGCAGAGGGAGCATGGTTGGCAGTGGCCATGGAGGCGACATGGATGGGGCTATTCCGGTAACTGACATCAGCGCGGCGATCGCAGAGACGGAAGTAGCGTGTTCGGTGGCAACTGTGGGGGTGAAAGTGTCGACACAGCAGGTGGTGTTTGTGGAAGCAGTGGTTCCGTTGGCGTTCACAGAGACCAAATGGTTGGCAGTGGCCGCGCTGTTCTCGGCAGCGGCTTCCACGGTAATTATGTCATTGTTTGCGGCAGTGGTGGCAATTGTAGTGGCCGCATGGATAATGGCTTCCAATTAGTTCCAGAGAGGGCCGGGGAAGGGGTTGGAGTGTTGAAGATTCCCGGGTTTGATTACACATCTTCCCACTCCCCCTCCTGTAAAGATGTGGTCCCTTACTCCCAATTCTCTGTCTCCACCACATGTGCTCCCAGGAGAAGCAATTCCACTCCAGGACATCCCAGATTTCCTCCTATTGCAATTTCCCCTCCCACATGATCAATATTGCCCTCCATCGCATCTTCTCCACTTACTGCACCTCCGCCCTTGAACCCCACTCCAACCCAACTGCAACAAGGATAGAACCTCCCAGTCCTTACATTCCACCCCACAAATCTTCAGATACAGCGCATTATCTTCCAGAATTTTCTCCACCAACAAGTGAGACCCCATCAACAAGCGTATGTTTCCCTCCTCTCCCCTGACTGCATTCCGCAGTGACCATTCCCTCCATGACTCCCTCGTTAGGTCCACACTCCCCACCAACCCACCCTCTACACCTGGCACCATCCACTGCTGCCACACGAGGTGCAAAACCTGCGCCCACACTTCTCCTCTCACCTCCGTGAGATCATTTCAAATCCGGCACAGATATTCCTGCACACCATCCCACCTCATTGCTCTTGGTCTACTCTACACTGGGGAGACTGAGCACCAACTCGCGGAGCGGTTCAGGGAACATCTCTGGTGTGCATGCACTAAACAATCCTATCGCTCCCAGCCAACCACTTCAACTCCACCCTCGTACTCCCCAAAGGACATGCAAATCCTGGCCCCCCCCCCCTCCACCACCAAATCAATGCCACTCACCAACTGGAAGAAGAATGCCTCATCTTCTGTCCTGGGACCCTACAATCACATGGCATCAACATTGATTTCACGAATGTCTGTATCACCCCACCCCACATCATCCCAGATCCAACTCTCCAACTCAGCACCACCCTCTTGACCTGACCTACCTGTCCATCTTCCTTCCCACCTATCCACTCCACCCTCCTCATCAATCTATTATAATCACCACTTGCATCTACCTATCGCCATCGCACCTACCTTCCACCCCCCCAGCCCCACCCCCTCCTCATTATTTATCTCCTTCTCCCTCCACATTCCTGATGAAGGGCCCAAAACGTCAACTCTCCTGTTTCTCGAATGCTGTGCTTTTTCCAGCGCCACAGTTTTCAACTTTTAAATTGATATTGTCTTAAAAGAAAGTCTTTTCAACCTTTTCTAAGACCACCTTCAATAAAACAATGTGACTACATGGACAAACTATTTCTCATTCCAAATTCTGACTTCAAATTAGATGGCTCCCAAAACATTTTATGTTTTGAGAAGCATTTCTTGCGAAACCACTTTTTTCCATAACATCATCTTTTATGCAGCAGGTGAAAAATAGTTTTTAATCTTATCGATGTTCTTGTACTGATTTCAGTTGAATGTAACTGTCATGTGAACTCTCTGTGAAGATAATCCCATTTTCACAGAATGCTTCTTTGACTTCTATGGGGGAAAAAGACTTGTTTAACTCTGCCTAATGGTCCTACTCTTTTGTCCAGACTATCTGACTCCTGGGTGACATTGTACCCAAAGCATTCATCTCCCTGCATTGGGATACATGTTGTGGAGGAGCTGGTGTTGGACTGGGGTGAACAAAGTTAAAAATCACACAACACCAGGTTATAGTTTAAAATCACACAACACCAGGTTATAGTTTAGAAGCATTAGCTTTTGAAATGCTACTTCCAAATAAACCTGTTGGACTATAACCTGGTGGTGTGATTTTTAACCTTGTTCACCCCAGTCCAATAACACCAAATCAGGTTGTAGTTCAACAGATTTACTTGAAAGCTAGTGCTTCCAAATAAGCCTGTTGGACAGCAACACGATGTTGTGTGATTTTTAATTTTGCATTGGTATAAAACAGTTGGGAAAACTTCTTACCTACATTCCCAAGCTCACCATTTCTTGTCTTGTAAAATAACAGTCCCAGCTGCTGTCTGTCCACAGATCTCTGTTTGGCACATTTGATATTTACTAAACCTAGGGACAGGTCTATTTCATGATCAGTTTCAATGTCAATATCCAGTTTGTCCAGTCACAACGCTCATCCTCATTGATAATGTGTTGCAGGTCACGAAGAACATGGCGTAATTTTTCAGCTCCTGGGAAATACTGAACAATGAAGGGTACCCTGTCGATTGCAGCACGTGCCTGTCTCCTGAGGAGGTCATTACGGTTCCTTGCTGTGGCACGTCGGAACTGGCGGTCGATGAGTTGGGCATCATATCTTGTTCTTGTGAGGGCATCCCTGAGTACTTTCAGGTGTCCGTCACATGCACACATGTATTTTGTGGGGTGAATTTGTACTTGCAGGGTTACAGTGTACTTAGCTCAAAAACTGCATGGATTTATGTAAAACTCTGTTATCTCACTTTTTAGATTAGAATCAATCTAAACATCATGGCATAGACAAAGAACACAAGGGGCCAACACCTTCAACATATTGTCTAGCTATCACTATTGTTAACAGCTAACCCGAGAATGCAACTTTTTATATATAAAAAAGATTTTGTGATTTACACATGAAAGAAGTGAAACTATCTCCGTATTCTAACAGATGAAAGGCTTAACAGACAATCAATTTTTCAATGTATAATTTTAGTTACATCACAGTGTAACTTTTTGCTATAAATTCTGTGTGTTAGGATTGAGTCCTCCACTAACCATCTGATGAAAGAGTGTCGCTCCGAAAGCTAGTGTGCTTCCAATTAAACCTGTTGGACTATAACCCGGTGTCGTGTGATTTTTAACTTTGTACACCCCAGTCCAACACCAGCATCCCTAAATCCTGATAATAGAATACAACTGGTCCAGATGAATTTTTGATGTTATTTCAATGGGCATCGTGACCTCCATTTTTTATAAATCCTCCTTTTGTTTTGTTTCAGGGAGATGGTGCCCAAGTAATTTTATCATTGGGCTGTTAATCCAAAAACCAGGGTAATGATATGGGATCCTGGGTTCAAATCCTGCACAGCAGGTGGTGGAATTTGATTTCAATAAAAATCTGGAATTAACAGTGTAATTGTGACCATGTCAATTGTTGGGGAAAAAACCCATCTGGTTCACTAATGTCCTTTAGGAAAGGAACTTGTCATCCTAACTTGGTTTGGCCTATATGTGACTCCAGACCCCAACAATGTGGTTGACTCTGAATTGCCCTCTGGACAAGTAGAGATGGGCAATAAATGCTGGCCTGGCTAGCAAAACCCTCATCCTATGAATGAATAAATAAAAAATATTAGACTTTTGCAAAGTTAATTCATGCTGCAATAGCTGTTAAATAAAATCGCATGCTATATCGTAAACACTAGGAAAATTCAGTTTTTACAACCTGTAGCCATATTTAAGATAGAAATGAGGAGGAATTTCTTCTGTTAGAGGTTAGTGAATTCAGTGGAATGTTTTTCAGCAGAGGTCGATTGAGGTTGGGTCATTAATTGTATTTAGGGCTGTGATATACAGATTTCGAGTCAGTGAGGGAATAATGCTTATGGGGAATAAGGCAGAAAAGTTGGGTTACCATCAGCTCTGATCTCACTGAAAAGAGAAGGAGACTATTTAGTCCAGATGGTCTACAAATAATTTTGTCTAATGGTCTTATACCCTGTGATGAAACGCATTTAAAATGGCCTAAAAATTTCACTTTCACCAGTTTGACCTGCCTCTGTTCTCAATCTCCACAGACTCACCTTGGAATACTATCCAGAGTTGAAAGGTATGATGCTGATAAAGCACAGTGGGTCAGGGAGCATCCGAGGAGCAGGAGAGTCAACGTTTCGGGCATAAACTCTTTATCCTAGTGCTGCCTGACCTGCCATGCTTTTCCAGTACCACACTCTTCGACTCTGATTCTGCAGCATCTGCAGTCAGAGTGATAGAGATGCATCGTTAGGATATCTGGTTGGCATGAATGGCTTAGACCAAAGGGCCTGTTTCTGTGCTGTCACTTTCTCTGAGAATAGTATCAGACAGGTTACCATTTGGAATTTAACACTCTCGATTGTGCTTGGTAATAACATCCAGGTCTCAGATTATGAGTTGCTCTCCCAAGTGAATTGCTCTTCCAAATGAGTTCCCAGGTGATGGTCCATCTGTATGAGTTATGTGAATTCTCAAAGGCCATTAAACTTTACTTCCTGAAGAATAGTGGGGGAATTTGGAAATTGTCATATCAGTCTTTCCCTCATCATTGTGTCTTGTAAACAGGAGAGTCTGATTTGTAAATCACCATCAAAATCAGTCACATTGATATTGGGATGATCACTGAAGGAATGACTTTCCAGTTTTAAAACACAGCTACAGACCACTGTCTCAGTTCTTTCCTTTTCCTGCCAACAGCAGTAGTGCCTATTTCTCCTCAGCACTCATGTCATGTACGTGAAGGTGTAGGAGACAGTGAAGAAACATTGAGTGCAGAAAACTTTATTCGTATTCCACGACCAGGAAGAAAATCCATCGGAGTGGCCAGGGCTAAGCAGTGCCCCATTCCTGAATGGCAAAGCCTGCATGAATGAAGGTGAGGATAGGGGTTAAATCAAAATAGACCTATCTCAATTCTATGATGGTAAAACCTGATCAGGTTACAGATTGAACACTGAATTGAAAGATGCAGGAATGTGCACCAAGAGAAAGCTGATTTATTGACACATTGTAAGTATTAAAATGAATTTCCTGATTTTCAGCATGTAATAATCAGATGGCGATTTAATTTTTCTTGTTTCTTAAGAAGTGGTAGTGTGTTTTCTTATTCCTTCCCTTTGTGAAATGACTGCAATGGCATTGTTGTAAAGTTAAACTAGAAGCAGGATTTATTTCACAACTCTGAACTATAGGGTGGGTAGGGTGTGAAACAGGGATACATACAAGCAGATACTGAATTACTCAACGACCAGCAACTTGAGTACAAAATAATTGATTGATAGCAGTTCATTAATGTTGTTGCTTTAAAAGTGCATTTCAAAAAGTCCATAGCTGGAGTTAGCAGCCTGGAATTCCCTCTTGCCATCTTCTGAGCTACATTTCATCTGCAATATAATTACCTATTTGCACAATTTCCATATTATTTCACTGTCAATGAGACACGGAGGGAGACAATGATACCAGCTTCTGTGACATTCCCTAGCAATTGTCCATTGCAGCTCATTTCATTCAGATCCCTTGATTGGAGGTTGAAACGATAGGAGATTGGGACTGATTGGATTTGCTGAATTTTAGCATAAGGGAGGAGTTACTTTACACTGATTACTTGCAAGATGCTTAGCAATAGCCACGTCAACTTGCATTTCACTTGCCCAGTGTGGATAATTGAGGAGGCTTGGTATCAGGACCGAGGACCTTTGGTGAGTCCTCACTCTTGAAACACTGTACTTGGTAAAACAATGCTACTTCCTTTTGGCCTGATGCCTTTGTTGTGAAGTGTTCCTAGAAGCTGGTCTTTCAAGTTATTTCACATTTATAGGTTACATGGTAAATTACAATAAAAACAGGAAATATTATAAATAACTCACCATTGATGTTGCCAGACCTGGTGAGTATTCCCAATATCATGTTTTTAGTTTCTGCAACACTTTGCTTTTGTAATGGCAATTTTTTTTAAAGAAAACAACTAATTTCAAATGAGATTTTAAAAAAAACTGATAGTACAAACAAATTCAATAGATGTTTCTGTTTATACCAGTTATGCTGTAAATTGTCTCTTAAATACTTTGTCCTTTCAATGCAGCAATCATTGGTGTTGGTGTTGGTTTGAAGTCAAGATTTAGATTTTATTTCAGATTAACCACCTCAGACATGTTATTATACACTTCTGGAGTAGATGGGATTTGAATCCAGGCCTGCTGGCTCAGATGACTGCTATCCCCGCACCACAAGTGTCCTTTTAAAAACTGTATTTTATCTCCGGGTCCAGGATTCCAATCTACTGCATGTTCATGAAGGGAGAGTGGCCTTGACACCTCTTAAAGATATTCAATGTTTTGAGATGAAGACTTCCAAGGTCACACAACCCACTGCAATAAAAAAATCCTCATCTTTGGCTATGCCTTCCTAATTCTAACTCCTGAACTGCATTCCATCTGTAGCTTGTTTGCACTCTTCCAATATTATTTTACTGTTGACATGACTTAGGGAACAGAATACCTGATAACAACTGTCTCAAAGCATGCTCTATCCAAATCTTTGACTGGAGATTGAAGGACGGGAGATTGGGACTCATTGGATTTGGTGACTTGCAGGGGAGTATTGTCCAGCAAGTGAATTTGGGTATAAGATTTTGGAATGATTTACAAGCTGTTCTGCTCCCGTCTCTATCTCGGTCTGTTTTAATTGTTCAATCCTTGAGCATTTTGAACTGCCTGCTAAGCCCTTGCCCAGACACGACTCTTGGATGGATAAGCAGGAAGCTGTATTATGGACCTGACCTGACCCTCTCAAAACATTTCAAGAAAGTAGCCTGGACCCTAACGTTGCTAACCTTTTTAAGCAGGTTTTCCAGGAGTTTTTGTGGAATGCGAGTGCCCAGTGGGCCACTTTTGGTAAGCAGAACTGGTGCTGCGGGATGAACCGTAGCTGATCAAAACCACTTAGTCTTAAACAAAACAATTTATTCACAAGATTACAGACTGAAACACAAACAAAAGAGAATGGAATACTGAATAACTTATCCAAAAACCCAACAGATTATCCCAACTTCATGGTGTTTCAAATACTTACAACAATCCCTCTAAACACCCCTTGGCAAAAAAGGAAAAACAAACAAACACAGGGTCTTACAGGAGGGATGTCAGAGAGAGAGAGAGAGAGAGAGAGTGCCTGCATGGACCTGCTTCGTTGGGTCCAGCAGCTTCACAATTGACTGCTTGCTAAACCTAAACCAGAGAAAGCTGCGCTGGGAGCACTGGCCACTCCCTTTCATTGTACAAGTGTTTTCTTTAAACTTGAAAGCTTTTTCCTGAGGCAGCATCTGTTAGCAATAATCAAATTGGCCCTAAAACCCATCCACACCTGATGTTTCTGAATTGCTGTTTTAGGACCTCTGAGGGGAAAAGGACAAGGACAGCATAATCTTATTAAAGGAGCAGCATAGTCACAACTGGAAGAACACAGCAAGCCAGGCACCATCACTAGGTGGAGAAGTCAACGTTTCAGGCCATTGACTTCACCTCCTGATGCTGCCTGGCTTGCAGTGTTCTCCCAGCCTCTTGCTTATCTACCTTGGATTCCTTGGGACCGTATTGTTGAAGAGGAGAGTATGAAACGGACTGGTAAGCTAGAGGAGATACTTGGGCATTTTGAGCAACTTGAGGATAGACCAGTACCCCAGGCCTGACGAGATATATCCTAGGATTATGTGAGAAACAAGAGAGGAAATTGCAGAGCCGTTGGCAATGATCTTCACTGTCAACGGGAGTGGTACTAGGGGACTGGAGAGTGGTGAATGTTGTGCCGCTGTTCAAAAAAGGGAATAGGGATAACCCCGGGAATTGCAGGCCAGTCTTACTTCGGTGGTAGGCAACGTAATGGAAAGGGTACTGAGGGATAGGATTTATGAGTATCTGGAAAGACACTGCTTGATTAGGGACAGCCAGCACGGATTTGTGAGGGGTAGGTCTTGCCTTACAAGTCTTATTGAATTCTTTGAGGAGGTGACCAAGCATGTGGATGAGGGTAGAGCAGTGGATGTAGTGTACATGGATTTTAGTAAGGCATTTGATAAGGTTCCCCATGGTAGGCTTATGCAGAAAGTCAGGAGGCATGGGATAGTGGGAAATTTGGCCAGTTGGATAGAGACCTGGCTAAACAGTCGAAGTCAGAGAGTGGTGGTAGATGGTAAATATTCAGCCTGGAGCCCAGTTACAAGTGGAGTTCCACAGGGATCAGTTCTGGGTCCTCCGCTGTTTGTAATGTTTATTAATGACTTGGAAGAGGGAGTCAGAGGGTGAGCCAGTAAATTTGCAGATGATACGAAGATAGGTGGAGTTGTGGATAGTGAGGAGGGCTGTTGTCGGCTGCAAAGGGAGTTAGATATGATGCAGAGCTGGGCTGAGGAGTGGCAGATAGAATTCAACCCAAGTGTGAGGTTGTCCATTTTGGAAGGACAAAATAAGAATGCAGGGGTTCTTAGTAAGGTGGAGGAGCAGAGGGATCTTGGGGTCTATGTTCATAGCTCTTTGAAAGTTGCCACTCAGGTGGATAGAGCTTGTAAGAAGGCCTATGGTGTATTAGCGTTCATTAGCAGAGGGATTGAATTCAAGAGTCGTGAGGTGATGTTGCAGCTGTACAGGACCTCAGTAAGGAGTACTGTGTGCAGTTCTGGTCGCCTCACTTTAGGAAAGATGTGGAAGCTTTGGAGAGAGTGCAGAGGAGATTTACCAGGATGTTGCCTGGAATGGAAAATAGGTGACACGAGGACAGGTTGAGAGTGCTAGGCCTTTTCTCACTGGAATGACAAAGGATGAGGGGTGACTTGATAGAGGATTATAAGATGATCAGGGGAATAGATAGAGTAGACAGTCGGAGACTTTTTCTCCTGGTACAACAGTGTTACAAGGGGACATAAATCTAAGGTGAAGGTTGGAAGGTATAGGGGAGATGTCAGGGGTGGGTTCTTTACCCAGAGAGTGGTGGGGGCATGGAATGCGCTGCCTGAGGAAGTGGCAGAGTCAGAATCATTGGTGACCTTTAAGCAGCAATTGGATAGGTACATGGATGGGTGCTTAATCTAGGACAAATATTCGGCACAACATCATGGGTCGAAGGGCCTGTTCTGTGCTGTTTTATTTTATGCAGTCTTATTTTGTCTGAGACTTGACTCTTCAGCTGAAACACTTAACAATTTCTGGGGTGGAATAATTACAAATAGCTCAAATACTTTCAAAAACTCTACTGAAAGGAGATTTGGAAGAAACATGGAAGGCTGTGATTGAGCAGTCAGATGGGAATAAACAAAAGGAATTGGTGGTTTCAATTGTAGATTTAATTGAGAAAACATGGGAGGAAACTCCAGGGAATCATCATCACATTCATGGGAATGGTTGCCTCAAATGACCTCCCCTTGTGTTGTGGACTCGGTATATAGTCAGACATGGAGAAAGTGAAGACTGCAAATGCTGGAGGTCAGAGCTGAAAAATGTCGCTGGAAAAGCGCAGCAGGTCAGGCAGCATCAAAGGAGCAGGAGAATCACGTTTCGGGCATAAGTCCTTCTTCAGGAATGAGGAGGGTGTGCCAAGCAGGCTAAGATAAAAGGTAGCCTGGAGGAAGAACGCCTTATCTTCCACCAAGGAACCCTCCAACCACAAGGGATGAATGCAGATTTCTCCAGCTTTCTCATTGACCTCCCTGTCCCCACCCCCTCTCCGGCCTATCACCCTCACATTAACCTCCTTCCACCTATTGCATTCCCAACCCCAAGTCCCTCCTCCCTATCTTTTTTATCTTAGCCTGCTGGACACACTTTCCTCATTCCTGAAGAAGGGCTTTTGCCCGGAACGTCGATTCTCCTGTTCCTTACACATTTTTTTCAGATATAGTCTGGCATGTCATGGATGGATCTTTGTGTAGTTGCCTCGAGCCCCTCTAATCTGTTTGGTAATTTGCCCGTGGACAGTTCGTCTCCTTTCTCTCCCTGTTTCTGACTCCTGAGTTGAAGTGCTTTCACAGTTGAGTCATTTGTGCAACTTAGTGTTTGATTCCAGTTTGTGAGATATTCTTTCCGTGTCGGTAGAATCTGGCAGAGCACACTCTGCTCAGATCGCTGGCTGGGTTGGAGCTACGCAGTGGGTTTGCTGACTTGGAGGTAACTTATTTTCCAGTCCCATTTTATCAAAGTAAGTGATACCGAATTCGGCTGTCGGATTTTGGGCTGGTTTAGTGCGCTGCTGTGTCCCTGTTCTGTCTTAGTCGGTGTCTCGAAAAATGTTAAGCTCTGATCGCCAGCATCTGCAGTCCTCCCTTTCCCCCTGTCTCGATAATACTCGATGACACCGCGTATTGTGTAGGTCTTTGTGTGAGATCAGCTTTAATATGTCGGTAAATCATCTAATGCCAAGTTCTCGGGGTGTTTCAAAATGACAGGTTTTGCTGCAACATTTTTTTTGTGCTTAGCAAACTTTCTTTTTAAATCGCAAAGCGAGTTAGTTGAAGGCCATTTAGCGAAACAGCACTGATCGATTAATTTAGGGAAGAACACTTTGTTCTCCTGTAGTTTGAAGGGTTCCTGTGGACAATAAACTGGAGGTGCCTCTTATGAGAGAGTTCGATCAGATTCACGTCATTAATGAAAATTAAACGAGAAGGTTCTGTTGACTATTAAAAGTGGTGGAAAGTTTGAATATTTACCTGCGATTGGCTTTGGGGTTCCTGTGAGTCTGTATTTTTCCGCTTGTTTCTCACGTGGCCGAGAGTGTTCGATTTTAAGAGTCGTTAAATGTCTGGCTCATTTCTCATTCAGATTTCACAAACAAATGAAAACAGAATTCGGGTGCAGTATTTTAGCACTGTTTAACGCTCTATCTCTGGGTCCAGTAATGTTACAAAAGCTCTGTTTTCTATCTGGATAAGTTAAAAATCACACAACACCAGAGTCCAACGCCTCGAAATCAACCACTTCCGATCAACCTGTTGGATATTAACTATATAACCCAGGTGTTGTGTATATTTTAACTTGTCCACCCCAGTGCCCAACAGCAACACCTCCATTCTCACTGAATGAAAGTGAATTGCAAATCTCACTGACGCTTTTCCAGCGGCAACTGAAGAACTCCCGGTAGTCTGTACCAGAGAGCAGGGGTGTGGTGGTTAGAGCCACACCACTTCTGAGGACATCTCTCTTTGTATTCAACGAGATTTGATAGCAAGGACTCAGTTTGAGAATGTGGAATTGATCATTTAAGAATGAGATGAGAGATCTTCACTGATTTTGTGAATCTTTGGAACCACAGTCTTAGACAGCTATGACTGTTCGGCTGTCAAGTAAATTCTGAGATTGCTCGCTTTTTGGGATTTGAGGGACAAAGGGAGAGTGGAATTGGGGTGTTAGATTTTTGAGTTATGATTTTCTTGAGTGGCAGAGCAGGATCAAAAAGCAGATCGTCAGACAGATGCACAGCAAGGAAACTAACTTCGGTCCAACTCGTCCATGTCGACCAGATACTCGACCCTAATCGAATGCAATTTGTCAGCATTTGGCCCACATCCCCGTAACCCCTTCCTAATCATATTTAAAAGGCATCTGGATGTGTACGTTGTAATTGTATTAGCCTTCACCACTTCCTCCAGCAGCTCATTCCATATATGCACCACCCACGCTTTGTTTTAAAATGTTGCCCCTTAGGTCCCTTTTAAATCTTTCCCCTCTCGCCTTAAACCCATGCCCTCTAGTTTTGGACTCCCCAACCCTGAGAAACAAAACTTGGCTATTCACTTTATCACTGCTCTTCATGATTTGATAAACCCTCTATAAGGAAACCCCTAAGTCAAATGTGGCCTTACAATGTCTCATACAACCACAACATGACATCCCAACTCCTGAACTCCGTGTGCTGAACAATGAGTACAAGTATGCCAAAAGCCTTTGTCACCACTTTCAAGGAACTGTTTCATGTGTCATCCCAGTAGTCACTGGCTGCTATTCAGAAAAAGACACACTTCTTCCTAATCTTTGTTTCCTATCTGCCAACCAGTTCAATTTTTTTTTTTGTTTGGACACGAATGCTGTGTTTTGTTGAATGGTTAGGAACTCGTCCCTTTTCAGTGTCTCTGTTTCTTCCCTTTTTTACCTCTTCAACAGGCGGTTTGGAGACATGGCAGTTTACAGGGAAATGATGAGTGACAATAGGCATCGGGGAAAGTTTCTGCTCTTTTTCCACACAGGTGGGGAAGTAACAGATATTGGTGTCACACTGTGATAGGTTAGTTAAATCACTGACAGATGAGCTAATGCTAAAGACCATGGTGGTGTAAAGTAGTGGACCAGTGTGACAGATGATTAATTTAGTTTAGGAAGACTAATGCTAATGGCATTATGCTAATACCATCAAATAAGTCCAGGAACTGGGTACTATAAACAGCCGAGGATTGAAGGTGGGTAGTTGGGAAGCCATTTTCTGATTGTCACAGTTTTTTTTTGCCAAATAAAAGCTTAACTTTGTGAAGGATTTTCTGCATCTCCCAGTAATTCCCACAGAGTTTTGGGTGATCTTTCCACAAAGACTGTCTGGCATTTGACTGGAGAAACAGAACAGTGCAATGAAGCTTCCAATGTCATGAAAATTTTATTGGGAGATGTTGCTAAATGTTCAAGTCAACAAATAACCCATTGTTGTATCTAATGATACAGAAGTACAACTGTGTATTAGTTGAATGTTGTGTTGATTTTAAAACCAGTTTGTGTTGTTTCTATTTTTAATGGTTAAATCCTTGAGCATTTGTGATCTGCCTGATGAGCACCTTACTCAAACATGGCCCTTCAGATGAAAAGCTCGGTGGCTGAAAGCTTCCTGGGGTGGAATAGCAAAGTGATGAATACAAATAGCTCAAATACTTTCAAAATCACATCTAGCAAAGAGAATTGAAAGAAATGAGAGGCTGTGATTTTGAGCAGTCAGATGGGAACGAATCTGAGGGGGAAGGGAACAGGTGGTTTGAAGTGTAGATTTAATTGGGAAAACATGAGAGAAAACTGCAGTGGATCATCGACACATTTTATGGGATGGTTGCACCAAGTCCTATATATCCAATGTGTTCCTAAGAGTATTCTATTAATTTGTGTAACTGTCCTGAGCCCCTCCTACTCTAATCTGTGTCCTGTAACTTTGCCTGTTTGTCTCCTTTCTCTACCCCTTCATGTTTCAATGGCTGAATGCATTCCATCTGCAGCTTAGTTACTTGTTTGTGCAAGTTACAGAGCAGGCTCTGTTATTCCTTCTGTGACTGTCTAATCACTCAAAGCATATTCTATCCAGATCATTGTTGGATTGGAGTGAGTAGAGATTGGTACTGACTTGTAGAGAAGCTTTTTCCAGTTGCATTTTATCAAAGCAATTGAATACGGAATTCAGGTATCAAATTTTGCGATAATTAAGCATGCTGCTCTGTCCCTGGTTCTGTCTCAGTCGGTATGTCACTGGATTACACTGTATGTAGAACTTGTGTGACATCATCTTTAACATGTTGTTAAATCATCTGATGTGAAGTTCTCAGGCCTATATGATGTAACTATTTCTAAAATGCTGATTTTTGCCACAATACTTTCATTGTTTGCTTCACTTAGAAAACAAAATCATAAAACAAGCTAAAAGGTCATCCAGTGACGAAGCACTGGTGTGCTAATATTCATTAATTGAGGGAAGGTAGCATGCTGCTCTGCACTTTGAAAGGTTCCTGTGTTCAATAAACTGGGGCTGCCTCAATGTTTTTTGTGAGCAATTGGATTTAGGGTTACTTTGAAAGTTTTTTTTTGCTTGATCTGAACCAACCAGGAGGTTTGATTTTAAGAGTTGCTAAATGTCTGGCTCATTTCTCGATCAAATTTCATAAACAGAAGTGAAACAGAATTCAGGTGCAGGATTTTGTTTAATGATCCTTCCCTGGGTTTATCTGTTGGTAATTCAAAAGCTCTGTTTTCTAAATTGATAGAATTGAATTTCTGAAATCTAGAACTCACTGGTGCTTTTACATCAACAGGTGAAGAAGTAACTGAAGTGCCGGAAGTATGTCAGAGGCACCAGTGTGTGGTGGTAAGACCAGTCCTAGTTTTGATGCTGTTTCTCTCTTTTTGTATCAAACTAGAATTGAGAGCATAGACTGTACATACCAAAGATACATGACTACCTGTTTGGCTTGGTGGTAGAAGTCTGTGACTAGTGGCTGTTGTCTACAGGAATTAATGCAGGGTCCCTTATTAAAATTTGGATGTATAATCAAAAAATATCAGTGTGGGGGATGATAAGTGAGCTTGCAAATTACAAAGGTTTGTCACATAGTTAACATTGAGAAGAAAGGTTACAGGAGTGCCATAAATGATTTTCAGTGGCAGATGGAATTTAGCTGAGACAAGTGTGATATAATGCACTTGGGAAGAAGTAATAAGTCAAGGAGGACTCAGTGAATGGCAAGACACTAGGAAACTCAGAGGAACAGAGGGATCTTGAACTGCTTGACAACAAATCCCTGAAGGTGGCAGGACATGTTAATAGGTTAGTTAAGGTGGCATATGGGATACTTGCCTTTATCTGTAATGGCACAAATTATACGAGCAGGGAGGTTATGTTGGAGTTGTGCAGAACTCTAGCTCGGCCACAGTTGGACTACTATGTGTAGTTCTAGTCACTGCACTGTAGGAAGAATGACTTGTAGTGCAGGGGGTGCAGAGAGGATTCACCAAGATTAGATTCCCTACAGTGTGGAAACAGGCCCTTTGGCCCAACCAGTCCACACCAACCCTCCAAAGAGTAACCCACCCAGACCCATTTCCCTCTGACTAATGCACCTAACACTATGGGCAATTTAGCATGGCCAATTCATCTGACCTGCACATCTTTGGATTGTGGGAGGAAACCGGAGCACCCGGAGGAAACCCACCGACACGGTGAGAATGTGCGAACTCCACGCAGACAGTCACCCGAGGCTGGATTACGAACCTGGGACCCTGGTGCTGTGAGGCAGCAGGGCTAACCACTGAGCCACCATGCTGCCCGAGATGATATCTAGGTTGGGGCCTTTCTGTTATGAGCAGAAGTGGATACACTAGGGTTGTTTTCTGTAGAGCAGAGAAGTTTGGGGTGGTGGGAAGCTGATAAGCGGTGCTTAAAGTTTCAAGGGTCAATGGACAAGATGAATAGAAAGCAGCTGTGACCCTTAGATTAGACTTAGTGTGGAAACAGGCCCTTCGGCCCAACAAGTCCACACCGACTCGCCGAAGCGCAACCCACCCATACCCCTACATTTACCCCTTACCTAACACTACAGGCAATTTGGCATGGTCAATTCACCTAACCCGCACATCTTTGGACTGTGGGAGGAAACCGGAGCACCCGGAGGAAACCCACGCTGACACAGGGAGAACGTGCAAACTCCACACAGTCAGTCGCCTGAGTCGGGAATTGAACCCGGGTCTCCGGCGCTGTGAGGCAGCAGTGCTAACCACTGTGCCACTGTGCCGCCCACACCGTGCCGCCCACACGGTTGGTGAATCAATAGCAAAGGCGCATCATTTTAAGTGAAAGGAGGTTTTGAGAGAATTTGAGGTAATTCTAACAGGCTGGTGAGGATGTGGAATGTCCTGCCTAGGAGGGTAACTTGTGACAAGAAACTTCACAACTCTTTCCAAGTACTTGGATGAGCATGAAATATTAAAATTAAGGCTATGAGCTAAGTGCCAGAAAATGGGTTAGATGTAGACTTAAAGCCTTTTCTATAGGTGCAGACTCGATGGGCCAAAGGGCAGCTTCAGTTCTGTGGGATTCTATGACTAGGAAAAAGCGTCTTCAGATTAGACAAAATGAGTAGCTTGTGGAGTGCAGAAACTTCTTAAGGGTTGTATATCAGAGGGAGCATTGAAGGTATTTTCATGGAAATGAGGATGAAGAGCTTAGATTCTGATTAGTAAAAATGCTATTCAAGTTCTATATTAAAAGTTAGAAACAAGAGCAATATGTTCTTCTACATAAACATACAAGTTAGGAATAGACCTTAAACCTGCTTTACTGTTCATTAAGATCGTGGCTGATTGGTTTGTGTTCCCAATCCACTGTACCTCATCACCACCTTTTGATTCATTTGTCTAACAAAAATGTTGCCATAACCCTCTTTAAAAATATTAATTGTGGGGGATCCCAGATGGCGGCGATCTGAGGATCGCGTTGCAGAGCTTCGCACCACAGCACAAGCAGGATGAACCTTCAACCCGTCCAACCGGAACCATCAATATCCTGGGACTCCATGACCTTTCTGGGGTCCCAGGAAACTTTGAAAAGTTGACTTACCTTCATTTCCTGCCATCCAGAGATGCCGAAAAAAGGAGGAGGAGCATCAAAGGCTAGGCCCACAGCCCGGCCTGCAGGATCCTCCGATTCTGTATTACCTTCCAGGCCCTGGTGAATGAGCTCATGAAATCTTACAAGATGTTGGGGAAACAAATAGAAAAGCTGGCTCCAATCTCTATCATGCTGCAGAAGCGGAGCAGCTGCTCGGAGACCTGGAAAAGAGGACAGATGAGGTTGAGCAGTAACAGTGGTGAAAGCTGATGCAAGTTCATCCAAGGGTAAAATCCAAGCTCTGGAGACACCAGTCCATAATTTGCTTGCCCAAGTGGATGATGTTGAGAACGGGCAGGAGAAAAAATATTTGGGTCATTGGTCTGTCTGAGGGTCAGGAAGGTTAGCAGCCTGCGGAATTTATTGAGAACTGGCTGCTGAAATTCCTTAACTTGGAGGCTGGCATGAAAGGCTTGAAGATTGAGAGGGCTCACCGGGTCACAGCGCGGAGATCAGGCTTGGGTCAATGTCTTCATCCTCTCCTGGTGCGATTCCATCACTAGAGATAAGGAGACAATCATGGAAGAATCCAGGAGAAGTATCCAAAGGCCCTAATGTACAAGATCACGTTCTTCCAGGACTTCTCAGTGGCGGTGATCCAGAAAAGAGAATCTTATGACTGTGTCAAGAGAAGACTGAGGGAGCTTGGGATTCGGATCTGTCTGAGGTATACAGTGGTGCTTCGGTTCACCTTAGATGGATCCATACATCTCCCTGACACGTCTGAGAAGGCAAGAGACTTTGTGGACAAATTAACCTAATCTAAACAATTTAATATGTATAAATAGTAATGTTGTTTGGGTGTGTCTTTGTAGTTTTGTAAAAGAAACAGGAAGTCCAATTGGCACTTCCTTTTTCTTTTTTTTTCTATTGATAGTTTCTAAGTTAAGATATACCAAGGAATGGGTGGTGTATTCACCCCTTTTTCTTTCTTTAACAATGTTTTCTTTATTCATATTGCTATTCTATGGTGTGTTTACTGTTTTTCATGGTGCAGCTCTAGCAAGGAAAAGGGAAAATGGGTGGGCTGGCTAATAGCCTACTTATAGGCAGGGGTGAATCCCCTATTCAGTGCTGTTGGCGCTTTTATCTGTTGGTTTGGTTTTTGTTTTCAATAAGTTTGTTAAATGTGGCTTTAGTTTGTGTAGTTTTTATGCTCAATGGATCATGTGACACTAAGGCTCAGTCACTTGCGGTTCAAGTTCCTCCTTTCTGAAATTTAAATGTTACTGCAGAAGGTTATGCTAAATGGTGTACCTGGAATATCGAGGGAAGTCACTCACCACTTAAGAGGAAGGTACATTTGAGCCTTAGAAAGAGAAGGTGGATATTTTGTTACAGGAGACACTTGGATGATGGGGAGCATTTGAAATGACAGCAGAATGGTTTTGATTGAGTTTATTTTTCATCAGTTAATACCAGAAGTAGTAGAGTGGCTATATTGGTAAGGAAGAATCTCTCATTTAAGTTACTAGAGTGTGTTAAAGACACACACACTGGAGGTTTGTAATTCTTTAAAGCTTTGATAAATGGGGAAGCATGATGTTTTAAATGTTTATTGCCCCCAGCTCATCCCCTTAAATTTTTGGTAGAAGCTTTTTCTAAACTGATAAGTCTTGAGTCCTGACACATCATTATAGGGGGAATTTTTAACTGTCTCATGGATCCCACGGTAGACAGGTTGCCCAAAGGTGTCTCTACTCTGCATACAAACTAAACAATTAGTGGATCGTTATGTGGAGTTAGGGTGGAGATGCCTACAGTCAAGGATTTTACATTTTTCTCCAGTCTGCACAGATGTCACATCAGGATTGTGGTTTTTTTTTTCCTGACTCCTGTGGCAACCCTGGACTTGGTGGCATCTTGTTTGATGTACATTGGAGAATGATCAATGATACTGTTGGTTAGGATTAAGGATGTTACAGTGGGTTCGAGGCACTGGCAAATGGATCCCTTTATCCTCAAGGATAGTAAGTTTCTAGGGAATTTCAAGTGGGTTCTTAGACATTAACTCGGGCTTGGTTAATAGTCCATCTGTCCTTTGGGAAACTGCCAAAACCTATGCCGGGGTTAGTTCCTGTTCCACCAGTAGAAAGTAGCAGAAGGTGGAGCAGCAACGTCTCCTTGAAGCACGGTTGAAGGCAGCTGAGAAAGCCTACTTCAGCAGTCTCTTGTTGGTCAAACTGCAGAGGATTATGGCACTGTGTTCTGCATTGAATTCCATGTGCTCACAGATGCAAAAGCAAGCTGCTTCTTTGCCAAAGCAAAAGTTTTATATGAGCATAGTGACAGGCCAGGCAAATACTTAGCATATCTTGCTAGGAAAAGGAGTGCCCTACAAGCCATTATGGCGATTAGGAAAGGGTTTGGGAACCTGACATATGACTCTAAATTAATGTGGTATTTTAGATTTTACTCTGGTGGGCCAAAATGGAATTTTTTTTTTAAGGATCTGAAACTCCCAGGTGTGACCTCTGAACAAGAGTCCTTTCTCAATGCCCCCTTATCAAAGCAAGAGGTGGAGGAAACTGAGGCAACTTCAGAGTGGAAAGGTGCCTGCTCCTGATAGAGAATTTGCTGGGAGGTCTAACAATTTTATAAATATATTGTCAGGCCCGATGCTCAATATGTTTAATGAATCAAACAGTCATGATTGTCTCCTGCCATCTCAGAGAGGCCAATATTTCCCTTTTTCTTACAGGAGGAAGGGTCCCAGAGGAATGTGCTTCATACAGGCCCATTTCACTGAGAGGATTTTAAAGTCCACGTTTAAGAGTCTCGTGAAGGCTGGAGACTGTTACCT
Organism: Hemiscyllium ocellatum; assembly: GCF_020745735.1. Taxonomy (NCBI): domain Eukaryota; kingdom Metazoa; phylum Chordata; class Chondrichthyes; order Orectolobiformes; family Hemiscylliidae; genus Hemiscyllium; species Hemiscyllium ocellatum. The sequence goes on along the minus strand of NC_083422.1, from coordinate 3,131,097 downwards.
TCTATTGTTCAAGAGGATCAGACGGGCTTCATAAAGGGCTGCAGATCCTCCAATAATGATAGGAAGCTGCTTAATGTAATTCAAGCATGTCAACAGCAGTCAGTACAGAGATTAGTGATTTCTCTAAATGTAGACAAGGCATTTGACAGAGTTGAGTGGTTTGGTTTGGGTGAAATCTTTAGAAAATGGGTAAAAGTTCTCTATAGTGGCTCTGTCACGGTGGTTGTCACCAACTGGGGGCAATCAAGCAATTTTGACATTTTCAGGGACAGCTGGCAGGGCTGTCCCCTTTTGCCATTGCTTGTTACCTTGGTGATTGAACCATTGGTGGATTCCCATGAAAGCCCTCCTAATAGATCAGCTCCAGAAGTGGGGTCAAAGTTGCGTAAGACTTCATTGTATGCAAACGATGTCCTAATTATTTTTTTTGTCAAGTCCCAGCAGTTTCAGTGCCTCGCCTGATACATTGCATCTGTGCATTTGGCACCTTTTTAGTGGTATACCCATGTATAACTATGGGTGGTCTTACGAAGGAGCTACCTCTTGAGGGCCAATATTGATTCCCATTTAAGTGGTCTCCAGGGAGATTTTGTGTGTTTGGGCATAATCATTACTCCAGTTCTGGATAGGTTGTTCTAAGTCAATTTTATTCAATTTGACAAAATCAAACAATCCTTTCAAAGATGGGAGGCACTTCCGATCTTGTGGTTGGGTCAGATAGCGCTTATTAAGGTGAATATTCTCTGTTTGCTATACCCAATATGGATGCTCCCGCTGACTTTCAATAAGCAAATATTCAGGAGACTGGCTGGTTCAGCTCCTTTATTTGGCTTCGTAAGCAGCCCCTCATTACGTTAGCTAAACTGCAACTACCTCACAGATTTGGGGGGGTGGAACTTCCAGACAATTTAAAAACTACCAACTAAGCTCACTTTTATCCTAAGTGAGTGGGCCTGTGGGGATCCGCTTTCAATATGGTTAGATATCAAGCCTCCCAGGCAAGGTGGTCCCTTACCAGTTTGCTGTTTTTGGACAAAATGAGGACAGTTAGGGAATATTGTCATAACCCAGTAGTCATCAATACTGTTAAAGCATGGAGGGCAATTTGACAGAGGGACGGCAATATTGGCAAAACATCTCTTACACCTTTTTTAGTGAGTATGCTGGGTTTTCAACCAGGGATGATAGATTCAGGATTTAAACATTGGGCAATGAGGGGTGTGTCTCGCATGGGGGATTTATTTGAGGCAGATGTAATGTCCTTCGAACAGTTAGTATGGAAATACAAGCTATCTAATTAGGGACCTCTCGCTTCTTTCCAAGTTAGGGATTTTATTTCTTTTTTAAACTACATTTTTGATCTCTACAAATCTGACATATGGGGGGTGTGCTCAGTGCTAAGACTATACTTTGTCAGTGCTTTATATCATCAATTGGGGGGTGCCCCCTCAGATGAGTTTGATCCCCTCTGCAGGGTGGAGGAGAGAGAGCTAGGTGTTGAAGTCTCCTCTGAGGCGTTGGAAGATGTTTGGGAAAATGCAAGAAAGATATCTATTTGCAATAGAACCCATACTTTACAGTTGAAGATTCTCCACAGGGTCCACTTGGCTCCAGATTGTTGTCAAAATTTAAACCAGGGCTATCTTAATGTCCCAAATGCAAGGTCTGTATGGGCACTCTTACCCATTGTCTCTAGTCTTGTGGTAGGCTTCAAATATATTGGAGTGCTATGGCGGATGCAATGGAAAGGATTTTGGGTGTAAAGGTGGAAAAGGACCCTATCTTGCTCCTTCTGGGCCTGCCCAGTGTGTTCTCTGCAGCCGTGCAGAAGAAACATCTTTTTCAGTATCCTCACTTTCTGTGCAAAAAAAAGAATATTTTGCTAGGTTGGGTATCTGAAAAACCCCTTGGCCTGTCAGGTTGGCAGATGATTGCTGTGGAGCATATTCCCCTGGATTTTCTCCCAAATTTGGTACACCACAAAACTGAGAATTTTTATAAAGACATGGCAGTCCTTTTTGGAATACCAGGATGCAGATTTATCAACCACACTAACGAGGGCTTTAATATAGCCATAATAATTGTCTTTGACGAGTCCAATATCCAGAGAGGAGGAACTGTGAACATAAATGTCGTGTGTGTGTGTGGTGTGTGTGTGGTGTGTGGGGGTGTGTGGTGTGTGGTGTGTGGGGGTGTGTGTGTGTGGGGGTGTGTGTGTGTGTGGGGGTGTGTGTGTGTGTGGGGGTGTGTGTGTGTGTGGGGGTGTGTGTGTGTGGGGGTGTGTGTGTGTGTGGGGGTGTGTGTGTGTGGGGGTGTGTGTGTGTGTGTGGTGTGTGTGTGTGTGGGGTGTGTGTGTGTGTGTGTGGTTTTTTCTATATATGTTTATACATTTGTACATGGGGGTGAAGTTGGGTTTTTTAACTTGGGTTTTTTGAACTGCTTTGTTCAGTATTATTTAAAAAGTCTGTTTCAATAAAAATATTTTTTTAAAAATATACTAATTGCCCCTACCTCCACTGTCTTCAGTAGGAGAGAAGCTTGAAGTTGCACAACCCTTAGACAGAAGAAAAATTCTCTTTACCTCTATCCTAAAAAGGCAACCCATACTTTTCAACAGTGGCCCCTTGATCTGGATTTACCAACAAGATGAAGTATTCTTTCTATGACTATCTTATCAAGACTATTCACAATCTTGTACACTTTAAATAAGACATTGTTTACTCATAGATTTATAGAGATGTACAGGATGGAAGCAGACCCTTCAGTCCAACTCATCCATGCTGACCAGATGTCCCAACCCAATCTAATTCCATCTACCAGCACCTGGCCCATATCCCTCCAAATCCTTCCTATTCATATACCCATCCAGATGCCTCTTAAATGTTGCAATTGTACCAGCCTCCATCACTTCCTCTGGCAGCTCATTCCATACACGTACCACCTACTGTGTGGAAAAAGTTGCCCCTTAGGTCTCTTTTATATCTTTCCCCTCTCACTCTAAACCTATGCCCTCTAGGTCTGGACTCCCTGTCCCCAGGGAAAAGACTTTGCCTATTTATCCTATCCATGCCCCTCATGATTTTATAAACCTCTGTAAGGTCATCCCTCAGCCTCCAATGCTCCAGGGAAAACAGCCCTACCCTGTTAAGCCTCTCCCTATAGCTCATCCTCCAACCCTGACAACATCCCTGTAAATCTTTTCTGAACCCTTTTCAAGTTTTACATCTTTCAGAGAGGAAAGAGACTAGAATTGCATGCAATATTCAGTGGTTAGCACTGATGCCTCCGTGGCAGGGGCCCAGGTTCAATTACTGCCTCGGGCAACTGTCTGTGTGGAGTTTGCACATTCTCCCTGTGTCTGCGTGGGTTTCCTCCGGGTGCTCCGGTTTCCTCCCACAGTCCAAACACATGCAGGTTAAGTAAGTTGGCCATGCCTGTAGTGTTAGATGTATTAGTTAGTCGTGAATGTAGGGGAATAGGTGTGGGTGGGTTGCTCTTCAGAGGATCTGTGTGGACATCTAGGCCGAAGGGCCTGTTTTCACACTGTAGGGAATCTACTTTAATATTCCAACAGTGGCCTAACCAATGTCCTGTACAGCTACAACATGACTTCCTCGCTCCTGTACTCAATACTCTGGCAAATAAAGGAAAGTATTCCAAAAGCCGCCTTCACTATCCTATCTACCTTCAACTTCACTTTCAAGAAGCTATGAACCTGCACTCTAAGGTCTCTTTATTCAGCAACACTTCTGAGTACCTTACCATTGAGTGTATAAGTCCTACTAAGATTTGCTTTCCCAAAATGCAGCACCTCACATTTATTTAAATTAAACTCCATCTGCTATTTCTCAGTCCATTGGCCCATTTGGTCAAGATCCTGTTGTAATCTGAGGAAACCCTCTTTGCTGTCCACTACACCTCCAATTTTGTTGTCATCTGCAAACATACTAACTACCTCTTTTATGCTCGAATCCAAATCATTTATGTAAATGACCAAAAAGTAGAGGACCCAGCACCGATCCTTGTGGCACTCCACTGGTCACAGGCCTCCAGTCTGAAAACCAACCCTCCAACACCACCCTCTGTCTTCTACATTTGAGCCAGTTCTATATCCAAATGGCTAGTTCTCCTTGTATTCTGTGAGATCTAACTTTGCTAATCAGTCTCCCATGGGGAACCTTGTCGAATGCCTTACTGAAGTCCATATAGATCACATTTACTGTTCTGCCCTCATCAATCCTCTTTGTTACTTCCTCAAAAAAAAACTCAATCAAGTTTGTGAGACACGATTTTCCATGCACAAAGCCATGTTGACTATCTGTAATCAGTCCTTGCCTTTTCAAATAAATGTACATCCTGACCCTCACGATTCCTTCCAACAACTTGCCCACCATTGATGTCAGGCTCACTGGTCTATAGTTCCCTGGCTTGTCCTTACCATCCTTCTGAAACAGTGGAACCACGTTAGCCAACCTCCAGTCTTCCGGCACTTCACCTGTGACAATCAATGATAGAAATATCTCAGCAAGAGGCCCAGCAACCACTTCTCTAGCTTCCCACAGAGTTCTCGGGTACACCTGATCAGGTCCTGGGGATTTATCCACCTTTACCCGTTACAAGACTTCCAGCACTTCCTCCTCTGTAATCTGGACATTTTGTAAGATGTCACCATCTATTTCCCTACAGTCTATATCTTCCGTATCCTTTTCCACAGTAAATACTGATGCAAAATGCTCATTTAGTATCTTCCCCCATTTTCTGCGGCTCCACACAAAGGCTGCCTTGCTGATTTTTTTTTAAGGGGCCCTATTCTCTCCCTAGTTACCCTTTTGTCCATAATGTATTTGTAAAAACTCTTTGGATTCTCCTTAATTCTATTTGCCAAAGCTATCTCATGTCCCCTTTTTTGCCCTCCTGATTTCCCTCTTAAGTATACTCCTACTGCCTTTGTACTCTTCTAAGGATTCACTCAATCTCTCCTGTCTGTATCTGACATATGCTTCCTCCTTTTTCTTGACCAAACCCTTAATTTCTTTAGTCATCCAGCATTCCCTATACCTACCAGCCTTCCCTTTCACCCTAACAGCAATATACTTTCTCTGGATTCTTGTTATCTCATCTCTGAAGGCTTCCCATTTTCCAGCCGTCCCTTTACCTGCGAACATCTGCCTCCAATCAGCTTTTGAAAGTTCTTGCCTAATACCATCAAAATTGGCCTTTCTCCAATCTAGAACTTCAATTTTTAGATCTGGTCTATCCTTTTCCATCACCTATTTTAAAACCAATAGTTTTGCACCTTCTCTAGTAGGTACATCCACATACTGAATCAGAAAATTGTCTTGTACACACTTAACAAATTCCTCTCCATCTAAACCCTTAACACTACTGGGGGAGATTAGAAATGTAGTTTCTGCAGGTGGTGGTGGTTAGAGATGTTGTCGTCGTCGTCGTCGTCAGATTTTATCGAATATAGAGGTTTTTGTTTTAGAAATAGTTTAAAACTAAGAAGTAACTTTAAAGTGTTGTAGCTGACCACAAAGGAAGCAGTTGGGGCATTTAGCAATAAGCTATATTTGCATTTTGCAATATGATAAGGGGAACTGGATAGAATAACAGGCAGGCTGTAACAAACAAGGACAATGGCAGCAGAGTAGTCAGGTAAGGAAAATTTAGAGAAAAACAAGTGAAGTAATCTGCTTATGACAGGATCAGACTAGTTTAATGGGAAAAGGGAGGCGTGAATCCGCAACTTGCAAACTGAATAAAGAATGCTTACATGCTTTTGTAATTTGCACTTTAGCTAGCCTGATTGCTTGAGCAAACACCCGTTCTTGCAAGGCCGTAAAGAATAAAATGTTCTTGTATCCAAGGCTTTGTCTCAGGCTGAATTGTGAGTGAGTTTTTTGTTTCTCACACTATGGCAGTCCCAGTCGATGTTTGGAAAGTGAAAATCCCCTACCATAACCACCCTATTATTCTTACAGATAGCTGAGATCTCCTTACAAGTTTGTTTCTCAATTTCCCTCTGACTATTAGGGGGTCTATAATACAATCCCAATAATGTGATCATCCCTTTCTTATTTCTCAGTTCCACCTAAATAACTTCCTTGGATGTATTTCTGGGAATATCCTCCCTCGGCACAGCTGTAATGCTATCCCTTATCAAAAATTCCACTCCCCCTCCTCTCTTGCCTTCCTTTCTGTCCTACCTAAAGCATTTGTATCCTGGAACATTAAGCTGCCAGTCCTGCCCATCCCTGAGCCATATTTCTGTAATTGCTATGATATCCCAGTCCCATGTTCCTAACCATGCCCTAAGTTCATCGGCCTTCCCTGTTAGGCCCCTTGCATTGAAATAAATGCAGTTTAATTTATTAGTGCTACCTTGTTTTCTGCTTTGTCCCCACCTGCCCTGACTGTTTGACTCAACTCTACCAGTGTTAGATTGAAAACTTTCCTCATTATCTCAAGATGTGGTATCATCAGTGCCTGTAAAATTGCAGCTTAATATTTCTAATTTTTACATCCAATTCCTCTGATAATAAAAGATAATATCTCACTAGATTTTGTGATTTATATGCTGCACCTGCATTAACTTGTTGTGACTAAGTACCTAGATCCTTAAACTGACTGCAGAATTCTAAGTAATACCATGCTTTTTCATCTCTGGTGTCAGATATCACCAGACTGAAGGGGGAGAATGAGAAGGAATATAACAGTGTAGCCAGGGAGATAGATACTGTTCTCTGGGCTGAGACCAAGAGTTCCGAGTGATGCCAGATTTGAAGAGCATTCTCTTGTTTGGAGATGAACATTGAGTCAATTTGAAACTTCTTACCCATTGTGGTTCACATTTTTTTAAACATTGTAATTAGAACGGAGAATGATGTTCTGCCATGTGACTTTGGGAAGTTGAAGATGAGATTTTAAAAATCAGGACCTCAACATTGATGATGTATTGACTGTTTCCTGAGCCATGTGCCAATTAAGGTTTTTAAAAAAAGGCAATGGAGATTGCAATCAAATACATGGTTAACAGGTATGGGGGTGGGGCGCTGATTCATTGGCCAGTTCAACCTGTATTCAGAAGGGAAGGAGCTAAACTGAAACCGGACTGGGATCAGCTTCTAGCAAAGTTGTGCTGTGGGATGTGCATCCAGCATCAAATGAAAAGCAGCACAATGGGAAGAAATGTTCCAGATAAAAACATTATATTTACTTTTCTTTCTTCAGAAATTTCTAAAGAGTTTGAGATTTAGTTTTGCACGGCAGCTGAAACCCTTTTTGTCCCATTTCATTTCAATAGTTACTGGCTTGTTGACTAGCTTCTAGCATTAAGCAACGCTTTTTTTTCTACCTACAGAGCAAGGATGTTTTCTTCAGTAATTGAAGAGTCAGCATTTCTGACATGTAATTTTGAAAAAGAACAGGTCTCTCTAGCATTATGGATCAACAGAAGTTGTGTTAGTGATCCAGATCATGGCAGTTACAGGACCATGATTTGGATAGGCAGAAGACTAGCCATAAAGAAACTGGTAAAGAGTCAAAATATTGAAGAAGTAAATTAAACCAAAAATTACTAGCTAGCTTTTGACTGCATGCATATTGGACTTTACTATCTTTCTTTCTAACTTATTCTCTTTATCACAGAGAAAATGAAGCTTTCTGAGTATTTTGCACGAATTGGCTACACACGACCTTCCTACAACACTGACCTGGAGACACTAAGCATAATACTTGAAAAACATGTCACATCTATTCCCTATGAAAATCTCAGTCCACACTGTGGAGAAACAATTGAGCTCAACATGGAAGCGATCTTTAATAAAATGGTGAGGAAGCATCGAGGTGGCTGCTGTGTGGAACATAATGCATTATTCTGGTGGGTACTAAAGGAGATGGGGTACGAAGTGATGTTTATACCAGTAAGAGTGTACAAACCAGCAAAGGATAGTTATGAATCCTACCCATCTCATTGTGTCCTCATAATCACCATTGATTCCAAGCATTACATGGCTGATGTGGGCTTTGTTTCATCCAACCAAATGCGACAACCCCTGGAGCTGGTATCAGGCAAAGAGCAGACTCAGTTTCCAGGTACATACCGTCTGACTGAAGATAACAATATCTGGTATATGGAGAAAACTGTAAGAAAAATTCACATTGAAGGTCAAAGCACTAACAGTGAGTCTCTGCAGAACCAACGTTCCTACCAAAAACTCTTTTGCTTTGACCTCAAATCTTGTAGAATTGAGGATTTTCAAGACAAATTAACCTACTTAATAACAACTCCTGGGGCCATATTTAAAGAATTATCCTTTGTTTGCTATCAAACCCAGAATGGCATAAAAACTCTGAAGGGTACAACCTACACTGAACAGATCTATAATGGGAAAGATGGGAAGGACCTGAGAACCTCCGTAACTCTGACTGAAGAGGAATTACAACATGCAATCAAGGAGACATTCAACTTGGTTTTGGACAAGAAGATAACACCTGTGAATAATTTTACTTGTTTCCTGATTGAATAACATCAGATAATAATCTCCAGCATCATATTTCTCTTCTGAATGTTAATGCATTATAGGAGTTCAGATCTGTCAAATTTACCAATTTCATTGGGGAATAAATCAGTAATTTTATTAGGACTTGTACAATGATATCATGCATGAAAAATCAATTTATAGATTTAAAGATTAATCATTTTATAGTTAAATGATGGCAATTTATAGATTTACCTTTTATTTTATTAGGGTGAAGTGAAATTAGTTTACTGGTTTCAATGGGTGCTGCTCTCCAATGTATTGATGACATAAAATGCAAACTACTCATCCACAATCTCATCAACTAATTAAAAGCCTTGGACTTTGTTTTTTCAGAGAAAAATAATTTTAAAATAAGCTGGGACATAAAATGATTACTAACCTGAAAATTTACTAAGGGATTTCTAAATAGCATTATCTAAAGCAGCTTGAAAAGGTTATCTCGGGGTAAATACCTGAACATGAATATTAATCAACTAGAAGGTATAGCCGACATTGAGATCTTCAAGTATCTCTGGTGATGAAGCTTTTCGAATACCTTTCATTGCTGAAACAAAAATTTAAATCTGAAATGTCCTCCAGGGGAGGATTTCTATAGCAAAGAACAACACGGGGATATCTGAGAATGAGCCATCAAAATTCTCTGGAAAAAAATTGATTGTCGTCTTTGTGACCCAACAGCCAGGTACAAAAACCTCCTGTGAGAAGCCATCTTTATAAACCTGCTGGTATTGCTCCAGGGGAGAAAAAGACAGCCAAAAGCTTGGAGTAGTATGCAGTAACATCAGGAAGAAGGAATTTCTGTGGTGACTGCTTCTGCAAAAAGTGATCATTTCTGAGAGAGAGTTGATGGCAAACCAAGAGATTTCCACATTTTTAAAAGCTGACATAGAACTGTTTCCAGATGAACCACCAGTTCGGCATTTAATTCCTTCATTTTTTAAAAAAAGAACTTTTTTTTAAACCCCTATTCAACCTTTACCCCACCTTGTGCAATTTGATACAGTTATACCTTTCGCTGAGGATCTTAACAAATAAATTTAAATGTGACTAATTCAAGGAATTTTGTCTCGTTCTTTATAGCTTTGAGACATGTTTAAGTGCATGTTGAATTCAGAAGCATACCTGTTTGAAAATTCATCTGTTATAATCTGTTATTGTCTCTGTGCCCAGGAACCGTGTTATGACCCATTTAGGAAAGTGTGCTGAGTCTCAAATCTCATTACAAAAGTTAAAGATTTAATCAAAGTGTAGAGTCCTACATTTAGCCATCTCTTGCACTCAAGTGAACCAATAAAACTGATTTGAGTTGCCATATTTTACAGGAATGGCTTTGTTACATATAACACACCAGATGGCCTCCTTTTTAGAGACCGCAAATTCCCTTCCTACGTGGTTAAACATGCCCTCCAGCGCATCTTGTCCACATCCCGCACGTCCGCCCTCAGACCCCACCCCTCCAACCGTAATAAGGACAGAACCCCCTGGTGCTCACCTTCCACCCTACCAACCTTCGCATAAACCAAATCATCCACCGATTTATTTCCGCCACCTCCAAACAGGCTCCACCATCAGGGATATATTTCCCTTCCGCAAAGACTGTTCCTTCTGTGACTACCTGGTCAGGTCCATGCCCCCACCCCACCCTCCCACCCTGGCACCTTCCCCTGCCACCGCAGGAATTGCAAAACCTGCGCCCACGCCTCCTCCCTCACCTCCATCCAAGGCCCTAAAGGAGCCTTTCACATCCATCAAGGTTTTACCTGCACGTCCACCAATATCATTTATTGTATCCGTTGCTCCCGATGCGGTCTCCTCTACATTGGGGAGACTGGATGCCTCCTAGTAGAGCGCTTTAGGGAACATCTCCGGGACACCCGCACCTATCAATCACACGGCCCTGTGGCCCAACATTTCAACTCCCCTCCCACTCTGCTGAGGACATGGAGGTCCTGGGCCTCCTTCATCGCTGCTCCCTCACCACCTCGTCTTCCGCCTCGGAACACTGATGCCCTGCGGTTGAAATGTCGACTTCACCAGTTTCCTCATTTTCCCCTTTCCCCCACCTCACCCCAGTTACAAACTTCCAGCTCAGCACTGTCCCCATGACTTGTCCTACCTGCCTATCTTCTTTTCCACCTATCACCTTCATCCCCTCCCCCACTCACCTATTGTACTCTATGCTACTTTCTCCCCACCCCCACCCTCCCCTCATTTATTTCTCCACCCTTTCAGGCTCTCTGCCTGTATTCCTGATGAAGGGCTTTTGCCCGAAATGTCGGTTTTGCTGCTCCTCGGCTGCTGCCTGAACTGCTGTGCATTTCCAGCCCCACTAATCGAGAATTTGTTACATATAAGTAAATGCTAATCCCATGTAAACTTACAAACAATCAGCATATGATCTAGTTAAATGTCTAACCTTTTAAAACTCCGACACATAATTCTATGACCAGTGGTGTTCATTTTCGTAAACAATTTTAGATGAGAATATAGAAGGCATGGATAGTAAATTTGTGGATGTCATCAAAATTGTCAGCATAGTGGACAGTGAAGAAGGTTTTCTAAAATTACAAAGGGCTCTTGATCAAATGGGTCAATGGGCTGAAATACGAATAAATCACCTGGACCAGATGGACTACACCCCAGCATTTTAAGGGAGATAGCTAAAGAGATAGTGGAGGTGTTAGTGGTGATCTTTAAAACAAAAGTCATATAAAACGATGTTTTTGTTTGTCTACATGGAGGGAAAAATAACCTGGGAAACATGATTTGGAGGTGCTGGTTTTGGACTATAACTTGGTGTTGTGTGATTTTTAACTGGGAAACATAGTTTAATTATACCAGTTCACTTCTATACATATTCTTCTATTGCATTCCATCCACCACTTATTTGCCCATTCTCCTAGCTTGTGCAAGTCCTTATACAGCCTCCTTGCTTCCTCACCACTACCTGCCCCTCCACCCATCTGTCATCTGCAAACTTAGCAACATTGCCCTCTCTTTCTTTGTCCAGATTGTTAATATATGATGTGAACAGTTATAGTTCCCAACTGCTGACACCTGTGGAACTCCACTGATCACGAGTTGCTACCCTGAGAAAAGCCACCTTTATCCTGTGATGATGCTGTGAAATTATTTTGTCCTTCTTTGTCAGACTGCCCTTGGGACTTTGGGGCAGCTGTGTTGATCTGCTATTGTTAGTGGGTGTTGGGAAGTGTATTCCCTTGTCTGTGAGTGCTGTCTAGTATCACTTGTCAGTCTGCTTGGTCTCTGCTGAGACATTCTGGGTGTTTTTGGTAAAGTTTGGCCAAGATTGCTTTCCTATCTTCTGTGTGGGACTTTTATAGGTTGGTAGGGTGGCAGATCTTTTCCCAGATTTTGTGTCCGTTGCTCTCAATGTGGTCTCCTCTAGACTGGGAAGACAGGACACCAACTTATGGAACGTTCAGAAAACATATCTGGGACACACCCACCAAACACTTCAACTCCTCCATCCACTCGGCCAAGGACATGCAAGTCCTGGGCCATCTCCACTACCAAATCGAAGCCACCTGATACCTGGAGGAAGAATGCCTCATCTTCTGCTTCGGAACTATCCAACCATACGGAATCGATGTCGACTTCACCAATTTCTTCCTCACCCCTTCTCCCACCTCATCCCAGATCCAACCCTCCAATTTGGTTCCACCCTCTTGAACTGTCCTACCTGTTCATCTTTCTTCCCATCTATCTGCCTCGCTCTCCCCTCCGACCTATCACCATCACCTCCCTGATTCTAATGATTCCTGAAAGAACACCACTAACACCTCCACTATCTCTTCAGCTATCTCCCTTAAAATGCTGGGGTGTAGTCCATCTGGTCCAGGTGATTTATTGTATTTCAGCCCATTGACCCATTTGATCAAGAGTGCTTTGTAATTCTAGAAAACCTTCTTCACTGTCCACTATGCTGACAATTTTGATGATATCCACAAATTTATTAACTATGCCTTCTATATTCTCATCTAAATTGTTTACATAAATGAACACCACTGGTCATAGGCTTCCATTCTGAAAAAGCAACCTTCCACCATTACTTTCTGTTTCCTGCCATTAAGCCAGTTATGTATCTAATTAGTAAGCTTACCCTGAATCCCATGTGATCTAACTTTACTAATTAGTCTAACATGTGGAACCCCTGCCATCACCAACCGTTTTGGTAACTTCCTCAAAAAGCTCAATTGAGTTTGTGATATTTCAGAACAGTTAATTAGTAATAGTTACTGTAGCTATTTTTCTGGTAGGTTTTCCTGTCGAGTTGCTTTATTCTAATATAGAGTCCCTAAAATAAGGACCCGGGTTCAATTCCAGCCTTGAGCGTCTGGCTGTGTGGAGTTTGCATATTCTCTGGATGTTCCGGTTTCCCCCCACAATCCAAAAATGTGCAGATGAAGTGAATTGGCTATGCTAAATTGCCCATAGTGTTCAGGGATGCGTTGGGTTAGGTTAGGTGCATTAATCAGGGGTAAATATAGGATAATAGGGTAAGGGAATGGGTCTGGACGAGTTACTTTTTGGAGGGTCACTGTGGACTTGTTAGGCCAAAGGGTCGGTTTTCACACTATAGGGTGTCAATAATAATCAAAAATGCAATCCAGAATTGTTGAAGCATTAGAATGGTGGCAGCGAACTTTAAATGCCATGTTGAGGATTTATAGCCAAGACTATCCAGAGGTTTGGGATAAAGGAATTCTGTTTGTACTGTGTATCAAATTTGAGGGAAAGGTTAATAGAATAGAAGAGTTGGCCAGACAGCATTTAGAAGTTGCACAGTATGTGATGCAATAGGAAACTGACAAGAAATCAAAAATTCACAGTTTTGCTAGCAGAAGCAGTGTTAGGGTTACTTCCAGTGGTAGGTGAACCTTTAAAAACAAAGTTTTGTGTTGCAAATCCAAAGGAGTTAGAGTGAGTGAATTATTTGATAAAAACACCAGATAGAAAGAAATCTGTGTATACCATGTGAATATGCTCAAAAAGTTTTTTTGATAGGGAAGGAAAGCAAAAGGTGAATGTGTTACTGGTTACAACACAGAGTGAAGTATAAAGTTCAGATGATTCAGAATTGGACATTCCTCCAATTAAATTGGATATTGAGGAAGTTCTCAACTTAGGTTAAATTATTGTTACCTTCCAGATGAAAATCAAAATTACCTGAAAGAGTTATTACAATCACATGGGAAGATATGTAGGGATAAGCTGGGAACTACTAATCTAATTATGCTTGATGTAGATGTGGGAAATGCTGTTCCAATTAAGCAACATCCATATAGACTTAAACCTTGTCTTTGAGCACGCGTTCAATCTTTTTTTGAACCTGTGCCAACTTTCAACAAAATCAAAGTGAATTGCAGTGACTGGAGCTCACCCATAGTAATGGTGTTAAAACTAGATGGTACCTGACAATTACGTGTGGGCTATCACAAAGTCAATGCAATTACAAAATCTGGTTTACATCCTATTCTGCGTTTGGAACGCTGTTGAGAAGATGAGACAAGCAACTTATATTTCTAAGTTGGACTTAACCAGAAGATACTGGTTTATCTGAAACAGCGAAGACAATTTTGGCTTTTGTGACACTGAGTGAACTATACCAATCTAAACTCATGCCATTCAATATGAAAAAATGTGCTAGCCACATTTCAAAGACTAATAAAGTCATTTTGTGATTTTTCAATTGTGTGGTGTGTATCGACAACCTGGTGATTTTTAGTCACATGTGGAAGGAACATTTGCAGCAGCTACTGGAATTGTTAGATCGACTTCCAAACATGGAAGCCATGGTATATTGGTGAGACCATGCAGATGCTATGACAACGGATGAATGGACACTACACGACAATCGCCAGACAGGAATGTTCCCTTCAATCGGGGAATACTTCAGCAGTCAATACGCTCAGCTTCGGATCTTCAGGTAAGCATCCTCCAAGGCAGACTTCAGGATATATACTCGCCAAACAGAAACTGAGCCAAGTTCCATACCCATGAAGTTAGTGTACTTGCAATTAAACCTGTTGGACTATAACCTGGTGTTGTGTGATTTTTAACTTTGTACGCTCCAGTCCAACACAGGCATCTCCAAATCATACCCAGGAAGACAGCCTCACCCGTAATCTTGGGTTCATGTTGCATACATGTAACAGCACCACATTGTTCTGTATTTATAAAATCTTTCTTACTTCTTGTTTTGATAGCTTGTTATGATCTCTTTACCTTAATTAGTTTGTACAGTTTTGGATTACTTGTTTCTTTGGTTAGACCCTCAGCATGTGACTGTTGCACCTATCATGTTATCTCAGTCATTTGGTTTGTCTCCAGCACTGTCTTATTTTTAATTTTTTGTAATTATCTCTCTGCCTCAATTAATCAGATCATAGGTCATCCCTTCATTTGTTATTCAGCTGTTGACACCTTATTCACACCATCTGATACTTTTGATCAGCTGCGAGTCTTGTTATTTGACCTGGCAACTCCCCACTGACACCATGTGTGCAAACCTTTGATCTCTCTGCCTATAAATTCTGTGCCTGTCTGCATCTCCTCACTTCACTTGATGAAGGAGCAATGCTCCAAAAGCTTGTGCTTTCAAATAAACCTGTTGGATTATAACTAGATGTCATTTGACTTCTGACCATTACCAGGAATCGAGTCTGAGGACAGCTCGTTGCTCATCAATTGCCCTGCAATCACTGGACTTGTGGAGTCCACAGTATAAAATACCTGCTGTCATAAGGGCAAATAAAGTCGAGGAATTAAATGCATGGCTCAAAGATTGGAGTGGTCGAATGTGTACCATTGACACCTGTACGTGCTTAAAGTAAGCTGTTCTGATAGGACAGGTTTCACTTGAACTGTGCTGGGACCAGTGTCCTTGTGAATTGAATAACTAGGACTGTAGAGACAATTTCAAAACTAAGTAAAAATGGAGTGGATTTTCACAAAGGGTTACATCAGCCTACAAAATAAAAGAATGTGGAGGGCAGTTATTTATGTAATAATATCCAGAGTGAGAAAGGTAGGGATGGAGTGTACAAACAAACAAGAAGCAGTAACTAGGATCAAAGTTGATAAAAATGATATAAAGGCAAATAACTGAGCCTTCAATGCATGTAGTGTTCAGTAGAAAATAAATGGACAAATAGACATTAATGGGAATGCTGTTATAGTCATTACAGAAACACGTTTACAAGGAAATCAGAGCTGAGAACTAAATATTCAGGGATATTGGAGTTTGAAAGGACAGGCAGGAGGGAAAGTGTGGTGGGTAACTTTGTTCATATTGGATGGAATAAGTATGAAAGCAAGAAATGATCTTGGATCAGAAAATGGAGAATCCATATGGAGGAGATGAGATAGAATAAGGTGAAGACAACAGAAATAGCAGTACTCTATAGGTTTACTATCAGGAACTATACTACAGGACAGAATAAATCAGGAGATTTAAATTCAGCATGTTAATCATACAAAGAACAAAGAAAATTACAGCCCAGGAACAGGCCCTTTGACCCTCCTTGCCTGCGCCAATCCAGATCCTCTATCTAAAGCTGCCACCTATTTTTTAAGGATCTGTATCCTTTTGTTCCCTGCCCATTCATGTGTCTGTCTAGATATATCTTAAATGACGCTGTCATTCCTGCCTTCTTCACTGTCAATATATTCCAGGCACTCACCACCTTCTGCATGAAGAACTTTCCCCATCTCTCTCTCTCTCCCCTAAACTTTTCCCCTCTAACTTTGACCTTGTGATTCCTAGTAATCGAGTCCTCCACTCTGGGAAAAAGCTTCTTGCTATCCACCCTGTCTACACCTGTCATGATTTTGTAGGTCCCAATTAGGTCCCCCCCTCAACCTCCTTCTTTTCAATGAAAATAATCCTAATCTACTTAAGCTCTTCTCATGGGTAGCACCCTCCATGCCAGGCAACATCCTGGTGAGCCTCCTCTGCACCCTCTCCAAAGCATCCACATCCTTTTGGTAATGTGACAACCAGATCTGTACGCAGTATTTCAAATGTGGCCAAACCAAAGTTTTATACAACTGTAACATGACCTGCCAACTCTTGTACTCAATACCCCATCCAATGAAGGAAAGTATGCTGTATGCCTTCTTGAACACTCTACTGACATGCATTGCCACTTTCAGGGAACAATGGACCTGAACAGCCAGATCTCTTTGTACATTAATTTTCCCCAAGACATTTCCATTTCCTGTCTAATTTCCATTTCCTGTCTTGAATTGCATCTTTCAAAATGCATCACCTTGCATTTGTCCGAATTGAACTCCATCTGCCATTTTTCTGCCCAACTCTCTAATTCTGCTGTATTCACTGACAGTCCCCTTCACTATCTGCTACTACACCAATCTTAGTGTCATTTGCAAACTTGATAATCAGACCATCTATACCTTCCTCCAGATCATTTATGTATATCATAAACAACAGTGGTCCCTGCACGGATCCCTGTGGAACATTACTGGTCATAGTTCTCTATTTTGAGGAGCTCTGTTCCACTACTACTCTCTTGTCTCCTGTTGCCCAACCAGTTCTCTATCCATCTAGCTAGAACACCCTGGACCCCATGTGACTTCACCTTCTTCATCAGCCTACCATGGGAAACCTTATCAAACGCCTTACTGAAGTCCATATATATATCATCTACATCCCTTCCCTCATCAATCAACTTTGTCACCTCTTCAAAGAATTCTATTAGGTTTGTAAGACATGACCTTTCCTGCACAAAACCATGCTACCTAACACTGATAAGCCCATTCTCTTCCAAAATAGGCATATATTTTATCTGTTAGTATCTTCTCCAGTAACTTCCCTACAACTGACATCAGGCTCACCAGTCTATACTTACCCGGATTAGCCCTGCTGCCCTTCTTAAATAAGGGGACAACATTAGCAATTCTCCAGTCCTCTGGGACATTTCCCGTGTTCAAGGATGTTGCAAAGATATCTGTTAAAGCCCCAGCTATTTCCTCTCTTGCTTCCCTTAGTAACCTGGGACAGATTCCAGCTGGACCTGGGACTTGTCTACCTTAATGCCTTTTAGAATACACAACATTTCCTCCCTCATTATGCTGACTTGACCTAGAGTAAATAAATATTTATCCCAATCCTCAACATTCGCCATGTCCCTCTCCTCTGTGATTACTAATGTAAAATACTCATTAAGAATCTCACTCATTTTCTCTGACTCCATGCATATCTTTCCCCCTTTGGGCTTGAGTGGGCTAACCCTTTCCCCAGTTACCTTCTTAGAGTCATAGCATCATAGAGAAACAGCATGGAAACAGACCCTTCGATCCAACCCGTCCATGCCGACCAGATATCCAAACCTGCCAACACTCGGCCCATATCCCTCCAAACCCTTCCTGTTCATATACCCATCCAAATGCCTTTTAAATGTTGCAATTGTACCAGCCTCCACCACCTCCTCTGGTAGCTCATTCCATTCATGTACCACCCTCTGTGTGAAAAAGTTGTCCCTTAGGTCATTTTATATCTTTCCCCTCTCACCCTATACCTATGCTCTCTAGTTCTGGACTCCCTGACCCCAGGGAAAAGACTTTGTTTATTTATCCTATCCATGTCCCTCATAATTTTGTAAACCTCTATAAGGTCACCCCTCAGCCTCCGACGCTCCAGGGAAAACAGCCCCAGCCTGTTCAGCCTCTCCCTGTAGCTCAAATCCTCCGACCCTGGCAACATCCTTGTAAATCTTTTCTGAACCCTTTCAAGTTTCACAACATCTTTCCAATAGGAAGGAGACCAGAATTGCATGCAATATTCCAACAGTGGCCTAACCAATGTCCTGTACAGCCACAACATGACCTCCCAACTCCTGTACTCAATACTCTGACCAATAAAAGAAAACATATCAAATGCCTTCTTCATTATCCTATCTACCTGTGACTCCATTTTCAAGGAGCTATGAACCTGCACTCCAAGTTCTCTTTGTTCAGCAACACTCCATCGGCCCTTACCATTAAGTGTATAAGTCCTGCTAAGGTTTGCTTTCCCAAAATGCAGCACCTCGCATTTGCCTGAATTAAACTCCATCTGCCACTTCTCAGCCCATTGGCCCATCTGATCAAGATCCAATTGTAATCTGAGGTCACCCTCTTCGCTGTCCACTACACCTCCAATTTTGGTGTCATCTGCAAACTTACTAACTGTACCTCTTATGCTCAAATCCAAATAATTTATATAATGATGAAAAGTAGAGGGCCAAGCACCGATCCTTGTGGCACTCCACTGGTCACGGGCTTCCAGTCTGAAAACCAACCCTCCACCACCACCCTCTGTCTTCTACCTTTGAGCCAGTTCTGTATCCAAATGGCTAGTTCTCCCTGTATTCTAAGAGATTTAACCTTGCTAATCCGTCTCCCATGGGGAACCTTGTTGAATGCCTTACCGAATTCCATACAGATCACATCTGCCATTCTGCCCTCATCAATCCTCTTTGTTACTTCTTCAAAAAACTCAGTTAAGTTCATGAGACATGATTTCCCACACACAAAGCCATGTTAACTATCCTTAATCAGTCCTTGCCTTTCCAAATACATGTACGTCCTGTCCCTCAGGATTCCCTACAACAGGCTCACTGGTCTGTAGTTCCCTGGCTTGTCCTTACCACCCTTCTTAAACAGTGGCACCACATTAGCTAACCTCCACTCTTCCTGCACCTCACCTGTGACCATCTCAGCAAGAGCCCAGCAATCACTACCCTAGCTTCCCACAGAGTTCTAGGGTATACCTGACCTGGTCCTGGGGATTTATCCACCTTTATGCGTTTCATGACATCCAGCACTTCCTCCTCTGTAATATGGACATTTTGCAAAATGTCACCATCTATTTCCCTACATTCTATATCTTCCATGTTCTTTTCCACAGTAAATACTGATGCGAAATATTCGTTTAGTATCTCCCATTTTCTGCGGCTCTACACAAAGACCGCCTTGCTGAACTTTGAGGGGCCCTATTCTCTACCTAGTTACTCTTTTGTCTTTAATGTCTTTGTAAAAACCCTTTGGATTCTTGCTCCTTATATATGAATAAAAGGCTTTGTGATTTTCCTTAACCCTGCTTGCTAAGGATATCTCATGACCCCTTTTAGCCCTCTTAATTCCTCGTTTCAGCATGGTCCTGCATTCCCGATATTCTTCCAAGGCTTTGTCTGTCTTCGGTTACCTAGACCTTATGTACGCATCCTTTTTCCTCTTAACTAGTCTCATAATTTTACTTGTCATCCATGGTTCCCTAATCTTGCCAATTCTATCCCTCATTTTCACAGGAACATATCTCACCTGCACTCTAATCAACCTTTCTTTAAAAGCCTCCCACATATCGAATGTGGATTTCCCTTCAAACAGCTGCTCCCAATCTACATTCCCCAGCTCCTGGTGTAGTTGCTCTTCTTCTAATTTAGCACTCTTCCTTTAGGACCACTCTTGTGTTTGTCCATGAGTATTCTAAAACTTATGGAATTGTGATCACTAATCCCAAAGTAATCCCCTGGCTGGGCTCATTCCCCAACACCAGGTCCATTATGGCTCCTTCCCATGTCGGACTATTTACATATTGCTCTAGAAAACCCTCCTGGATGCCCTTACAAATTCTGCTCCATCTGAACCTCTAACACTAAATGAATCCCAGTCAATGTGGGAAAATTTAAATCTCCCATCACCACCACCCTGTTACTCCTATATTTTTCTACGATCTCTCTATATATTTTTACTTCTACCTCATGTTCGCTGTTGGGAGGCCTGTAGTACAATCTCAACATTGTTACCAAACCCTTCCTATTTCTGAGCTCTGGCCATGTTGTCTTCCATAGTGCCCTCCTTCAGCACAGCTGTGATATCTTTGACCAGTAATGCAGTTTAACCAGATTTTAATGGGTGATTTCAATCTTTATGGAAATTGGATTGATCGAAGTAGCCATCAGAAACAATCCAATATATATTTTGGACAGATTCTAAGAACCAAGTTATGGATACAATCGGTAACCAAGCTATTTTGGATGTGGAAAGTTAAAAATCACACAACACCAGGCTTAATTGGAAGCACACTAGCTTTCAGAGCTCCGAAAGCTAGTGTGCTTCCAAAAAAACCTGTTGGACTTTAACCTGGTGTTGTGTGATTTTTAACTTTGTACACCCCAATCCAACACCGGCATCTCCAAATTTTGGATGTGGTAATGAATAATGAGGTAGGGTTAATACAAGATCTCAGTAAAAGATTCCCAAGGAATCACTGACTGTAACATTGAAGAATTTAACATTCAAATTGACGATGAGGGATCTGTTTGGAAAAACTGTGTCGAACTAAAATAAATTTAATTACAAAAAATGAGTATAGAATTAGCTGGAGTGGACTGGGAAAAGGTATTTAGCAGCAAAAACAGCTGAATAACAATAATTAAGGATTTACATGAGACCTATATTCCAGTAAGGAATACGGATTGCAGGAGGAGGATTAATCAATTCTTGGTACCAGGGAACTGAGATAGTATCAAATTGAGAAGAAAAGCATACAGTAAGGCAAAGATTAGTTGAAAACCAGATAATTGAGAAAGTTAAAAACCCAAACAAGAAGTGACCAAAGACAAATGAAGAGGAAGGATGTAATCATTGAGAGTAAACTGGCAAATAATGTAAAAAGGGACAGCAATCGAACTGGCTTGAAGACAGAAGACAGAGGGTGGTTGCGGAGGGTTGCTTTTTGGATTGGAGGCCTGTGACTATTGGTATGCTACAATAATCGGAGCTGGGTCCACCGTTTTTCATCATGTGTATAAATTATTTGGACGTGAACATAGGAGGTACAGTTAGTAAGTTTGCAGATGACACCAAAATTGGAGATGTAGTGGACAGCGAAGAAGGCTACCTTAGAATACAATGGAATGTTGACCAAATGGGCCAATGGGCCAAGGATGGAGTTTAATTGAGATAAATATGAGGTGCTGCATTTTGGAAAGGTAAATCAGAGCAGAACTCATACACATAATGGTAAGGTCCTCGGGAGTGTTGCTGAACAAAGAGACCTCGGACTGCAGGTGTATAGTTCCTTGAAACTGGAGTTGCAGATAAGTAGGATAGTGAAGAAGGCGTTTGGTATGCTTTCCTTTATTACTCAGTGTATTGAGTACAGGAGTTGGGAGGTCATGTTGCTGCTGTACAGGACATTGGTTGGGCCACTTTTGGAATATTGTGTGAAATTTTGGTCTCCCTCCTATAGGAAGGATGTTGTGAAACTTGAAAGGGTTCAAGAAAAGATTTACAAGGATGTTGCCAATGTTGGTGGGTTTGAGCTATAGGGAGAGGCTGAATAGACTGGGGTTGTTTTCCCTGGAGTGTCAGAGGCTGAGGGGTGACCTTATAGAGGTTTGTAAAATCATGAGGGGCATGGATAGGGAAATAGACAAGGTCTTTTCAAGGTGGGAGAGTCCAGAACTGAAGGGTAATTATCTCTCTGCCTCAATTAATCAGATCATAGCTCATCCCTTCACTTGCTATTCGGCTGTTGACACTTTATTCATACCATGTCACTTAGGGTGGGCAATGCATGATTTAAAAGGGATCTATAGGCAACTTTTTCACATATAAGGTGGTGCATGCATGGAATGAGCTGCCAGAGAAGTGGTGGAGGGTGGTACAATTACAACATTTAAAAGGCACAGTGGCTAGCACTGCTGCCTCACAATGCCAGATACCTGGGTTCAATTCCCACCTCAGGTAACTGACTGTGTGGAGTTTGCACATTCTCCCCGTGTCTGCGTGGGTTTGCTCTGGTTTCCTCCCATAGTCCAAAGATGTGCAGGTCAGGTGAATTGGCCATGCTACATTGCCCGTAGTGTTAGGTGAAGGGGTAAATGTAGGAGTCTGGGTGGGTTGCACTTCGGCGGGTCAGTGTGGACTTGTTGGGCTGAAGGGCCTGTTTCCACACTGTAAGCAATCTAATCCAATCAAATAGGACTAAATAGAACATAGAACATTACAGCGTGGAACATGCCCTCGATGTTGCGCCGACCCGTCATACTAATCTGAAGCCCATCTAATCTACACTATTCCATGTATGTCCATATGCTTGTCCAATGATGACTTAAATGTACTTAAAGTTGGCGAATTTACTACCGTTGCAGGCAAAGCATTCCATACCCTTAGTACTCTCTGAGTAAAGAAACTACCTCTGACATCTGTCCTATATCCATCACCCCTCAATTTAAAGCTATGCCCCCTTGTGCTCACCATCACCATACTTGGAAAAAGGCTCTCCCTGTCCACCCTATCTAACCCTCTGATTATCTTATATGTCTCTATTAAGTCACCTCTCAACCTTCTTCTCTCTAACGAAAACAACCTCCAAGTCCCTCAGCCTTTCCTCGTAAGACCTTCCCTCCATACCAGGCAACATCCTCGTAAATCTCCTCTGCACCCTTTCCAAAGCTTCCACATCCTTCTTTTAATGCGGTGACCAGAACTGAACATAATATTCCAAGTGCGGCCGCACTAGAATTTTGTACAGCTGTAGCATAGCCTCATGGTTCCGGAACTTGATCCCTCTATTAATAAAAGCTAAAACATTGTATGCCTTCTTAACAACCCCGTCAACCTGGGTGGCAACTCTTAAGGATCTGTGTACCTGGACACTGAGATCTCTCTGCTCATCTACACTACCAAGAATCTTACCATTAGCCCAGTACTTTGCATTCCGGTTACTCCGACCAAAGTGAATCACCTCACACTTGTCCACATTAAACTCCATTTGCCACCTCTCAGCCCAGCTCTGCAGCTTATCTATCTCTCTCTGTAACCTACAACATCCTTCATCACTATCCACAACTCCACCGACCTTAGTGCCGTCTGCAAATTTACTAACCCACCCTTCTACGCCCTCAGCCAGGTCATTTATAAAAATGACGAACAGCAGTGGATCCAACAGCAACCCTTGCGGTACACCATTAGTAACTGGACTCCAGGATGAACATTTCTCATCAATCACCACCCTCTATCTTCTTTCAGCAAGCCAGTTACTGATCCAGACTGCTATATCTCCCACAATCCCATTCCTCCGCATTTTGTACAATAGCATATTGTGGGGAAACTTATCAAACACCTTGCTGAAATCCACATGCACCACATCAACCGGTTTACTCTCATCTACCTGTTTGGTCACCTTCTCAAAGAACTCAGTAAGGTTTGTGAGGCACAACCTACCCTTCACAAAACCGTGCTGACTATCCCTAATCAAATTACTCTTTTCCAACACTTTACCAACAACTGAAGTAAGGCTCACTGGTCTATAATTACCAAGGTTGTCTCTACTCCCCTTCTTGAACAGGAGAACCACATTTGCTATCCTCCAGTCTTCTGGCACTATTCCTGGAGACAATGATGATTTAAAGATCAATGCCAAAGGCTCAGCAATCTCCTCCATGGTTTCCCAGAGGATCCGATGATAAATCCCATCCAGCCCAGGGGACTTATCAATTTTCGCACTCTGCAGAATTTCAAATACCTCTTCCTTGTGAACCTCAATCCCACCTAGTCTAGTTCCACTCCAACTTCCAGCTCATTCAACGTGCTGACAAAAACTCTCTTTTCCTTTCAGACATCAAGACGCAATATCTCAGAGATACCCACAGCTCTCTGGAAGATTCCTCCCCACCCCTTCCCTTTTCTCTGACTCCATCCTCTCTTCCTGATCTTCCATTCTGATGCTGAATGTTCTGTACCCAGCAAAAGTCTTAGTTTTATTACTCTATGTGCTCACCTCAATGAATTTCAGGCATGATGTGGTGTTGAATGCTTCTTCTCCATTTGCCTCTGTGATCATTTCTTTGGACAGGAGTCCTCTCCCCATCTTACTGACCACGTCTTCCAATACTCTTCCCCTCCACCTAGATACTCCTCTCTGGCCTCTTTACCTGCAGTTGACCCTTTCATCAAGAACTGCCAATGTGATATCGGTTGCCATAATTTCCCAGTTGCCTTACCCATTCAAACCTACCTATCTCCCTCTGAACTAACTGCACTCCATGCTCTCATACCTAACCCTGACTTCGTAACCAAGCCTGCTGACAAGGGTGGTGCCACCATTATCTAGTGTACTGACCTCTAAATTGTGGAGGCTGAGCACTAGCTCTCGGACACCTCCTCTTACCTCCCCCTGAACTGTGACCCCATCACCGAACACCAAGTTGTTGTTTCCACAATGGTCACTAACCTTATTTCATCTGGTGATCTACAGCCCACTCCCTGACTTCTCCACTGTCTGCAAGCTCATAGTTCCCCAACCTCTCACACATGGTTTCTTCCTCCATCCCAAAACCCACACAAAGGACTGCCCATTACACCCTTTGTTTCTGCCTGCTCTTGCCCCACAGAAAATACAAACCAAACCACCTCAACTCAATTTCTTTTCTCACCCTGTCCAATTCCCACTTATATTCGTGATTCTTCTCAAGCTATGTGTCACTTTCAGAATTTCCAGACTCCAGCCACCTTCTCTTCATAGAAATGCAAATCCCTTTACACATCCATCCCCCATCAGGATGGTCTCATGGCTGCTTCTTTCTGGAAAAATGGCTTCAACTGTCCCCATCCAGTACCCTCCTCCTCCTCTTTCATAGAAATCATCATAGAATCCCTACAGTGTGGAAACAGGCCCTTCAGCCCATGAAGTTCACACCGACCTCCGAAGAGTATCTTGGGTCAGCAAGGACAAGTTAGAGTGAAGGGTCTGTTCCCATGTGTACATCTCTATGACTAAGAATTTCTTTAAATATATAAGGAAGGATGAGTCCAAAGTGAACACAGGCCCCTTAGCGAATGAGACTGGAGAAATAATAATAAGTAATCAGGAAATGGCAGCAGAATTGAATAAATACATTACAAAATTAATAAATAATCAAGTGACAAAAGATGGGGGGGATATAAAGACAATAACTATAACTATAGAAACTAATGGGATTAGCACCTGTCATTGGTAAATATTAAGTCTGTTTTAAAAGATAAAAGAGAGCATTTAGAAATGCACAATTTAATGATTTGGAGATGCCGGTGTTGGACTGTGGTGTAGAAAGTTAAAAATCATACAACACCAGGTTATAGTCCACCAGGTTTAATTGGAAGCACACTAACTTTCGGAGCGACGCTCCTTCATCAGGTGATTAACAACCACCTGATGAAGGAGCGTCGCTCCGAAAGCTAGTGCTTCCAATTAAGCCTGTTGGACTATAACCTGGTGTTGTGTGATTTTTAACTTAATAATTTAATGAGGCAGAGAGAATATGACTTCATGAAAGTCAAATCATGCCTGACAATTTTAAAATTCTTTAACATGGTAATAAGCAGGATAGATAAAAGTGAAATAGTAGGTGTAATATATTTTGATATACAAAGGTCTTTTGGTGAGATACAACACTTAAAAGTCCACGGTAGTATTTTAGCTTGAGGATTAACTAACTAAAAGAAGATGGAATGGTGGGGGGGGAGGGATGCATTTTCAGGATGGCAAGCTGTAACTAGTGGAGTGCCACAAGGATCAGTGCTGGGGCTACAATTATTTACAATAAATATTAAGAGAAAAGCAAATGTACTGTCGCCAGGTTTTCAGATGACAAAAACATGCAGGAAAGGCAAATGATGAGAAGGACAGAGTGAGTAGGGGGATACAAACCAGTTAAGTGAGTGGGCAAAACCATGACAGAAGCAGTATAAATTGGGGAAATGGGAGATTGAGCACTTTGGCAGGAAGAATAGAGGAGCTGAATAATTGGGGAAAGACTGTGGAAATCTGCAACACAGAGGAATTTGGAGAAGTACATAGATAGATAGATAGATGGATAGATAGATACTTGTGTCTGTGAAATGCAGTAAAATCTGTATAAGACATGACAAGAGCAATGCCATTTAATAACATAAATTTTATATTTTAAGAAAAGACAAGGTTAAGAGAGATGTTGTTTTTTGTTCATTCCACGGCCTCTTGGTTAATTTAAGACAGAGATGAGGAGGAATTTCTTCTCAAAGGATTGTGAATTCATGGAATACTTTACCAGAGAGGACTGTTAAGTTTGGGTCGTTGAGTCATAGAGTCATAGAGACATATAGCACGGAAATAGACTCTTCAGTCCAACTCGTCCATGCCGACCAGATATCCTAAATTAATCTAGTCCTATCTGCCAGCATTTGGCCCATATCCCTCTAAATCCTTCCTATATATGAACCCTATTCAGAAGCCTTTTACATGTTTTAATTGTACCAGCATCCACCACTTCCTCTGACAGCTCATTCCATACACGCTCCACTCTCTGTGTGAAAAAGTTGCCCCTTAGATCCCTTTTAAATCTTTCCCCTCTCACCTTAAACCTATGTCCTCTAGTTCTGGACTCCCCTACTCAAGGAAAAAGACCTTGTCTATTTATACTATCCATGCCCCTAATGATTTTATAAACCTCTCCTCAGCCTCTGATGCTCCAGGGAAGACAGCACGAGCCTATTCAGCCTCTCCCGATAGCTCAAATCCTCCAACCCTGGCAACATCCTTGTAAATCTTTTCTGAACCCTTTCAAGTTTCACGACATCCTTCCTATAGCAGGGAGACCAGAATTACACACAATATTCCAAAAGTGGCCTAACCAATGTCCTGTACAGCCATGACATGACTTCCCAACTCCTATACTCAATGCTCTGTGCAATAAAGGAAGACATTCCAAATACCTTCTTCACTTCCTATCTACAAATTTTGAGCGTGTCTGGCTCTACCACCCCTTCAGGCTTTGAAACTATATCTTGTCTTAAATAGCCTTGTATGTCTCCCTTTT
This sequence comes from Hemiscyllium ocellatum, assembly GCF_020745735.1. Classification (NCBI taxonomy): domain Eukaryota; kingdom Metazoa; phylum Chordata; class Chondrichthyes; order Orectolobiformes; family Hemiscylliidae; genus Hemiscyllium; species Hemiscyllium ocellatum. The sequence continues at coordinate 3,103,682 of NC_083422.1, read as the reverse complement.
GAAGTTGCTATTTGAAGTTTCCACAGCATTCTACTGGATGTAACATTCCAAGAGTTCATAGACAGAATCTTTCAGCAATCCATGAATTCCAAATAGATCATATCCATTGGCTCTCCTCTATCTAACTTGCTCATTACCTCCTCCAAGAATTCTAACAGATTTGCCAGGTGTGAACTCCCCTTGATATAGTCATGCAGACCCTGCACTATTTCACCATGCACTTCCAAGTATATTGCAAATGCATCCTTAACAATGGACTCTAAAATCTTAACAATGACTAAGTCAGGTAATTGGCCTATAATTTGCTCACTTCTGTCTCCCTCCCTTCTTAAACAGGGGTGTTATATTTGCCATTTTCCAGTCCTCTCCTACCCTCCCTGACTCCAGTGATTCCTGAAAGATCACCATGTACAATCTCCTCAGTAATCTCCTTGAGAATCCTGAGATATGGTCCCTCTGGTCCAAGTCATTTATCCACCTGAATGCTTTTCAGCTTCCCCAGCACCTTCTCCTTAGTGATAGCCACTACACTCACCTCTGCTCCCACTCTCTGAAGTTCTGGTATGCTGCTGGTCTCCTTCACACTGAAAATTGATGCAAAATACCAATTCAGTTCCTTTTTAAAAATTCTTCCATGGGACATGGGCATTCCTGTCTGGCCAGCATTTATTATCTGTCCCCAGTTGCCCTTCAGAAGACGGTGGTGAGCTGCCTTCTTGAACACTGCAGTCCATATGCTGTGGGTTGACCCATATGCCATTAGGAAGAAACTTTCAGGAAATTTATTCAATAACGAAAATTGCCATGTTAAATTACCCACTGTGTTCAGAGATGTGTAAGTTAGATGCATTAACGAGGAGAAATGTAAAGTAATAGGATAGGGGAGTGGGTCTGTGTGGGATACTCTTCGGAGAATCTTTGTGGACTTGTTAGGCCAAATTGCCTGTTTCCACACTGTAGGGATTCTATGATGAATGATGAGCTAGGAAAGAATTGACACCGACTGGGTGTTACAGACTAGCACGTACAAAAGTCCAAGACTATGTGCTGAGGGACGCTCTAAAGCTGCCACTGAGACACAGTGGAGAAAGACCATCGTATAAGGTCATTCTGACAAAGCATAATGGCGGTCCGTCCAGTATTCAAACCCTCCCTGATACCTCAGCTAAATGGCAAGAGTTTAATTGAAATATGAAAAAAGCAGAACCCCAATGTTTGTCTTCTGTAGTCTGTATGTAAAGACAGTCTGGGTCTGGATGGCTTCATTAACTATGTATATACATAAAGATTTCCTTCTATGAATAAATTATATTTTTGCAATAAAATAATTCTGGGAGAAGTCAGCTCAGTCACCACGACTGATCAGTGGAATGAGGAAGAACCCAGTGCCAAGGAATGGTAAGCTCCAAACATTACATGACTGAAGTGTTTCCATCCTACCCCTCACCCCCCTTCTCGAACCAAAAGAAGAGAGAGATTGAGACAAGCTGTTCAGAAGTTTATTGTAGCCTAGAGGGTATTTGATCTGCTTGTAAACATTGCGTTGTAATTTAAGTAACTAGTCTGTGCTGCTAGTTGGTATAATTGCGGGCTTAGGTGAATACTGGGTTTCAGTGAGTAAGGTGAGCAAGGTCAGATTCTTTCATCTTTCAGAGTGTAAAGGGATAGAGATGGTAGCTAGGGCAGTGGTGTGCTCCTCCTGCCAGATGTAGAAGATTGGGGAACAGTCTAGTACCCTTGACAATTATGCCTACAGCAAGTATGGCTGCATTGTTTGATTGGAGAAGCAGTTAGACTCAGAGGGGAATTCAGAGGGGGCAGAGCATGTGATAGACACAAGTTACAGGGAGGTGATCTCACCACAGGTTCAGTAAGGTAGGTGGGTGACCACCGGGAGAAGCAGGCAGGTAGTGCAGGAGTCTGCTATGGCTTATACTCCTCTCTAACAGGCATACTGTTTTTGATACTGTTGGGAGCAGCACCTCTGGGGGAGGTATAACAGCAACAGCCAGGTCTATGCCACCACAACTGGCTCTGCTATTAAGCAGGGTCCAGCAAGATCCAAGTAAGTGATAGTGGTAAAAGTCTCGCTTGTTAGGGACACAGGCAGGTGTTTCTGTAGCCGTGTTCGAGACTCAAGGATTGTGTGATGCCTCCCTGGTGCCAGGGTCAAGGATGCCACTGAGCAATTCACGAAATTCTTAAGGGAGAGGGTGAACAGCCGAAAGTTATGGTGTATATTGGTACCAACGATTTGGTAGAAAGAGGGATGAGCTCCTGCAGAGTGAGCACAGGGAGCTAGGAAAGAGGCTGAAAAAAGCAGGACCTTGGGGGTAATAATCTTACCAGTGTCATGTGATAGTGAGAAAAGGAAAAGAAAGGCAAGGCAGATGACTGTGTGGCTAAGGAGCTGGTGTAGGGGGCAAGGTTTCAGGTTCTTGGATCATAAGAACCTCTTCTGGGGCAGGGGTAACATGTACAAGACAGACAGGTTGCAGCTAAACTGGAGGGGAGCCAATGTCCCCCTTACAAAGGGAACTTGTGGTTGAAGGCAGAGGATGTGGGGAAGATCCTAAATGAGTACTTTGTGACAGTATTCACCCAAGAGCAGGATATGGAAGACTTATCCACTTTAAGGCTCTTCTAGATACCCAACACCACTTCTTTCTTGATCTCAAAATGTCCTAGCATATTAGCATGCTCTACACATTAGCATATTAGCAATCTCACCATCCTCTGTATTCTGCTCTTCACATCCTCTGCCTCCAACCACAAGATTAGATTAGATCACTTACGGTGTGGAAACAGGCCCTTCGGCCCAACAAGTCCACACTGACCCGCATACCACTCAGACCCATATTCCTACATTAACATAATTTGCCCTCCTCCAATGTAATACTTTGCCATAAGGTCCTGACTTATCTCTATTCATAGCTATCTTAAAACTTTAGGGATCACTGTTTCCAAAATGCATTCCCACTGAAAGGTCAGTCATGTGGCCAGGCTCATTAGCCAGTACAAGGTCCCCCTCTCTAGTTGGACTATCCACATACTGTTTCAAGAAACCCTCTTGAATCCACTTGATAAATTCTGCCCTATCTAAGCCTCTTTCTCTAAGGGAGTCCCAGATAATATTGGGGGAAGTTAAAGTCACCCACTATGACAACTCTGTTTTTCTTGCATCTTTCTATAATCTACCTACACATTTGTTCCTCGATGTCTGGTGTGTGTTGGGGGGAGGGGGGGTGGTGTATAGTGTACTCCTATCAGAGTGATTGCACCCATCTTATTTTTGAGTTCCATCCATATTGCTTCAGTGAATGAGCCCTCCAGTATGTCCTCTCTAAGTGCAGATGTGACATTCTCCTTGACTGGTCATGCAACACCTCCACCTCTTTTATCTCTTCTCTATCTCATCTAAAACAATGAAACCCTGGAATATTGAGCAGCCAGTCCTGTATCTCTTTCAACCAAGTCTCTGTAACGGCCACAATATCATAGCCCCATGTTACTGATCCAGGTTCTAAGCTCATCTGCCTTGCTATAATACTCCTTGCATTGAAATAAACACACTTCAGTCCATTAGTGACATTGTGTTCATTTATGTGTCCTATACTAAATGCTTTCTTCACCATCCAAATACTTTCTACCTGCAACCCCACTTTCAAGGAGCTTTAAATCTGCACTCCTAGATCTCTTTGTTCAACAACATTCCCCAGGACTTTACCATTAAGTGTATAAGGCCCAGCCTGATTTACCTTTCCAAAAAGCAGCACCTCACACTTATCTAAATTAAACTCCATCTGCCACTCCTCCTTGGTCCATCTGATCAAGATCCCATTGTATTCTGAGGTAATCTTCTTCTCTGTTCACTATACCTCCAATTTTGGTATCACCTGCAAATTTACTAAGTATACTTCTTATGTTTATATCCAAATCATTTATACAAATGATGAAATGCAATGGACCCAGGGGCACACTGCTGATCACAGGCCTCTAGTCTGAAAAGCAACCCTCCACGACCACCATCAGTGCTCTACCTTCGAGCCAGTTCTGTATCCAAATAGTTACTTCTCCCTCTATTCCATATGACCTAGCCTGGCTAAACAGCCTAGCATGAGGAACCTTGTCGGACGCCTTACTGAAGTTCATACAGATCACATTCACCATTCAGCCTTCATCAGTCTTCTTCATTACTTCTTCAAAAAACTCAATCAAATTTGTGAGACACCATTTCTCATGCACAAAGCCATGTTGACTATCCCTAATCAGTCCTTGCCTTTCAAAATACATGTAAATCCTGTCCTTCAGGATCCCCTACAACTACTTGCCCATCACCGATGTCAAGCTCACCGGTCTACAGTTCTCTGGCTTTTCCTTACCACCTTTCTTAAATAGTAGCACCACATTAGTCAGCCTCCAGTCTTCTGGCACCTCAGTTGTGGCTATCAATGATACAAATATCTCAACAAGGAGCCCAGCAATCACTTCCCTAGATTCCCACAGAGTTCAAAGATAATCCTGATCAGCTCCTGAGGAATTATCCCTCTTAATGCACCTTAAGCCATCCAGCACCTCCTTCTCTGTTAAATGGACTTTGTTTTAAGATGTTGCTACTTATTTCCCCACATTCTCTATCTTCCATATCCTTCTTCACAATAAACACTGATGCAAAATACTTGTGTAGTATCTCCCCCATTTCCTATGGTTCCACACATAGTTGGCCTTGCTGCTCTTTAAGGGGCCCTATTCTCTCCCTAGTTACCCTTTTATCCTTAATGTATTTGTAGAATCCCTTTGGATTCTCCTTAACTCTATTTGCCAACGCTATCTCATTCTCCTTTTTGTCCTCCTGATTTTCCTCTTTAGTATACTCCTGTTGCTTTTATACTCTTCTAGGGGATCACTGCAGTCTACACTGATTTTTGCTTCCTTCTTTTTCTTAACTAAAATCTCAATTTCTCTAATCGTCCCCCATTCCCTAAACCTACAAGCCTTGCCCTTCATTCTGACAGGATTATACTGTCTCTGGACTCTCACTATCTCACTTTTGGAGCCTTCCCCTTTTCCAGCTGTCCCTTTACCTGCAAACACTCTACTTTTGAACGTTCATGTCCGATATGGTCAAAATTGGCCTTTCTCCAAAGTACATTTACCTGTGGATCCAGTCTATCCTTCACAATCACTATTTTAAAACTAATAGAATTACAGTCACTGGTCCCAAAGTGCTCACCATTAACACCTCAGTTAACTGCCCTATCTTATTTCCCAAGAGTAGGTCAGGTTTTGCTCCTCCTCTAGTAGGTACATTGACATACTGATTAAGAAAATTTTCTAGTGCACACTTAACAAATTCTTCTCCATCTAAGCCCTTAACACAATGACAGTTCCAGTCTATGTTTGGAAAGTTAAAATCCCCTACCATAACCACCCTATTATTCTTACAGATAGCTGAGACCTCCTCACAAATTTGTTTCTCAATTTCCATGCTAACTATTTTGGGGTCAATAATACAATCCTAATAACGTGATCATCCCTTTCTTATTTCTCAAATAAGTTCCCTGGATGTATTCCCAGGAATATCCTCCCTAATTACAGCCATAATGTTATCCCAAAACAAAAACACCAACCTCTTCCTCTCTTGCCCTCCTTCCTATAACATCTATACCTTGGGATGGAGAAGAATTTGTTAAGTATACACTAGAAATTTTTCTTAATCAATGTTAATGGGTGAGCACTTTGGGACCAGTGACTGTAATTCTATTAGTTTTAAACAACTATACCAGGCTGTCCATCCTGTCCATCCTTGAGCCAAGTCTATGATACCCCAATCCCATGTTCCCAACTGTGTCCTGAGTTCATCTGCCTTCCCTGTTAGACCTCTTGTATTGAAATAAATGCAGTTTGATTTATCAGTTCTACCTCGTTCTTTGCTTTGTGCCTGACTTTCTGTTTGACTTGCTCCTTTTCCCAACTGTACCAGTCTCAGACTGATCTCTTTCCTCACTATCTCCCTGGATTACTCACCCCTTACTAGTTTAAATCCTCCCCAGCAGTACTAGCAAATCTCCCCTCCAGCATATTTGTCCCCTTTCAATTCAGGTTCAATCTATCCGTCTTATAAGGTCACTTCCACCCCAGAAAAGATTCCAATTATCCAAAAATGTGAATCCTTCTCCCTTGCACCAGCTCCTCAGCCATGCAGTCATCAACAGTATCCCTATTCCAACCGTCCTTGGCTCATGGCACTGGGATTAATCCAAATACTGCTACCTTGAAAGACCTACTTTTTAAATTCCTGCCTAAGTTCCTACGCTCTCTACTCATAGGAAAAGAAATCTTGTCCTTTTCTCTTTCTTTGTCATTAGTTCCAATGTATACAACAACTTCCTGCTGGTTCCTGTCCCCTTTGAGAATATTCTGTATCCTCTCTGAGATACCTTTGAACTGGACATCAGGGAGGTAACACACAATTCTGACGGCTCACTGTCGGCTGTGGATTCATCTGTCTGTGCCTCTGACTAGGCAGTTCCTTATCACAATCAATCGCTTGGAATCTAACATATCCCTCATTACATGTGAGCCAGTCTCAGTACTAGAAACCTGAATCAGTTCATCACCCCCAACATTTTCTGAAACAGCATACTTGTTTGAGGTGGGGATAGCCACAGGAGACTCCTACGCTATCTGCTTCCCTCTTCTATTTTTCCTAGAGGTCACCCATCTATCTGATTGTATGTTCAGTTTATCTTCCTCCCTGCAACTGCCATCCACCACACTCCCTAGCTCCTATAAATTCCTCATTACCTCTAACTGCTGCTCCAACCGATCCATGCAATTCGATGGGATTTGCAACCAAACACACTTCCTGCAGACATAATCATCAGTAACATGGAAACTCTCTATAACCTCTATAACCTCCCACATAAACAGGAAGAGCACATCTACTAAAGGTCATCTTTGCACCTTAACAATCTTCAGACCCAGAAAATAGCACAGTCTTACTGCTCTAACAACAACAGGCTGACTTCACACCTGGGCAGTCAGCACAGCTTCTTCAAGGGAAGGTCATGCCTGACAAATCTGTTAGAATTCTTTGAGGAAGTGACAAGCAAATGAGACAGCCAATGGATATAATCTATTTGAATTTCGAGAAAGTCTTTGACAAGGTGTTGCACAGGAAGCTGCTAAACACGATAAGAAATCATGGTGTGTAGGGAAAGGTTCTGGGATGGATAGAAGTTTGGCTGACTGGTAGAAGGCAGAGGGTATGGATAAAAGTGACTGTTTTAGGATGGCAGCTGGTGACTAGTGGAGTTCTGCAATGGTCTGTGGTGGGACTAAACTATTCATATTATACATTAACAATCTGGACAACGGAACTGAGGGCATTGGTGCTGCGATTGTAGATGACACAAAGATAGATGGAGGAACAGGTAGTGTTGACAAAGAGGGGGGCACTGCAGAGAAAGTTGGCAGGCTAGGAGAATGTACAAAGAAGTGACAGATGGAATGCACTGTGAAAAGTGTGAGGTTATGCATTTTGGTTGGAAGAAAAGGATATGTAGGCTATTTTCTAAATGGGGAAAGGCTTCAGAATCTGAAGCACAAAGAAATTTGGGAGTCCTAGTTCAGGATTCCCTTAGGATTAACTTGCAGGTTCAGTTCATGAATGGAAGGCAAATGTAATGTTAACGTTCACTTCAAGAGGGAAAGAATACAAGAATAGAGATGTACTACTGAGGCTGTGTAAGGCTCTAGTCAGACTGCATTTGGAATATTGTGAGCAGTTTTGGGGTCCGTATCTAAGGAAGGATGAGAATGAGCAGTACGGTGGCTCAGTGGTTAGCACTGCTGCCTCACAGCACCAGGGACTTGGGTTTGATTCCAACTTCAGGTGAGTGTCTGTGTGGAGTTTACATATCTCCCCGTTTCTGCGTGGGTTTCCTTCGGGTGCTCTGGTTTCCTCCCCCAGTCCAAAGATGTGCAGGTTAGGTGAATTGGCCATTGCCTGTCGTGTTCAGGGATGTATGCATTAGGTGCATTAGTCAGAGGTAAATGAAGGGGGATGAGTCTAGGTGGTTACTGTTGGGAGGGTCAGTGTGGGCTTGTTGGGCCAAAGGACCTGTTTTCACACTGTAGGGATTCTATGAACGTAAGAAATAGGAGCAGAGGTAGGCCATCTGGCCCATCGATCCTACTCTGCCATTCAATAAGATCATGGCTGATCTCTTTAGGAACTCAGCTCCACATACCCACCCACTCATCATAACCCTTAATTCCTTTACTGTTCAAAATCTATCTTTGCCCTAAAAACATTCACTGAAGAAGCCTCAACTGCTTCATTGGGCAGGGAATTCCACAGATTCACAACCCTTTGGGTGAAGATGTTCCTCCTTAACTCAGTCCTAAATCTGCTTCCCCTTATTTTGAGGCTCTACCCTTAATTCTGCTTTCATCTGCCAGTGAAAACCACCTCCATGCTTCTACCTTAACTGTTCTAGTCATCATTTTATATGTTTCTATAAGATTCCCCCCCTCATTCTTCTAAATTCCAATGAGTAGAGTCCCAGTCTACACAATCTCTCTGCATAAACTAACCCTCTCAAGTCCAGAATTAACCCGAGTGAACGTCCTCTGCTCCCCTTCCAGTGCCAGTACATCCTTGCTCAACGGATGTGCTGGTATTGGAGGAGATGCAGAGAAGCTTTAAAAGAATAATCCTTGGAATGAAGGGCTTGTCTAATGAGGAGTGGTTGAGAATTGTGGGTCTGTACTCGATGGAGTTCAGATGGATTAGGTGGAATCTTACTGCAAGGAGCTTAAAAATGTTTAAAGTCTGGTTGAAGATTTGTAGCTCGGGTGTCCGTTGTTGTGGTTCTGTTCGACGAGCTGGAAGTTTTTGCTGCAAACGTTTCATTCCCTGGCTTCACAGGAGGCTCCAATAGCACTGATGATGTTCCCTAGCCAGGGAACGAAACGTTTGCAGCAAAAACTTCCAGCTCGGCGAACAGAACCACAACAGCTTAAAAATGTGTTGCTGGAAAAGCGCAGCAGATCAGGCAGCATCAAAGGAGCACGAGAATCGATGTTTCAGGCATGATGCTGCCTGATCTGCTGTGCTTTTCCAGCAACACATTTTTAAGCTCTGATCTCCAGCATCTGCAGTCCTCACTTTCTCATTCTTACTGCAAGGAACAGAATACTCAGAGGCCTGGAGACAGTGGATGTAGGGAAGATGTTTCCACAAGGCAGAGAAGCTAGCACCCAAGGGCACAGTCTCAGAATGAGGGAGCAATCGTTTAAAACTGAGATAAAGAGGAATTTCTTCAGCCAGAGGGTAGGTGAATCTGTAGAATTCATTACCACAGAAAGCTATGGAGGCCAAGTCACAGACTTACACAGCACGGAAACTGACCTTTTGATCCAACTCATCCATGCCAACCAGATATCCTAAATTGATTTAATCCTGTTTGCCTGAATTTGGCATTCTAAACCCCTCCTGCTCATGTACTCATCCAGATGCCTTTTAAATTTTATAATTAGGTTGAAAATTTGCTTGCTCAACTGGTAGATTTGCTTTCAAATGTTTCATCACCATGCTAGGTAACATCATCAGTGAGCCTCCAGTGAAGTGCTGGTGTTCTGTCCTTCTTGCTATTTATCTGTCTCGGTTTGTTGTGGTGGATGATATCATTTCCAATTCTATTTCTGAGAGGTTGGTAAATGGGGTCCAAATCTTTGTATTTGTTAATGGAGTTCCAGTTTAAATGCCAGGCCTCTAGCAATTCCCGTATATGTATTTGTTTAGCCTGTCCCAGGATGGATGTATTGTCTCAGTCGAACTTGTGTCCCTCTTCGCTTGTGTGTATGGATACCAGTGATAGTTGTTCATGTCTTTTGGTGGCTAGTTGGTGCTCATGTATCCTGGGGGCTAGTTTCCTGCCCCATCTGTCCGATGTAATGTTTGTTGCAGTCCTTGCAGAGTATTTTGGATGTGACGTTCACTCTGCTAGCTGTTGGTATGGAGTCCTTTAAATTCATTAGCCGCTGTTTCAGTCTAGTGGTAGGTTTGTGGCCTACCATGATGCCTAGGGGCCAGAGTAGTCTGGTCATCATCTCCGAGATGTCTTTGATGGATGGCAGAGTGGCTAAGAGTCTCTAGGCATGTTGTGTCTTCCTGTTTAGGTCTGTTTTATAGGAATCGATGTCCTGCATTTATCGGATACTCATTGTTCCTGACTACGGTGTATGCGTGTTTTTGCTTAGTTCCTGGGTGCTGCAGTGTGTTGTGGCTCATTTAAATAATATCCTGATGCAGCTCTGTCTGTCAGTGTTGGGATGGTTGCTCCTGTAGTTGAGTATCTGGTCAATGTTCTACAACCTAAACTACAAACCTTCTCCAAAATCTCAAATGTTGTAATTATACCAGCCTTCACCACTCCCTCTGGCAACTTATTCCATATATGCACCACCTTCTGCGTGAAAAAGTTGCCCTTCAGGTCCCTTTTAAATGCTTCCCTTCTCATCTTAAACTTATGCTGTCTCATTTTGGACACTGTATTTAAGACAGAGATTGATAGGTTCGTGATTGGTTGAGGAGAAGACAGGAGAATGGGATTGAGAAATACATCAGTTATGATTGAATGGTGGAACAGAATTGATGTCCTAATTCTGCTCCTATATCTTATGGTCTTAAAACACGAAATCAGTTAAGATTTGCTTCATAATCAAAGCAAAACAGAAATTAGATACATAAGAAAATATTCCAACAATGAGTGATTTCCTGAAATCAGCCTACAGCCTTTAAACTACAGATTCCAGTGAAATTTTATAACCTTAAATTACTGCTTATTTGTTTTACAATTCATCCAAAGTAATCTCTTTGTGTACACCATTAGAGTTTCAGAACATTAAATGTTGTAATTTGAGTTCAGTTACACATGGGGGCAACTGCTGATACATCCTCTCTCTGTGTTGCTGTAAACAGATTAGCAGAAACATGATAACCAGTAATTGAACAAAGTCTAGGCATTTGATATTATTCTAATTCATGAATAAACACCCACATATTCTCCCACCATATAGTAATCTTGGTATTGTCAATTGTTTAATGAATGTTGCTAGAAGTGGAAATGCACTTTCTAGGATATAGCAATGCTCCCTTTCAATTCTTCACTTATTCTGGACGTTGTGGGACATTATAACCAAACTTTTCTACAAATTTCTGAAATTATCCTTTCATTGTACACTAATTTCTGCAACATTGTGATTGTAAATATGATGGGAGAGGATTGTCCCATGAACAGTGCTTGGGTTTTCATATTAATAATTACGCTCCTTCTCTGAGATGCTAATACAGTATTCGCCCCTCTCTGACACATGATCTTTCAGCTAGTTCGAACAGTGCACGGTTTACATGCATTTTATTAAACCCACATGTTGCCCCAGGGTGATCCCTTATCTTACTTGACCACGTCTGTCTGCATGTTGCACCCTTCCTGCTCAGTTCCTAATACTCTCAGGTTTACTACTTCTAGATAGGTGTGGTGATATTGTATATGGCTACTGTCTTGAATCAATCCAAAGTTTCCTACCAGGTTTGCCAGTGTTGAAGAATTGCTTCTCATCCTCTGTGTTGAGGATGAGAAGCAAAAACAGAAGGCGAAAATGATGGTAGCTACGGTTGACAAAGTAGTCAAGAAAAGAATCGAATCAGTGACTAGCAACCAGAGTGTAGGTGGCAGCACATAGAACATAAAGGAAGGGGTAGAAGATGAGGAGGACCTTTCGTAGGGTACAGTCAACAGGGACAAGGACAGAGGTGGAGACCCCAACAAGCAGGGTGTTACATCCAGAAAAAAAAATTCAAAAGATTTTCAGTGGAGTGAGAAACCTCTAGAGTTGTTGTTGCGGGAAGCTCAAAAAGTGCCTGTGCGATATGGTGTGTGTGTGTGTTGTTCCTGCAGCTTCAGATCCGGGACCGTTTTGAATCTGATGTCTATTATGGAAACTTCACATTATTTCTTTTAAGGTTAAGGATTTTACAGTGATTATGAAATAAAATGTTAACTCCTGTTCTTTTTACAGGTCATGACTGCCTTACTATTAGTTTCTAACTAATCTCTTTTATCCTTACATAAAAGTGATTTGAAATCAGCTTAATACGGAGAAAAACAACATGATAACCTTTTTTTGTCTTTCTGACTCATTTGTTTTCACTTAATTTTAAGCCGTAGCTTTATTCAGAAAGCTCCCTCCCTTAGTGACAGTTGAAGTTTCAGTTCAACATTAGATTGTGATAAATCAATCCTATGGTTAAAATCTGTGATCTTGCATTTGGCCATTATTCATGCATTAGAAGTTTTCTTTTAACTTGAATAGACAAATCCTTTGAAGACAGCTCTGGTTATTTCACGACCTATAGCATTGTAATTGAGCAATGACTGGTCAGGACTACTTAAGAAAACTAATTTTGGATTTAAATTAAGGGACTAAAACCGGGTAATAATAGTGGATTTCAAAGTCAGGAACTGTATGCATTTTACATTTTAAATATTAAATACTGAATAAATGAATTTATAATATATAAGTATATATTTACAAGTAAGATTCTAAAATGTATAGTTAGGAACAGGCTTTAAAGTTAGACAAACATAAATTGATAAATTGGTATTTGAAACTATAGGGAGCAAGAAATATTGCAATATTTCTTAAAAAAATCAAGGTCTAAACAAAACATTGGGTGATGAAGAATGGTCATTAGGTGGCCCTAAAGCTGTTCAATTGGTCAAATCAGCTCAGCAATTGATCTGGCAATGTAACATGGGAGCAGGAACCATAAGACCACAAGACATAGGAGTGGAAGTAAGGCCATTCGGCCCATCGAGTCCACTCCGCCATTCAATCATGGCTGATGGGCATTTCAACTCCACTTACCAGCGTTCTCCCCGTAGCCCTTAATTCCTCGAGACAACAAGAATCTATCAATTTTGGCCTTGAAGACACTTAGCGCCCCGGCCTCCACTGCACTCCGTGGCAATGAATTCCACAGGCCTACCACTCTCTGGCTGAAGAAATGTCTCCGCATTTCTTTTCTGAATTGACCCCCTCTAATTCTAAGGCTGTGTTCACGGGTCCTAGTCTCCTCGCCTAACGGAAACAATTTCCTAGTGTCCACCCTTTCCAAGCCATGTATTATCTTGTACGTCTCTATTAAGTCTCCCCTTAATCTTCTAAACTCCAATGAATACAATCCCAGGATCCTCAGCCGTTCCTCATAAGTTTGACCTGCCATTCCAGGGATCATCCGTGTGAATCTCCGCTGGACACGTTCCAGTGCCAGTATGTCCTTCCTGAGGTGTGGGGACCAAAACTGGACACAGTACTCCAAATGGGGCCTAACCAGAGCTTTATAAAGTCTCAGTAGCACATCGCTGCTTTTATATTCCAACCCTCTTGAGATAAGAGACAACATTGCATATTGTCTTTTATATTCCAACCCTCTTGAGACAACATTGCATTTGCTTTCTTAATCACGGACTCAACCTGCATGTTTACCTTTAGAGAATACTCAACTAGCACTCCCAGATCCCTTTGTACTTAGGCTTTACTAATTTTCTCACCATTTAGAAAGTAGTCTATGCTTTTATTCTTTTTGCCAAAGTGCAAGACCTCGCACTTGCTTACGTTAAATTCCATCAGCCATTTCCTGGACCACTCTCCCAACCTGTCTAGATCCTTCTGTAGCCTCCCCACTTCCTCAGTACTACCTGCCTATCCATCTAACTTCGTATCATCGGCAAACTTCGCTAGAATGCCCCCAGTCCCCTCATCTAAATCATTAATATATAATGCGAATAGCTGTGGCCCCAACACTGAACCCTGCGTGACACTGCTCGTCACCGGCTGCCATTCTGAAAAAGAACCTTTTATCCTAACTCTCTGCCTTCTGTTAGACAGCCAATCCTCAATCCATCCCAGCAGCTCACCTCGAACACCATGGGCCCTCACCTTGCTCAGCAGCCTCCCGTGTGGCACCTTATCAAAGGCCTTTTGAAAGTCTAGATAGACCACATCCACTGGGTTTCCCTGGTCTAACCTACTTGTTAGCTCTTCAAAAAATTCCAACAGGTTTGTCAGGCATGACCTCCCCTTACTAAATCCATGTTGACTTGTTCTAATCAGACTCTGCTCTTCCAAGAATTTGAAACCTCATCCTTAATGATCGATTCTAGAATTTTACCAACAACCGTTGTCAAGCTGATTGGCCTATAATTTTCCATCTTTTGTCTTGATCCTTTCTTGAACAAGGGGGTTACAACAGCCATCTTCCAATCATCCGGGACCTTTCCTGACTCCAGTGACTCTTGAAAGATCTCAACCAATGCCTCTGCTATTTCCTCAGCCACCTCTCTCAGAACTCTAGGGTGTATCCCATCGGGGCCAGGAGATTTATCAATTTTAAGACTTTTTACTTTTATAGCACTATCTCTTTCCTAACGGCAACCATACTCAACTCAGCCTCGTGACTCCCTTTAATTTTTGGGATATTACTCATGTCTTCCACTGTGAAAACTGACGCAAAGTACTTGTTAAGTTCTCCTGCTATTTCCTTATCTCCCATCACTAGGCTTCCAGCATCAGTTTGAAGTGGCCCAATGTCTACTTTTGCCTGTCGTTTGTTTCTTATGTATTGAAAGAAACTTTTACTATCATTTCTAATATTTCTGACTAGCCTACCTTCATATTTGATCCTCTCCTTTCTTATTACACTCTTTGTTATCCTCTGTTTGTTTTTGTATCCTTCCCAATCTTCTGATTTCCCACTGTTCTTAGCCACTTTATAGGATCTCTCTTTTTCTTTAATACATTTCCTGACTTCCTTTGTCAGCCATGGTTGTCTAATCCCTCCCCGGATAATCTTTCTTTTCTTGGGGATGAACCTCTATACTGTGTCCTCAATTATACCCACAAACTCCTGCCATTTTTGCTCTACTGTCTTCCCGGTTAGCCTCTACTTCCAGTCTATTTTTGTCAGTTCCTCTCTCATGCCCTCATAATTACCTTTATTTAACTGTAACACCATTACATCCGATTTTGCCTTCTCTCTTTCAAACTCCAGACTGAACTCTACCATATTATGATCGCTACTTCCTAAGGGTTCCCTTACTTTAAGATCTTTTATAGAGTCTGGTTCATTGCAAAGCACTAGGTCCAGAATAGCCTGCTCCCTTTTGGGCTCCATGACAAGCTGTTCCAAAAAGCCATCCTGTAAGCATTCCATGAATTCCCTTTCTTTGGATCCACTAGCAACTTTATTTACCCAGTCCACCTGCATATTGAAGTCTCCCATGATCAATGTGACCTTGCCTTTCTGACATGCCTTCTCTATTTTCCGGTACATGTTGCGTCCCTGGTCCTGACCACTGTTAGGAGGTCTATACACAACTCCAATTATGTTTTCTTTGCCTTTGTGGTTCCTCAATTCTACCCACACAGACTCCACATCATCCGACGCTATGTCATTCAATACCATTGATTTAATTTTGTTCTTAACTAACAAGGCAACCCCACCCCCTCTGCCCACCTCTCTGTCTTTTCGATAAGTTGAAAAACCATGGAGGTTTAACTGCCAGTCCTGACCCCCCCTGTAACCAAGTCTCTGTGATGCCTACCACATCATAATCATTCACTATTATCTGTGCCATTAGTTCATCGGCTTTTTTATGAATGCTACGAGCATTCAGGTAAAGTGCCTTAATGCTAACTTTCTTATCATTAGAGATGTTGGAAGTCATATGATGTCCTAAGTTATCCTTGCTTTTTTCTGCATTCTCAGTCTGCCTCAATTTTAAATCCGCCTGGACACATACTATCCTGCTGTTTATCTTTCCATTTAACGCCATACTCCCTGTTGCTTTCACTTTCCCTTCCCCCCAACTCAGAAGTTTAAAGTCCTATTGACCACCCTATTTATCCTCTTCACTAGAACATTGGTACCTGATCGGTTCAGGTGGAGACCGTCCCAACGGTACAGATCCCCCCTGTTCCAAAACTGATGCCAGTGCCCCATGAAGTGGAATCCCTCTTTCCCACACCAATCCCTTAGCCACGTGTTTACTTGCCTAATTTTCTTAAGAGTTAATTGGACTATGGCGACAGTTTTGTGATGAGATGCACGCAGAATCAGTTTTGCACTCATGGCAAGATACTGCCACCAAATTGGGGATTGAATTAACTGCAAATGGTGCGATGGAATCTGTTGAGGTTTTAAAAATGGATGTGCTCGAGCAAAACAATTACAGAAACAGAACGAGAAGTCACAAGTGATATGGTTAATGTAATTTCTGCAGTTTCATGCATTCACACACACACACACACACACACACACACACCTCACACATAACCCACACACATACACACACCTACACACACACTCACTCACACACATACATACACACACCTACACACACACCTACACACACAACTCACACATAACCCACACACATACACACACCTACACACACACTCACTCACACACATACATACACACACCTACACACACACCTACACACACACACATACACATACACTCACTCACACACACACACACATACACGCACACACACACACACACTCTCACACACATACATACACACACACTCACTCACACACCTACACACACACTCACTGTACTAAAACTGAGGTTTAATGAATAAAAGCTAAATTATGAAACTAATGATCGACTAGGCCATAAAGAAGCATGAACTGTAAGTCACCTCTGTTATGCCAGGAACATGGTAACCTTGGGCAAGAAACCAAGGAATGCTTCAGTTAGACACAGAGGGCAAAACACAATGAAAGCTCTTTTCATGACATCAATAAATGTTATAACTAGTAGCAGAAATTGTAAAATAATATAACATTTTAATTAAAGAAATTGGCAGAGAAAAGCGTGAAATGCTTTAACCAATGGAATTGTCATTAATGATTTTTAATGTAAGAAAAATCCATAGCGTGAGATGTTTAAACCAATGAAATTATCACCAATGTATTTGAATGGAAAAATAATGTATAAGTATTAGTGCTGTAAAATCTCCCGTTGCGACTTCCGAAGTCCTTTTTGGAACTCGCCCAATCTTCGAAGATTGAATAAACATCTGTTGCTCCGTTTGTGTGTGTCTCGCAGTATTTTGATTTGCCACGGGAGAAGTGATAGCCGGTGGGGATAAGGGCTGATACCAGTCAACTTGGAGTTCGCCTTTTTGAACTTAACCTTGCGGACAGTCTCCCTTGATACAAGGGTTAAAGGACAGTCCGTGGTTGGCAGAGTTCGGAGGCAGGACCCGGTTGTTCTGAATCAGATCCCTAGAGTTAGAATAGTTAGCCAAGTGTCAGGAACTATTCTCCGGAGATTCAGAAAGCCTAGACAGAAATCATTTATAACACAAGTGACTGGTAAACAAACAGAACTGCGCAATTACAGTTTCTAAAATGTTTTGGTCACAAATTGCATTTCCACCCTGAATTACAAATAATGATTATTTTATTTATATAATATATAATTAATAATTAATATTTATAATAAATCAATTGTATTAGCCTGACTCAATATTAATTGGCAGGATTCCTTCACACTCTCTCAGTGACCTGTCATATTGATTCATCCCCTCCAGCCAGGAGATTGGGTCCTAATTAAGTCATGGACAGAAACTAAATTGCAACTGGATTGGGAGGGACTACAGAAACGGTGATACACACGGCAGGGAAAGGCTGGACTCACTACACCAGGATTAAAGGACCGGTGGAATCCCCAGTTAAGAAAGAATTCTGGACAGCCGAATCGACGGGAGAACCACTAAAACTCAGACTCAAAAGTAACTGATTTTTATGCGGACGCGGGATAGTTTCTTTTTGATATCTATATATTGTATTGCATGTTAAATCTCTCGGATGTTCAATACTATTGTAGGATGCTGGGGATGCTTAGGGTTACCATATTAGCTTTCCTAATATTGGGATTTTGTCAAACGATGCTGTCATCTCTATTTTGTTATTAACGGTCCCTGAACCTGAATATCTGCAAGGTTGATGCTTGCAGCCTAGAAAAATGCGCAGGTGTAAAGTATCAGAGGGAGTATATATCCTCCGAAATCCTTCTTAAGACCCTACCGGACACAAGGTATGGTTCGCAAAACTCAGACTTGGCATCACTATCCATAGAGCCCCCTTTCTCCCAGCCCTAGACTGTCCTGACAGAAAGTGCTACCCGATATATCTCACCATCAAAAATACCTCCTCTGAAGACTCCTTTCCCAGTAAAAATGGGTCTCGACTCCTTAGTAATGATTTAAAAATAGTAATGGAAGCCACCGGAAAGTGTTTTTTGGGCTGCTGTTTCCGAATAGTCGTAGGAAACGGAAAACGAGCCAAACAATTTGATAGTAAGAAACAACATTTTACCCTCCCAACGACCCAAACGTGGTAAAAATTATAGAGGTGAAGGACTTGAAGCAGACCATTGAAATAGAAACTGGATATGGGGACACAAATGCCTGAGTTGAATGGGTCTAGTACACTGTTAAAATTCTGAATAAAAGTAATTGCCATGCGTGTGCCTCCGGTAGGCCAGTTGCCCACGTAGTCCCCACACCGCTCGGGTGGAACCAAGACAGGAAGGGCATGGAATATATGATAGCCCTGTATCAGGATAAGACTGCATGGAATGATAGGAATTGTATATCCCAACTCTAATGTTCCCTCCCTTGGAGAAGACAGATTTGAAAGCTCCCCCCCCATTTTTGACCACGGTCGGGAATCACACATCGTGTCTAAGCCGACAGGGTAAAAATCAGTCTAGAGACTTCGGGGAGCTGAGGTTATGTACAGAAACTCAAAATGACACCGAAACAGACAAAAGAGGGAACTACTCAGCACTCAGGATTCCCCAGGTGGATCTCTGGTGTTACTGTGGAGGCAGAATATTGCGACCTACCCTACCTCCTGACTGGAGAGGGATATGTGCAATTGTACAATTGGCAATCCCATTCACCTTGGTATTTGAGAAGGAGAAGGTGGTAGTAACAAAGAATGAGAGGAGTAAAAGGTCGTTATTAGATACTTCCTTTGATGATAGGATTTATCTCGACTCTACAGGAGTTCCTAGAGGGGTCCCCGATGAGTTCAAGGCCCGCAACCAGATTGCAGCAGGTTTTGAATCGGCCCTATTTTGGTGGGTAATGGTCAACAAGAATGTGGATTGGATAAACTATATTTTTTACAACCAGCAAATATTAATCAATTACACTAGATATGCAGTGAAGGGTATTTCCGAGTAACTTGATGCAACCAGCAGAATGGCCTGGGAAAACAGACTGGCTCTGGATATGATACTAGCCGAAAAAGGGGTTGTATGTGTGATGTTAGGAGGTAGCTGTTGTACCTTTATTCCAAATAATACAGCACCTGATGGGTCAATCTCTCATGCCTGAAAATGTGTTGCTGGTTAAAGCGCAGCAGGTCAGGCAGCATCCAAGGAACAGGAAATTCGACGTATAAGCCCTTCATCAGGAATCATGCCTTGCAAGGATTGACCACCTTGGCAGAAGAATTGGCTGAGAATTCAGGAGTGGACACATCACTCACGGGATGGCTGGAATCATGGTTTGGGAACAGGAAAGGTGAGTTAGTCTCCATCCTCACCTCCCTGATAGTGGTAGCAAGGGTACTGACAGCAATTGGCTGTTGTATCATACCTTGTGTATGGGCGTTAACCCAGCGGCTAATTGAGACAGCCTTGGCAAAACAACTGCCTCTAAAAGGTAATCAGGCAGAGGGACACAACCTCTTGAACAATGAGGGGATGGGTGACCTTAGGGAATTAGTCACTATAAATGAAGTCTCAGGGATGATGCTAGCGAACTGGAAGGTAACATATGAGACAAATGCAGAAGACAACACTTAGTAGCCAAGAAGAAAAGGGGGGATTGTAATGTATAGGGTTAAAAACATACAGAATAAGGGAACAGGTATTGCTTCTGCAAAAGCTTACATTATAAAATTAGGCTGCACATGCCAATATAAACAGTGAGAAGCAAAAACAGATAGAATTATCTATGAGTAATAGGGCAGAGTGACCGTGTAGCGGGATGAACCAGTAACAGGAGAATAGTGTGCCAGTCGCAGGAGGGATGTGGCCAACGGATGGAATTTAGTTTGGCAGGATGATCGCACGAAGACAGCAAACAATGCCAGGATAGTCACATATAAGGAATGAAATAAATAAGAGTAAGGGGCGACAGGCTTAGAGTAACGGGAGAAGTAAACAGAGGCGGAGAGAAGCTAGACAAAATTGGATGAAGCTATAGCTTGTGATAGGCTACGCGCTTCAGCAAAAGTAACCAATGGGGTGAAAGGGGAGGACTGAGAGATGCAACTGAACAGCATAAATCAGAATGTCACCCTCAGATTGATGTGCTTACTCGTTAGGCACCCGTTCTTGCAAGTACATATCAATAAAATTCACTGCTTCAGAATTTGACTCAGACTGAAATTTATTAATATGTGAGTTTTGTTTCTCATTATTATATCAAATCTTCACCATTGGAATCAGTATAAAACATTTTTTTGGGTCTCTCTATCTTTGTTAGACAATCTGGTTCACTTATCCAAAGAACAACTGAATTGGTGTTAAAGTTCTTTAAGACACACATGGTCACCACTGTAACATGACCCAAGGGCTCCTTGTTCACAACTACAATCACCATCAGGGACACAGGAGACAAGTTTGGTCCAGTCAGAACCTCATTACCTAGATTTTGTTAATGGATGGCGGGATGTACACTTTGTCTCAGCTTCTTGCTCATTCTGGTGGGACATAATTCCCCAAGAAATGTATGATCAGAGTTTTGTCAGGATATAAGTGGCGTGGTCTGTGGTGAGATCTGTGGCAGAATCAGACAAGAAATCCAGCAAGGTCCATTTTGACGACAGAAGCATCTCACTTTTGACAAGTAGTGATTCCTTGCTCGTCAGCAGAGTTATTACCTTATATATACACTTCAGCAATTGTCAAATTTTTTAGACTACTTTTTAAAGTTAAATTTATGGGGTTGCTGATTACATGGATACCAATTTATGAGTGACTGAAATTCGTGCCCATCAAAATTCATATCATTGCATTAGGAGAAGCCCAACTGATCTCTAAGCGAATAAAGAGAAAAGAAACGAATGATAGTCATTCCGAAAACCTGAAGCGGAATAAAACAGCTACTGAACTGGAAGACCGGGAGCGAGCGGAACAACTGGCAGATTGGAAAGCTGGAGCGGGAGGTGAAGGCCGGCACACTGACTCATGAACATTGATCTGTTATCTGTGAAGAGCTAGGGTCAACTTTTACATGAGATAAATGAAAAATTCCAGGTTATATGGCCAAACATATGGGGTCAACGTTGACTTGAGATCGACTATTACTGGAGTATATACGGTAGTGCAGGGATTATTGCTTGTTAAATGCATTGCTAATGTCCAACTACCTCATTAACATTCAGCTTAATTTACTGCTAAGCAACGTCGACATCGAGAAATGGGAGAAAGTGAGGACTGCAGATGCTGGACATCAGAGTCGAGATTGTGGTGCTGGAAAAGCGCAGCAAAGTCAAGCAGCATTCCTGATGAAGGGCTTATGTCCAGAACATCCAATCTCCTGCTGTTCAGATGCTGCCTCACCTGCTGTGCTTTTCCAGCACCACAATCTCGACCAACATTGAGAAATCTCTACATGGAAATCAAACTGGGTATCTGGCAATTTCAGCTCCAAAGGACCTCCATGTGGCTCAGGATCAAATAATCCACAGGCAACTTGTCCATGGACATTAGCATCTGGCATTTGCCAAGCCCCTTTGACTATCAAGGCACCTCTCTGATCCACTTGCAGGGCACTTAGGAGACACTGACTTGCATTGCAGGGTGCACTGGCAACTAGTGTTGAAAGGCTGCTGTAGGGACACTTTGCACACATAGGGCCGGGCACGAAGACTGCATCAGGCTGTTCACTTGCCGTCTTAGCACTTGCTACTGAGCATCTAACTGCATACTCTCAACATCGCTGCCTTTCCTTGCCCACTGTGCTGGTTAGCCTTTGGCAGTACTGCCACATTCATGAGCTTTTCTTTGCATATGTTTGTTTTCTTTGTTATGCTTGTCAAGAGGAATCTCTCTGACATAGAGTCATACAGCACAGGAACAGACCCTTCTGTCCAATCAGTCCATGCCAAACATAATCCCAAACTAAAGTAGTCCTACCTGCCTGCTCCTTGCCCATAGCCCTCCAAACCTTTCCTATTCTTGTACTTATCTAGATGTCTTTTAAACGTTGCCATTGCACCGCATTCACCGCTTCCTCCGGAAGTTTATTTCATACATGAACCATCCCGTGAGTAAAATATTTGCCCCTCATGTCTTTTTTAAACCTCTCTCTCACCTTAAAAATGTGCCCCCTAGTTTTGAAATCCCCCATCCTAGGGAAAAGACAGCTACCATTAACTCCATCTTTGCCCCTCATTATTTTATAAACTTCTATCAGGTCACCTCTCAACCTCCTGTACTCCAGGGAAAAAAGTCCCAACCTATCCAGCCTTTCTTTATAACTCAGACCTTCCATACCCAGCAACATCCTGGTAAATCTCTTCTGTAAGTACCCTCTCCAGCTTAATAATATCCTTCTGATAACTGTGTGACCAAAACTGGACACAGTATTCCAGAAGAGCCTTACTGATGTGGATGGCACGGTGACGCAATGGTTAGCACTGCTGCCTCACAGCGCCAGAGACCCGGGTTCAATTCCTGACTCAGGCGACTGACTGTGTGGAGTTTGCATATTCTCCCTGTGTTTGCTTGGGTTTCCTCCGGGTGCTCTGACAGTCCAAAAATGTGCAGGTTAGGTGAATTGCTAGGGTTGTGGGTTGATGTGGTCTTGTTGGGCTGAAGGGCCTTTTTCCACACTGTAAGTAATCTAAATGTCCTGTACAACCTCAACATAACTTCCCAACTTATACTCTGACTAGATTCAAAATAGCCTGACCCCTTATTAGATCCAGAACATGTTGTTCCAAGAAACTGCCAATATATTACTATAAAACTATCCCAAATATGTTAGATTTAGCCATGTGGCTACCTTTTAGATTAGATTACTTACAGTGTGGAAACAGGCCCTTCGGCCCAACAAGTCCACACTGACCCGCCGAAGCGCAACCCACCCATACCCCTATATATACCCCTTACCTAACACTACGGGCAATTTAGCATAGCCAATTCACCTGACCCGCACATCTTTGGACTGTGGGAGGAAACCGGAGCACCCGGAGGAAACCCACGCAGACACGGGGAGAACGTGCAAACTCCACACAGTCAGTCGCCTGAGGCGGGAATTGAA
The DNA here is from genome assembly GCF_020745735.1 of Hemiscyllium ocellatum. Taxonomy (NCBI): domain Eukaryota; kingdom Metazoa; phylum Chordata; class Chondrichthyes; order Orectolobiformes; family Hemiscylliidae; genus Hemiscyllium; species Hemiscyllium ocellatum. The sequence goes on along the minus strand of NC_083422.1, from coordinate 3,080,247 downwards.
CCCAGGTCCCTGGCGCTGTGAGGCAGCAATGCTAACCATTGCGTCACCGTGCCATCCACATCAGTAAGGCTCTTCTGGAATACTGTGTCTAATACCTCTATTAGTTTCATTTCCCCCCAATCTACATGAAAATTAAATTCATCCATAATTCATTGCCTGACTTTTTAAAAAAATATCGCATGCCTGGGGGGGATTCAAGATGCTTTTGCTCAGCTCTGCCTCAGAACCCAGACTGGAGCACTCCCTTCACTGTTTAATTTGTTAAAAACAATTTTTTTCCTGACTCTTAGACCTATTTTGCACCAGTTTCTGAACAGTTTGGTGTAGTTTAGAAATGTCGAAGGGGAAAGGACCATGGAGCTCACATCAGGCAGGGACACCCTCTTGCAGCAACGGACGCATCCATGGCCACCCCGGAGATCTCAACTGCAGAGCAGAGCTTGATCCCAGAGTATGTAAAGCTCTGAGAGAAGATCGAGGTGTTGGCAGAGGAGACCTGGGCCAGGTGGGAATCTATGTCGGTCATGCTGCAGAAGCTTAACCTGGAGACCCAGCGCCTGGGCAGCATGTTGGGTGGGGAGAGGAGGGGAGCGGAGCAATGGGACACAGCTTCCGAGACCGCCACCGAATCCTCAGCGGGCCGGGTACAGGCCCTGGAACATCAAGTGCCGGCTTGAGAGGAGCAGATCGATGACCTCGAAAATTGAGGTTGTCAGAAGACCACCCGGTTGCTGGGACTTCCCGAACGGGAGGAAGAAGGCCAGCTCTTCACCTTTCTGGAGCAATGCTCCCACAGTTTCTGAGGCTGGAAATCGAAGTAGACTGGCTGTGGGTGGAGCGTGCCCACCAGGTCATAGTGTGCAAGCCCAGATCGGACCAGCGGCCCTGCCCATTCCTAGTGCAACTCCAGCACCATAGAGACAAGCTGGAAGTTTTTGTTGCAAACGTTTCGTCCCCTGGCTAGGAGACATCATCAGTGCTCTGATAGTATTCCACTATAAATTATTTCCACTATAAATACCAGAAGAAACATCAAAGAAGCGCTTCGCAGGAGGCTCCAGAGCACTGATGATGTTTCCTAGCCAGGGAACGAAACGTTTGCAACAAAAACTTCCAGCTCGGCGAACAGAACCACTACAACAAGCACCCGAGCTACAAATCTTCGCACAAACCTTGAACCATAGAGACAACTCCTGCCAGGAGTGCATAGGGGTACAGTATGGAAGGGATGGTTTGGGTACCCACTTTTTACTCTCTTGTCATAAGATGTTGGTGTTTGTTTTTCTAACTTTGTGGTGTCTGGGATGGGGACATGACTCCAGCTAGTAGGAAGCACTTCCTCCTTGGGGCGGGGAGGGGGGGGGATCTTGGACTATTTGTTTGGAAGCCTCTGGAGCACTGGGGAAGGATCTCGAATTATGCTTTTTCAGGACTTCTCCCTGGTCATGATTCGCAAGAGGATGGTCTTTGATGAGGGAAAAAGCGACTGAGGGACCTGAATGTTCAGTATTCCGTGAGATATCTGGCAATACTGGGTTACAGCTGGAGGGTCCAAGTTCAACTTTGATTCACTGGAAAAGGCAAAGGACTGCCTAACTGTCAAAATAGACTGATTGGCCTGAATTATATGGATAATTCTGCCCCTTTCCCCCTTTTTTCTGTCTGTAATTTGCCTGGTTTACCTGGTTGTTGGGAGGGGGTGATCTTGGTTTCCCTTTTAAGATAGGTCAGGATTACAATTTTACATTTTTTTTATGTTGTTGTCCTGCCAGGAGTGCATAGGGGTACAGTATGGAAGGGATGGTTTGGGTACCCACTTTTTACTCTCTTGTCATAAGATGTTGGTGTTTGTTTTTCTTACTTTGTGGTGTCTGGGATGGGGACATGAGTCCAGCTAGAAGGAGGCATGGTGGGATTTATGGGTGGTGTGAGCGCCCCCTGTGGACAAGTGGGAAAGTCTCCTTTCAGTTATGTTTTATGTTGTTATGTTGTAGAAATAGTTGTTAGTAGTTTTGATTTAGTAGTCGTAGAAGTTGCATTTTTAAACCTCTGTGAACTATTTATGGTTCTCACTTGGCGCACTTTGAGTAGGGTTCGTCCTTCCGGGGGGTGGTCTCAGACTATTTTGGATGATCATGGCTAGCCATTCGTTTAAATGGTGTACCTGGAATGTTAAGGGGAGTCACTCACCAATCAAGCGAAAAAAGATACTGTCAAGCCTTAGGAAAGAGAGGGTCGATGTAGCCTAATGACAAGAGACATACTTAATTGATAAGGAGTATTTGAAGTTGTCACAAGGAGGATTCAGCCAGGTGTTTTTCTCATCTTTTAACTCGAAAAGTAGAGGAGTGGCTATTTTCATCCGGAAGAACCTCCCATTTCAAATGCTAGACCAAGTAAAGGATGAGTCCAAGCGGTTCATAATACTTAAAGCTTTAATACATGGAGAGGAGGATGAAATTCTGAATGTATCCTGCCCCCGGCACATCCCTTTAAATTCGTAACAGACGTGCTCTCTCTAAATTGATGGCCCTTGGGGTGCACCATACAATTATAGGGGAAGACTTTAACAACATTATTGACCCCGGGGTGGATAGGATACCTAGGGGTCTTGCAGGAAGGTCTCTGCAATCTAGGCAGTTGTTGGACTTGAATAGGGAGTTGGGGTTGGTGGATGTGTGGAGATGTCTTCACCTCAAAGGTAGCAATTTTACCTTCCATTCTACTCCACATAAGTGCCATACCAGAATTGGCATTTTTTTTGTCCCATCGGCCTTTTTGAACTCAGTGCTGGAGGTTAAGGCCAGAGGTGGTGAGATAGATTCCTGTCACTGGCATATGGACCATTTCCTCTTGAAAGATAGTAAATTTATAGAATATCTTTTGCAGCAGTTTAAAATTTTTTGGGATATCAATTCAGGTACAGCCAGCAACCCAAGGCCTACGCGTGGGGTCTGATTATTTCTTACTCTGTGACCCGGAAACGACAGAGGGGAAGACAGCAACGTCTGCTCGAGGCTCCCCTGAAGGCCAGTTTGATAGGCCATCCACAACTAAATTACAGCGGATTACAGCTCTCAGGGCTACTTTGAATGCTGCACTTACCCAAGCAGCAAAAAGGGCAACCTCTTTTGCGAAGTAGAGATTATTCGAGTACGGTGATAATCTGGGTGGATATTTAGCATACTTGGCCAGAAAGAAGAATGCTCCCCACCCTGTTACATCCATTAGAAAGAGTGCTGGTACTCTGACTTGCAATGCCAAAAAGATCAATGCAGCATTGAGAAAGTTTTATCTTGAGCTGTGTCATTCAGAGGGCTGTGAGGATAGAATGAGGAGGATGGAGGCCTTTTTTAAGAGCTGAAAATGTGTTGCTGGAAAAACGCAGAAGGTCAGGCAGCATCCAAAGAGCAGGAGAATCAATGTTTCGGGCATGAGCCCTTCTTCAGAAATCCTTTCAAAACCCTGGACTTTTCAGGTGTAACCTCAGAGCAGTTGTCCTTTTTGACAATTCAGGAAGTTCAGGAGACAGTGAGGCTGCTCCAAAGGGGTAAATCACCAGGGCCAGATGGATTTCAAAGTGAGTTTCACAAGGAGCTTATAGACAAGCTGGCTGAGCCACTCTTGGATATGTACAATTACTCATTCACTCCCTCTGCGACTCCCTCATCAGGTCCACACCCACCACCAACTCAACCTTCACTCCTGGCACCTTCCCCTGCAACTGCAAGAAATACTAAACTTGCGCCTACACCTCCCCCCTCACTTCCCTCCAAGGCCTCAATGGATCCTTCCATATCCGTCGCAAATTCACTTGCACCTCCACACACATCATTTACTGTATCTGTTGCACCCGATGTGGTCTCCTCTACATTGGGGAGACAGGCCACCTAATTGCGGAATGTTTCAGGGAACACCTCTGGGACACCCGCACCAACCAACCCAAACACCCCATGGCTCAACACTTTAACTCCCTCTCCCACTCCGTCGAGGACATGCAGATCCTTGGCCTCCTACATCACCTGACCCTGACCACACGCCGCCTGGAGGAAGAGCGCCTCATCTTCCGCCTGGGAACCCTCCAATCACACAGGATGAGTATAGATTTCTCCAGCTTCCTCATTTCCCTTCCCCCCACCTTATTTCAGTCCCAACCCCCGGATTCAGCACCGCCCCCTTGACCTGCAATCTTCTTCCCGACCTCTCCGCCCCCATCCCCTCTCCGGCCTATCACCCTCACCCTCACCTCCTTCCACCTATCGCATTCCCAGTGCCCCTCCCCCAAATTCCTTCCTCCCTACCCTTTATCTCAGCCCGCCTGGCACACCAGCCTCATTCCTGAAGAGGGGCTTATGCTTGAAACTCCTGCTCCTCGGATGCTGCCTGGCCTGCTGTGTTTTTCCAGCACCACACTCTTCAACTCTGGTCTCCAGCATCTGCAGTCCTCACTTTCTCCTAATTACTCATTCAGTCAGGGCTGCCTCCCATCTTCTCTGAGAGAAGCAAATATCTCTCTTAACCTTAAGAAAGGAAAAGCCCCAGAAGATTGCACTTCGTACCGGCCTATATCGTTACTGAACGTGGATTTTAAAATCCTGTTGAAAATGATGACGTTAAGGCTGGAGAGGGTATTGCAAAGGAGGACCAGACAGGTTATATTAAGCGTTGTAGATCTACCAACAATATTAGAAGAGTATTAAATATGGTCCAAATATATCAACAAGGGGCAATACAGCTTTGGTAGTCTCCCCAAACACAGAGCAAGTGTTTGATCAGGTGGAGTGGCTGTACCTCTTTTACGTCAGGGAACAGTTTGGTCTTGGAGAGGTTTCTACCAAATGGGTGGTAGTGCTTTATAGTGACCTGAAAGCAGCGGTGCTCACTAATGGTATAAGGTCAGATAGTTTTAGTGTCAGCAGAGGCTGCCATCAAGCCCTCTTTCGCCACAACTCATTTACATTGGCGATCGAGCTGCTGGTGGAAGCCATTCGGATGGATCCCAATGGTCACAGGAAGGTTTTCTGTATTTAGGCTTTTTTATTACCCTGGTTTTCGATCAATTATATAGAGACAATTACGTGCAGCTGCTAGAGAAAATTAGGCAGGACCTTCGGAACAGGGAAGATCTTTCAATAACTTGTTTGGGCAGAATAGCTTTGGTTAAGGTGAATGTTCTTCCTCGCCTATTATATCCCATGAGAATGCTCCCCTTGATGTTGCCATGGCAAACACTACACAGGCTTTATAGCTGGCTTGGATCTTTTATTTGGCATCATCGAGAGCCTCTTATTAAGCTGAATAAATTGCAGCTTTCACAAGAAAGGGGGAGGTCTAGATTTTCCAGACTTAGGAAGTACCAGCTGAGTTCCTTGTTATCTTATGTGGCTGAATGGGACTTTCGGGATCTGCAATCAATTTAGTTAGGCATTGAGGCCTCCCAGACAAAATTCCCCCTCATTAATTTGTTGTTTATGGACAAGATGGATCATTGTAAAAACCCAATTGACCTGAACACAGTTAAAACTTGGAGGATGATGCGGCAGAGCGAGGGCAATTTTCAAAAAAACCTCCCCCTGCACTCCTATAGTGAGAATGTTGGGATTTCAGCTGGGTTTGATGGAGTCTGGCTTTAAGCTTTGGGAGTGCAGAGCTATCTCCTGTTTGATGGGGAGGGCATGATGTCCTTCGAACAGCTGAGTCGGAAGCTCAAGCTACTAGGAAGGAACTCTTTTGTTACTTCCAAGTTAGAGACTTCAAACAAAAAAGATCACGTTAATGGTCAAATCGGACATGGAGAGGAGAGTGCTCTGGTCAGCGGGCTCCCCCTCGGTTAGCACTCACTATCACACACTAGGTAGCAATGTGTCAAAGGACATGAAGTGACTACATAAAACATGGACACAAGAATTAGGGGTGAAAATCTCTTTAGAGATGGGGGAGAACATCTGGGAAAATGTTAGGAAGATTTCAATTTGTAACAGGACTCAGGCTATTCAACTAAAGGTGCTTCATAGGGCCCACTTGACACCAGAATGGCTTGTGAAGTTCAAGACTGGAGTGTGCCCCAAGTGCAAAATGGAGGTTGGTACTCTTACTTATTGCTTGTGGTCTTGCCAAAGGATTCACAGGTATTAGGATGACATAGCGAGTGCTTGGCAAAGGTTTTGGGAACTGAGATTGGGTTGGATCCATTATCCCTCCTTCTGGGTCTTCCAAATCTTCCCTTCCTGTATGCACATGGGGAGAAATTGTTTAATATTCTTTCATTCTGTACAAGGAAGAATATTGTAATGAGTTGGGTATTGGAAAGTCCCCCAGGACTCTCAAGTTGGCATAGGATAGTTATGGAACAAATCCCCCTGGACTTCCTTACATATATGGTGCACCTGAAAACAGAATTGTTTCATAGAACATGGTGGGCCTTTTTGAATTATATCGATGTGGACATATTTGGCTATATTATCCAGGGCCTTTGTCCAGCCATGAGGACTGTGCCCTGTCAGTTTGGGGGCCCCTGAGTGGAAGAATCCTGTACAAATACAGGTCCACTCACTACTACTCCCACTGGGACTGCCATAGTGTTAAGGGTTTAGATGAGGAAGAATTTGTTAAGTGTATGCAAGAAAAAATTCTGATTCAGTATGTGGAGCTACCTACTCAAGAAACTGCAAAAAGTGACCTACTCTTGGGAAATAAGGCTGGGCAGGTGACTGAGGTGTCAGTGGGGGAGCCCTTTGGGGCTAGTGACCATAATTCCATTAGTTTTAAAATAGTGATGGAAAAGGATAATCCAGGTCTAAAAGTTGAAGTTCTAAATTGGAGGAAGGGCTACTTTGACGGTATTAGGCAAGAACTTTCAGAAGTTGATTGGGCGCAGATGTTCACAGGTAAAGGGACAGCTGGAAGTTGGGAAGCCTTCGGAAATGAGAAAACGAGAGTCCAGAGACAGTATATTCCTGCTGGAGTGAAAGGCAAAGCTGGTAGGTGCAGGGAATGCTGGATGACTAAAGAAATCGAGGGTTTGGTTAAGAAAAAGGAGGCATACATCAGGTATAGACAGGAGAGATCGAGTGAATCCTTAGAAAAGTACAAAAGCAGTCGGAGTATACTTAAGAGGGAAATCAGGAGGACAAAAAGGGGACATGGGATAGCCTTGGCAAATAGGACTAAGGAGAATCCATGAGGATTTTGTAAATACATTCAAGACAAAAGGGTAACTAGAGAGAGAATATGGCCCCTCAAAGATCAGTAAAGCAGCCTATGTGTGGAACCACAGGAAATGGGGGAGATACTAAATGAATATTTTGCACCAGTGTTTATTGTGGAGAAGGACATGGAAGATTTAGAATGTGGGGAAATAGATGGTGACATCTTGAAAAATGTCCATATTATAAAGGAGGTAGTGCTGGATTTCTTAAAATGCATTAAAGTAGATAAATCCCCAGGACCTGATCAGGTGTATCCTAAAACTCTGTGGGAAATGATTGCTGGGCCCCTTGCTGAGATATTTGTATCATTGATAGTCACAGGTGAGGTGCCAGAAGACTGGAGGTTGGCTAACGTGGTGCCACTATTTAAGAAAGGGGGTCAGGAAAAGCCAGGGAACTAGAGACTGGTCAAACTGACCTCAGTGGTGGGCAAATTGTTCGAAGAATCCGGAGGGACATGATTTACACGTAGTTGTAAAGGCAAGGACTAATTAGGAATAGTCAACATGGCTTTGCACATGGGAAATCATATCTCACAAGCTCGATTGAGTTTTTTGAAGAAGTAGCGAAGAGGATTGATGAGGGCAGAGTGGTGGACATGAGCTATATGGACTTCAAGGCATTCGACATGGTTCGTCATGGTAGATTGGTTAGCAAGGTTAGATCTCATGGAATCTTCATTTGCAGCAGCAATAGGAGCGATGAGAGCGAGGATCTGAGTGAGAGCAGTCGAATTGCACTCTGGGAAGGTGAGTGAACTGATATATTTGGGCAGCAGCTGAACCTGAGACACGTGTAGTATCTCCCACCCGTCCTCCTCATCTAACCAAAAACAAAACTCTATGGTGTGTTGATAAGGTTTTTCAATTTTATTTAATTGCGTGATTGGTAAAACTTTTCCTTTCTTTCCTTTTTTATTTATCTAAGTTAAGATTAAGTTAAGCTTAAGATTAAAAATGGCAGGAGATCTCAGACCTGTGTTATGCTCCTCTTGCTCACTGTGAGAGCTTAGGGACACGGCTGATGTCCCTGACTCCTTCATGTGCAGGAAGTGTGTCCAGCCGCAGCTCTTGTTAGACCGCACGACGCCTCTGGAGTGGAAGGGTTACAGTCAGAGGGGATTCAATTGTAGGGCGAGTAGATAGATCTGTGGTTGAAAACAAGACTCTTGAATGGTATGTTGCCTCCCAGGTCAGTTGCAGAACATTCTAAAGGGGGAGGGTGAACAGCCAGTTGTCGTTCTGCATAAAGGCACCAATGATATCGGTACAAAACGGGATGAGATCCTACAGGCATAAATTAGGGAGTTAGGAACCAAGTTAAAACATAGGACCCCAGAGGTAGTAATCACAAGATTGCTACCAGTGCCAAATGCCATTCAGAGTATAAATGAAAAAATAGGCAGGATGAATGTGGGGCTTGAGAGATGGTGCAGGAGGGAGGGGTTCAAGTTTTTGGACATTGGGACTGGTTTTGGGGGAGGTGGGACTATTATAAATTGGACAGTGTACACCTGCACTGGACTGCATTCAATGTCCTTGGGGGTGCTTTTGTTAACACTGCTGGGGAGGGTTTAAACTAATGTGGCAGGGGGATGGGAACCAAACGAGGAGGTTAGTGGACGATAGGGAAGTCGTAGCTAAAGCCTGTAAGAAACTAGATAATGAAGTCAGCATGAGGAAGGGTAAGAGTAGACAGGGAGCAGACCATGAATGCAAAGGGACTTGGTTGAGAGAAGGGCAAGATTGGCAACTAGATATCCCAGGATATAGATACTTCAGGCTGGATAGAGAGGGAGGTAAAAGGAGTGGAGGGGTTGCATTACTGGTCAGAGAGGATATCACAGCTGTGCTGAAGGAGGGTACTACAGAGGGCTCAAACAGTGAGGCAACATGGGCAGAGCTCAGAAATGGGAAGGGTGCAGTAACAATGTTACTACAGGCCTCCCAACAGCAAGTCTGAGATAGAGGTACAAATATGTAAACAGATTATGGAAAGATGTAGGAAAAACAGGGTGGTGGCGATAGGAGATTTTAATTTTCCCAACATTGACTGGGATTCGCTTACTGTTAGAGGTTGAGATGGAGCAGAATTTGTAAGGAGCATCCAGGAGGGTTTTATAGAGCAGTATGTAAATTGTCCAACCTGGGAAGGGGCCATATTGGACCTGGTGTTGGGGAATCAGCCAGGGCAGGTGGTTGAAGTTTCAGTAGGGGATTACTTTGAGAATAGTGATCATAGTTCCATATGGTTTAGAATACTCATGGACAAAGATGAGAGTGCTAAACTGGGGAAAGGCCAACTATACCAAAATTGGGCAGGAGCTGGGGAATGTAGATTAGGAGCAGCTGTTTGAAGGTAAATCCACATTTGATGTGTGGGTGGCTTTTAAAGAGAGGTTGATTAGAGTGCAGGACAGACATGTTCCTGCGAAATGGATAGAAATGGCAAGATTAGGGAACCATGGATGACAGGTAAAATTTTGAGACTAGCTAAGAGGAAAAAGGAAGCATATATAAGTTCTTGGAAACTGAAGACAGATGAAGCTTTGGAAGAATATCGGGAATGTGGGAACAATCTGAAACAAGGAATTAAGAGGGCTAAAAGGGGTCATGAATAACTTTAGAAAACAGGATTAAGGAAAATCCCAAAGCCTTTTATTATAAAAAAAGGAACAAGAGGGTAACTGGAGAAAGTGTTGGCCTACTCAAGGACAAAGGAAGAAAGTTATGCGTGGAGTCAGAGAAAATGGGTGACATTCTTAATGAGTACTTTGCATTGGTTTGTACTGAGGAGAGGGACACGATGGATGTTAAGGTAAGGGAGAGATGTTGATTACTCCTAATGTTGACATTAGGAGGGAGGAAGCATTAGGTATTCTAAAAGGCACTAAGGTGGACAAAAGGCACTAAGGAGGTCTGGATGGTTCCTATCCCAGGTTACTGAGGGAAGTGAGAGAGGAAATAACCAGGGCCTTAACAGATATCTTTGCAGCATCCTTGAACATGGGGAATGTCTCAGAGGACTGAAGAATTGCTAATGTAGTCCCCTTGTTTAAGAATGATAGCAGGGATAATCCAGGTAATTGTAGACCAGTGAGCCTGACATCAGTGATAGGGAAGCTGCTGGAGAAGAAACTGAGGAATAGAAGGTATTCTCATTTGGAAGAAAATGGGCTTATCAGTGATAAGCAACATGGTTTTGTGCAGGGAAGGTCATGGCTTACCAACTTATTAGAATTCTTTGAAGAGGTGACAAAGTTAATTGATGAGGGAACGGGCTGTAGATGTCATATACATGGACTTCATGGACTTTAGTAAGGCTTTTGATAAGGTTCCCCATGGTAGACTGATGGAAAAAGTGAAGTTGTATGGGGTCCAGGGTGTACTAACTAGATGGATAGAAAACTGGTTGGACAACAGGAGACAGAGAGTAGTAGTGGAAGGGAGTTTCTCAAAATAGAGAACTATGACCAATGGTATTCCACAGGGATCTGTGCTGGGACCACTGTTGTTTGTAATATACATAAATTATCTGGAGGAAGGTATAATTAGCAAGTTTACAGATGACATTAAGATTGGTGGTGTGCAGATAGTGAAGGGAACTGTCAGAGAATATAGCAGAATATAGATAGATTGGAGAGTTGGACAGAGAAAGGACAGATGGAGTTTAATCTGGCCAAAAGCGAGGTGATGCATTTTGGAAGATCCAATTCAAGAGCGAACTATACAGGAAATGGAAAGGTCCTGGGCAAAATTGACGTACAGAGAGATCCGGGTATTCGGGTCCACAGTATCTTGAAGGTGGCAACGCAGCCCGAGACATATAAACTGATGAGGGTTAGATAGGTTGGATAGCGACAGCCTTTTTCCTCAGATGGTGATGGCTAGCATGAGGGGACACAGCTTTAAATTGAGAGGCGATAGAAATAGGACAGATGTCAGAGGTCATTTCTTTACTCAGAGAGTAGGGGAGTGGAATGCACTGCCTGCAACAGTAGTAGACATTCCAACTTTAAGGGCATTTAAATGGTCATTGGATAGGCATATGGGCGAGAATGGAATAGTGTAGGTTACATGGGATTCAGATTGGTTTCACAGGTCAGTGCAGCATTGAGGGCCAAAGGGTCTGTACAGCACTGAAATGTTCTATGTTCTATGTACTTTGATACAGTGGTCAAGAAGGCATAAGGCATGTTTTCCTTCATCGGACAGGGTATTGAGTACAAGTACAAGGCAGGTCATGTTACAGTTCAGCTGCATTCGGAACACTGCGTACAGTTCTGATTGCCACATTACCAAAAGAACATGGATGCTTTGGAGAGGGTGCTGAGGAGGTTGACCAGGAGTTGTCTGGTATGGAGGGCGCTAGCTATGAAGCGATGTTGAGTAGATTAGGTCTATTTTCATGAGAAATACAGAGGTTGAGGTGAGACCTGATTGATGTCTACAAAATCACAAGAGGTGTAGACAGGGTGGATAGCAAGAAGCTTTTTCCCAGAGTCGGCGTCTCAATTATTAGGGGTCACGATTTCAAAGTGAGAGGGGAAATGTTTAAGGGAGATATGCATGGAAAGCTCTTTATGCAGAGGGTGGTGAGTGCCTGGAACGCATTGCCAGCGGAGGTAGTAGAGGTGGGCACGATAGCATCATTTAAGGTATATCTGGACAGATACATGAATGGGCAGGGAGCAGTGGGATACAGATCCTTAGAAAATAAGTGACAGGTTTAGACAGAGGTTCTGAATTGGTGCAGGCGTGGAGGGCCAAAGGGCCTGTTCCTGTGCTGTAATTTTCTTTGTTCTTTGAATATAGGGTGAACTCGCTATTTGGACACAGAACTGGTTTGAAGGTAGAAGACAGGGGTGGTGGTGGGGGGGGTTGCTTTTCAGACTGGAGGCTTGTGACCAGTGGTGTGCCACAAGGATCAGTGCTGGTCAACTGTTTTTTGCATTTATATAAATGATTTGGATATGAATAAATGTGGTATAGTTCGTATGTTTGCAGATGACACCAAAATTGGAGGTGACAGCAAATAAGGTTACCTCAGCGTCCAATGAGATCTTGATTAGATGAGCCAATGGGCTGTGGAATGGCAGATAGACTTCAATTAAAATAAATGTGAAATGCTGCATCTTGGAAAAGCAAATCAAAGCAAGACTTAATGGTAAGGTCCTGGAACGTTGCTGAATGAAGAGACCTTGGAATGCAGGTTCATATTTCCTTGAAATTAGAGCCACAGCTAGATAGGATAGTGAAGAAGGAGCTTGATATGCTTTCCTTTAGAGCATTGAGTGTAGGAGGTGGGAAGTCATATTGTGGCTGTTCTGGACATTGGTTAGGCCATTTTTGGAATACTGTGTGCAGTTTTGGTCTCCGTCCTATCGGAAGGATTTTGTGAAACTTGAAAGGGTTCAGAAAATATTTACAAGGATTTACAGGGTTGGAGGATTTGAGCTATAGAGAGGGGCTGAATTGGCTGGGGCTGTTTTCCCTGGAGCGCGGAGGCTAAGGGGTGACCTAATAGAGGTTTATGCATTTTTGAGATTTATAGCTTAGGTTGAGGTTCGGGTTGTAAGTTTGTTCACTGAGCTAGCAGGTTTCTTTTTAGACATCTCGTCACCATGCTAGGTAACATCTTCAGTGAAGCGCTGGTGTTCTGTCCTGCTTTCTGCTTACGTGTCTTTGTCTGCTAAGGTGGGTGATATCATTTCTGGTTTTTTTTCTCTGAGGTTGGTAAATGGGGTCCAAGTCGATTTATTTGTTTATTGTTGGAGTTCTGGTTTGAATGCCAGGCCCTTAGGAATTCCTATGCGTGTTTCTGTTTAGCCTAAGATTGATGTGTTGTCCCAGTCGAACTGGTGTCCTTCATTTGTATGTAAGGATACTAGTGAGAGGTGGTCATGTCTTTTGTGGCTGGCTGGTGTTTGTGTATCCTGCCTGTCTGTCTGATATAGCATTTGTTGCAGTCCTTGCAGGGTATTTTGTAAATGACATTTGTCTTGCTGGTTGTTAGTTGTTGGAGTGGGTTCCTTTTAGGTTCATAAGGAACTGTTTCAATGTGTTGATAGGTTTGTAGGTTACCATGATGCCAAGGGGCCGGAGTAGTCTGTAGTCATCTCTGAGACGCATAGTAGTGTGGCTCGAGTTTCTGGGCATGTTGTGTTGACTTGTTTGGATTTGTTGCTTAAGAATTTGTGGAATGTGTTTATCAGGTAACTGTTCTTGAATATGCTGCAAAGGTTTTTTTCCTGCTGCTCATAGTTCCTAGGTGCTGCAGTATGTTGTGGCACGTTTAAATAATGTCCTGATACAGCTACATTTGTGGGCGTTGAGATGATTACTCCTGTAGTTGAGTATCCAGTCTGTGTGTGTTGTCTCTCATGTAGATGCTGGTCTGCTGTTCTCCAATAATTGTTCATTCAATTGTGACATCTAGGAAGGGGAGTCTGTTGTTGTTCTTCTTCTCTTTTGTGAAACTTATGGCAGTAAGGATGTTGGTGATGATGTTGTAGGTTTCCTCTAATTTGTTCCATTTGGTGATGACAAAGGTGTCAGCCACGTGGTGGACCCAAATTTTGGGTTGGATCTTGGGAAAGGTTGATCGTTCGAGTCTCTGAATTACCGCTTCTGCTAAGAAGCCTGATATTGGTGATCCCATGAGTATTCCATTGATTTGTTTGTAGGTCTTGTCAGTGAAGGTGAAGTGGGTAGTGAGGCAAGGTCTTTTCCCTGGCTTGTGAACTCGAAGGCATAGGTTTAGGGTAAAAGGGGAAAATTTAAAAGGGACCTAAGGAGCAACCTTTTCAGGCAGAGTGTAGTGCGTGTATGGAATGAGCTGCCAAAGCAATTGGTGGAAGCTGGTACAATTACAACATTGAAATGGCATCTTGATGGGTATATGAATAGGAAGCGTTTGGAGGTATATGGGCCAAGTGCTGGCAAATGGGACTAGATTAGGTTTGAATATCTGATCAGCATGGACAAGTTGGACTGACAGGTCTATTTCTGTGTTGTACACCTCTATGACTCTATGACTCTATTCCATCCCATACCCACTCCTTCCTGCCTGCCCTTTTGAAATGGCCAATACTCCTGAATATTTAGTTCTTGGCTTTGATCTCCATGACGATCATTAGTACGTATGCAGTAACTTGTATGCATCCTTATGAATGGCACACCGTATCAGTTTAATACCTACAGCGTGTGCCAGTTGCCTGTACAGCAAACACACACGTGTCAATGAAATGGCCATGTCAGAAAGTGCTTTCCTTTTTATTCATTTGTGAGATGTGGGCATTGCTGCCTGGGCCAGCATTTATTGCCAATCCCAAGTTGCCCTTCAGAGGGCGGTGGTGAGCTGCCCTATCAACCGCTGCAGTCCACTTGCTGCAGGTTGACCCACAATGCCCTTAGGGAGAGAATTCCAGGATTTTCACCCAGTGAAGAAATGGCAATATTTCCAAATCAGGATGGTGAGTAACTTGTGGGGGGAATCTTGGAGGAGGTGGTGTTCCGATGTATCTGTTGCTCTTGTCCTTCCTTGTTTGTGAGTTTGGAAGGTGCTGTCTGAGGAGCTTTGGTGAATTTCTTCAGTGCGTCTTGTAAATAGTACACAGTGCTGCTACTGAACATCGGTGGTGGAGGGAGTGGACACTCCTGGATGTGGTGTCAATCAAGTGGGCCACCTGGATAGTGTTGTTGAAGCTGACAAGGAGACTCTGCACGGGTACCTGATGATCAGGCAGGGCATGTGCTAATGGTGCATACTGCGAGCTGCCTTCCCTGCCACCGCTCATTGTGTTCTAGATGTGAAGGGCTATTAGAAAATGCCTGGGAAAATGCCCAGTGTGGGCGGAGTCAGTGTCAGTTTGACTGGTGAAAGCTCGGGTTCTATGTCTGCTGGACATTGGAGGGGCAAATACGTGATCAGCCATTCACAAACCTGAACTACATTTAATTTGTAATCTTTCATTTGCTTAGATCAAATGTTGGATAAAGGTGATTTACACCACTGCTCATTGCAAACTGAATATTGGCATTGCAATGACGCTGAACTTAGCAACAATGAGTTAAAAAGTGGCCAATGCCGGCCAAAGGTGAGCCATAATGTATATCACCTGCAAGAGAGCTGTGGGAGGTAGAGAAAATTGCTTCATAGAATCCCTATGTGACTTGAGATCCACAACGATGTTGTTGACTCTCAACTGCTCCTGGGGCAAGTCATATAATTGAGCAACACAGCATGGAAACAGACCCTTCTGCACAACTCATCCATGCTGATCAGATATCTCAAATTAACCAAGTCCCATTCACCAGCATTTGGCCCATGTCCCTCCTAATCTTTCCTATTCAAATACTAATCCAGATGCCTTTTGATTTTGTCATCGTACCTGTCTCCACCACTTGGTAGCTCATTCCATACACGCACCACCATCTGCATGAAACAGTTGCCCCTTTGTCCCCTTTTAAATCTTTCTCCTTTCACCTTAAATCTATGACATCTAGGTTTGGACTCCCCTACCACGGGGAAAAGACCTTGTCTATTCACCCTATCCATATCTCTCATGATTTTATAAACCTCTATTAGGTCACCCCTCAGCCTCCAATGCTCCAGGGAAAACAGCCCCAGCTCATTCCGCTTCTCCCCATAGCTCAGACCCTCCAATCCTGACAGCATCCTTGTGAATCTTCTCTGGACCCGTTTAAGTTTCACAGCATCCTTCCTGTAACAGGGACACCAGAACTGAATGCAGTATTTCAAAAATGGCCTAGCCAATGTTTTGTACAGCCTCAACATGACCTTCCAACTTCTACACTCAATACACTGACCAATAAAGGCAAGCAAGCCTCCTTCACTATCCTGTCAACCTGTGACTCCATGTTCAGGGAACTATGAAGCTGCACTCCAAAGTCTGTCTTCAGCCACATTCCATTAAGTGTATGAGTCCTGCCCTTATTTGACTTTCCAAACTGCAGGACCTCACATCTATCCAAATTAATCTCCATCTGCCACTCCTCAGCCCATTGGCCCATCTGATCAAGAACCCTTTGTACACTGAAGTAATCTTCTTCCCTGTCTACCACACCAATTTCGGTGTCATCTATAGGCTCTCTAACCATGCCTCCTATGTTCACATCCACATCATTCATATAATTGACAAAAGCAGTGGATCCAGCGCCAAGTCTTGCTGCATACTGCTGGTCACAGTCCTCCAGCCTGAAAAGCAACCTTCCACCACCACTCTGTCTCCTACCTTTGAGCAGGTTCTGTATCCAAATGGCTAGTTCTGTCTATATTCCATGTGATCAAATCTTATTAACCAGTCTCCAATCAGGAGCCTTGTCAAATGTCTTACTGAAGTCTAGATAGATCACATCCACTGATCTGCCTTCAATCCTCTTTGTCATTTCTTCAAAAATACTCAGTCAAGTTAGTGAGACATGATTTCCCACATTCATTATCCCTAATCAGTCCTTGCCTTTCCAAATACATGTAAATCCTGCTCCTTAGGATTCCCTCCAATACCTTGCCCATCACTGATGTCAGGCTCACTGGTCTGTAGTTCCCTGGCTTTTCCTTACCAACTTTCTTAAATAGTGGCAACCTTCCGACATGTCTCCCTTGGCTATCGACGATACACATATCTCAGCAAGGGGCCCAGCAATCACTTCCCTAGCTTCCCACAAAGTTCTAGCGTACACCTGATCAGAACTCGGGGATTTATTCACCTTTATACCTTTTAAACCATCCAACACTGCCTCTGATAGATGGAAATTTTTCAAAGTTTTTAAAAATTAATTTCACAACATTCTCTTATTTTCCTTTTATTTCTCCACAGTAAGCACTGATGCAAAACATTTGTTTAATATCTCCCCCATCTCCTGGGGTTCCATACACAGGTGGCCTTGTTGATCATATTCTCTCTCTTGTACTCTTTTGTTCTTCATGTATTTGTAGAATCCATTTGGATTCTCCTATACCCTGGTAAAAACAATGACTGCATATGCTGGAAACCAGATTCTGGATTAGTGGTGCTGGAAGAGCACAGCAGTTCAGGCAGCATCCAAAGTGCAGCGAAATCGACGTTTCGGGCAAAAGCCCTTCAGAAAACAAGCCTAACTCTATATGTATATAACAACAAAAGAGAGAAAAGAAACAAAACACAATACCAATGTGCAAAATTGGCAAATCAGTAAAGGTAATTAATAAATGAATAAATAAAACAGCTCAACACAACAAAACAAAACATTAGCTCCTAACGTCTGAGAGCACTAAGTATTACAAACAAATTTATCTGTGATTCTTCCTTCCAGGACATCAAGTATACTCGATCGGAGGGTCATGGCTACACAAAAGCCCTAGTTAAAATGGCAGAATCTACATCTACATCCAAATAGTCCAGAGAGGGCTGCCATGTTGTATAAAAATTTTCAGTTTTCCAGTGTACCATATTCGTAACAAAGTCCAGAGGGATATGTTCTGTGATAAGCCTATGCCAGCCTAACAGACCCAGGATAGTTTCAGAAACCCAATATTGTTTATTAGAGTATGTTTCCTTCCACAAAAAGTGAGAATATTAGAAGTGTTTTCCCCATGAGCATCCAGAGAAAGTAGGCCCAGGAGAAGAGAAATAGGGTCCATCTTAATCTCAGCCCCCAAGACTCTTTCTATAACCCTGGCCACAGAATTCCAGTACATACAGACCCTGTAGCAGGACCATAAACAATGAGTGAGAGTACCGATGCCTATTTTACAGTTAGGACATGAGGAAGATACTCCCATCTTAAATTCTGAGAGACGGTCTGGGGCCAGATGGACCCTATACAAAATCTTTAGCTGCATGGCATGAATCCTATTACGAATCGAGATCTTCCTCGCGTTATCGCAAAGTCCCCCCCATGTCTCCATAGAGATCTCAACCCCTAATTCCTTCTCCCAGACCCTGCAAAGCTGCTCAGCATCTTCTGAAAGATCATCCTCTAACATACAATAAAGCGTACTCACAGAAAGAGTACTTCTAGCTCTTCTCTGTCACAGATCTGCTGGGGTCAGTCAAAAGTGTGGTCCCTTTCTGAATAAAGTCCCTGACTGAAAAAAGTGAAAAAGGTCTTTGCTAACTAGATCATATTTATGGATTATTTGATCAAGGACATTATTATTTCATCTTTGAACAAATCGCCCAAACAGGAGATTTCCCCTAGCTGCCCAGAACTTAAATCCAGGGTCTGTTGTCCCCAGCTGAAAATCTGGCATATTTACTATGGGTGTAAGAAAGGACGTTTTGGACATATTACCCTCCCTCTGTTGCATTACCCTCCATGTCTTAACAGTATTAATAATTATCGGATTCCAGCAATATTCCATGACTGTCTTCATTTTATCTAGGAATAGTAGACTAATGAGGGGACATTTTGTCTGGGAGGTCTCAATATCTAACCACATTGATGCTGGGTCCAAACACTAACAAATGACAGAAGGGAACTTCATTGGTATCTTTTAATATTTGGGAAATCCACTCCCCCAAACTGTAATTTAGACAACGTGGTAAGAAGCGACCTGCGGCGCCAAATAAAGAAATGTTGCCTTGGGAAAATCAAAGGGAGCATCTGTATATGATAGAGCAAACAGAGGAGAACATTCATTTTGACAAGAGACACCCAGGATTTTGGAAGAGCCTCCCATCGCTAAAGATCTTGCTTGATCCTGTCGAGCAAATGGGCAAAATTTGCTTTAAACAACTGATCAAAGACAGGAGTGACAAAGATGCCTCAATAAAGAAAACCCTCCTGTGGCAATTTGAAGGGAAACCGTAACTCACTCTCCACTTCAGATATTCTCCTAGGATCCCACCCCCCTCCCCCCCCCATAGGCATTGCCTCTGATTTTAAGAAATTAATCTTAAAACCTGAAAATGAGCCAAATGAGTTAATGTATTGTATAAGATAGAGTACAGAGACCTGTGGATTCGAGAAACCAGAACATAATGAGATCTTATGTTATTTAGATCCTACTTTCAGGACGGCTATATTAGGATCCCTGCAGATCACCTCTGCCAGCTGCTCAATCACCAACATGAAAAGAAATGGTGAAAGGGGACAGCCTTGCCGACTACCCCCATAAATATCAAAATTACTAGACCTCACACCATCATAAAGGACGTTACAACACGGGGTAAACCCTCTCCCCACCCCTGCTGATTTAAACCAGTAACACTGAAAAGATTTACACCCTGCGGTAATATGTGAAAATTCGAGAGCCGAGAACTATCCTAACAGGTCACTATTTAAAGTAAAAATTAACAACTTTATTTCTTATAGTATGGCTAATAATAATTACCTAATCAACTATTTACAAGTCCTTGCTCTAAACTATCTTTTACTTTCCCTTCTACAACACCTGGCCAACAAAACTTCCAATTAAGATTCACAGAAAAATGCACATTTCAAAACCAGCCAGCGGTCAAATCTTCTCTTTGTAGCTTCCTCTGTCTTCTTTTATTCCTCTGAGGGATTTCTGTTTCGCAGGTCGCTGATCGATAAAATTACCTTTAAGAGAGCTATTCTCTGGGCAGTCTGTATATGTAGGTGGCTTGGCAATTCTCCCCCAAGTGTTCAATTTTTCCAGGTCTTACACTCCAAAGCATCAGATCATTTCGTTGATTTTAATATTGTCAAAATACTCGATTCAAACCTGATTCTAGATTAGTATCTTGAGGCATGATTTAAACTGATTGGCCGAATCCGAATTTGAATTTGTTTTTGTCTCATAGCAACTCAGGTACTGCTAGCTGGTGGGCTAAATGTTACATTGTTAATTCCCCAGTACTCTGTGTGCTTGCTAAGACCTATGGCCTTTTTTAAAACCAGTCTGATCATCCCCAATAATGGAAGGCAGCACAATCTTAACGTGAGAGCATTGGAGAGAACTTTGAAATCAGAGTTCAGAACTGATATGGGCCTATAAGAGGCACATTCCTCTGGAGTCTTCCCCTTCTTAAGAATGAAAGAAGTGTTAGCCCCTCTCAGGGATGGTGAGAGATGATCATGGCTGAACAAGTCATTATACATGTCCAACAACGGTCCTGACAATGTACTTACAAATTCCTTATAGAACTCACTGGAGAGACCGTCAGGGCCAGGCACTTTCCACTGTGCATCTGTCTCACAGCCTCCTGTACCGTTAAAGGGGTGTTAGGAAATGTTAGGAGAAAGTGAGGCCTGCACATGCTGGAGATCAGAGTCGAGAGTGTGTTGCTGATGAAGGACTCCAGCCTGAAACATCGATTCTCCTGCTCTTTGGATGCTGCCTGACCTGCTGTGCTTTTCCTGCAACGCATCTCGATGTTAATAAAAGATACTTGTTCAGGAGTGACTCTTGGAAGATCCAAGTTCTTAAAGAAAGACTCCATCTTAGCCCAAGCATCCTCACAATGCTCAGACCGGTACAGCTCAAAACAGAATTTCTAAAATGCTGCAGTGATATTAGAGTCATAGGTGACTATCCCATTCCCATTTCTGATTGAGGTATGGGATTGAGGTGCATTCCTGCTCCTAGGAAGATATGTTAGATACCTGCCCAGCTTCTCACCTTGTTCAAACAGTCACTGTTTAGCAAAGGAGAGTTCATTCCTTGCTGTCTGTGTAAGCACAGAGTTCGAGGTGGACCGAAGAGCCATAACCCACTACAGCTTAACCAATGATGGCTTATCAAAATACACCTTCTCAACAGTCTTTATCTGCACCTCAATCAGGCGTTGTTGGTCTCACCTCTGTCCTTTCTGACTAGCAGAGTAAGAAATGATTATCCCCCTGGCATAGGCCTTAGCGTCTCCCAAAGAATGGACGGGTTACTAGCCATGTCCAAATTAATGAATAAAAATACCTTGAATTCGTTAACAAAATATTCAGTGAACTTACTATCCATAAGAATAAAGGGATCCATTCGCCAACGTTGACATCTTACCACACTGCCCTTAACCTCAGTCTCTAAATAGACTGCCACATGATCCAAAATAGTGAAATTTCCAATTACACAGGATGTTCCCAAATCCAAGGATCCAAGGGTTAGAAAAAGATCAATCCTGGTATGACATTTATGTGGATTAGAAAAGAACGTAAAGTCCCTACCCGTGGGGTGGAGATGCCTCCAAACATCCATCAATCTGAATTCCGCACATTAACTCCATCACCTGTTTAGACTGTGGAGAACGTGTAGAGGGGCCTCTAGGCATTCTTTCCACCGTGGGGTCCATAAGGCAATTAAAGTCTCCCCCTATAATAAACTGCCGCAGTGTAAGAGCCATCATGTTAGAGAATGTGTCTAACAGAAATCTAACAGGGTGCGACAGGGGGGGGACAATACACATTCAAGATGCCATACTCTTCTCCATGTATTGAGATCTTAAGAATGACAAATCACCCATACTCATCTTTAATCTGTTCTAGCAACTTAGATGGAAGATTCTTCCTGAGGAGTATGGCCACTCTCCTGCTCCTAGTATTAAAGGAAGAAAAATATCCCCAATCAAACCCATTCTGCTGCAATTTCAAATGTTCATTATTGAGATGAGTCTCCTGCAGAAAGGCAATGTCCACCTTCTCCTTTCGGAGACTGAAAAACACCTTTCTCCTTTTAATTGGTAAAGGAATCCCTCTAACATTCCAGATACACCATTTAAAGGTCAGAATTAGCCATGGCCCCTTGTAACAAAATTCAATCTCCAAAAAGGAAGAATTCAGCTTATCAACTGCTGAGCATAGACAAAAAAAATTCGCAAAATCTAAAAAATACATAAACTAAAACTACTACATCTAACATTCTGGAGTAGAGTGGTGCTGGAAAAGCACAGCAGTTCAGGCAGCATCAGAGGAGCCGTAAAATCGACATTTCGGGCAAAAGCCCTTCAACATTCTAATAGTTACATTTAGAAAAAACTAAAAATTTAAACCAAATACAAAACACCCAACAACAGGCTCTACCCCCTGCCCACAGGGATACTTCCAGATCTCAAAAACACCTTTGTACTTCCTTCCAGCTTGAGCTGCATCCCAGACTCAGGCCAGGAAAAAGGAGAGAGAGATAATTATCTTAACAAGGAAATTAAAACTAAACACTCTACCCATCCCCGTATATACATTATCACTCATTAATATCAGAAAAAAAAGTTCAGCGACATCTTCGTAAACAAACTAGGGAGAGAGAAAATTCTTAAAGAAACACTATTGGCCGCACCCTTTCACTTACTGGATCTATTTTAAAGTGTTCAAAAAGTTTTTCACTTTTTCCAAAGAGTCAAAAGAATGTGCAGACTCAGCACCATAAAGCAAAGCACTGCCGGGTACCTTAGGGAGTACTGGATGCCAAAGTCCCTCAGCTTCTCTTGGTTTCATCAGAGGTTTTCCTTTTATGAATTACAGCTGCTGAACAGTCCTGAAAGAACATAATCTTAGAACCTTGGTAAGTTGAGGCCAGTTGGTCTTTTACCTTTAATCTAGAGGCTTCTGTTACTTTAACTTTATCCCTATAGTTGTGGAGATACACTAGACCATGTGGGGGCGCTGGACTGAGTCGAGCCTACACACGGCAACACAATGGGTCCTTTCAACTTTTACCTGGTCAGACACTGCCTTCAGGCCCAGAAGTCGGGGCAGCCAACTTTTGAAGAAGCTCACTGGTTGGTCACCTTCTTCCCCCTCTGGCAGCCCCACAACGCGGGTGTTCTTCCTCCTGTCTCTGTTGTTGAGGTCATCATCCTGCTCCTTTAAGGTAAGAACCTGTTTCTCCAGTGTTCAAATTCTTTCTTTTGAAGAATTGATCTTGGTCTCCGAAGCCGTGGTCCTCCTTTCAACTTCCTTTGTTCTGCATCCTTGGACTTCCAGGTGCTCGTCGTGTTTCAGAAGCATGGTCATGATCGGGTCCAGTCTGGTGCGGAACTCCTCTTTGATCGACATCCCGATCATCTCTCGCAACTTTGCAAACTCCTCAGCCGGGGCCTGGTGAGTGAACAACTCCAATAGATTAGTGAAGGGAACTGCAGCTGCAGCTGCGGCCATGAAGGTGTCCAACTTCTCAGGTGAGTGTCCCGTGTGTTGGGACTTGCTGAAGCTTTTGCCTTTGGTCATGTTTCTTTGATAAAGCAGACTTTGTTGAAGAATTTATATCAGGTCGTTAAGTTCAAAAACTCTTTAAAGACCAAATTGTTATAGAAATTATTTAAGTGGGGAGGTGAAAGTGCCATTTGGATGCAGAACTCAGCAATGCAGACCTCTCAGATCACCACCATTTTGGATCCCCCTTTATTATTCTTGACCAAGTCATCAATTTCTATAGTCAGCCAGTCATCAAGCATTCGCTAAACCTATCAACCTTCCCCTTCACCCTAACAGGAACACACTGTCTCTGGACTCTCATTGCTTCATTTTTGAAAGCCCCCCACTCTCCAGCCGTCCCTTTATCTGAGAATATCAGCTCTCTTATCAACTCTTGAAAGTTCTTACCTAATGTCATCAAAATTGGTCTTCCTCCAATTTGGAACTCTGACTTTTAGATTCAGCCTATCTTTCTCTCTAACGATTTTAAAACTGGAATTATGCTCGCTGACCCCAAAATGCTTCCCCACTGGCACCTCAGTCACTTGCCCTGCCTTAGTTCCCAAGAATAGGTCAGGTTTTGCCTCTTCTCTAGCAGGTCATTCTACACACAGAATCAGAAAATTTTCTTGTACACACTTAACAAATTCCTTTCCAACCAAGCCCTTAGCATTATGGCAGTCCCAGTCTATGTTTGGAAAGTTAAAATCCCCTACCATTACCACCTTATTTTTCTTACATAAAACTGAGATCTCCTCACAAATTTGTTTCTCAATTTCCTACTAACCACTAGGGAGTTTACAATACAATCCTACTAAGGTGATCATCACTTTCTTATTTCTCAGTTCCACCCAAGTAACTTCCCTGGATGTATTCCAGGAATATCCTCCCTAAGTACAGCTAGGGAGAATAATGTAATGTAATTTTACTTTATAGGATTGTAATTTAATTTAATACTATTTCATTTAATTTGAATTTATTTTAATTTGGGTTAAGTTAAGTAAATATGAGGTGATTGTATCTTGAAGAGTAGCAGGCAGTTTATTGTTAACATTACTGTAATATAATAATGTGATATTATTTCCAATTTTCTGTACTTCTGTAGAGTCATAGAGTCATAGATATGTACAGCATGGAAACAGACTCTTTGGTCCAACCCATCCAGCTGACTAGATATCCCAACCCAATCTAGTCCCACCTGTTCGCACCTGGCCCATATCCCTCCAAACCCTTTCTATTCATATACCCATCCAAATGCCTCTTAAATGTTGCAATTGTACCAGCCGCCACCACATCCTCTGGCAGCTCATTCCATACACGTACCACCCTCTGCGTGAAAAAGTTTCCCCTTAGGTCTCTTTTATACCTTTCCCCTCTCACCCTAAACCTATGCCCTCTAGTTCTGTACTCCCTGACCCCAGGGAAAAGACTTTGCCTATTTACCATGCCCCTCATAATTTTGTAAACCTCTATAAGGTCACCCCTCAGCCTCCAATGCTCCAGGATAAACAGCCCCAGCCTAATTAGCCTCTCCCTGTAACTCAAATCCTCCAACCCTGGCAACATCCTTGTAAATCTTTTCTGAACCCTTTCAAATTTCACAACATCTTTCTGATAGGAAGGAGACCAGAATTGCACGCAATATTCCAATAGTGGCCTAACCAATGTCCTGTATAACCACAACATGACCTCCCAACTCCTGTACTCAATACTCTGACCAATAAAGGAAAGCATACCAAACGCCTTCTTCACTATCCTATCTACCTGCGACTCCACTTTCAAGGAGCTATGAACCTGCACTCCAAGGTCTTTTTGTTACTTCTCTAATTTTTCATTTTTTGTTTGTAGAAGTGTAAATGTTTTTCAGTAAAATGCTGTATATATATTTTAACAAAAGGACCAGAGTGGTAATCAATACAGGATTGCCACTGACCAGAAAAATCAGACCCAATAACGTGTAGCCTGAGTGTTGGAAGGTTCTATACTTGCTGAAAACACATTGCAATACCTGGTACAGCCACTGACTGGCAGCAAGTGCACTGAACTTCCTTTGCCCTTAGGATGGTGCTGTGATGGTATTTTAGGATCATTAAACAGGCAGAATTTGTCCACAACACGGGCAGGAAATCAAAGGAAGCCAATTGGAGAGCGATGGTGGAGCAAGATGATTTTAAAGATTTGTCAGAAAGTACAGGCACTGGAGAATGGAACGCTGCAAAGGAACGAATGCAACAGGGAAGGCAGTGAGTTTGAAGGAGATGGGAAGAACAGGAAAGAGGAGAGGCAAAAGAGTGATCATATTGTAAAGGAAAATGAAATTAAACAGTCTCGCCATATCCATTTATCCTAGGATTCTCTGGGAAGCAAGGGAGGAGATTGCAGAGCCATTGACCTTGATTTTTATGTCCTCGTTGTCTACAGGAATAGTGCCAGAAGACTAGAGGATAGCAAATGTGGTTCCTTTGTTCAAGGAGGGGAGTAGGGATAACCCTAGTAACTATAGGCCGGTGAGTCTCACTTCTGTTGTGGGCAAAGTCTTGGAGAAAGAGAGAGAGAGCCAAGCAGGCTGAGATAAAAGGTAGGGAGGAGGGACTAGGGGGAGGGGCGATGGAGGTGGGATAGGTGGAAGGAGGTCAAGGTGAGGGTGATAGGCCGGAGTGGGGTGGGGGCGGAGAGGTCAGGAAGAGGATTGCAGGTTAGGAGGGCGGTGCTGAGTTGAGGGAACCGACTGAGACAAGGTGGGGGGAGGGGAAATGAGGAAGCTGGAGAAATCTGAATTCATACCTTGTGGTTGGAGGGTTCCCAGGCGGAAGATGAGGCGCTCCTCCTCCAGCCGTCGTGTAGTTGTGTTCTGCCGGTGGAGGAGTCCAAGGACCTGCATGTCCTCGGTGGAGTGGGAGGGGGAGTTAAAGTGTTGAGCCACGGGGTGATTGGGTTGGTTGGTTCGGGCGGCCCAGAGGTGTTCTCTGAAGCGTTCCGCAAGTAAGCGGCCTGTCTCACCAATATAGAGGAGGCCACATCGGGTGCAGCGGATGCAATAGATGATGTGTGTGGAGGTACAGGTGAACTTGTGGCGGAAGAGAATTGTAAGGGATAGGATTAATGAACATCTGGATAGGAATAATGTGATCAAGGATAGTCAGCATGGTTTTGTGAAGGGCAGGTCGTGCCTCACAACCCTTATTGAATTCTTTGAGAAGGTGACTAAGGAGGTGGACGAGGGTAAAGCGGTAGATGTGGTGTATATGGATTTTAGTAAGACGTTTGATAAGGTTCCCCATGATAGGCTACTGCAAAAAATATAGAGGTATGGCATTGAGGGTGCGTTAGAGGTTTGGATTAGGAATTGGCTGGCTGGAAGGAGACAGAGGGTAGTAGTTGATGGTAAAGTGGAGTGCAGTTACTAGCGGTGTTCCGCAAGGATCTGTTTTGGGACCATTGCTGTTTGTCATTTTTATAAATGACCTGAAGGAGGGGCTAGAAGGTTGGGTGAGCAAGTTTGCGGATGATACAAAAATCGGTGGAGTTGTTGACAGTGAGGAAGGGTGTGGTAGGTTACAGCGGGATATAGATAAGCTGCAGAGCTGGGTAGAAATGTGGCAAATGGAGTTCAATGTAGGTAAGTGTGAAGTGATTCACTTTGGTAAGAGTAACAAGAAGATGGGGTACTGGGCTAATGGTCGGATACTTGGTAGTGTGGATGAGCAGAGGGATCTTGGTGTCCATGTACACAGATCTCTGAAAGTTGACACCCAGGTAGTTAGTGCTGTGAAGAAGGCATATGGTGTACTGGCTTTTATTGGTAGAGGAATTGAGTTCCGGAGTCCTGAGGTCATGTTGCAGTTGTATAAGACTCTGGTGCGGCTGCATCTGGAGTATTGCGTGCAGTTTTGGTCATCATAGGAAGGATGTGGAGGCACTGGAATGGGTGCAGAGGAGGTTTACCAGGATGTTGCCTGGTATGTTAGGAAGATTGTATGAGGAAAGGCTGAGGCACTTGGGACTGTTTTCATTGGAGAAAAGAAGGTTTAGGGGTGACTTGATAGAGGTGTACAAGATGATTAGGGGTTTAGATAAGATTGACCATGAGAACCTTTTTCCACGTATGGAGTCAGATATTACGAGGGGGCATAGCTTTAAATTAAGGGGTGGTAGGTGTAGGACAGATGTTAGGGGTAGATCCTTTACTCAGCGAGTCGTGAGTTCATGGAATGCCCTGCCAGTAGCAGTGGTGGACTCTCCCTCTTTATGGGCATTTAACCAGGCATTGGATAAGCATATGGAGGATAGTGAGGGTAAAAAATGAGGTCTGCAGATGCTGGAGATCACAGCTGAAAATGTGTTGCTGGTTAAAGCACAGCAGGTTAGGCAGCATCCAAGGAATAGGAAATTCGACGTTTCGGGCATAAGCTCATTCCTGATGAAGGGCTTATGCCCGAAACGTTGAATTTCCTATTCCTTGGATGCTGCCTAACCTGCTGTGCTTTAACCAGCAACACATTTTCAGATATGGAGGATAGTGGGCTAGTGTAGGTTAGGTGGGCTTGGATCGGCGCAACATCGAGGGCCAAAGCACCTGTACTGCGCTGTATTTTTCTATGTTCTATATTCTATGTTCATATCTAATTTCCTCAATATTTTAACTGATAGCACCACTTCACCTTGAAAAGGACACACACTGCTGTACACCATCTCCAACTGCTTTAAAATATACCAACCACCAGCTTTTGGGAAACAGTGTCTGTGCATAGTATTTAACAGGGCCTTCATTTTATTAAACCTCGTAGTATCATATGATGGTGGCAGCTCTGAAGGTAGCCATTTGGTCAGTGTATGCTTTCTCTTGCTGTTCATCCCACTGCCCTGCAGCTGTGAAGCTTGTTTCCCATTGAGTGCTTTTCCAATTACCTTTTTGAAATTCCCACACTACCTCAGTCTGTGCTTTCCAAACCATAATAATTCACTGCCTGAAAAGAAACCTTTCTTCATGTCACCATTGGATATTATGTCAATACCAATATTGGATATTACGTCAATACTCCTTCCCACTTATGGGAACAGTTCCTCCCAATCTACAGGGTAGATGCTTTGTGATTATGAACATCACTCTCACATCCCCTCTCAACTTTTCTTTTTCCTTTTTTTTGCGTAATTGGTCATGTGACATAGGCATCATTGGCAAGATCAGCATTTGTTGCCCATCCAAAATTGCTGAGAGGCTTGCTAGGGTCATTTCAAAGGACAGTTAATGGTCAAACACACTGAGAATCACATGTGAACCTGGCCAGGTGAGAATGGCTGATTTCCTTCCCTAAAAACCATTAGTGAAGCAGATATGTTTTTTACAATAATTGACTGTCGCTTCAATGTCACCATCACCAAGAGTAGCTTTCTATTCCAGATTTAATTCATCAAAATTAAAATCTAACAACTGCTATGGGGAGGTGATTTGATCCCAAGACTCCAGTGACTTTATCACAGTGCCATAGCTTCCCAAAAAACCAGCTCTGTGATCAATACTTCTCATCCTGGAACTTCCTCATGAGTCTTTTCTTTACAATCTCTCTCAAGTGCTTACGCCCTTCTTGAAGACTGTTGTACAGAACTGGGTATGATAGTCCTGTTGAGATCAAACTAGTTCTTTTTACAGGTTCACTATACCCTGTGCACTTCACCAAACGTTATTCTGGAAGTGCTTCATATTTGGCTCCTGTCCTTTCTCTCACTGAGGGACTGCAATGTATTCAGAAGCATCAATGTATTCAGCTGCAGACTGAAGGTTCGCACATGACTTGCAATCAAAGTGACAGATAGCTTTATGATTTGGCACTCTGATAGATCATATAGGCTATATGATGATGAGAAAGAAAAACAATAAATCAGTACAGGCCGACAGCAAACTCAAACTTCAAGCTAGTTACCCAATATCCTCCCCAGGATCTCCATTGTTTTGCTTAATGGATGGGGCAGAGTGACAGTCTTTAATCTCTCTCACTGTGTGGGTTGCGCTCCCTGTGGTGAAAGAGTGCACAGAGTGAGCAGCAGGCTCTGGATTGCCACAAAACTCCAAGTGACAACCAGGAGGTTAAGTGGTGACAGTTACTAACAGTGAGCAGCTCTGTTCTGTGTCGGATGGCGAGTTCTGCACATATCTCGCTGTTCTGGATCTATACAATCGTCACACTGAAAATTGTGTTTGACCTTGTCATAATTTTCAGCATTCTGTTTTCTTTCCTCCTTGTCCTCCTAATTCAACATCTTCAGGATCACAAACGTGGGAATACTGAAAGTGGAAAACCAAGGTACCTGTGGATCTGAGTGAAGATTGTAAATCTACATTTCCTTTCCTTGACTTTATGCTGACTCTTCACTATTTCCTTGCTTTAACTGTTGCCTCATGTCAGCAGTGACCCTTTCCATTCCTTATCCAATCTTTTATATTGTTTCCATCAATTCCCCCCAGATGCTGCAGTGTCCCCAACGTCTAAGATGCTCCTGGTTGGGTTTTGATCTCCTTCATTCTTTGGAGCAAGATGGATCTGGCTGCTGGTTCTTCAAGCACATAAGGGAGAGTCCAGATGCATAGCTCCCGTTCGGTTGGGCACTCTTAATGGCATTAGGATTCCATACTTGGTATCAGTAGTATGTGTGAGCACTGACAGGATGTATTGAAACAGACATATTGGTTAGGGCACTCTTGCTTATGCAGTAAACGTTGCAGCAAACATTTTGGTAAAGGTATTTAATGCTTGTGTGGCATTGGAAGCGTGTTGCAAATATACATATCATATAAATGTGTACCTCTGAACTGACCATCCTAGATACCACCATCTTCAACTTGCACCACTGAACAGACTTCAGCTGCAGGAAAGCTCCCCCAGTGTTATTTAAAGACATCAACTAATATTTAACAACAATTCATTTTGAATGGGTGACAGGTTGTAATGTCTTTAGCTGTTCAGTACTTCCTGGAATTCTTTAAAGTTAATAAAGTCTAAAGTGGGCAGTGCAGCACATGCTCAATGGATTTGAGCTACTTTCAAAAAGGTTTTACATGAAGCACTCAGACATGAGTGCACTGAAATATTCCCCTAATGACCAGGAAAAGCTGTTAGACATTGGGGGACAAAGCTGAAGAGGGGCTCTCAGTGGGAGGTCATAGTTCACCAAGAAATTCACTAGAGCTCCTTAAACAGCATCTTCCAACTGTGCAATCTCTATCACAGGAAAAGACAGTGACAAAAGACACAAGGGCTATCCCCTCCATCTAGAAGATCCACTTGCAAATGGCAAATATATGAGGGGATATTCCAGAGAGTGCAGAATAGATTTTTCCAAGAAAAAAGAAAAGTTCTGAGGAATGGAATCACTAAAAAAGATAGTATCAAACTCAGAGGAAATACATAATTGTACAAAGATAGATGGCAGATCAGAAGATTAGATAGAATACAAATAAAACAGCAAAGAATTATGAAAGAATTAATAAAGAGGGGTTGGAAAGAAATGGGGTCTGAGAGAAGGTTAGCCAAAAACATAGGAAGATCAATAAAGTTTCTTTAGATATATTAAAAAAAGATGAAAATAGATAACAAACTAAGTGTTGGTCCAATAGAAAATGGGTCTGGGGAATTAGGAATGAAGGATAAAGAGATAGTAGTCGAACTGAACAGATGATTGCCTTTGGTCTTCATTATAGAGGATCCATGTAGCACCCAGAAATTGCTATAAACCAGGAATTGAAAGGGAGGGAGGAACTCAAGAAAATTACCAGGGAAGTATTATAAAGTAAATTATTGGACAAATCCTGATGGACTTCATTAAAAATAAATAGCTAGTGCGGTAGTTCATGAGTTGGTTTTACTTTTCCATAACTCATTAAATTCAGGAAAGATTCTTTTAGGTTTGAAATAGATAACAGGAACAGAGGAACAGGAATAGGCAATTCAGCCCTTTGAACCTGTTCCACCATTCAATGAGATCATGGCTGATCTGTTGCTTAACTTCATATTGCTGCCCTTTGGCCCATATCCCTGAATACATTTGCTTAACAAAGCATTATCTAACTCAGAACTAAAATTAACAACTGATTTCAGCATCTACTGCTGTTTGTGGAAGAGTGCTCCAAACATCTACCAGCCCTTGTGTGGAGAGGTATACCTAATATCTTTTCTGAATGGGCTATTCTCGGACTACGTCCCCTCGTTCTAGAATTCCCAAACAATGAATATAGTTTATGTTCATCTAACCAGTGTTTCTCTGTTAAAATATTGAAAGCTTTGATCAGATCACCCCTGAACCTTTTAAATTCTCAAGAAACAGCCTAATTTGTATAATCTTTACTCATAACTATACCCCTGAATTCAAGATAGCATTGTTGTGAATTTATCTTGTACTACCTCCGAGGCGTATACTTCCTAAGGTGTGGTGACCAGATCTGCTCACAGTACTCAAAGTTGGGTCTAACTAGGGTTTTATATAATTTCAGCATAATTTCTACATCCTTGTACTCCAATCCTCTAGATATGAAGGGCAGCATTCTATTAGCTTTCTCCATTGTATTCCTGCACTTGTTTGTGACATTTTGAAGATCAATGCACTTGAACTCCCAAATCTTTTTGGACATCTGCTATATTTAACTTCAAGCTAATCAGACAGAATCCGATATAAAATAGGTAACCTCACACTTTTTTTACACTGAACTCCATCTGCCATAGTTTTGCTAATTCACTTAATCTATCAATATCCCTTTGTGATTTTAGGCTGTCTGCAATGCTGCCTAACTTTGTCTCATCAGCAAATTTGGATATATGACATTGCTATTTTCCGATTGTTAATAAATAGTCTGAATAATTGAGGACCGAACACAGATGCTTGTTGGTCACCACTGGTCACACCTGCAGATTTAAGTACCTACTCATTACCTCCACTTTGTCATCTGCCACTCAACCAATTTCACAGCCTTGTCAGTAATTTGCCCTCAGTTCTGTGGGCTACCACCTTTGCCAACAGTCTCTTATGAAACTTCTTCAAATTGCTCTTGGAAGTCCATATAAACATGACCTACTTGTCATGGATCCATGCTGTCTCTCCCTGATTGAAAATTGAGTTAATGTGCTCAGTTAACCCATCCTTGATTATAGGCTCTAACCATCTCCCCCTACAGATGTTTGGCTAACTGGTTTGTAATTCCTACATTTTCCTCTTTCATGCTTAAAAAGATGCACAATTTCCAATCTATTGGGATAACTGCTCTATCTACAGATCTCTACAATGTGCTCCTTTATTTCCTTTAATGCACTTGTGTGAAAACCATCAGATCCTGGGGATTTGTTACTTCAATTCTGTTAATTTCATCATAACTGATGTTTTACTTATTCAGTCCCTGTTCCTGATCCACTATTAATTTTAACTTCTGGCAAGTTTCAAAGCCTTTTGCTTCAGTATTTATTGTAGAAAAGTAATTATTCATCATGTCTTGGACAATATCCCCATGTTCAGTCTCTAGTGGACCAACTTTCTTCCTGACCACTCACTTTCCGTTTATGTAACTGGAACATTTTATCTTCTTTATTCCGATGTCACATGCAAGTTTCCTTTCATAATCCCGTTTAGAAGCTCTTTTAAGCTTCTTGATGGCCTTTTGGTGGCCTTTGTATCTTTCCCATTCAGCAGAATCTGTACTTTTATTGCATATTTGTAAGCCCTTTGTTTTAGTTTTATGTTGTCATTTATCTCTTTAATTGTCTTTCGCTGCCTTTTCTGAAGTAGAGCTTTTCACTCTTGGGTACAAACTGGTTTTGCATTGGGCTAAACATCCTCCACTGTTCTGTGGGCGGCACGGTGGCATAGTGGTTAGCACTGCTGTCTCACAGCGCCAGAGACCCGGGTTCAATTCCCGACTCAGGCGACTGTGTGGAGTTTGCACGTTCTCCCCGTGTCTGCGTGGGTTTCCTCCGGATGCTCCGGTTTCCTCCCACAGTCCAAAGATGTGCAGGTAAGGTGAATTGGCCATGCTAAATTGCCCGTAGTGTTAGGTAAGAGGTGAATGTAGGGGTATGGGTGGGTTGCGCTTCGGCAGGTTGGTGTGGACTTGTTGGGCCGAAGGGCCTGTTTCCACACTGTAAGTAATCTAATCTGATCTAAATAGAAAAGTGCTTATCCATGAGCACACTTTCCCAGTTTACTGTGAACAATTTGTATCATCTTGTTAATGTAAGTTTTACCTTAATCTAAAACTCTAGTTACTGATTCATACTTTGCTTTCAAACATTACATTGAGCTCGATCATGATATAATCACTATTTGACATTTATAAAATGCTTCCTAATCAACCTGTTCAGAAAGATTATTATTCATCTCTGGAGCAGATGAGATTTGAACCCAAGCCTCCTGGTTTGGAGTAGGGAGTCTACCTCTGCACCACAAGAGGACCTTGATCACCATTTGATAAAATGCTAATGCACAATTGGGATACTAATTAAATCCAATATTGCTTGTCCCTTCAGTTAAAATACCTCATTAATACTATACTGGTTTTACTACATACTTGCTTATACAATCTTGCACTTCAGAATTGTTCCCAGAGGTCTGTACACAACACCTATTACAGTTTCATATCCTTTACTGTTCCTCAGTTCCATTGTTACAGTCTCCTCATTACATCCTCCTTCACCACTGAAGTAATTTTGTTTTTTAATTAGTAAGGCTACTCCATCTCCTATGCCATTTTCCCTGCTTGTCCAGTGAATCTTATCACTTGGTATCATAGTAGAAATTCATCCCGAGGAAAAGAAAAGTATTCTAACAGGAGAATGGGGCAACCATGGCTGACCAGGGAAGTTAGGGACAGCATAAAAGCAAAGAGAAAGCATAACATGTGGCAAGGGGCAGTGGGAAGCCAGAGGATTGGGAAGCCTACAAAGATCAACAGAGGACAATGAAGAAATAAATAAGGAAGGAGAAGATTAACGATGAGGGTAAGCTAGCCGGTAATATTAGGAAAGATTACAAGAGTTTCTTGAGATATATAAAGGGCAGAAGTGGGCATTGGGCCACTGGAAAGTGATGCTGGAGATGTATAATGGGGAACAAAGAAATGGCTGAGGAATTGAATAAGTACTTTGCGTCAGTCTTTACAGTGCAAGATATGAGTAATATCCCAAAATTTCAAGAGAGTCGGGGGGCAGAGATGTGTATGGTGGCAGAGAAGATGCTAGAAAAACTGAAAAGTCTGAAAGTGGATAAATCACCTAGAATTCTGAAAGAGATAACTGAAGAGATACTGGAGGCTTTAGTAGTGATCTTTCAGGTACCAATAAAGTCAGAGAAGGTCCCAGAGGACTGGATCATCACTAATATAACCCCTGTTTAAGAAGGGGGCAAGCAAAAGATGGGAAATTATAAGTCAGTCAGCCTGACCTCAGTCACTGGTAAGAACTTGGAGTCCATTGTGAAGGATGAGATTTCAGAATACTTGGAAGAGCATTATAAAATAGGGCAAAGTCAGCATGGTTTCATCAAGGGGAGGTCATGCCTGATAAATCTGTTAGAGAGTAGGAAGGACATGGAACTTTAAGGGCTAACTTTAAGGGCATTTAAATGGTCATTGGATAAATATATGGATGATAATGGAATAGTGTAGGTTACATGGGCTTCAGATTGGTTTCACAGGTTGGCGCAACATCTAGGGCTGAAGGGCCTGTACTGCACCGTAATGTTCTATATTCAATGTAATTCTTTGAGGAAGTAATGAGCAGGTTAGACCAAGGAGAACCAATGGTCGTTATCTATCTGCTCTTCCAGAAGGCTGGTGATAAGGTGCAGCACAGGAGGCTGAGTAAGAAAAAGGCCCAGTTGTGTCAGAGGCAAGGTGTTAGCATAGATAGAAGATCGGCTGTCCGGCAGAAGTCACAGAGCTCCAGTTCCCTGTGTGTGAGAGTGCGAGGCCAGTCACAGAGCTCCAATTCCCTGTGCATGAGAGTGTGAGGCCAGTCACAGAGCTCTAGTTCCCTGTGTGTGAGAGTGCGAGGCCAGTCACAGAGCTCCAATTCCCTGTGCATGAGAGTGTAGGCCAGTCACAGAGCTCCAGTTCCCCGTATGTGAGAGTGTGAGGCCAGTCACAGAGCTCCAGTTCCCTGTGTGTGAGAGTGTGAGGCCAGTCACAGCGCTCCAGTCCCCTGTGTGTGAGAGTGTGAGGCCAGTCACAGAGCTCCAGATCCCTGTGTGGGAGTGTAGGGACAATCATGGAGCTCCATCCCAGTCTGTGAGAGTGTAGGGACAATTGTGGAGCTCCAGATTCCTGTGTGTGGGAGTGTAGGGACAATTGTGGAGCTCCATCCCAGTCTGTGAGAGTGTAGGGACAATTGTGGAGCTCTAGATTCCTGTGTGTGGGAGTGTAGGGACAATTGTGGAGCTAGGGACAATTGTGGAGCTCCTGATCCCTGTGTGCGGGAGTGTAGAGACAATCGTGGAGCTCCAGCTCCATGTGTATGAGAGTGTAAGGCCAGTCACAGAGTTCCAGCTCCCTGTATGTACGAGTGTAGCAACAATTAGAGTCATAGAGATGTACACCATGGAAACAGACCCTTCGGTCCAACCCGTCCATGCCGATCAGATATCCCAACCCAATCTAGTTCCACCTGCCAGCACCCAGCCCATATCCCTCCAAACCCTTTCTATTCATATACCCATCCAAATGCCTCTTAAATGTTGCAATTGTACTAGCCTCCACCACATCCTCTGGCAGCTCATTCCATACACGTACCAACCTCTGCATGAAAAAGTTGCCCCTTAGGTCTCTTTTATATCTTTCCCCTCTCACCCTAAACCTAAGCCCTCTAGTTCTGGACTCCCCGACCCCAGGGAAAAGACTTTGTCTATTTATCCTATCCATGCCCCTCATAATTTTGTAAACCTCTATAAGGTCACCCCTCAGCCTCCGACGCTCCAGGAAAACAGCCCCAGCCTGTTCAGCCTCTCCCCGTAGCTCAGATCCTCCAACCCTGGCAACATCCTTGTAAATCTTTTCTGAATCCTTTCAAGTTTCACAACATCTTTCTGATAGGAAGGAGACCAGAATTGCATGCAATATTCCAACATTGGCCTAACCAATGTCCTGTACAGCCGCAACATGACTTCCCAACTCCTGTACTCAATACTCTGACCAATAAAGGAAAGCATACCAAACACCTTCTTCACTATCCTACCTCCCTGCGACTCCACTTTCAAGGAGCTATGAACCTGCACTCCAAGGTCTCTTTGTTCAGTAACACCCCCTAGAACCTTACCATTGAGTGTATAAGTCCTGCTAAGATTTGCTTTCCCAAAATGCAGCACCTTGCATTTATCTGAATTAAACTCCATCTGCCACTTCTCAGCCCAGTTGTGGAGCTCCAGTTCCTTGTGGGTGAGAATGTCATAGAACATAGAACAATACAGCACAGAACAGGCCCTTCGGCCCACGATGTTGTGCCGAACATCTATCCTAGATTAAGCACCCATCCATGTACCTATCCAATTGCCGCTTAAAGGTCGCCAATGATTCTGACTCTACCACTCCCATGGGCAGCGCATTCCATGCTCCCACCACTCTCTGGGTAAAGAACCCACCCCTGACATCTCCCCAATACCTTCCACCCTTCACCTTAAATTTATGTCCCCTTGTAACACTCTGTTGTACCCGGGGAAAAAGTTTCTGACTGTCTACTCTATCTATTCCTCTGATCATCTTATAAACCTCTATCAAGTCACCCCTCATCCTTTGTCGTTCCAACGAGAAAAGGCCGAGAACTCTCAACCTATCCTCGTACGACCTATTCTCCATTCCAGGCAACATCCTGGTAAATCTTCTCTGCACCCTCTCCAAAGCTTCCACATCTTTCCTAAAGTGAGGCGACCAGAACTGCACACAGTACTCCAAATGTGGCCTAACCAAAGTCCTGTACAGCTGCAACATCACCTCACGACTCTTGAATTCAATCCCTCTGCTAATGAACGCTAATACACCATAGGCCTTCTTACAAGCTCTATCCACCTGAGTGGCAACTTTCAAAGTCGGGACAATCCTGGAGCTGCAGATCTTTCCTGACCTGTCAGTCTCAATACCTACTTATAATACTACAGTTTGAAGGTTTCGATGTTACCTCACCGACCTCCATCATTCATAAGGTCCCTCTCTATCTAGGCGAATGTGCCCTGCAGAAAGAGAAGAAATGAGAATGTAGTATCAGAAGCAAAGGTATGGCTGCATAAAAGCTGATCCTGCAGCTTGTTGTATGTGTAAATGATATATAGCTGGGAATGCTTTCAATGGATGAGGTTCTATTGAGATTTCAATAGTCTCAATGTTAAATTACAGTGGGACAGTTTGACACTGGTGTTCAATGACATTCAGGAGCAGCACTTAAATGTCATTCTGAGTTATCTGGAGGTCTGCACAGCGGAACAATCTCAGCTCCCCTTTGTCACAAAGAAGTTTTCCCATTATTTTCTGATTACTGCTGTGGGAATAGATAGGGCGAATGCACTGGACTTGTTGTTTTCCTCTTATCAAACCGGGCGGATGATTGAATTCCTAGCAAATGCCAGACAGTGCAAATACTTAAAGATTGTGTCAGATTCCCTGAAGGTTAGTCCTCCTATCGGAACATGTCAGATAAAGACAAACCTTCGAATGAATAAACGTGGATCAGAAACTTGTTATTCTGAAGCAAAATACGATAAAAATGATTAAAAAAAAAGGCTTGGCGTTACAATTGTTTCAAGTTTTGCTCAGTTGAAATAACCTGGGCTGCCAAGAGGTCAGGAGTCAAGTCCTTGGTGTGCACAGGCTATAAATCAGCAATGTTTGTAGATAAGCTGCCCGGTGATACGTGTTAACAGGATTCTGTCAGCACTATGTATCTCCTGAATATTCATTACACAGCTGAACCTCTGCTCCCCCCTTTAAATCTCTCTATCTCTCTTTCGTCCTTTTAGTTATGGTTGATAGTGGAGGGCATTTCAACTTCCCCAACATTAATGGGGTAGCATGATAGGCTTAGATGGAGCAGAATTCTTAAATTGCAGTAAATTGCAGTAAATAAAGGCAGGCAAGAGAGGATGGGGCACCCTGGAGTTCGCTTGAGGTAACAAAGCCATCCAAATGATTGAAGCATTTGTAGACAGCGATCATAACTTGATTAGATTCAAAATTGATTAGAAAAAGAACAAGAATGGGCCTGAAATCAGAACTCCTCAATTGGGGGAAGGATGATTTTAAAAAGACTGGATATAATTTGGTTGGATTGGGTTGGGAGCAGGTACTTCTAGATAAATGAGTGCGACTGCATTGGAACGTTTTCAACAAGGTTGGGGGGGGTGGGGAGCAGCAGGGAAGCGGCACGGTGGCTCAATGCCAGAGACCCGGGTTCAATTCCCATCTTGGGCAACTGTCTGTGTTGAGTTTGCACATTGTCCCCATGTCTGTGGGGGTTTCCTCCAGGTGCTCTGGCTTTGTCCCACAGTCCGAAGTTGTGCAGGTTCGGTAATTTGGCCATGCTGACTTGCCCAAAGTGTTCAGGGCTGTGTAAGTTAGATGCATTAATTGGGGTAAATGTAGGATAATAGAGTAGAGGAATGGGTCTGGATGGGTTACTCCTTGGAGGGTCGGTGTGGACTTGTTGGGCCAAATGGCCTGTTTCCACACTGTAGGGATTCTATGAAGGGAGTGCATAGGACCAACATGTTTCAATAAATAAAATGGTGAGACCATCAAATCCTGTGAACACTGGTTATCGAGAGATATGCAGTATTGGATTAAGAGAAAAAAGGAGGCTTATGGCAGATACCGATCAGAAGCCCTACAGGAGTATCACATCTGCAAAGGGAAACAAAAAAGAGAAAGTAGGAAAGCAAAAATGATAGCTAGTGGCAAGCAAAATAAAGGAAAATCCTAAGTTATTTTACAAGTACATTAAGGGTAAAAGAATAACTAGGAAAAGAGTAGGGCCCATTAAGGACCTCAATGGTAAGTTGTGCTTGATGTTCTAAATAAATATTGTATGAAGGTGTTCTGTAGTGAGAGGGACAATATGGGTATAGAAACCATGGAGCAGATCTGTGATACAGTTAAAGAAATTACTACAGACAGAGAGGAGGTTTGAATGGTCTGGCTAGCTGTAAAGTCGATAAACCTCCAGGACAGAATGAAATGTAACCCAGGTTACTGAGTGAGACAAGAGGGAAAAAAGCAGCTGCATTGGCAATAATTTTCAATTCCTCTCTGGGCAGAGGAGAAATGCTGCAGGATTGGGGCCAGTGTGGTACTGCTGTTCAAGAAGGGAGCAAAGAATAAGCCAGGAAATTATAGACCAATCATCTACTCTCAGTGGTGTGGAAACTATTGGAAGCAATTCTGAGAGACAGAATTAATCTGCATTTAGAGTTGTGGAGTCATGGAGATGTACAGCTCAGAAACAGACCCTTCAGTCCAACTCGTCCACACCAACCAGATATCTAGTCCCATTTGCCAGCAATTGGCCCATATCCCTCTCAACCCTTCCTATTCATTTACCCACCCAGATGCCTTTTGAATGCTATAATTGTACCAGCCTCCACCATTTCCTGTGGCAGCACATTCCATATGTACACCACAGAGGCAGGGATTAATCAAGAACAGAGCGAAAGTGAAGACTTCAGATGCTGGAGATTAATGTTGAGAGAGTGGTGCTGGAAACGCACAGCAGGTCAGGCAGCATCCGAGGAGCAGGAAAATCAATATTTCAGGCAAAAGCCTTCCTGATGAAGGGCTTTTGCCCGAAAAGTTGATTTTCCTGCTCCTCAGATGCTGCCTGACTTGCTGTGCTTTTCCAGCACCACTCTCTCAACATTAATCAAGAACAGTCAACATGATTTTGTTAAGGAGAGGTCATGTCTAAACAACCTGATTGAATGTTTCAAAGAGGTGACCAGGTGTTTAGATGAGGATAATGCTTTTGGTGTATATTTGCATTTCAGCAAGGCTTTTGATAAGGTCCTGCATGCGAGACTGATAGCAAAGGTAACTCTCGCAGAGCACTTTAGGGAGCATCTCTGGGACACCCGCACCAATCAACCCCACCGCGCCATAGTCCAACATTTCAACTTCCCCTCTGATTCTGCCGAGGACATGCAGATCCTGGGCCTCCTCCACAATCACTCCCTCACCACCCGACGCCTATTGGAAGAACGCCTCATCTTCTACTTTGAAACACTTGAACCCCAAGGCATCACGGTGGCTCAGTGGTTAGCACTGCTGCCTCACAGCACCAGGGACCCAGTTCGATTCCTGCCCTGGGTAACTGACTGTGTGGAGTTTGCACATTCTCCCCGTATCTGCATGGGTTTCCTCCGGGTGCTGCGGTTTCCTCCCACAATCCAAAGATGTGCAGGTCAGGTGGATTGGCCATGCTAAATTGCCCTAGCATGCCCTAGGTGTTGGGTACATTAGTCAGGGGTAAATATAGAGTAGGGAAATGGGTCTGGGTGAGTTACTCTTCGGGAGGGGGGTGCGGACTAATTGGGCCGAGGGGCCTATTTCCATACTGTAGGGGTTCTAATCTAATCTAATCTAATCAATGTGGACTTCACCAGTTTTCTCATTTCCCCTCCCCCCACCTTACCCAAGTTCCAACCTTCCAGCTCAGCACCATCCTCATGACTTGTCCTACCTGTCAATCTTCCTTCCCACTTATCTGCTCCACCCTCCTCTCTGACCTATCACCTTCATCCCCATTTCCATCCACCTATTGTACTCTTGGCTATCTTCTCCCCAGCCTCATCCCCCTCCCATTTATCTCTCCACCCTGGGGGGTCCCTGCCTTCATTCCTGATGAAGGGCTTTTGCCCAAAATGCCGATTTTCCTGCTCCTCGGATGCTGCCTGACCTGCTGTGCTTTTCCAGCACCATTCTAATCCAGACTCTGATCTCCAGCGTCTGCAGTCCTCACTTTTGCCTAACAAAGATAACAGCCCATCCTA
This sequence comes from Hemiscyllium ocellatum, assembly GCF_020745735.1. Taxonomy (NCBI): domain Eukaryota; kingdom Metazoa; phylum Chordata; class Chondrichthyes; order Orectolobiformes; family Hemiscylliidae; genus Hemiscyllium; species Hemiscyllium ocellatum. The sequence goes on along the minus strand of NC_083422.1, from coordinate 3,038,951 downwards.
AGATGGCACTGTTGATGGTAACTTGTAAACTTTTTACTGTATTCATTTTGAGTACATGTGGCAATAAAGCTGATACTAATTCTATTTCTTAAAAGAGCAGAAGAGAATGATACACATCCTGTCCTTCACTTTTTTATATTTGTACATTGATGTGGGTGTAGCTGGCTGGCCCAGCATTTCTTGCCTTTCCCTAATTACCCAGAGGGCAGTTAAGGAGTCAGCCATACTCTGTGGATCTAGAGTCATGTGTAGGCCAGACCAGGTAAGGACAGCAGAACCCATCTGATTACCTTTATCTTTATGCGACAATGGTATGATGTACATGGGTAGACTAGTGCACCCTGAATTTGTAGTTTGAGGACAATCATTAAAGGTCTGACACGGCAAGTAAAGAAAGGAAAAAATACAATCTCTCATTCGGAGGGCTGCCAGCCAGCTGCTGCTGAAAGGAGCCGAGTCAAAGGAATTCCAACCTGCAAAGCCAAGAATTTCAAAATTGACAGCTTAACAACACGACTGGGCCAATAGCAGCCACAGTGTACTACTGTCTACTCTTCACAGTGACTAATCAGTACTTTTTAGAAAACGTTTATCTAGTATCCACAGGGATCAATGATCTTGTGATTAGTGGGTAATTAAAGAAGGAGAGGCAGTTCATCCCTGCTCACCCGGGCATCATAGAGTCACAGCTTGAAACAGACCTCTCAATCCAATTCATCCATGCTTGTAAGGTTCCCCCAACAAACCTAATCCCACTTGTCTGAGTTTGGTCCATATCCCTCTAAAATTTTCCTTTTCATGTAACACCCTACTATTTCCTCTGGCAGCCATTCCATGTATGCACCTCTTCTGCATGAAAACGTTGCCCCTCAGGTCCCTTTTAACTCTTTCCCCTTTCACTTTTAACCTTTGCCCTCTAGCTTTGAACTTTCCTACTCTAGGGAAAAGACCTTGGCTGTTTACCTTAACTATGCCCCTCATGAATGTATAAACCTCTGTTAGTTCACTCCTCAACTACCTACTTGCTAGAGGAAAACAAAGTCCCAGCTATCCAGCTTCTCCTTATGACTTAAGCTGTTTTAGAATCCCCGCAGTGTGGAAACAGGCCATTTGGCTCAACAAGTCCACACCAACCCTCTGAAGAGTAATCGACCCAGACCTATCCCCTACGCTATTACTCCACGTTTCCCCTGAATAATGCACCTGACCTACGCGTCCCTGAACACTACTGGGCAATTTAACATGGCTAATTCATGTAACCTGCACACCTTCAGACTTATGGGAAAAAGCAGAGCACCCAGAGGAAACCCACATCGTCACAGGGAGAATGTACAAATTCCACACAGACAGCCACCCAAGGCTGGAATTGAACCCAGGACCCTGGCAACATCCTTGTAAATCTTTCTGCACCTTTTCCAATTTAATAACATCCTTCCTGAAACAGGGTGTCTAGAACTGCATGCAGTACTCCAAAAGTACAGAACTACAACATGATATTCCAACTCCTTTACTCAATGCTCTGATCAATGAAGGCGAGCGTGCCAAATGCCTTCTTCATTACCCTATCTACCTGAGTAAGGAACTATGAACCTGCAGCCCTACATATCTATTCAACAATACTTTCCAGGGCCTTACCATTAACTGTGTAAGTCCTGCTCTGATTTGCCTTTCCAAAATGCAGGATCTCACATTTAACTAAATTAAATCCATTTGCCATTCCTCAGCCCATTTGCCCAGCTGATCAAGATCCGGTTGTAATCTTAGATAACCTCTTCACTGCCCATTGTACTATAAATTTGGTGTCGTCCACAAACTTATTGACCATGCCTCCTATATTATCATCCCAATTGTTTATATAAATGGTAAGCAACAGTGGACCCAGCAGCAATCCCTGCAGAACATCGCTGGTCGCACACTTCCAATTCAAATTCAAACTCTCCCACCACCTTCTGTTTCCTACCATCAAGACAGTTTGTATCCAATTGGATAGCTCCGTATAAATCTAACGTGATTTAACTTTACTGATGAGTCTACCAAGCAGATTTCAGAAACTCCATGTAGACAACATGTTCCAACTATCCTCTTGGTCATTCCCTCAAATAACTCCGTTGAGTTTGTGAGACACATGCTCCCATGCACAAAGCTATGCTAACTATCCCTAATCATTCTTTACCTTTTCAACTGTCTCTCAGAGTCCCATCCAACAACGATGTACCATTGATGCAAGGCTCATTGGTGTGTAGTTCCTGGCTTTTCCTTGCACCTTTTCTTAAATAATGGCACAACTTTAGCCACTTTCCAGTCTCCCTGCACCTTACCAGTGGCTGTCAATGATACAAATGTCTCTTCTCGGGGCCCTGCAATTTATTCCTTAGCTTCCCACAGGGGTGTCCTATCTGGAACTGTACCAAATTGGGAAACCTCATCTGGGGACTGGTCTTAACAAAGGCAGTAAAAGAAAGGGAGAAGTTTTTGGAGTGACTTTCAGAGCTCGGGGCCCAGGAAGCTGCTGATGATGGAGCGATGGTGAACAGCTTGGCAAGGAGGGAATTGGTCTTGCTTGTCCTCTTGGACTTCTAGTGCAATGTACAAGAAACACAAGGTGCTCTGAAGTATCTGTTTGCACAACCAACTCCTACGATGTTGTCCAGATGTTAGTGGCCAAAGTGCACCTCCTCTTTAAGAGAAACAAAGTGTCTTTAACTAGCAGCAGGAATATTGGATGTTCCAGCCTCCAAGCAACAGCAGGGCCCTGCTTTTCTGATCTATGTAATCATTTTTCTCAGTGACATGAAGAGATAAATTTCTAGTTTGTGGGGATAAATTATCAGAATGAATAAGAAATCAATTTAGTGGTAGAAAAGACATGAACAATGGTAGAGTCCTGAGGAGTGCTGCAGAATAAAGAGGCCTAGGGGTATAGGTATGTAGTTCCTTGAAACTGGAATCACAGGTAGACACAGTGCTGAAGAGGCATTTGGCATGCCTTACCTTCATAGGTCAGAGCATTGAATATAGGAACTAGAATGTCATGTTGCAACTGTACAGGACATTGGTTAGGCCACTTTTAGAATACTGAATACGATTCTGGTTTCCCTGATATAGGAGAGATGATGTTAAACTTGAGAGGGTGCAGAAACGATTTACAAGGATATTGCTGGTTTGGAGGTTTTGACCTATAGAGAGAGGCTGAATAGGCTGTGGCTTTCTTTCCCTGGAGTGTTGGAAGCTGAGGAGTGACTAAATAGAGGTTTATAAAATCATGAGGGGCATGGATAGGGTGAATAGCCAAAGCCTTTTTCCTAGGATGGGGGAGTCCAAAACCAGAGGGCATAGGTTGATGAGCTGCCAGAAGGAAATGGTGGAGGTGGGTACAATTACAACATGCAAAAGGCATTTGGATGGGTGTATGAATAGGAAAGGTTTGGAGGGATATGGACCAAATGCTGGCAAATGGGACTAGGTCAGATTGGGATGTTTGATTGGTGTGGAAGAGTTGGACCAAAGAATCTGTTCCCGTGCTGTATAACTGTATGACTCTATAACATGACGATGGGGTTTAAGGACTGATTTGATATTCCTAGGAATGATATTAATTTCATTTCTGTCTTTCCTGTTCCTACAATACTTAAGAGTATTTAATTGATTATAAAGCAATTTGGTATGTCCACAGATCAGGAGAGCTGCTACAATAATGCAAATCTTTCCTTAATCTTCATCCCTGATACAAATTCGGATACTCCATACAAATGTAACAGATTTGAAAATGTTATCAATCTCAGGGTTGAAATCAAACTCAAAAGGACTGCCCAAAAATATATCAATGTCTTCAAGCACTGAAAGATACAATTTCTTACAGATAGGATGATGTGCTCGAGAAATGAAAGAAAGATAACCACTATTGAAATGGCCTTGAACAATGTTTGCAGTTCATCAGAGCCGCAGTTAGCGAAAGATAAGCTTGTAAGTGAGTATGGAAGGCAGAGAAATGGATACCAAATAAGTTGTTAGTGCTGATGATTTGTATTCAATTTAAGGACTCCAGTGAATTAAACAGACCATTTGAAGGCACAGATAGCCACTGGAGGTATGAGGCATTACTATTACTGAAACGTGTCTGGTGGTGTACATGTTGAAGTGAATTGCCCAAAACACCACATGCATTTTATTTTAGTCTTTATTCTAAAACTGCCACTGCCCTGTCAGAGAGCTAATGCACCTTTTTGATTATGGCTACCTCTTTTCCTCATTTCCCCTCCCCCAACTTGTCTCAGTCGATTCCCTCGAACTCAGCACCACCCTCCTAACCTGCAATCTTCTTCCTGAGCTATCCACCCCCACCCAATGCTTGTTTTTTAAGAGATGAAAGGTGATGAACAAGTTTCATCATTGAGAGTGTGGTTCTGAGGTCTGTCCATGGTAGATTTGGCTTGGTTGTTGTAAGGGAAAATAGTGATAGTTGTGGGCATAGGTTGCATTGAGTTTGCATGAAGTTGGCATAGCAGCTAAGAAGAAAAATGGGCAGTGGTTGGAGCGGCAGAGATTCAAATGGACCAAGGAGAGCCAATGGGTATTATCTACCTGGACTTCAAGGAGGCCTTTGACAAGGTGCCATACAGGAGGCTACTGAGTAAGATATGGGCACATTGTGTTAGCGGTAAAGTGCTAGCGTGGATAGAAGCCTGATTATTTAGCAGAAAGCAGAGAGTGGGGATAAAAGGGTCTCTCTCAGGATGGCAGCTGGTGACAAGTGGTAATCCACAAGGGCCAGTATTGGGACCACAACTTTTCACTTTATACATTAATGATCTAGATGGAGGAACTGAGAGCATTTTGGCTAAGTTTGCAGAAGATACAAAGATCGGGAGATGGTCAGGTAGCATTGAGGAGGCAGAAGGATTAGGACAGGTTAGGAGAATGGGCAAAGTGGCAGACGGAGTACAGTATTGGAAAGTGTGAGTTGATACACTTTGTTAGGAGGAATAGAGGCATGGACTATTTTCTAAATGGGGAGAAAAATTCAGAAATCTGAAGTGCAAAGAAATTTGAGAGTTCTAGTCCAGGATTCTCTCAAAGTAAACATGCAGATTGAGTCTGTAGTTAGGAAAGCAAACCCAATGATGGCATTTATTTTGAGAGGACTTGAATATAAAAGCAGGGATGTATTTCTGAGGCTCTATAAGACTGTGGAGTACCATGCACAGTTTTGGGCCCCATACCGCAGGAAAGATGTAATGGCATTGGAGTGTGTTCAGAGGATGTTCACACATCCTCTGATTAACACATGAGGAATATTTGAGGACTCTAGGTCTATACTTGATGGAATTTAGAAAGATGACGGGGGTTCGAATAGAAACATACAGAATACTGAATGGCCTGGACAGAGTGTTTGTTGGGAAGATGTTTCCATTAGTAGGAGAGACTAGGACCTGAGGGCACAGTAAAGGAGATAATGGAGGGTGGAGATAAGGAGAAACTTCTTCAGCCAGAGAGTGGTGAATCTATGGAATTCATTGTCACAGAAAGATGTGGAGAAAGCCAGTGAGTATATTTAAGAGTGAGTTAGATAGGTTCTAGATTGTCAAGGGGATTAAGAGTTACAGGGAGAAAGCAGGAGAATGGAATTGAGAAACCTATCAGCCATGATTGAATGGCAGAGCCGACTCAATGGGCTGAATGGCCTAATTTCTGTTGCTATCTTTAATGGTCTCTTATGGTATGAGTGTCCATAGGGATAGATGGAGCCCTGAGATGCCATTGGTTGGCATGTATGGAACATGGAATTACATAGGAATGAGGGTTTGTGCACAGAGGCAACCTAGCTAACAGTCTCCTCGCTATCTCTGGCGTCATCCATCATGAATTGCATGAACCCCTCCCTTCCCAGATCGAAACTGCCAACTCAGTCACATTTGTAAAACCAGGAGCCATCCTAACTCTGTCCTGGGGGTGAAATTTCAGTTCTCTGCTATTAATAATAAAGGAATATAGAGCCAGGGTTGAACATATTGTCTTGACTGATATGTGAAGAACAGTCAGTGTGATAATGTAGGTCTATATCCATGGAAGTGTATCACAATAGGACTGCGTTCATTTGAGAAGAAAGGATTGGAAATTATAGGAGAAAGTTGTAAGGGTCTGAAGGGGTTAATGCTGAGGAGAGTGCCTTAAAAATCACTCCTTATGATATTGTCATATGGACCTGGTGGTAGAACAGCTTAGAATCTCAAAGGAGTAAAGATCTAACATTCAGGTCATCCTCACATTCTCTGTAATAATGTCTATAATTTTGATGCTAGCGGGAAAAGGACAGCAAAATAAAACAGTCACATTTGAAAATGAATATACTGTATTCCTGGAGCTCCATTTTGAAGTATACAAGGCGAGTCAGATGAGTACAGCTCATTCACCAGTTTTACTGGTTTTCCTTCTGGCATTACATAGTGTAACTTATACATTGCTGCTACCTTGCAAAAAAACTACATCTTGTTTAAGACAAGAGTCTCTTTTCATTATAGCGGTTTTCCTTCAATATCCTGTCAATCCCTATTTGGAAAGAGGATGTGATAGCAAATCCTCTCGATCTTACACCATAATGATTCATTCTACAACAGATTTCCAGACTGGAACACAATGCTCATCTACATGAGCCCTGTTTAGATTTCTCAACAGAGAAAACACACAAGGTCATTCACAGCTAGCTAGCAAGAACTAAGCTTACAGTTCTGTTTTTTAGTTTGTGGAGATCTTATTCTGGGAGTGATGTAGCATCCAGGGTACCCTGCAAATGGAAGGTGCTGATGTCACACTGCAGATACCCGATTCAGTGACCTTCAAAACCCCAGACTGGATGGAAGAACTGTGCTGGTATTTCTACTCTTTGAACACAATCCACCCAGGATGACAAAGAAACAAACATTATACTGTATCAGAAAAAGCATCAATCCTCCAAAGATTAACAATGTAGACTTTGAAATATATCTAGTGCAGCCTTTCCCCTGTCATAACCACATCAGCATTATTTGAAGAGATGTGATATAATTTTACACACCCACTTGGTTCACAGTTACTTATGCACACTAGAATGCCCCTCGCCACCACAACAATTGCCTCAGAAACTGAGGCTGGGGAATTTGTATTGAGCTCTATTTTGTCTATTGTATATTAAATATGGTGGACAGAAGAAATGCCAATTCTTTTGGAAGATTGTGGAAGCTGTAGGCGTACAGTAATATAATAGTTACAGTACCAGAGCAGCAAGGTCTAGGCTGGTACAATGTTAAGAGACGTGAGTTCAAATTCCACCACAGCATCTGGGAAATACGTGTTCCATTAATGAAAAACAAACCAGAAACAAAATCAGTTCTGGCAATCACGCAACCATTAGATTGTTGCAACAACCCATCTGGTTCATTGATGGTCCTTAGAAACTTTTGTCCCTAAGCATGTATATGACTCCAGACTCACTGTACTGCACTTTCTAATGTCATCTTAATCATAGTCAAGAAGGGAATTCACCATTAGCTTCTCAAGGGAAATTAGGGATGGCAATGACTGACAGCAACACTCTATCACTGTAAATTAATTAGCAAGGACATCTGGATTGTACACTGTGTGAGTGAACAAGACAGTAGGATATTTCAATGTGTAAATGATAAGGGATCTAATGTGTTAAATTTGTCTGAGTCATCAGCAAAACTTCATGCTGCCTCGGTAATGCAATCAAATGTTCCAGAATGACTCTCATCGGAGGGTCTAGTGCTGGGCAGTGAGAGAAGCTGTGATTGGGGGTGAGGACTAATGCTTTGGTAGGGGTTAGGGAGTGTTTGAGTGTTCATAAGGACAACCTTGGTCTTATTTTCACACTGATATATTTTTCTGAAGTGTTTTCCTTTCTATAGTGGGAACAACCTTGGTGATTGTGTTTCCCTCACTTGATCTTATAAGAACACAAGCTATTTGACCATCTCCACGCCTTGAAATTCCTCAGCTTCCTTCCTGTTTTGCTGGCTCTCCAATCTGTTCAAACTCTCATAATGCACATTACTAACAAGCTGCTTGAAACTGTGATAGCTCTGTCGGGGAAGTATAGAGAAGCAGAGATTATCTGGGTTCCGTTCTGGAAAACATTAAATCTTTTCCAAAGTAAAACCCAGGATTTCCTTGTTCCTGTCATTCACCAAACATTACACTTGCCCACTAATCTTGTTGTTTCTCAAAAGCTGGCTGAAAATGTACAAATTTGATATTCTTGTGATTGGAATTCCCCAACTATTTCTGCACCATGCTTTTTGATTGGGGCAATAATAATCGGGAACTAAGAAATGGCAGAGGAGTTGAATAAGCACTTTACATCAGTCTTCACAGTAGAAGTCACTATGAGCAGTCCAAAAATATTAAATATTAAATAAAGGACAAAGGGAGGAGAGGAAATAAATACCAGAGAAAAAATACTAGGGAAACTAATGGAGCTGAAGAATGGTCAGCCCCTCCGGAATTGACAAGATGCATCGTTGGATATTAATTGAAATTGTTACAAAGAAGATGAAAACACTAAGAAGAGTCTTCCAAGAATGGTTAAAATTCCTAAGGATTGGACAACTGCCAGTGCAGCACCTTTATTTAAAAAGAAGAAGGAGACAAAAAAAATCAGAAACTATAGACCAGTTAGCTGCATGTCTCTTATTGGAAAAATGTAATAGCAGAGCATTTGCAGACAATATAAAAATAGAGAAGCTAGTGGTAAGGATTACACAAAGAATCTGCAGAAGAACATAGACAGATTAAGCAAATAAGCAAAAATTTGGAAATGCGTGAAGTTATGCATTCAGGCAGGAAGAATACCGGAGCTGAATATTATTTAAATAGGAAAAGAGTGCAGAAAGGGACACGTGCAGACATTTGGGAGGCCTCGTGCACAGTCACAAAGACTTAGCATCCAAGTTCAGCAAGTAATAAAGAATGCAAATTGAATGTTGACTTTTATTTCAAAGGGTATTGTGTATAAAACTTGTTAAAACTATACAAGGCACTATTTAGACCAAGCCTGTAATAGTAAACAGTTTTTGCCCCCTTACTGAAGGAAAGATATACTGGCACTGGAGGCAGTCCAGAGAAGGTTCACTCAGCTAACCCCAGGCCTGTTCCTATGAGGAGAGGTTGAGTAAATTGAGCCTGTACCCATTGGAGTTTAGAAGAAAGAAAGATGAGTCTAATAAACGCATATGTATCTTAGGGAACTTGATAGGGTCGATGCAGAGAGTTTGTTTCACTTTGTGGGAGAACATAAAACACAGAACATTACAGCACAGTACAGGCCCTTCGGCCCTTGATGTTGTGTCGACCTGTGAAACCAATCTGAAGCCTATCTATCCTACACTATTCCATTTTCATCCATGTGTTTACCTAATGACCATTTAAATGCCCCGAAAGTTGGAGTGTCTACTACCGTTGCAGGCAGTGCGTTCCACGCCCCTACTACTCTGAGTAAAGAAATTACCTCTGACATCTGTCCTATACCTATCACCTCTTAATTTAAACCTATGTCCCCTCATGCTAGCCATCACCATCTGAGGAAAAAGGCTCTCACTGTTCACCTCTGACTATCCTATATGCCTCAATAAGTCACCTCTCAACTTTCTTCTCTCTAACGAAAACAGCCTCAAGTCCCTCAGCCTTTCCTCGTAAGGCCTTTCCTCCATATCAGACAACATCCTAGCAAATCATCTCTAAACCCTTTCCAAAGCTTCCCCAGCCTCCCTATAATGCGATGACCAGAACTGTACGCAATACACCAACTGCAGCCACATCAGAGTTTTGTACCGCTCCAGCATGACCTCATGGCTCCGAAACTCAATCCCTCTACTAATAAAAGCGAACACACTCTATGCCTTCTTAATAACCCTATCAACCTGTGTGGCAACTTTCAAGGATCTAAGTACATGGACACTGAGATACCTCTGTTCATATACACTACCAAGAATCTTACCATTAGCCCAGTACCCTTTATTCCTATTGCTCCTTCCAAAGTTAATCACCTCACACTTTTCCACATTAAATGTCATTTGCAACCTCTCAACCCACTTATGCAGCTTATCTAGGTCCCTCTGTACCCTGCAACATCCACAACTATCACTATCAGGAATAACTGTCACTATGGAAAAAGTGAGGACTGCAAATGCTGGAGATCAGAGCTGAAAAATGTGTTGCTGGAGAAGCGCAGCAGGTCAGGCAGCATCAAAGGAGCAGGAGAGTCGACGTTTCGGGCATAAACCCTTCATCAGGAATGAGGATGGGTGTGCCAAGCAGGCTAAGATAAAAGGTAGAGAGGAGGGACTTGGGGGAGGGATGTTGGGAATGCGATAGGTGGAAGGAGGTTAAGGTGAGGGTGATAGGCCGGAGTGGGGCTGGGGGCGGAGAGGTCGAGAAGAAGATTGCAGGTCAAGGAGGCGGTGCTGAGTTCGAGGGTTGGGACTGACATAAGGTGGGGGGAGGGGAAATGAGAAAGCTGGAGAAATCTGCATCCATCCCTTGTGGTTAGAGGGTTCCTAGGCGGAAAATGAGGCGCTCTTCCTCCAGGCGTCGTGTTGCCATGTCTGGCGATGGACAAGGCCAAGGACCTGCATGTCCTTGGCAGAGTGGGAGGAGGAGTTAAAGTGTTCAGCCTCAACTTTGGGTTGGTTTGTGTGGGTGTCCCAGAGGTGTTCTCTGAAATGTTGCGCAAGTAGGCGGCCTGTCTCCCCAATATAGAGGAGGTCACATCGGGTGCAGCGGATGCAGTAAATGATGTGTGTGGAGGTGCAGGTGAATTTGTGATGGATATGGAAGGATTCCTTGGGGCCTTGGAGGGAAGTAAGGGGGGAGGTGTGGGCGCAAGTTTTGCATTTCTTGCGGTTGCAGGGGAAGGTGCTGGGAGTGGAGGTTGGGTTGGTGGGGGATGTGGACCTGACGAGGGAGTGGTCTTTCTGAAACGCTGATGGGGGAGGGGAGGGAAATATATCCTTGGTGGTGGGGTCTGTTTGGAGGGATGGATGCAAATTTTTCCAGCTTTCTCATTTCCCCTCCCCCCACCTTTTCTCATTCCCAACCCTCGGACTCAGCACTGCCTCCTTGACCTGCAATCTTCTTCCCGACTTCTCCGCCCCCACCCCCTCTCTGGCCTATCACCCTCACCTTAACCTCCTTCCACCTATCGCATTCCCAACGCCCGTCCCCCAAGTCCCTCCTCCCTACCTTTTATCTTAGCCTGCTTGGCACACCCTCCTCATTCCTGAAGAAGGGCTTAGGCCCGAAACATCAATTCTCCTGCTCCTTTGATGCTGCCTGACCTGCTGCACTTTTCCAGCAACACATTTTTCAGTAACTATCACTATCACTACCAGCACTATCCACAGCTCCACCATTTTAGTGTCATCTGCAAATTTATTAACCCGTCCATCTACGCCCTCATCCAGGTCATTTATAAAAATGACAAACAGCAATGGCTCCAAAACAAATCTTTGCAGTACACCACTAGTAACTGAACTCCAGGATGAACATTTTTCATAAATCACCACCCTCTGTCTTTTTTCAGCTAGCCAATTGCTGATCTAAATCGCGAAATCATCCTCAATCCCATGCCTCTGTATTTTGTGCCTTAGCCTACTGTGGGGAACCTTATCAAATGCCTTACTGAAATCCATCTACATCACATTAACCACTTTACCCTCATCAACCTGTTTGGTCACCTTCTCAAAGAATTCAGTAAGGTTTGTGAGGCACAACCTACCCTTCACAAAACCATGTTGACAATCCTTAATCAACTTATTCCTTTCGAGATGATTATAAATCCTATCTCTTATAACCTTTTCCAACACTTTAACCACAACCGAAGTAAGGCTCACTAATCCATAATTATCAAGGTTGTCTCTATTCACCTTCTTGAAAAAGGGAAAAACATTTGCTCATCTCCAGTCTTCTGGCACTATTCCTGTAGACAACGACAACATAAAGATCAAAGCCAAAGGTTCTACAATCTCCTCCATGGTTTCCCAGAGAATCCTGGGATAAATCCCATCTAGCCCAGGGGACTTACCTAGTGAGTTTTGAGACGATTTGTAGCTCAGGTTGAGGTTTTGGTTTAGGTTTGCTCACTGAGCTGAAAGGTTCATTTCCAGATACTTTGTTACCTTACGTTGACCTTGGTGAGGTCACCAACCCAAAGAAACCCAAACATATAAATATAAAGCCGGAATTTTCAGCATTGCTTCCCATGAGGTCCACTGAAGATGTTACCTAGTAAGGTTACAAGCCATCTGGAAATGAACCTTTCATCTCAGTGAGCAAGCCTACATTCAAAACCTCAACCTGATCTACTTGTCTTCTCAAAACTCGCTTGGACTTACCTATTTTCACACTTTCCAAAATTGCTAATACGTCCTCCTTGTGAACCTCAATTCCATCTAGTCTAGTAGCCTGTATCTCTGTATTTGCCTCAACAACATTGTCTTTTTCCAGTGTGAATACCGACAAGCTCTTCCTCCATCTCCTTGGACTCCACGCACAACTTCCCACTACTGTCCTTGACTGGCCCTAATCTTACTCCAGTCATTCTTTTGTTCCTGATAGAAAGCTTTATGGTTTTCCTTGATCCTATCTGCCAATTACTCCTCATGTCCACTCCTGGCTCTTCCCTAGTTCTCTCTTTAGGTCTTTCCTGGCTAACTTGTAACTCTGAAGTGCCCGAACAGAGTCTTCAGGTCTCATCCTAACAGCAGCCTTCTTTTTCCTCTTGGCAAGAGATTCAATTTCTTTAGAAAACCATGGCTCCCTCACTTGACCATTTCCTCCCTGCCTGACAGGTACATACTAATCAAGGACATGCAGTAGCTGTTCCTTGAATAATCTCCACATTTCATTCGTGCCCAACCCCTGCAGTTTTCTTCCCCATCCTATGCATCCTAAATCCTGCCTAATCACATCATAATTGCCTTTCCTCCAGCTATAACTCTTGTCCTGCGGTATATACCAATCTCTTTCCATTGCTAAAGTACATATAACCAAATTGAGGTCACTATCACCAAAGTGCTCACCTACCTCCAAATCTAACACCTGATTCATTACCCAGTATCAAATCCAATGTGGCCTCACCCCTTCTGTCTACATACTGTGTCAGGAAATCTCCTGCACATATTGGACAAAACCTGACCCATCTAAAGTACTTGAACTATAGTATTTCCAGTCAATATTTGGAAAGTTAAAGCTCCCCCATAACAATTACCCTGTTACTCTCGACCCTATTGAGAATCATCTTTGCTATCCTTTCTTCTACATCTCTGGAACTATTCGGAGGCTTATAGAAATTTCCCAACAGGATGACCTCTCCTTTCCTGTTTCTAACCTCAGCCCATGCTACCTCAATGGACGAGTTCTCAAACGTCCTTTCTGCCACCGTAATACTGTCCTATACTAACAATGTCACACCTCCCAGTCTTTTACCATCTTCTCTGTTCTTACTGAAACATTTGTATCCTGGAACCATTCCTGTCCCTGCTGTATCCATGTCTCCAAAATGGCCACAACATCAAATTTCCAGGTACCAACCCGTGCTGCAAGTTCACCCACCTTATTCCAGATGTTTCTGGTGTTGAAATAGACACACTTCAAATCACCTTCCTGCTTGCCAGTGCATTCTTGCGACCTTGAAACCTCATTTCTGACCTCATTACTCTCAGCCTCCAGGACACTGGAACTACAGTTTAGCTTCCCATCCCCCTGCTGAATTAGTTTAAACCCTCCCAAAGAGCATTAGCAGATTCCCCCCCAAGATACTGGTACCCCTCTGGTTCAGGTGTAGACCATTCTGTTTGTGAGGTCCTACCAACCCCAGAATGAGCCCAATTATCCAGGTATCTGAAATCCTCCCTCCTGCATCATCCCTGTAGCTATGTGTTCAACACCTCTCTCTCCCTATTCCTTGCCTTGCTAGCACATGGCACAGGCAACAAACCAGAGATAACAACTCTGTTTGTTCTAGCTCTAAGCTTCCACCCTAGCTCCCTGAATGTCTGCCTTAAATCCCCATTCTTTTTCCTACCTATGTCATTAGTGCCTAGGTGGATCATGACTTGGGGCTGCTTCCCCTCCCCCTCAAGGATCCCAAAAACACAATGAGAGACCTCATGAACCCTGGCACCTGGGAGGCACACACCAACTGTGAGTCTCTCTCATTCCCATAGAACCTCCTATCTGTCCCCCTAACTATAAAGTCCCCAATCACTAATGCTCTGCTCATCTCCCCCCTTCCCTTCTGAGCAACAGGTACAGACTCTATGCCAGAGACCTGGCTTACCCCTGGTAAGTCCCCTCCCTCCCAACAGTATCCAAAATGGTATACTTGTTATTGAGGGGAAACAGCAACAGGGGTTCCCTGTATTGCTTGCCTGTTCCCTTTCCATCCCCTGACAGTAACCCATCTGCCTTTTTCTTACACCTGAGGTGTGACTACCTCCCTGCACCTCCTCTCAATAACACCTCCCCACCTCCCGAATGATCCAAAGTTTATCCAGCTCCAGCTCCCTAACACAGTTCTCGAGAAGCTAGAGTTGGGTGCACTTCTTGCAGATGTAGTCAGCAGGGACACTAGTGGTGACCTTTACCTCCCACATTCTGCAGGAGGAACATTCAACTGTCCTAACTTCCATTCCCAGGATTCTAAACTCCCATAGAAAATTTCCCATAGAAAAATACCAATCCGTCACGTAGAGCCTTTTTTTTGGTTAGAGGAGGAGGATGTGTGGGAGTGTTCCAGGTAACACAACCACCCAAGTACTTCACATACTCAGCAGTCCCATGTCCGCTCCTGCTAAACGAGCGATCCACCTATTCACAAGGTAAGTTTTTAAAGCAGTAATTTACCTTCCCTATCTCCTCGCTGCTCCTGAAAAGTGGAGGCCTGACTCTCGCGATAAGTTCCTTTTAAGTGGGAAACTTACTTCCAGGCAGACCCTGCTCCTTTCTCCCTCTCTCCTCTCTGCTCCCAAAAACTGGAGAGTCAAGGAGCAGAGGGCATAATCACAGAATAAGAGGTCACAGAGATCAGGAGCAGTTCCTTTCTTCAGAGGGAAGTGAATGTGTGAAATTCTTTACCATCGAGGGCTGTTGAGGATCGGTTGTGAAGTATATTTAAGGCTGAGCTAGTATGACAGAATTGAGCATTACAGGGAAAAAGCAGAAAAGCAGAATCAGATCAGTGATGATCTTATTGAATGGCAGAGCAGAATCCACCGATTGAATAGCTTGTTCTGCTCCTGTGTCTTAATCTCTATACCCTCACAGTATAAAGGCAGTGTGAGGAATCATTGTCAGGCCCAGTAAACAGGATAACAATATAATCAGCCAGATCAACAATCAAAGCTGATTTTTGCCGGAAATCTGTTTGAAAGAGCTGACTTCACAATCCTTGCCTTGTACAAGGCTGTCAGGAACACATTTGAGGAAATATTTAACTAACATCATGTACCAGCTGCCTCAGCCTGATAGGAGCACATTCCTGCCCAACTCTCTCAGCACTTGCACTGTACTCACTGCAAACAGTGTGATGATTGTGAAGTTACTCATTATCTGAAGTATTAAAAGGTACTGCAGGAATCCTTTCATGAATTGCCAAGAAACCAGGGAATCTGTCCCGGGTTGTGCTAATTCTATGGCTGCTTTTCAAAGCAACTGTTAATGGCAAAGAGGTTAAAAACAAGAGTACAGAAGGAGTCACATTATTTCCAAAGAGAGCAGCTTGGAACCTCCTCCTTAGCATTCGGAGATTGCTATGAGGAAAAAGAGAAAGGTTTTGATTTATTTCAGAATTCATTAAGTGATCACAAATCTTCCCCTCCCCTTAAGGCAGGGCTGTGAGTGGCTGCTTGAGACTGGCCCGTCCAGTTTTCAGGTTGTGGGATGTGCTGATTAGCTGGTATCCTCCTCCTCCCAACCCTCTCGCATTATCGAGCAGGGAGCTATGCCTCCCTGACTGCGGTTGCTGGACGGCTGCTTTGAGCTGTGGAAGCTGCAGCTCGTGTTCGAGTTCTGCTCACACCCAGCTTCCTTCCTTCGTAGCAAATCTCATCCAGCCAAGGCACGGCATTGGAATGCCTCCAGTTTAAACATCCGAGGATATTGTCAGCAGACGTGGTTGTATTGTGAGGGGAGGACTGGAAGCTGAAGCAGCGAGCCATCGAAGTCTTTTGGAGCTGCTGCCTGAGAGATGATGTTTGGGAGAAATGGCATCTTCGGAGCTGGGGGTTCCTGGAAAAAAGGTAGGGAGCGGAAGAGCTTCCCATGTAGTCGTGCTTAATGTGGGATTTACTGTAGTGGAGCCAGTCTGCCAATTAAAGCTAGGCTGTGCTGACTGCCTTTCAAACCTACCCAAGGAAGGTGACCTGTCCTCCCCACTATCCTATGAAACTTTGCTGGTTTGTGAGCGGGACAGACCCCTCTGATTGAATCCTGTTTGTAAACCAGTCCACCAGCCCTCCCTTGACTGATGATCACTGTCCTTTCCCCTGTTGAATGTACCATGGTTTCAAAGGGAACAACTTTACACCTGCTAGATTTTAAGCACTCACTCAACATACATCACATTTGTATCTGTATTTTTTAAACAGCATTTTTCACAGGAATATGGGCTTCATTGGCTGGGCCAGTATTTTTTAACTGATCTTCAAATGCTTTGGAGAAGGTGGTGGTGAGCTGACTTCTTGAACCATTGTCATCCCTGGAGTGTAGGGACACTGACAGTGTGAAGTTGAAGTGTGTTTTGTTGTAATTATTAGTTGTTTTTAAGAGTGAGATTTTCCCCTCAGCTTTCAGAACCTGTCCATGTGGAAAAGTATCATGATTTTTGATGCTGATGATATTTGATCAGATGACAGATCAAAGCTTACATTCTAGCACTGCTAACAGTACACTTGGGTGTACTGTGTTCTGATCGAGCCCTCCACTATCACCTGATGAAGGAGTGTCGCTCCGAAAGCTAGTGTGCTTCCAATTAAACCTGTTGGACTATAACCTGGTATTGTGTGATTTTTAACTTGGTACACTTGGGTGTTAAGATCCATCTTCAAGCATGATATCACCCTCAATTCTCTCTCTTTCTCCCTCCCCACCCCCCCCCCCCCCCGCCCCCCCCTCCACACAACCCACCCCCCTGTAGAAATGCCAGATTCGTAGATGCAGTCAAAATTTTAAAATTGATACGCTGTGCTGCCATCTCTATCAGACAGAGCCATGTTGAATTGGTGGTGCAGCCAATCACAGGCTTCATTGATCCCCAAGTCCTAACAGAAGAGCAGACAGCTTGGGATGGGAGTTACAGACTGACCAAATATTTTCTTGCTGAGTGAGCCAAGGACTGATTATCTGGGATATTTCTAAAATGACTCTGTCGAAAGTTGGTTTCAGAGGTGAACTTATGAAAAGTTGATTTGATACAATAATACTCCCTTCTCTTGCCCCTGAGCTTTTTAGACCAAATAACAGCAATATAACCTAACTGAGTCTGTCCTTAAATGTGTAAAAATTCTATAAGGTTTCGCATAAGTGTTGTTCCCAGGTGAAATCTGAATTTGAAATAGATCCAGGGGAAGGAGACAGAGGGGACAGACTGGGGATGAGTTCTCAGGATGTGATGAATGGGGGAGTGTGTATTCATTGTCAGCTTTTATTTGAGCAAGTTTAAGTGAATGGAGCTCTGTATCATGTTGGTGACCCTGGTGTTATGGGAATCATGGATGAGGAAGAATACAATGTTGGGATATTCCCAGCACAGCCCTCATTACCCATCATAGAGTCATACAGCACAGAAACAGACCTTTCCGTCCAACCCCGTTCATGTCAACCAGATATCCTAACCTAATCTAGTCCTATTTGCCAGCACTTGGTCCATATCTCTCTAAAACATTTCAAATGTTGTAATTGTACCAGCCTTCACCACTTCCTCTGACAATTCATTCCAAATACACACCACTCTATGCATGAAAAAATTGCCCTTTAAGTCCCTTTTAAATATTTCTCCTCTCACCCTAAATCTATGCCCCGTTGTTCTGAACTCCCCACCCCAGGGAAATTTACCCTATTTACCCTATCTATACCCCTTAGGTCTGGCACTGCCCCCACACCCCTGCACTGGAATCCGGCAGAGGAGAGTCTAAGGAACGAGAGTAACCCATCCAGCCAATCAAGCCAATTAAATCCTTCAATACGATCATGGCCGATTATCCACTTCAATGCCTTTTCCCCCACACTGTCTCCATGTCTCTTGGTATCATTAGTGACTAGAAATCTGTCACTCTCTGCTTTAAACATACTCAACAACTCTCCTTCCACAGCACTCTGGGTTTGAGAATTCCAAAGGTTCACAACCCTCAAATAACAAAATCTTCTCCTCATGCACATTGTACCCCTGGTTCTAGACTTCCCAACCAGGAGAAACACCTTACCTGCATAAATCCTATCCATCTCTTTTGATATTTTATAAGTTCCTTTGAGATCGCCTCTCATTCCTCAAAACTTGGAGAATACAGGTTCATTTTACCCAATCTCTCTTCATAGGACAGTCCTGTCAATCTGGGAAAATCTTGGGAACCTTTGCTGCACTCTCAATGGCAATAAAATCTTTTCTGAGATAAAGGAGACCAAAGCTGTACACAATATTCCAGATGTGGTCTAACCAGGCTCCTATATAATTGAAGCAAGATTTTGCTACTCCTGTAGTCAAATCCTCTTCAGTAAAGGCTAACATTCTATCTTCCTTTTAAAGATTGCAGCAGCTCCATGTTAGTCTTTAGTGACTTGACAACAAGCACACCCAGGTCTCTTTGTACATTAACATTTCTGATTTCTTACCATTTAAGAAATACTTTGCATGTCTGCTTTTCCTGCCAAAGTGACTAATCTCATATTATTCTTCATTATATTTTATCTGCCATGTTTCTGCCATTCATTAAGTCTATCTGAATCTTCCTGACACAGTTTTATATCTTTCTCACAACACACATTCTTCAAATTTGCAAATATTACATATGGTCCCCACACGTAAATATCCATTGTGAACAGTTGGAGCCCAAGTACTGATCCTTGCAGTATCCCAATTGTCACGGAATGCCAATGTGAGAAAGACCAATTTATTTTTGTTCTTTGTTCACTCTCTGTTAGCCCATATTTAATCCATGCCAGAACATCCCATGTTTTTCTAACCAGCCTCCTGAGGATAAGGGGATAGGCCATTTAAGACTGAGTTGAGGAGAATATTCTTCACTGAGGGGGTGAGGAATTTTTGTAATTCTCATTCCCAGATTTCACATTCACAAATCCATGCTGACTATCCCCAGTCAGACCATCTAAGTGTCTATTTATCACATCCTTTTCCTACCATTTTTGAATAAGTCTATAGTTCTTGGTTTCTCTCTTGCTCCCTTCATAAATAATGGGATGACATTTGTTGCCTTCCAAATAACAGGAATCATTCCAGAATCTTTCAAAGTTTGGAATATTTATCACTAATGCATCTATTATCTCCATAGTTACCTTCTTCAGCACTCTGGGATGTAGCAATTGAGCGAATTTATAAATCTTCTGATCCTTCAGATTCTCCAACACAACCTTCTTACTCATAGTAACTTTCTTTGATTCCTCCATCTCCCCAATTATATGTAGCCTACAGGGGCAAGGGGTGGCACTGCCTATCAAGGACAGAATTGTTTGTAGCCAAAGGAGATTGGGAGGGATGTGGGTTGATGTTGTATTGTCTGTAGCCAGGAATTATGGCACTGTCTATAGAGGAGAGCACTGCCTGTACATAAGGAGGACAGCATTGCCTTTAGCCAGGGGAGGGTGGCAATGCCTGTAGCTGAGGAGGACAATGCTATATGTAGCTTAGAGGATGGTACTGCCTGTATTCAAGGGAGGACAGTAATGCCTATAGCCCAGGGAGAGTGGCATTGCCTGTGGCTGAGAAGAACAGCGCCGCCTCTTGCCAAGAGATTGGTACTCCCGTAACTGAGGAGGACAGCACTGCCTGTAGCCAAGGGAGGTTTACAGCACCTGTAGTCAGGGTAGAGGGCACTGCCTGTGTCTGTCAAAGAGACTATAGATTTTTCTAAACTAGAACAAATACCAACATGTTTCAGTTCATTGTTTATTGGTGTATCTGGGAGATCCACCAGAAGCACCAAGCACCAGGACAGGTACAGGAATGAAAAGCATGACCTTGACCTTTCCCATCCCTGAAGTAGACCTGGGTGGGGGGGGGGTCTGCACCTGTCTGCTTCCTAGCCATCATCATAGAGGGCACAAAGTTCACCAAGGGATCCCAGAAAGCAACAAGAAAAAGTGGGAAAGGGCTGGTGATCATATTTCAACTTCAGATACCATTTTCACCAGCAGCTGGAAAACTGGCAGCATTTCCTCCTGTCCATCAGTTACATAAGTTCCCAATTATAGTCCATTTCTGTGAATGCTGACATTAATGTAATGTTGTCCCCTTGAAGGGTAGCAGCGATAATCCAGGTATTAATAGACTGGTGAACCCAACGTCAGTGGTAGGGAAGCTGCTGGAGAAGATACTGAGGGATAGGATCTGTTCCCATTTGGAAGAAAATGGGCTTATCAGTGATAGGCAACATGGTTTTGTGCAGGGCAGGTCATGTCTTACCAACTTAATAGAATTTTTTGAGGAAGTGATAAAGTTGATTGATGAGGGAAGGGCTGCAGATGTCATGTACATGGACTTCAGTAAGGCTTTGATAAGGTTCCCCATGGTAGGCTGATGGAAAGAGTGAAGTTGTATGGGGTCCAAGGTGTACTAGCTAGATGGACAGAGAACTGGCCGGGCAACAGGAGACAGAGAAGAGTAGTGGAAGGGAGTTTCTCAAAATGGAGAACTGTGACAAGTGATGTTCCACAGGGATCTGTGCTGGGACCACTGTTGTTTGTGATATACATAAAAGATCTGGAGGAAGGTATAGGTGGTCCGATTAGCAAGTTTGCAGATGACACTAAGATTGGTGGAATAGCAGATAGTGAAGGGGACTGTCAGAGAATATAGCAGAATATAGATAAATTAGAGATTGGATGGAGAAACGACAGATGGAGTTCAATCCGGGCAAATGCAAGGTGATGCATTTTGGAAGATCCAATTCAAGAGCAAACTATACAGTAAATGGAAAAGCCCTCGGTAAAATTGATGTACAGAGAGATCTGTGAGTTCAGGTCCATTGTATCCTGAAGGTGGCAATGCAGGTTGATAGATTAGATTACTTACAGTGTGGAAACAGGCCCTTCGGCCCAACAAGTCCACACCGACCCACCGAAGCACAACCCACCAGATCCATTCCCCAACTACGGGCAATTTAGCATGGCCAATTCACCTAACCTGCACATTTTTGGATTGTGGGAGGAAACCGGAGCACCCGGAGGAAACCCACGCAGACACGGGGAGAACGTGCAAACTCCACACAGTCAGTCGCCTGAGGCGGGAATTGAACCTGGGTCTCTGGCACTGTGAGGCAGCAGTGCTAACCACTGTGCCACTGTGGTCAAGAAGGCATATTGCATGTTTTCCTTCATTGCACGGGTTATTGAGTACAAAAGTCGACAGGTCATGTTACAGTTGTATAGGAATTTGGTTTGGCCACATTTGGAATACTGTGCACACTCTTGGTTGCCACATTACCAAAAGGATGTGGATGCTGTGGAGAGGAGGTTCACCAGGATGTTGCCTGCTATGGAGGGTGCTAGCTATGAAGAGAGGTTGTATAGATTAGGATTATTTTCATTAGAAAGACGAAGGTTGAGGGGGGTCCTGATTGAACTCTACAAAAGCATGAGAGGTATAGACAGGGTGGATAGCAAGAAGCTTTTTCCCAGAGTGGGGGACTCAATTACTAGGGGTCACGAGTTCAAGGTGAGTGGGGAAAAGTTTAAGGGAGATACGTGTGGAAAGTTCTTTATGCAGAAGGTGGTGGGTGCCTGGAATGTGTTGCCAGTGGAGATGGTTAGAGGTGGGCAATACAGCATAATTTAAGATGTATCTAGACAGGTACAAGAATGGCCACAGAGCAGATGGATACAGATCTCTTGGAAATAGGTGACAGATTGAGATAGAGGATCTGGATCACTACAGGCTTGAAGGGCTGAAGGGCCTGTTCCTGTGCTTTTTCTTTGTTATTTATCCTATTACTGCTGGCAGAGGGAAGACCACCTGGAGAACACTGGCAGCCCCATCACCTCCATCAGACCTGGCAAAGAAGCCGGCTCAACTGAGCACTCTGTAGCAGGCAATTAACCCTCCCTCACCAAGGCCTGTCTGACTGACCCCATCATCCCCCCACCCCTGACACCATATCTGGTGCATTGCGAGCAGTGTTTCCATGGTAACCACTCTTCTAGATGCAGTCCCTGCTCCAGATGGTGCTCCTGAGATTGCCCTCCAATTGGCCATGGGGAGGGGGATGAATGTTGTTAATCAGACTGGCAGCTCTTATGGCAACTCACAGAATCAGAGATGGCACAGAAAGAGGCTATTCAGCCCATTGTGCCTGCACTGGTTCTATTATCTAGTGCTAGTATGATTTGTTTATCCACTCATGGGATGCTGGCTGACCAGCTTTTATTGCCAACCCCTAGTTGCCTTTGAACTGAGTGGCTTGCCAAGTCACTTGAGAGGATAGTAGAGAGTCAACCACATTCCTGTGGGTCTGGAGTCACAAATAGGCCAGACCAGGTATGGGTGGCAGATTCCCTTCCCTGAAGGACATGAGCAAACCAGATGGGTTTTTCTGACAATCGGCAATGGTTTCATGTTTATCAGTAGATTCTTATTTCCAGCTAATGATTGAATTTAAACTCTACTTTTGGAATACTGTGTGCAATTCTGGTCTTTCTGCTATAGAAAAGATGTTGTTAAACTTGAAAGGGGTCAGAAAAGATTTATAAGGATGTTGCTGGGATTGGTGGGTTTGAGCTATGGGAAGAGACTGAATAGGCTGGGGAAATTTTTTCCTTTGAGTGTCTGAGGCTGAGGGGTGAGCTTAAAAGAGGATTATAAAATCATGAGGGGCATGAAAAAGGTCTTTTTCTCAGGGTAGGAACTTCAAATCTAGAGGCACAGATTTAAGGTGAAAGGGGAAAGATATAAAAGGGACCTAAGGGGCAAACTTTTCACACAGAGGCTGGTGCATGTATGGAATGAGCTGCCAGAGGATGTGGTGGAGGCTGGTACAATTACAACATTTAAAAGGCACCTGAATGTGTAGATGAATAAGGGAGGTGTAGAGGGATATAGGTCAAATGGAGGCAAATCAGACTACATCAGTTTAGGATATCTGGTCGGCATAGAAGCGCTGGGCCGAAGCGTCTGTTCCCATGCTGTATAAGTCTCTGACTCTACAAATGGCTGGCAATGGCTTTGAGTTTGGGAGCAGTGTGTGCCGAGTACGTTTTGAAGTTGATGACCTGTGGCTTTTGTATTTCTAGTGGTGAGACAGGACTCGTGCAAGAAGAAGGTGGTTCTGACCAAAGTGACCCTCCTCCAGAATGGCTCGCCGACTGAGGACACCCTGTCACATCCAGTCTCAGGCAAGACAGGAAATCCTGAAGCCAGCCCAGCGGAGCAGCCACATAAACACGCAGAACGAGTGAAGACTGGATTCGAGAGCTCCTTCTTGGAGTATGCTGCAGCCAGCGAGCCTTCCAATTGCTCCATCCTGAAATTCTATAAATCAGAGTCTGAGGACTCAGGGGTCGAACTGCCCAGTGGTACTAATTCTCCATCTACTCCCTCAGGGTCTGAACAGAGCTTTGTCGTACATCGAAGGGAATCCTCTTGCGACTCTGGGATGGCTTTGAGCATTGTGTCCTCGTCCCCGGGAGTTCAGCATTGTCCATTTATAGCTGACTGTCACAACCCCGACCAGTGTTTAAAAGAAGACACAGGGCCCAGGGAGGCTCCAGTGAAGGTCAAGAAATTACCCACGGCCACTGCAAATTGGAAAAAAACCACTAAACCCAGCAGAGACATGACTCAGAGTCCAACTGTTATAAATGAGGAAGTGACCCAGCCCAGGCATGTCTCCCTTGTTGAAATCGTCATTGCAGACACAAATTCAACAGCAACACTGAACAGAGCAGAAAAACATGCAACTGAAACCCCACTCAATCAAGAGGCATTGAAAAGACGACCATCAAGTGACAGTCTGAACGACTACATGGAGGAATGCTGCAGGCTAAGTCAGGTGAGACTTGACAGCATAGTCATAGTCATAGAACCATGCCGACCAGATGCCCCAACCCAGTCCCACTTGCCAGCACTCAGCCCATATCCCACTATCTTGGATCTTTGTCATTCAGATGTTTCCTCAAGGTTCATAATGTTTGCTTTCAGGAGGAACTGAACCGGACTGTAGGAAGTTTTACAAGATTTTCAAAGTGAATTGTATTCATCGCTGAAAAGCACCAAGAAAGGGAAGGAACCAAGAGGCAGTGATATTATGGAGTCAAACTTTAGAAGTAGTGAAACAAAAAGACATTTTGGTGGGTGGGGAATGGATGCAGAACAGGTGAAGGATGACGCAGACAAGGTGGGGTTATAACAAGAAATGGTATTTCAGTTGAGAGCTGTAACAGATGGATATTACAGGTCAGGAATATTACAGTCAGGCATTTTGAGAGCAAAGGCAGTGCATCAGGCACTCGGTGATATAGCAGGCAGGGAGTGTAACAGGCAGGCTGTGTATGGAGCAAAGGGCAAAATAGATAAGGACTATAACAGCTGAAGTAGTAAGACAAGTGAGGTGTGTGACAAGTGAGGACTATAACATTACTGATAAGGAGCATAGCAGGTGAGGGATATAACAAGCAAGAGATTTAGCAGCCAAAAGATATCACAGAAAATTGGGGTTCAACAGGCAGTGATTGTAAAGGTGTGTTTGATGACAAGGAGTTACAACAGAAGGGGAATATCATAACAGGGGAGAATAGGTAAGGGAACAGGCAAGAATTTAAAAGATGGGTTATGTTACTGGAAAGGGCCATAGCATGGGAATATGGGTCATAATGGAGGCTTCAACAGACACGGGTGGTATAACAGATGAGATATTTAACAGGTGGGATTTGTAACACGCAGATATCATTATCTTCCATATAACATTGATCATAAGTATGTTGTGGCACAGTACCAAATGCCATCTGTACATCACATTAATATCATTACTCGAAGCAACTCCCTTCTGTTGGCTCTTCAAACATTCTACCAAGTTAGATCAACAGGATTCCCCTTAGAAATCCATGCTGGCTTTTTTTATTTAACTTGTGTCTGCTTGTTAAATAATTTTGTCCTAAATTACTATTTGAAGGAGTTTGGTAACATGGATATTAAACTGGCAGACCTGTAGTTGCTGAGCTTATTTTTACACTCCTTTTTTGAAAAAGGATGCAACAGACACATTTTCCCCCCTCTCCTTTGTCAGCATTCTGCAGGAACCATTCCTCTTGGACACCCCAGTCCACTTTTCCTTCACTCCCAACACCTCCCAGCGGCACCTTCACATGCAATCACAGATGGTGTAATATCTGCCCATTTACCTCCTCCCTTCTCACTATCTAAGGCCCCATCCACAATTTCCAAGTGAAGCAGCAATTTATCTGCACTTCACTTAATCTAGTCTACTCTATTCACTGCTCATAATGTGGACCGCTGTACACTGGGGAGACAAAACGCAGACTGGTGATCACTTTGAACAACACACGTATGTTCTCTCCACAAAATTGACCCTGAGCTCCCTGTTGCCTGTCACTTCAATACACCCCTGTGTTCCCTTGACAACATTGCTGCCTTAGGCTCGCTATGGTACTCCAGGGAAGCTCAGTGCAAGCTGGAGGAACAGCATCTCATTTTCCACTTGAGGATTTTGCAGCCTTCAAGACTCAATATCACATTCAATAGTTTTCAGGCCTGAACACCTTCCTCTGTGTCCTTTACCCACCCCTAAATCCCAGGCCCTGTCATTACACAGCCTGCTTTCAGCTTGGCTACACCATTTCCATCTACTAACAATGCCTGTTATCAGCTTTTCTTTCTCCCGGGCTCACCCTTTGTCTGCCAAACGTTCTCCCTTTGGGCTCCATCTCCATCTAACGCTTACTCCTTTATATCTCGCTCTCTCCCACCCTGTGTTTTTTGTAAAATTTACCAGCTTTTCCTAGCTAACATCAGTTCTGAAGAAGCTGGACTCAAAATGTTAACGCTGTTTTCTCTCTGCAAATGCTGCCAGATCTGCCACATTTCTCCAGTAATTTTTGCTTCAGACTTCAGGATGCGCAATTCTTTATTTTATTGTATCAGTTACCATTCTCTAATCTACTGGCACCACTCTAAGTAAAATGTAAACATTACAGTCAGTGCATCTGCAATTTTCACTCCGGCTTCTCTCAGTAGCCCCTGGATGGATCTCTTTTGGTGCAAGTACCTTATTGGAACCCTCTGAATGCCCTCCTCTTTCCCTATGGCCTGGCTAGTATCTTCTTCCTTCGAAAAGATAAATGCATATTATGTGTTTAAATGTCTTAGCTATGCCCCATCCCACATCTCTTTTTGGTTCCTCTATGGCCCTTCTCCACCCTTTTACTGGTTAGATGCCTATGTTAGGATTCCTTTTTATGTTAGCTGCCAATATCTTTTCATATTTTCTCTTTGCTTGTGTTATTTATTTTTGTCCACTTTCCTCTAAATTTTGTATATTCAGTATGGTTCTTAATTCAATTTTCAACCTTTTTTTTCATTTAATTTCTACCTCTTTTGAAATTCAGGGAGCTCTATATTTATTTTACCTTTTGAGAGAATACTCTGTCCAAACTATCGCCTCTTTGAGGGTAGTTCATTTGTTAGCCACCACTTATCATGTCAACCTTTAACTCCAACGTATTGGACTCAAATCCATTTTTGGCTTATTGAAGTTGTTTTGTTCCCCAGTTTCTGATTCTCTGGATCATTCATTATCCCTTTCTGTTGTCATCTTACATCGTATGATACAATTATCGCTGTCCCCTAATTGTTCCCCCATAGTTACTTGATCCATTTGGCCCATCTCATTCCCATGAATCAGATCTAGCAGTGCCTGTTTTCTTGTTTGACTGAAAATGTAATGCTGTCCAAAGATTCTCTTGAACACATGTTTAGAAATCTTGCCCCTCTTTACCCCTTACACTACTACTTTCCTAGTTTATATTCAGGCAATTAGAGCACCATTATAATTACTGCATTTCTGTTTATGCATTTCTCTGCAATTTTCTTGTAAATTTGTTCTTGTACATCCTTCCCATTTGTTCCTGGATCATGTTCTAACCAGTTCCTGAGCAAGGAACCCAATTTGTTACAATTCAGATCATATATGCCCCTACAAATGGTATTCTTCTGATTGAGGAGGGAGGAATTGGCTCCCCTTCTTAATCCACACTTCTCTTGATTGGTCACAACATGCTTAACTTAGAAGAGAATCCCTTCCCTTGTGAACACCATTTCCCAGTCAAAATGTATTTATATTTTGAAAGGAGCCAATTTAACCAGACTTACCTCATTAATAGAAAGGTTTATGAAAAGGAGAATGAAATGCAAACTGCATACACACAGCTAAGAAATGTGAATTGAGTAAAGAGGTAACAGTTAAAAAGATTTACAAATCAGTCTTTTGGCTTTACGAAGATGGTCGAACATTGAGGCCGGTAAGTTCTGGTGGTACTGGTAATGCTCACATTGGTAGTGAAAAGCAGTTGATTTTGGGAATCTTGGCTCAGCAGTTAACTGACAGTCTTTTGTCTTGTTTCCTTTCTAATGGGGACTTCACTGGTTGACATGGCTGCTCGTACTCAGAGCTAAAGCAAGTCCTTTACCTGCAATGCTGGGGTATCTCATGGCTGTCCTCAAGCTGTGACCTTCATAGCATACTAGTCCACACTAGTACATTAGCTCACTAACAGAAACAGCCCACGGTTTGTGTTTTGTTTATAACCCGTTTTACTCATGGAAGGATGAAACATAAACATGTCTGGAGTTTGGGGACATAATCAACAGAAGATGATTTTTCTGCTGAGATGTGTTAAAGTGAATCTCTCCATTTGAAGCATCTTGAAATGAGGTTCAGTTGGAACCTTTTCAGATGTGGCTCTCCATGTTTCTTCTCTAGACTTCACCAGACAGTCAAAGACACAATTGTGTTTCTCCCCCTCCCCCCACCCCCATTTTCAACAGTACACGGGACAGGGGTTAAACTTAAGCTTCAGCCCTGGTCTCTGTGTGATGTCCTAATGTGTGGAATGATGTACTTCGGGATTCACAGTTTTGAGCCATTAAACACCCCTGCACCACAGGTAAATGGGTGCCACCAGCCAACCACTAATGAAAGGAACTGGCACTTGACTGTTCAAATACCAATGCCAAGGCTATGGGTAGCATTCACTCTAAGAGCTATGATATTCTACAATCATGAGTGACACACAGACCTAGACATAATTTTCAAACTTTTTTTAATTTCCCATTTCCGCATTGTGTGTTTGTGTTGCTTAAATGTTTCTAATGGCATTTATTAATTAATAAATCATTCTTTGTTAATTCTAGAAAGCTTGGTTAAATTGGCTCCTCCCAAAACATTTGGTTTAGGAAAATGGTATCTACAAAGAAGGGGATGCTTTTTAACTTAACCAATCAAGAGGGCAGGGCAATAAAGAAGAGGAGCTAGTTCATCCCTCTTCCTAGTATTCCAGCAGCTTGAGTCTAATGCCCTGAGGACAAGGGTTCAAATCTCACCATGGCAAATTGGTGGAATTTCAATCTGATTAATAAATGTGAGGTCTTAAACTAGTCTGAAAGATAGTAAGCTTGAAACTATTCTCTCTCATTGTAAAATCCCATTTGGTTCCTTAGTGTCCTCACCCACTCATATAAATTCCAGCAATGTAGTGACTCTCAACTGCCTCTGAAATGGCATCACAAACCATTCAGTTCAATGGCAATTAGAAGTGGGCAACAAATGGTGGCTTTGCCAGCAACATCCACACCCCAAAACTGAAGAAACAAAACAAAAATTACCTCCCAGAGGTAACATTCCCTACGCCATGGAATGGAAGCCTTTTCAATGATTTGGTCGTGAACTTGGTTATTAGTTATTTTGACAATTTTACAAGTAGAAATGAATTGCTGAGACATGTTAAATGAGTTCACCTGCCCTGGCCTGTCCAATGGAATTTATAGCACTCGATCATCACAGTTTCATTTGGCTTGAAGGAATTGGAACACTACCACAGTATCGGATGTAGACATGGCTTCAGTGAGCTGCTGGACTATTTATCAGTCTCCTACATGTGTAACAGGTTTTATTGTGTTTGAAAATGTCTATTACATATTGACAGTAGTTTGCAGCCTTTTCTACATTGACCTACTCCTGCTCCTAAATTCATTAATCTCTTTAAGCCTGCTCTACAGAATGGCAGCTAATCCAATTGCAATCTTCCCTGTATTCACGAGGTCAATTCCTGGAATTGCGGGACTACCTTTCACTGAAAGACTGGAGCGACTGGGCTTGTATAGCCTTGAGTTTAGAAGACTGAGAGGGGATCTGATTGAGACATATAAGATTATTAAAGGATTGGACATTCTGGAGGCAGGAAACATGTTTCAGCTGATGGGTGAGTGCCGAACCAGAGGACACAGCTTAAAAATACGGGGTAGACCATTTAGGACAGAGATGAGGAGAAACTTCTTCACTCAGAGAATGGTGGCTGTGTGGAATGCTCTGCCCCAGAGGGCAATGGAGGCCCAGTCTCTGGATTCATTTAAGACAGAGTTGGATAGAGCTCTCAAGGATAGTGGAATCAAGGGTTATGGAGATAAGGCAGGAATAGGATACTGATTAAGGATGGTCAGCTATGATCATGTTCCCCTCCCACTCTGCCGAGGACATGGAGGTCCTGGGCCTCCTTTACCGCCGCTCCCTCACCACCAGATGCCTGGAGGAAGAACGCCTCATCTTCTGCCTCGGAACACTTCAACCCCAGGGCATCAATGTGGACTTCAACAGTTTCCTCATTTCCCCTTCCCCCACCTCATCCTAGTTTCAAACTTCCAGCTCAGCACTGTCACCATGACTTGTCCGGATTTGTCCGACCTGCCTAGCTCCTTTTCCACCTATCCACTCCACCCTCTCCTCCCTGACCTATCACCTTCATCTCCTCCCCCACTCACCCATTGTACTCTATGCTACTCTCTCCACCCCCAACCTCCCCAAACTTATCTCTCCACGCTTCAGTCTCTCTGCCTTTATTCCTGATGAAGGGCTTTTGCCCGAAATGTCGATTTCGCTGCTCGTTGGATGCTGCCTGAACTGCTGTGCTCTTCCAGCACTACTGATCCAGAGCCATGATCATATTGAATGGTGGTGCAGGCTCGAAGGGCAGAATGGCCTACTCCTGCACCTATTGTCTATTGTGTTACCCATGCCTCCCTTAACTCCCATTTGTTTACTTTGCTGAGTCCACACCCAAACATAACCAATCAAACACCATGACCATCGCTAGTAAAATCAAGCACAGAACAACTGAACTCGACAGTCAGTGGCCAGGAGTGGACAGATGTCAGAGATGACAGTGAGTCCAGAGATTGTGATCAAGTGGGCGAGACAGGGGAATCAACAGAAAGGATCAAGATCGAGGGGGACAGGGTAGCATTTGGATAATGGTGAGTTGCATTGGGGTGTCGAAGTTGTTAGCAGAATGTGGTTTCAATGGGGGAAGATGCATCGTTGCTTCTCCTAGCTCAACAATTAGGATAGTTGTTTAGACCTGCTTCCTTAGGATCTCCCATTAGACCACAAGATTTAGGAGCAGAAATAGCTCATTCAGCCCATTGAGTCTGCTCCACTATACAATGAGATCATGGTCGATCTCATTATCTTCAACTCCATATTCCTGCTTTTTCCCTGTAATTCTTGATTCCCTTACTGATACAAGATCTCTCTATCTCAGCCTTGAATATATTTTTCATGATCGAGCCTCAATAACTCTTTGCACCCATTCATTACTCTCTGACAAAAGAAATTCCCCCTCATCTCTGATTTAAATGGGTGACTCCTTAATCTGAGATTATGCCTTCTGGTTCTAGACTCTCTTTCTGCTTCTACTCTGTCAAGTGCCATAAGAATCATGTTTCAATCAGATTGCCTCTCAATCTTCTATATCCAGCAAATACAAACCCAATCTACTCAACCTTTTAGCATAAGACAGTCACTCTGAGTGAACCTTCTCTGGACTCACGACAATATACTTTTCCTTTGAAAAGGGGATCCAAATTGTTCACAGTATTCCAGCTGTGGTCTGACTTGTGCCTTATATAGTTTTAGAAATACCTTATTTTTATGCCCCATTCCATTTTAAATAAAGACCAATATTCCATTTTCCTTCTGTATTATCCATTAAACTGAGTTGCTAAATTTTTGTGATTCAGCCACTAGGACTGCCAAATTCCTCCATGCTGTAGCATTCTGCATTGTCTCTCCATTTTGTCTCACTGGACTGCAGGGTAGGTGGTTTTTTTCCTAAAGCCAGCTATTCAATGTTACATAGGAGCCTTGAACCTGTTTAAGAGCCTGACAGACATGGGCCCTGCCACTGAATTGCTTGGCACAGACCAAATATGACAGCTTTCCTGATTAATGGGCATGTGCTTCTTGAAGCTGTTTGAGGTTTGAAAGCCATTTAATGTTCAAATTATGGGCTAGCTTGGCACACTCCAATTCATATCCTACAAATTGGAGAATTCAGCATTTCAAAGCACGGGAGGACTGGTGAAAGCACATTTGCAAAATGCCCAAGGCTGGGTTTTGAAGATTCAGAAATTAAAGCCAAAAGCAGCAAGATGAAAGAATGTGCAAGATAAGATAGTGTCTTATGTTAGAGCTTAGCATTTCAAAGCCTGTAGGTGTGGGAGGAGGACGAGGAGATGAAGTTTTTCCATTACAGGAGAGGATGACTCAGACACCGCGGATCCTTCCAGTTTTGACATTCAGGCACAGGAAAAATATGCAGGATTGCTGATATATAAATTCTGTAGAAATAAGAGGAGAGGGGTACTTTATTTAAGTCCAGAAAATAAGGTTCCCAATAATCTGCAGTTTGTAAACAATTACTGAGTAAGAAAGAGTGAACTTAAGTCGCAGCCATACTTAACCTTCAGTCATTAACACCGTCTTTAATCTCTTGTTTTATTATAAAAATCTGTAGCCAGCCATCATGTAACAGAAAATAAGTGAAACATTTGAAGGAAATGCAGTTCCCATCATCAGTAGAACATTAAATAACTGACATTCCTGACATTTTTACACTAAAGGGCGGTGGGGTGGGGGGTGTCCTTTGTTGAGGATGTTGGCATTGTTTCCATTACCACCTCCAACTCTAGGGTTTATTCTGGATTGAGAATGACCTGGTCAGATGTATAACCACAGATAAACTTGTTTGGTATAAGTCGTTTGGGCAGGTCTATTCAAACAGCCTTACTATTATTGAGAAGATTAAAATGAAATACACTTGGTTTGCATAAAGATTTGTAGAGCGGGTGGCTGTGGCAGTTGCTGTGGGTATGTTCACTGAGCTGTGAATTTGGAGTGCAGACATTTAGTCCCCTTCCTAGGTGATATCCTCAGTGCTGTGGAGCCTCATGTGAAGTGCTGCTGTACTGTGTCTGTTGGAATTTATGTGGTTTTGTTCCCTTTGCTTCCAGTTGCTGGTTTCGGTTGTTCATTGCAGTGGTCAGTATGTTGGGTCTAGGTTGCCAAGTACTTCATCCACAGATACCTGGTAGACAAACAACGTGACAAGGACATGCTATGACCCAATACAATAACCACTCTAACTTATATATTAAATCTCAGAACTGACAGCCAGACTCCGCTGACCACTCACATTTATGACAGCAAATAAACTGACAGCCATGCTCAGCCAACAACTCATCAGAACAAAAGACCCAATACCCATCATGAGCAGGACAAATATGGTGTACAAGATTCCATGCAGAGACTGTACAAAACAATATTGGATTATCCAAAGGAGACTTTGAAGTCCCGATACACACATTACATCAAAGACGTGATCGCATTTTTTGTTTACAGTGATTAAAAGTGAACTCAGCTCCTACAATGCTGCCGAGAACATTCCTAGGCACCGTTTCCAAATGACAGACCTCCTGCCCTCTCTCTATCTCTCCCCACACACTTTCCCTGGAGCTCTACACAGGTGTGTCCCCTAAACTCCCTTCCCCAGATAATCTCTTCAACATTGTCCTGTACAGTGCAAAGCTGGAACCTGTCAAACAGTCGCAGAAAAAAGTTTTGTGTGTGTGTGTGTGTGTGTGTGTGTGTGTGTTTGTGTGTGTGAGTGTGTGTGTTTGTGTGTGTGTGTGATATTTAGTGACTAACCCTCCATCCCCAAAGGGCAGCAGCAGTAGTCCTGTTGTTGGTCTCCAGTCCGGCTTCCCTGGAGAGGGGGCAGGGGTGGACCGGGTGGGGGTCAGGTGGTGGACAATGTTGGATGGGATTGTGAGGCGGGTGGGGGGTGGTTTGGGGCAGACAGGGGGATAGTGTTGGATGGAGTAGGGGGCCGGCGGGTCGCGGACGGGGGTGGTGTTGGACTAGTTGAGGGGTGGGCAGGGGCAGATGGGGGCGATGTGGGATGGATGGGGGGGAATGGCAAGCAGTGTTGGATGGGATTGGGGGGGCGGATGGGGGTGGTGTTGGATGCAGTTGAAGGGTGGGCAGGGAGCGGATGGAGGCGATGTTGGGCAGAGTTGGGGGGGCGGGTGGGGGGAATGGGGATGGTGTTGGATGGGATTGGGGCGTGGGAGGGGGGTGGATGGGGTTTGGTGTTGGACAGGGTTGGAAGGCAGACAGGGGTGGGGCTCGCACGCAGTGTGCTGCTGCCTAGTTTCCTGAATGGGGTACGGACCTAGCAGAAAACACTGAGTCCCAGAGGAAAGGCATTGAATCAATTAACCAAATAATCAGTTATCTGAACGAAATACTGCCTGCGCATCTCGTTCGGATAATCAAGGTTCCTCTGTATATGATAAACAGGCAGACAACTACCGATCCGCATTCATGAACATCAACAAACCACGAAACACAAGACTAGCTGTCCCTACTATCCATACAGACAGACGACAAGGACCACAAATTCAACTGGGACAACATAACAATAATAGGACAAGCCAAACAGAGGACAGCCAGAGAATTCCTAGACGCATGGCACTCATCCACAGACTCCATCAATAAACACATTGTCCCTACCTAATATGCTGACCACTGCAAAGAACAACCGGAAGCAATGGGAATGAAACCACATAAATTCCAACTGACACAGTAGAGCAGCGCATCACAGGAGACTCCACAGCACTGAGGATGTCACCTAGAAAGGGGACGAAATGTCTGCAATTCAAATTCCCAGCTCGGCAAACATACCCACAACAACTGCAACACTTCAAACCTAAAATGAATCTCGAGGATGAAATTTCCAATTCCATTGAGATAAAGCTGATTAACGATACTGAGTGTTTAGAACATGTTGTTTGGACCTGAGTAATACGTCCAAAGTAGATGTTTTGTTTTTCTCCTCCAGCTTAATTTTGCTTCACATTCCGTTTACATTTATCTCAGAGAGTGACTGCAGTGCCACAAAAATCAGATAACTGATTACCATTTGCTCATGACCAAGCCCTGGGCAAGGTTCTGACATTGTGGAGTCCTGGGTGGGGAGGGTTAAACTGGCTTCCCATCTCTACTGACCAACCCCTCCCTCAGGGGATGCAGCAAGGTTCATTTAAAAAGGATCAGTTCCTTCATCCAAGATCAAATGAAATGTGATTTAAAAGGAGATAATTTAAACAGGGGTGACATAACAAAAAAGTTAATTTATTAGTTACTAAACATCAGAAAAAATAATAACAGGCACGCATACAAACAAATTGGAAATTAAACTTTAGTCCAAAAAAATGTAAAAGATAAGTTAAATAGTCTCTCAGATTGTTTGTGCAAAGTAAATACACCTGTAGTGGGATGTTGATAGATGGAAAAACTGATTTTGAGATTCCTGGCTTTGCGTCTTAGCAGAAATTCATTTGCCCTGTTTCCCTTTGACTGGCTTGTTACTTGGCCTCCAGCAGTTTAAGAAATAGATACCTTTACCTGCAACACAGGGATGATGGGTGGGGATGGTTAATCAATGTAACTTTCAGAACACACAAGAGCTAAAACCCAGGCTAGTTCAAATGAGTACCTCAACTCACTAGCACATACAATCAAGGTTGAGACTGCTTCTTAACCCTCTCCTTGCGTATTCTTGGAAGGGGAAACTGCAAACATGTCTCTCATACCTCATGTCCACAGTCGGAGAAACTCATAGGAGAATGCAGTTCAGTTTGTAGCATTTTGTTTCCTTCCTTGATATGTCAGGAGTGCCATTCCAGGGTTCACCTCCTGACAGATATTGAATTTACATCTGCAGTCACCTTTTGGCTCCTTTCTTCAAAAATATGTTCCAGTTGAAAGTTTATCATGTCTATAGATGATCCAGAATTGCAAGCCATGCTCTTGGCATGATAATGTGTATGCAAAGGTTTTCTCTCCTAACAAAAAATGCAATTCAAATCAGTGATTTTAAATTCACAGCATTAGGTGCCTCAGTATTTATTGTAGTTTTATTGTATACTCACAGTTCATGTCCAACATCCTCTGGTGGTTACAGACTGAGAGTTTTATCTGGTGTCCCTCTGTGTACTGTGCCAGGAATGCCTGAAACTGTGACCTTTGCCCATTATGCCCCAAGCTTTAGCATATCGCTAAGCACATAGTCCTGGACGTTGCATCATGTCAGTCTGCAAAATTTGATTGTCAACAGCTCTTTGTCCTGAAGGACCATCAGGTTTCGGGCAGATCAAGGAGTATCTTTCAGTGAGTTGATGTTCCTCCAGCAGCAGCTGATATTTATCTTGGCATGTTTCTCTGGGAAAGGCCTGTACCAGAGGAAAGGTACAAACTGAGGAGTGACGCCAGTTTTCAGTGTCCTTCCTCCAGTTTGCCTTTATTTTGCTGGGTTTAACTATATTCCATATAGCCCTTTACAGCTCATGGGGCCCAGGCCAATGGAAAGGGTTCACTCACCCGCTGTGTCAATGAAGCATCTTACAGGCTGGCCAGACACATGTAGACACAACGTAGTTCCTCAAGAGTTCTCCTGATATTTCCCTGAGCAGCAGAAACCCTCTTTACCTATCTATTCACATTTTTTGCCAAGTATGTGCAGTAATACTCCCTCCCTCTCTTTCCATCTTTCTTTCTTTCTTGATTTGTATCTCTCTTTGTCTTTCTTCCTTTCTCTCATCTTGCTTTCTCCCACACTCTCTGACACTTTTTTTAAAATTTGCTTACTCATTCTCTCACTCTATTTCTCACATTCTTCCTGGCTATCTCTGTATCATATGTTTCTGTCTCTGCGTTTGCATTTCTTTCTTTATTATCCTTCTCTGTCGCTGTCCCTTTCTCTCTTTTCTCTCTCACTTGCTCAGCCTCCTCGCGTGTCTTCTCTGTACCTTCTTCCTCCCTTTCTCTATGCCCACTCTAGAAAGACAGTAACAAAACAATGTGACTATCTGCTTCTACCATCATACAATCCCTACAGTATCGAAGCAGGCCTTTCGGCCCATTAAGTCCACACCGATCCTCCAATTAGCATTCCACCCAGACCCACTCCCGAATCTATCCCTGTAACCTTGCATTTCCCATGGCTAACCCACCTAGCCTGCACATTCCTGGACAATATGGTCAATTTAGCATGGCCAGTCAATCTAACCTGCACATCTTTGGACTGTGGGAGGAAACCGGAGCACCCGGAGGAAACCCACGCAGACACTGAGAATGTGCAGATGCCACACAGACAGTCGCCCATGGCTGGGATCAACCACTGAGCCCTAGATTAAGTAATTTTCTCCCTTATGAATGCAGATGAGAAATATTCCATTGTTGCTTTTCACCAAACAGGCTTTTCACCACCTCCAATATATTTATATTTAATAAACAATGATAATCAATAATTTTTTTTTAAAAACTCTTAATTTTTGTTAATACTTCTGTGCCTTGCTCACTGCAGTCTCCAGGGGTTAATGTTCAATTCCATAAAAACATCAGAATTTTGCCTGTCTAGTCAGGAATGACAACTGATGGTGTTCTTCCTCAATACACAGAGATTCCGGCATTCCACAAGAATTGTCCTATATGGTGTCTGTCCTACACCAACCTACAAGGGTCTAGACAGAATATCTAGGGAGAAACTGTTCCCATTGCTGGAAGTTTTGAGAAGAGAGTACAGTTTCTGTTTAAGTGCTCTGTATAGACTCCTGTCTGTGTAGGACAGACACCATAGTTAGTGACAGGAGGTGAAACTTTTCATACTGCGAGTGGCTAGAGTCTAAATGCTGCTCAAGAGGCAGAGTGGAGGAGGCAGAGTCATTCAGGGTTCTCAAAAGGGAATTGGATCTTTATCTGAAGAGGAAGGATGTGTAGGATTGTGAGGAAAAGGCAGGACAGTGGCACTGAGTGAAATTCTCTTGCTGAAAAATGTGTTGCTGGAAAAGCGCAGCAGGTCAGGCTGCCTGTTGTTTTTCCAGCAACACATTTTTCAGCTCTGATCTCCAGCATCTGCAGTCCTCACTTTCTCCTAGTTGAAATTCTCTTGCACAGAGCTATACTAAACCTTGGAGTTTTAAAAAAAGGTTCTTGCTGGGCAATACCTAATTGGCAAAAAGGACAATCACTGCTTTAAAATGAAAACTAATAAGATTCATTGGACAACAAAGGTTAACACTGGGTTAGTTGGGGGATGTGGGTACAATGACTCAATGTGTTTTGGTTTATCTTTCATGTGGCTCCCAAGACTTTTGAGTTTTTCTCAGTCTATCAGCCTACAATATTCTGTGGGACGTCAGCTTAGCCAATTCTCCTATCATCACAAGACCAATCCAGGACTTCAACTCTAATTTAGCAGTCTACCTTAATTGCTGTAGCTGCACATTTCACAACCACTTGTTGAGTGCTTTGCTTCCTATGTGTGTTTTTCTTAAGCTATCCAGTTCAGAGTGCTGTCTGCTGAAAGCAGCTTCCTGACAAACCTATTCACGGTCGTTAAAGCCTTTAGCCTTAATGCTGGATTTGGATTTCTTCTGGCAAACCTCAAACCTATGACAAATTCACATTGACTGACAATGTCCTGGTAAGAGCTAACTTCCTAGCAAATGCTCTACTACTAACTCCTAACCTTGTCACCTAACAAGAGCCCCTTAGCAAGTTCCCTTTTGACAAACATTTATCCCAGAAATAAGTAGCTACCCTTTCTAGTGGCAACACTTAGCCCATGTCTGACATGTGTCAGCACAAATAGTAGCTTCTACCCAATTGTTAACCAAAGGGTACAGTGCTCATGGCCTCCCTCCAATAACCTAACCTTAACCCTGTGTTCGCAATTGACAACTGACTTCAGATCATTCTTAATGCCAGACTCCAGTGTAAAATCTGCAACTTGTGCTTTTTGCTTCTCAAAATTGCATTACTTGACATCTGGGGAAACACCAGCTTAAGAACCTTTTATTAACATCCTAATACTACATCTCAGTTAAGGTCTTCCATCATTAAAGTTTGTAAAATACAATTTAATAACTTTAGCCATATTAATTACACAAATTCAGCAAGGATGGGAAGCATAAAAGCTGGAACAGATGCAATAGCAAGACAGAGGAAAACTGCATAGAGTAACTCCACCTCCTGACTCTCCAAAATCTGTCCACCATTGATGAGACACAAGTCAAGAGTGTCTCACTTGCCTGGATGAGTGCAGCTCCATTAACACTCAAGAAGGTTGACATCATCCAGAAAAAATTAGCCCACTTGATTGGTACCACATCCACAAGCATCCACTCCCTCTCCCGCTGATGCTTAGTAGCAGCAGTGTGTACTGTCTACAAGATGCACTGCAGTAATTCACCAAAGCTCCTTAGACAGAATGTTCTAGATTTATGACCCTTCCATCTAGAAAAACAAGGGCAGCAAATACATGGGAACAGCACCATCTGCAAAATCCCCACTGAGCCACTCACCATCCTGATTTGGAAATACATCACTGTTCCTCAAGTATCACTAGATCAAAGACCTGGAATTCTCTCCCAATCAGCATTGTAAGTCTACCTACAGTACATGGGCTACAGCAGTTCAAGAAAGCAGCTCACCACCACCTTCTCAAGGGCAATGAGGGATGAGCAACAAACACAAGCCCAGCCAGTGATGCCCACATCCCATGAATGAATAGAAGCTGTTCTATAATGGATGACAATTGGCAGAGAGAAAAGGTCAAGTCAGCAGAACTGCATTGGCTTTCAGGGCCAATGAATTCAATATCATATCCCACTTGGGATCACTGAGGCATTAATCAGCTCCTTGTTCTGAAAGTATAGATGAGCGCTTTAATCTCAGGACTCCAAAATTTACCAACACATGAACAGCCTTTAATGTTTGGAATTTTGACACATGAACAGCCTTTAATGTTTGGAATTTTGAACGTGCTCGTGCTCAATCAGCATTTTCTTTTGCTGCTTTACCATTATAAACATACAGCAACCAAGCCAGCTTTAAACTGTAAGGTGCCATATTCCAATACATGTGTTACATGCCCTGCTCTACGGTTAAATGTCGACATTAAACCCTACATTGTCTCTATTCTTCAAAGGTATATTTTCATTTATTGCACAAACAAAATGCCAATCATTCAGCTTCATTGGATCCCCAATGCTTACACCTTACTCCCTGCCCCATCATTGGAAGATCAGATTCTCTGGATCGTACCCATTTTAACACAGCCTGTTGGGATGAAGATGAAAGGATGATTGGAGAGAAGGTGCACTACGTAGGGGACTGAGCGAGAACATGGGACTGAAAGCCAGGGATGAGTGTGGGGAGGCGAGCAAGCAATGTCGGGGATTTGAAGGATGGGTGATGGGGAGGGGTAGATGACAGGAGTCTGCAGCTGGGAGCAGGCGTTGGAGCTGTGTGTAGAAGCACTGGAGCCTGGTGATACTTGCTGGAAACTTTGGATGGATATTAGAAAGGACTGGAAGCAAATACTTTCCCCCTTTATTCTGTCCTAGGATATGGCTGTCATTGGTGAGGCTATCATTTGTTACTTTTCCCAAATTGTCCTTGAACTGACTGGCTTGCTCAGTGTGGTATCTTGAAGAAAGTAAGGACTGCAGATGCTGGAGATTAGAGTCAAGAAGTATGGTGCTGGAAAAACACAGCTGGTCAGGCAGCATCCGAAAAGCAGGAGAGTTGACATTTCGAGCATAAGTTCTTCATCAGGAATGGGGTATCTATAGGGAGAAAGATGCTGTGACCATTCCTCTTTCCTTGACAGGCTCTGGAGCTTAATGCAGTCTCCAACATGAAGCCTTCAAATCCATTGTACAATTCTAGACCACTTCTAAGGGCAGTTAAGTTTCAACCACATTGCTGTGGGTCTGGAGTCACAGAGAGGGTAAACTGGGTTGGAACAACAGATTCCCTTCCCTAAGGGACATTAGTGAACCAGATGGAGCTTCTCCATCAGTCTATGATTGTTAAAATATAAAGGTCACCTCAGATTTGACACAAAGGACAGGAAGTTAGTAACAGTTGCAGAAACACCCAGACTATCTAAAGCAACTAGTCAGCCCTTCAGGCATGGAGCTAGAGCTGTAGCACTTTGAGAAAATACGAGTTTTTGCTAATTTCCCTGCCAAGTGAAAGAATCTAACCTTTGGTCTGGCTGACTCTGGGGCACTCAATCTCACTGTGCAGTTCTGGTTGCCTCATTATATGAAGGATGTAAATGCTTTAGAGAGAGTACAGAGGAGATTTAACAGGATGCTGCCTGGATTGGAGGGTTTGTCTTATGAAGAAAGATTGAGTTCCGCAGCTCTAGGGCAGATCAGTGATGATCTGGAACTGAGTTAAAAATCACACAACACCAGGTTATAGTCCAACAGGTTTAATTGGAAGCACACTAGCTTTCGGAGCGTCGAAAGCTAGTGTGCTTCCAATTAAACCTGTTGGACTATAACCTGGTGTTGCGTGATTTTTAACTTTGTACACCCCAGTCCAACATTGGCATCTCCAAATCAGAACTGGAACTGCTTCACCCCTTTTGGCACAAGATTGACTGCTCTCATTGTGTAAGCATAGTGTTGTTCAATCCCTAATCAGAACTGTGCTCATTCCAAGGGAAACAGCAGAACTGGTGAAGTACAAAACTGTTGATACAAAAGTGAAACACTGTGGACTCTGGAAATTTGAAATAAAAATGAAAAAAAAAGCTAGGTCAGGTAACATCCGTGGCAAGAAACAGAGAACGTTTCGGATTAGTGACCTCTCATCAGAACTGGAGAGAACTAAAAATGGAAGATTTTAAACTAGGAGGAGTAGGGATGGTGGAAAGGGTCAGGAGAATCTCTGTGATAGGGTGGAGGCCAGGGGAAGATTAAATCAGAAAAAAAATGTTTCAAACAAGATGAAGACAGACTGAGGAAACCAAACCCAAAAGGAAAAAAAGGTAAAGGTGATTAATGAGAGATCCTGTCTGAGCTGTCTTGCATACTTCTAACTGTACCTTCATTTCCAGATATTTCAGGTGTTTTTGTTTCCTGGTTCTGTGATCACCAGGGCAGTAAGGTGGAGATTACAAATTGTAAAGTAATTCAACGCTCAGTGTGCAGCCTAAGTGGAGGTATCTGCAGAGTGGTCATGCGGTCTGTGTTTTTGTTGCCCAGTGTAGAGGACAGCACACCAC
This sequence comes from Hemiscyllium ocellatum, assembly GCF_020745735.1. Classification (NCBI taxonomy): domain Eukaryota; kingdom Metazoa; phylum Chordata; class Chondrichthyes; order Orectolobiformes; family Hemiscylliidae; genus Hemiscyllium; species Hemiscyllium ocellatum. Next base: position 2,997,026 of record NC_083422.1, on the reverse strand, counting down.
AAACTGTGAAGACAATCAGCTCAAATGGAAGAGCTTCCTGTGGACCCTGTCCAATGCCTATTGCCATGTCCCAGAGAAACTTAACACAAGGTTTAGGAACAATACTCAGCTCAGCACGTACCAGCATTCTGGACTTTTAACATTCAATTCAATAACACTATATCAAAGCCTCTGCCTCCATCTTAATAGAACATAGAACTCAGAATAGTACAGCATGTACAGGCCCTTCGGCCCAGGATGTTGTGCCAGGCATTTATCTAAGATCAACTTAACCTACACCCCCCTCAATTTACTGCTGTCTATTTGTTTGTCCAGCAGTTGCTTTAATGTCCCTAATATCTATGACTCTAGTACCACTGTTGGCAGTGCATTTCACACACCCACCACTCTCTGTGTAAAGGACCTACCTCTGACATCTCCCCAAACCTTCCTCTAATTACCTTAAAATTATGACCCCTTGTGACAGCCACTTCTGCCCTGGGGAAAAGTCTCTGGCTACCTACTCTATCTATATCTCTCATTACCTTGTACACCTCGATCAAGTCATCTCTCTTCCTTCTCTCCAGTGTGAGAAGCCCGAGCTCACTCAATCTTTCTTCATAAGACACACCCTCCAATCCAGGCAGCATCCTGTTAAATCTCCTCTGTACTCTCTCTAAAGCATTTACATCCTTCATATAATGAGGCAACTAAAACGGGACACAATATTCCAAGTGTGGTCTAACCAGGGTTTTATAGAGCCACAGCAAAACCTAGCAGCTCTTAAACTCAATTCCCCTGTTAATGAAAGCTAAAACACCATACGCCTTCTTAACAACCTTATCAACTTGGGTGGCAACTTTGAGGGATCTATGTATGTGGACCCCAAGATCCTGCTGTTCCTCCGCACTGCCAAGAATCCTGTCTTTAAACCTGTATGTAGTATTCAAATTCAACCTTCCAAAATGAATCACTTTGCATTTATCCAGGTTGAAATCCATCTGCCACTTCTCAGCCCAGCTCTGTATCCTGTCAATGTCTTGTTGTAGCCTGCAACAGCTCTCGACACTATCTACAACACCCACCGACCTTTGTGTCATCGGCAAACTTACTGACCCACCCTTCCACTTCTTCATCCAAGTCATTTATAAAAACTACAAAGAACAGAGGCCCAAGAGCAGATCCCTGGGGGACACCACTGGTCACCCATCCTCCAGGGAGAATACTTTCCATCCACCACCACTCGCTGTCTGCTTTTGGCCAGCCAATTCTGAATCCAGAGAGCCAAATTTCCCTGTGTCCCATGCCTCCTAACTTTCTGAATGAGCCTACAATGGAGAACCTTATCAAATGCCTTACTGAAATCTATATACAGCACATCTACTGCTTGACCACCATCATCTTGTTTCATCACATTCTCAAAGAACTCAATAAGGTTTGTGAGGCATGACCTGCCCCTCATAAAGCCATGCTATCTTTAATCAAGCTGTTTTTCCAAATAGTCATAAATCCTATCTCTCAGAATCCTTTGCAGTACCTTGCTTAAGATGTAAGACTGACTGGTCTGTAATTCTCAGAGATTTCCCTGTTCCCTTTCTTGAACAGAGGAACAATATTTGCCTCCCTTGAATATCCGGTACTACTCCCATGGAGAGCGAGGATGCAAAATTCATTGCCAGAGGTGTAGCAATCTCATTCCTTGCTTCTGGTCCTTGGATATATCTGGTTCGACCCTGGGGACTTATCTATCTTAATGCTTTCCAGAATTTCCAGCGCATCCACTTTCTTAATAACAATCTGTTCAAACCTGGTCCACGGTGTTCTCACTATCAACAAGGTCCCCCCTCTAGTAAATACTGAAGTAAAAACCTCATTTAGGGCCTCCCCTATCTCTTCAGACTCCAGGCACAAGTTCCCTCCACAATCCCTGATCGACCCTACCCTCGCTCTCTGACCACTCTCTTATTCCTCACATAAGTATGGAACACCTTTGAGTTTTCCCAACAAGGCTTTTTCAAGCTCCCTCCCAACTCTCCTCAGTGCATTTTTGAGTTATTCCTAGCTACCCTATAATCCTGTGCCAGATCCTTGCTTCCTCAACCTTAAGTAAGCTTCCTTCTTCCATTTCATGAGAAGCTCCTCTTTTCTTGTCATCCAAGGCTCCTTCACCTTACCATTCCTTGCCTGTCTCAGTGGGACAAAGTTATCTTACACTTGGAACAAGTGCTCCTTAAACAGCTTTCACATTTCTGTTGTGCATTTCCCGTAGAACAATTGTTCCCAATTTATACTCCACAACTCCTGTCTAATAGCAGTATAATTTCCCATCCCCCAATTAAATACCTTTCTGTATTGTCTGCTCCAATTCCTCTCCATGGCTATGGTAAAGGTGTGGTAATTGTGGTCACTGTCACTGAAATGCTCTCCCTCCAAGGGATCTGACACCTGGCCTGGCTTGTTGCCTGGCGCCAAATTCAATATGGCCTCCTCCCTAGTTGGCCTATCATTATATTAAGTCAGGAATCCTTCCTGGACACACCTGACAAAATTAATGCCATCCAGACCATCTGCACTCAGGAGGTTCTAATCAATATTGGGGAAGTGGAAGTCACCCATAATAACAACTCTGTTAGATCTGCACCTTTCCAAGATCTACTGTCCAATCTATTCTTCCATCTCTCTGCTGCTATTGGGGTGTCTATAGAAAACACCCAATAAAGTGACTGCTCCTTTCCTGTTACTGACTTCCACCCAAACTGACTCAGTAGACAAATCCTCCTCAACAACAACCGCCTTTTCTGCAGCTGTAATGCACTCTCTAACAATGCTACTCCCCTCCTCTTTTACCCCCCTCCCTGTTCTTTTTTAAAAGATCTAAATCCTGGAACATTTAGCAACCATTCCTGGCCCTGTGAAATCCATGTCTCCATTATTGCCACAACATCGTAGTTCTAAGTACTGATCCATGCTCTAAGTTCATCTCCCTTCTTCTTGACACGCCTTGCATTGAAACAGATACACTTTAACCCATCCTTTTTCCCTATCAACTGTGTATCCTTCCTGACAGACTCTCTGCATTCTATTTACAGTCACCGATTTCTGCCTGTTCAACAACTACCCTCTCCTCTGATCTGTAGCTCTGGTTCCCATCCACCTGCCAAACTAGTTTAAACCCTCCTGAAGTGCTGCAGCAAATCTCCCACCCAGGATGTTGGTGCCCCTCCAGTTTAAGTGCAACCCATCCTCCATACTTATTCTGTGTGATTTTTGCTTGTTTATTTCATTGTTTGCTCTTTGACTTTTTTTTTACTTTATCCCTTCATGTTGCATTCCATTGGTTCATGCCTCATTTGGACAATACCTTCATTTCTTCATTATATCCAGACCACTCTTCTCAGCATTACATCATGAAATCATTTATTTAATGTTTGCTTGGTCTCCACTCTATCACAGACCTCCTCTTTTCTTCTTCCTGCTCTCTCCTCCCACTTACCCTGGCTCAAAACTCTCAAATGAAGTTACAAGTAGGATAAAATGAAGGTGAAGCAGTGGAGGGAATATATTTGTACTTGCAGAAGGTATTTCAATAGGTAGCACATTTTAGGCTACTTTAAGATGAATCAGGCAACAGCTGGAATACTATGAAATGTTTTGGGCACTTTACCGAAGGAAAGTTGAGTGACAGTGTGAAGTTTGCACATTTTCCCCATGTCTGCGTGGGTTTCCTTCAATTGCTCTGGTTTCCTCCCACAGTCCAAAGAGGTAATTTTCCTCCTAGACTCCATTTTACAACCTCTTCACATTATTCCTTGATTACTCAAGGTATCAACAATCTATCACAGCCTTGAAAGTACCATTAAATATTGAGTATTAAGGAAAGCAAAATACTGTGGATCTAAGTCCCTTTCAGCAAAACCATTCTATTTTTATACTCCATTTCCTTTGAAATAAACCGCAACATTCCATTGCCTTTTCTAATAACTGCTAAACTTGGATACTAGCTTTTTATGATTCTTGGATGAGGACTCCCAAATCCCTTTGTTTTATGGCTTTCTAAAATTGTTCTCCATCTAAATAATATTCAGCTCGTCTATTCCTTCTGCCAAAGTTAATAATCTCATGTTTTTCCATGTTATATCCCATCCCCCAAATCCCCCAAATTTTTGCCCATTGATTGTGTCTATCCCTCTGCTGATTCTGTGTCATCCTCACCACTTACCTTCCCACCTATTTTTGATTCATCCACAAACGTGGTGATAGTACATTCACTTTCCTCATCATTACGACATATTCTAAAGGCCCCAGCACTGATTTCTGTGGTACTCCTCTAGCTACAGTTTGCCAACCTGAAAATGGCCCAATTCTCTGTCTTCTGTTGGTTAGTCAATCCTCTATCCATGCTGTTACAATACCCCCAATACCATGAAAGTTTCTCACTTAGTTCTCAACTGCTGAGCAGTGTGTCATCTTTTGCCTAACAAACCTCTCCCTTGCCCTGATTTAAACAGGAAATCCCTCAGGGTTCAGGGAACAGTCACATGTTATATCCTACTAACATTGTGAGAGCAGAGACCCCATCATTTCAAATTTTTATAAATTCAACAAAAAATTCTTCATGCCCTGTGCCCCCTCTTACATTATTTATATAGGAGGCACCATCTTTGGTTCATGTGTTTTGCACTGCACTGACATCTTAGTGAACTAAGTGGCTGAATAGCAATCGACGGGTGCATTTTATCATCTGTTGAAAGAAACTATTTGCTCAACGTTTTTTTTGGCTGGAATTATTTCCCACCTTTGTAAATAACCTGTGTCTTGTTTTTGTGGTTGGTGTGTGTATCTGCTCCAAATTCCATTCCCACCCCAGCCCAAGGCTGCTGAGGTCATGGTTTAAGAGATTCTTGGCTGTGATTGCTCTGTCATTTGTTTCTTAATTTGTGGAATCACAGCTGAGGAAACAAGCAACTCCCTGAGAAACAGGGAGACATCAGTGACAGGATGAGGAATAGGATGATGTCAGAGTGTTGCTTAGAATGTCTTGTGTGGAATGTTCGAGTTTCTTGATACAATGAGCCCTCGTTCCCACTGGTGCTGGAACTGTGCAGCCTGTGTGGGAAAGTCCAGGAAGAGGGGAAATTGTCTGCAATCCTCCTGTTCTTATTGAACAATGTGACAGGATAGGAAGGAAAGTGGCTGTCTGACGACATTGTGTAAGCATGCGGTTGTAGACTCAAATATAGAACAAAGAGAAAGAACAAAAAAAAACTGACAGCCCAGGAACAGGCCCTTTGGCCCTCTAATCCTGAGCCAATCCAAATCCACTGTCTAAACCTGGCGCCCAATTCCTAAGCATCTGTATCCCTCTGCTCCCCACCTACTCATACATCTGTCCAGGTGCATCTTAAATGAATCTACCGTGCCTGCCTCTACCACCTCTGCTGGCAATGCGTTCCAAACGCCCACCACCCGCTGTGTGAAGTACTTGCCGCATGTATCCCCCTTAAACTTTCCACCTCTCACCTTGAAAGCGTGACCTCTCGTTATTGAATCCTTCACCCTGGGAAAAAGCTTGTCTCTATCCACCCTGTCTATACCCTTCATGATTTTGTAAACCTCAATCAGGTCCCCCCTCAATCTCCTTTTTTCTAATGAAAATAAACCTAACCTACTCAACCTCTCTTCATAGCCAGCACCTTCCATACCTCGTACCCTCTCTGCACCCTCTCCAAAGCATCCACAGCCTTTTGGTAATGTGGTGACCAGAACTGTACGCAGTATTCTAAATGCGGCCGAACCAATATCTTGTACAATTTTGACATGACTTGCCAGCTCATATACCCAATACTCCATCCAATGAAGGCAAGCATACCAGACAGCCACTTTCTTTACTCAGCGGGTTATGAGTTCAAGGAATGCCCTGCCAGGAGCAGTGGTGGATTCTCCCTCTTTATGGTCATTTAAGCGGGCATTGGATAAACATATGGAGGTTATTGGGCTAGTGTAGGTTAGGTAGGCTTTGGTCGGCGCAACATCGAGGGCCGAAGGGCCTGTACTGTGCTGTATTTTTCTATGTTCTATGTTCTATGTTCATATGCCTTCTGGACCACTCTATCCACCTGTGCAGCAACCTTCAGGGTACAACGGACCTGCATTCCTAGATCTCTCTGCCCATCAACTTTTCCCAAGGCTCTTCCGTTCATTGTATAATTCGCTCTAGAAATAGTCTTGCCGAAATGCATCATCTCACATTTGTCTGGATTGAAATCTATCTGCCACTTTTCCGCCCAACTCTCCAGTCTATCTATATCCTCCTGAATTCTCTGACAGTCCCTTATGCTTTCTGCTACTCCACCAATCCTCATGTCATCTGTAAACTTGCTGATCATACCAACAGTGCCCCTTCCAGATCATTTATGTATATCACAAACAACAGTGGCCCCAACACTGACCCCTGTGGAACATCACTGGTCACCTTTCTCCATTTCGAGAAACTCCCTTCAACTACTACTCTCTGTCTCCTGTTGCTCAACCAGTTCTTTATCCACCTAGCTAGAACACCCTGCACACCATGTGACTTCACTTTCTCCATTAGTCTACCTTGGGGAACCTTATCAAACACCTTACTAAAGTCCATGTATATGACATCAATAGCCCTTCCTTCATCTATCAACTTGGTCATTTCCTCGAAGAACTCTATTAGGTTGGTAAGGTACAATTTCCTCCACACAGTGGTGTTCCACGGGGTCAGTGTTGGGGCCGCTGTTGTTTGTAATATACATAAATGATCTGGAAGAGGGCATGTTGCCTATCACTGATAAGCCCATTCTTTTCTAAATATAAATAGATCCCATTCCTCAGTACACTATCCAGCAACATTCCCACCACCAACATCAGGCTCACTGGTCTGTAGTTACCCGGAATATCCCTACTACCCTTCTTGTACAGGGGAACAACATGAGCAACCTTCCAGTCCTCCGACACCTCACCTGTATTAAAGGATTCCGCAAAGATATCTGTCAGGGCCCCAGCTATTTCCTCTTTCACCCCCTCAGCAACCTGGGATAGATCCCATCCGGTCCTAGGGATTTGTCCACCTTAATAACCTCTGGCCTACCCAACACACCTTCCCTACTTATGCCAACATGATCCTACTTCTATCTCTAGTCTCAAGATTCATCATGTTCCTCTCCTCAGTGAACACTGATGCAAAGTAATCATTCAGAATCTCACCCATTCTCTCAGGTTCAACACACAGCATTCCTTCATTATCCTTTAGTGGACCAATCCTTTCTCTAGTTACCCGCTTGCTTCTTATATAAGAATAAAATGCTTTGGGATTCTCCTTAATTCTGCTCGCTAAAGCTATTTCATGACCTCCTTTAGCGCGCTGGATTCCTCGTTTAACACTTGCCCTTCTCTTCCGATATTCTTCCAGGGCCCGTTCTGTTCTTAGCTGCCTAGACTTTATGTATGCTTCCCTTTTCCTCTTGGCTAGTGGTACAATTTCTCCTGTCATCCACAGTTCACGAATCTTGCCCTTCCTATCCTTTGCCTTCAACGGGACATGCTTTTCCTGCACTATCTTTAACCTATCTTTGAAGGCCTCCCACATCTCAAATGTGAACTTCCCTTCAAATAGCTGTGTCCAATCCACATTTCTGAGCTCATGTCTAATTTTGATATAATTGGCCTTGGCCCAGTTTAGTACTCTTCCCTTAGGACCACTCTCTTCTTTATCTACGAGTATTCTAAACTTACAGAATTGTGGTCACTGTTCCCAAAGAAATCTCCCACCACAACTTCTATCACCTGGCCTGGCTCGTTCCCCAGTACCAGGTCCAATATGACCCCTTCCCTTGTTGGACTATTGACATACTGCTCTAGAAAACTCTCCTGGGACGCTTCTTACAAATTCTGCCCCATCCAGACCTCTGACGCTAAGTGTATCCCAGTCAATGTTGGGAAAATTAAGATCTCCCATCACCACTACCCACTATCCAATCCAAGCACCAATCCAAGCCCATCTGCTATGTTCATTTGCCTTACACACTGTACTCCTTGCATTAGATGCATTTCAGGCCACCAGTGTTTTTGCGCTCATCCTGCCTACCCTTCCCTTTATTAATGCTATCTTCATAATTCTTAAAGACCCCAGTCTCCACCTCATTGCCTACTTGTTTTCTCTTCTGGTTCCCAGCCCCCTGCCACATCAGTTTAAAACCTCCCCAATAGCAGTAGCAAAAACTCCCCTAAGGACATTGGTTCCGGTCTGGTTCAGAAGTAGACCGTCCAATTTGTAATAGTCCCACCTTCCCCAGAACTGATCCCTTTGTCCAATACATCTGAACCCCTCCCTCCTACACCATCTCTCAAGCCACGTGTTCATCCTGCCTATTTTTTCATTTCTACGCTGGCTAGCACGTGGCACTGGTAGTAATCCCGAAATCATGACCTTTGAGGTCCTCCTCTTTAACTTCTCTCCTAGCTCCATGAATTCTTCTTTCAGGACCTCGTCTCGTTTTCTACTTATATCGTTGATGCCTATATGCACAAAGACAACTGGCTGTTCACCCTCCCCTTTTAGAATGCTCTTCAGCCAATTGGTGACATCCCTGACCTGAACACCTGGGAGGCAACATACCATCTGGGAGTCCCGTTTTCAGCCACAGAACTGCCTATCTACTCCCCTCACAATAGACTTCCCTATGACTATGGCCCTACATGTCTTTTTACCGCCCTTCTGAACACTGTGCCATGATCTTGACAACTACTGCCCTCTCCTGGTGAGCCATCTCCCCCAACAGTATCCAAAACGGTATACCTGTTTTGGAGGGAGATGACCGCAGGGGACACCTACACTGCCTTCTTACTCTTTTTCTGTCTTTAGGTCATCCATTCACTGTCTCCCTCAGCAACTCTAACCTGCGGTGTGTTCACTAAATGTGTTATCCACAACCTCCTCAGCATCACGGAGTCCATCTGCAGCTCCAGAGTCGTCATGTGGTCAAAAAAGAGCTGCAGCTGGACACACTTCTTGCAAGTGTAAGAGTCAGGGACATCAGACACATTCCTAGCTCCCACATCATGCAAGAGGCACATGCCACGGGTCTGAGTTCCCCTGCCACTGTAAGCTTAGCTTTATATGAACTAAAACCAAACAATGCACTTAAATATATGAAAAAGAAAGATAAGAAAAAAAACTTACCTTACAGAGTCTTTTTCTTCCGGTTAGAGGAGGGGGGCGGGGGGGGAGATACTACATGTGTAGTATCGCGCGTTTAACCACTGTCCAATATAAATTAAGCCCTTACCTTCCCGGCAGCCCTCACCTCACCTCACCTTCTCTCCTCACCGCTCTGTCAAAATGGAGACCTGACTCCTGAGGTAAGTCCCTTTTTAAGCAGGAAAACTTACCTTTCCTGGCAGCCCTCGCTTCAACTTACCTTCTCTCCTCGCTGCTCTGGCAAAATGGAGCCTGAGAGTTTAATTACTATTATAACATTGAGCTGTGCAGAATCTTCACTCCAGTGCAGGCTTGTTGTAATGATGGATGTAATGATCAAAAGACATGTTGGGCAGTAAACCTGGCAGTGTTTCTCTGACCCCAGCGCTAGCAACACTGTTTCTCATTGTAATTGACTGAGATCAACAAATTTGACAAAGTTAATTGATCAAACCTCACCCAGCTCCGCAGTGTGTCCCAGTCTCTCTCATCTCACACACACACACGGTTTAAAAATTTATTTTACCCCTCTTCAATTAACAACAAAGTGACAAAGGTCCTTTGAATGTCTAACTACATTTATATTGCAAGAAGAGTTTGGAGATGTGAGCATTGTTGGATGGGTCAGCATTTATTGCCTGTCTCCAGTTGCCCTGAAGAAAGTGGTGCGGAGCTGTCTTTTTGAACCACTGCAGACCATGTACTAAAGGATTCAAAGCTTGCAGGTAGGGGTGGTGTAGAACCTGCAGTCATAGGGTCACTCCCAGAGACACAGGATCATTGTCACTCTCACAGACACATGGTCAGTGTCACTCCCACAGTCATAGGATCGTGTCACTCCTACAAACACAGGGTTAATGTCACTCCCAGTCACATTATATATGTCACTCCCACAGTAACAGGGTCAGTGTCACTGCCAGTCACGCTGTACCTGTCACTCTCACAGTCACAGGATCAGTGTCACTTCCACAGGCATATTAGTCTCAATCCATCAGACAAAGCTCAGTGTCACTCCCACAGACACAGAGTCAGTGTCACTCCCACAGCAACACTGTCGGTGTCACTCCTGCAGATACATTGTCAATGTCACACCCACAGAAACACAATCAATGTCTGTCACTCACACAGACACACTGTCACTGTAATACCTACAGTCACACAGTCTGTGTCACTCCCACAGACACAAAGTCAGTGTCACTCCCACAGACACATTGTTGTCAGTGCTATTCCCACAGAAACAGAGTTAGTGTATCAGTTTGGCCTGAAGGGTATTAAGAAATATTCTCCAGTGCTAACTGTGACTTGTTAATGATGTTCCATTGTGTTTTATAATAAAGACCATGAACTCTGCTTCCAGGTAAACCAGGAGAAGGTGGGTGATCGGGGCTCAGGTCTGGGCTACCTGGAGCACATCTGCCAGCTCATTGAGACCATAGGCCAATTGCAGGACCAGAACAAGCAGTTGCAGAAGCAAGCATTGATCACAGAGAGAGCCCTCAAAGTGAACAGGATGAAGGAGGTAAGAGGCTCCATCTGTTGTACAAAGTCTATATACATGTAAAAGCACAGGATGAGCCTCGCTCTGGTGGGGGTCCAGTCTTGTGAGTAAACCCAGTGTCCAGAAGGCTCAAGCTGGGGAACAGGAGCTGAGGTGGGCCATGCGTGGTGAGCAGTTAGTTTTCAGATGTCTGTATGAGAGAAATGTCAGAGGTGTGGGCACATCAAGAGCTACAGATAATCAGGATGCCTAAGGTCTCATCACTGCTCATGAAAACGAGACGTGTGACCTCTCTTCCCCTGGCGCCAGGTCCCGGAACCACTTTGTGACAATGGCAACTAACCAAGTGGCAGTGCCCAGGGCTAATGTCCCATTCAGTACAGTGCCCCATGAGCTGCAAATTCAATTGGACGCCTACACAGCAGCAGTGCCAGAAGGAGTACTGGTCATTTCTGAGATTGCAGCTGAGACCATAGGGAAATGCCAAAGCAGAGACACAGCCTCCATCCCTTCAGAGAGACATAGAGAGTGCAATGGGTTTGGGGAAATCAAGTAAACAAACTTTTTACATCAGTCTGAGAACAAGTTGGGGTTTGGAGGGGATCATCTTGGTGGATGGCTGATGCGAAGGATGTCCAAAAGGAGTACCATTCCCACCCCCTCAATATCTCCCTGCTGCCCCACTCACTGTGCCCAAGGGACCATTGAAACACTAGGAGGTTTACTCAGAGGTGCCCACTGACAAAATGCCTGTGATAGTGGGAGGAGGTCCTTTCTAGATACTGGCTCACTTGGATTCCTGGTGGGTGTGCCAGCTGCCACCTCACCCAGTACTGGCGATGGAACCTCCCATCTAGTGAGTGGCGTCCCACTTAATGTTTCCCACAAAGATTTTACCTACCATCCCATCTCCCAGATTGTCACCAAAGAACTGCTAAAATTCAGTTCATTGAACTCAGTCACTTGTGTATATCTCCTAGGAGCTGGGTTAAAGTACTGGGATAGTCAATTAGAGAAAAGCTAATGCTGTTTCTTCAGCTATATGTTAAAGGACAGGTGAGGGACTGGGTCATTTTGGATTTAGTGTCGTGTCATTAGAAATAACTCATTTACCTCATTGTAAAGAAGTGTTTGGGAAATAATGACCATAATTTCAAATTAGGTTTCAATGTGATATACTTTGAAACTAGAGTGTTAAATCTGAGCAAAATAAACTATGAGGATATAAGAAGCAAGTTGGCTGTGGTGATTTGGGAAAAACTGGAAAGATTTGACAGTATACAGGCAGCAGCTAGTATATAAAGAATGGGTTGAACATCTGGTTTGAGTTGCAGAGTAACACCAACAGATTCAAATCCTGTATTGGCTGAAGTCACCATGAAAACCCTGCCTTCAACTTCATCATCATCTGAGCTGTAGTGATGCTCAGTTTAAACCACCCCCAATCATCTCACGCTGTCTTTCTCTAATGGGAGGGCAGCCCCATGGTTCTCTGGGACTACAGCGACTTTATCTTTCACCTTTACCTCATATTTAAAGCAATACTACTCAGTCTGCAATAGACATTCATTCCCTCAAGGCACAAACACCCAAAGGGATTAGCCATGACCAACAGAAGAAATTAAATATCGTAGTAGATAAAGGAATGTGGATGTCAGGAAATGGGGCAAATCTGTGATTGGGAGCAAAATAGAACCCAGCAAAGGAGGCAACTTATAAGGAAAGTGAAAAAATGATGTGAATGTGAGTATGAAACTTAAACACAGACTGTAAAAGCCTTCTTTAGGTGTGTGCAAAGTGAAAGATTAGCTCGGACAAATGTGGGTTCATTACAGGTGGAGACAGAATGTATAGTGCAGGACAGGGAAATGGGAGAAAAAAATGAACAATCAATTTGTGTCTGTCTTCACAAAACATGATCTAGACCATCTCCCAGAAGTCTTAGGCAATCAAATGGCTTGTGAAATTGAGGGACTAAAAGAAGTTCATGAAGAGGTCTTGTTTTAAAGGTTGATAAATCCCCTGTACTAGATGAGCTTTATTCCAGTTTGACATTAGTGGAGAAATTCTAAAATCCACTATAAAACACTAGGCACTTAGAAATTGATAATGGAAAAGAATTTCCTTTATGATTGACAAACATGCTGGAGTTTTTGAAGACATAACTCAGGGCATTGGTGAATGGATATAGTGTATTTGGAATTTCAGAAGGCTTTTGATTAGGGCCCACACAGTAGGTTAATAAATATTGATATAGCGCATGGGGTTGTTGGAGGGTATTTTTGCATGGATTGAGAATTGGTTAATAGATTACATTACAGTGTGGAAACAGGCCCTTCGGCCCAACAAGTCCACACCGACCCGCAACCCACCCATACCCCTAACCTAACACTACGGGCAATTTAGCATAGCCAGTTCACCTGACCCGCACATCTTTGGACTGTGGGAGGAAACCGGAGAAAACCCACGCAGACACGGGGAGAACGTACAAACTCCACACAGTCAGTTCGCCTGAGGTTGGAATTGAATCCGGGTCTCAGGCGCTGTGAGGCAGCAGTGCTAACCACTGCGCCACCATGCCGCCCACAGAGAGTAGGAATAAACAGACCGATCTCAGAATGGCTGGCTGTTACAAGTGGGTTACCGTGAGGATCACTGCTGAGTCTGTAGCTGTGCACAGTCGATAGAAATAATTTGGATGGTGGGATCAGTTGTAATATTTCGACATTTGCTGATTGGGAAACTGGTGGGAATGCAATTTGTCAGTAGGATGCAAGGAGGCTAGAAGAGAACTTGCACAGACTAAGTGAATGTGCTGGAATATGGGTGATGGAATATAGTGTGGATAAGCTAGAAGTTATTCACTTTAGTGGAATAAAACAGAAAGGCAAAGTAATTCTTAAATATTCAGAGATTGGGAAGTGTGGGTGTTTTTGTTCATGAGTCATTAAAAAGTATCTGGGAGGTGGAACACTTCACCCTGGCTTGGAAATACATCGCTGTTCCTTCACCGTCACCAGGTCAAAATTCTGGAATTTGTTCCCTAACAGCATTGTGGGTGTCCTTACAATCCAGAGATTGAGCTGTTCTCAATTAGAGAGGGACAATAAATGTGCCCACATTTCAAGGATAAATGGAAAATCAATCAGGTAGCGAGGACAAACTGTATTTGGTCTTCATCAGAAGGGGACGTGATACAGGAGTAAAGATGTCTTGTTAAAGTTGTATACAGCCACATTAAGACCTCTCCTAGACTACTCAACAATTCTGGTCTCTTTATCTAAGGAAGGACAAGTTAGGTTAATTGGCCATGCTAAATTGCCCCTAGAGTTCAGGGATGTGTAGGTTAGGTGCATTAGTTAGGAGTAAATGTAGGGTCGGGGAATGGGTCTGGGTGGGTTACTCTTCAGAGGGTCGGTGTGGAATTGTTGGGCCAAATGGCCTGTTTCTACACTGTTGGGATTCTACGAATGGAGATTTACCAGATTACCTTAAAAGTATTCCCCGCCCGGTCATTGATCTCACCACCAAAGGGAACTGCTTCTTCCTGTCTATCCTATCTATGCCCCTCGTAACTTTATACATCTCAATCAAGTCCCCTCTCAATCTCCTCTGCTTTGGAGAAAACAACCCCAATTTGTCCAATCTCTCTTCATTAACTGAAACTCTCCAAGTCAGTCAACATCCTGGTAAGTCTCCTCTGCACTGTCTCCAGTGCTAACACAGCCCTCCTTTGAAGGGACTGTGATAGTAAGGATCTGTGAGTGACGGTCTGTGGGAATAAGGGGATCACTGAATATAGAAATCACAAATGTTTGAGAGGTATTGGGAGGTTGGACGATTGAAGCAGGCAGTGTTGATTGAAGTTACTCAGGAAGTTACTTAGCCCTGTGTAACTGTACATCCAGGCTGATCCAGGCTGATCCAGGCTGATCCAGACATCCCTCGGATGTAAACTGTGAGATTAACTGAACTTGATGTGACCCCAGAACAACTGCCCTGTAACCAAATCTAATGACAGCCTGTTTTAAAGGGGAGTAAATGACAGGGATCCACGGAGACAGAGAACAGATGAAAAACGGCTGAGATAAAGTCTGCCCTGTTAACACTGAGAGCAGTAACAGCTTTGTGCAATGAACACTGTCTGATGGAGAAAGGTTCACACTCCCTCTTCACCACTACCCCGTGGGGTAGAGACAACATAAGGATCTCTTCTCTCTGGGTCAACCTCTCTCTCTCACTCACTTTTTACATATGTGTGAGTTTTTCTCTCTTTCTCTCAATCTGTATCTTTCTGTCTCACATGTGTGGATGTGCATGTGTGTATGTCTCTCACTGAACAATTGCTCTTTCAATCTGCGTGAACAATAGGGTTTTGTTTCATTCTGCCAATCTTCTTGACTATCTCTTTTCTTTCTCAAAATGTGTCTATGTTTATCTGTATGTGTATGTGGGTCTGATCATGTGTGCCTGAATATGTGCATGCCTGTTTGTACATCTGCCTGATTGTTCAGGAGAATGGGTTGAAATACATTTCATCCATGATCGAATGGTGGAGCAGAATGGCCTGATTCTGTTCCTATATCATATGGTCTTGTGAATTGTGTGTGCATGTGTGTGTGTGCCAGCCCAATTCTGAATGTGTATATCTATGTATCTGCTTGATTATATGCTTGTCTGTATGTCTGCCTAAATTGTGTGAACATGCATCTGTACGACTGCCTGATTGTGTGTATATTTAAGTTTGCCTTTTTGGGCGGATGGGTGTGTGTGTGTGTGTGTGTGTGAGAGAGTGAGTGTGCACACGTGTGTTATCTGATGCATTTTCTGCTGAATGGTGTTCCACTGGTTTTCAAAGCTGAGAACTTGCAGGAAAACAGGATATCCGTTTGGAGGCTGGTTGTTACAGAATATGCAGCTGCTCACACACAGCACTGCCTTTTGGTCTGTGTTAGATTCCCTTCACCATCAAAGTGCTGGCCAGCAGGACATCAAGGTGCACTTCCAACTCAGAAATATTTAAAAATCGAATGACAACTTATCACTCCCTCAATCAGTTGCTCCCTGATTCCCTAACTCCAAGAGTTCATTCCCTTGCTCTTTCATTCCCTCAGTTCCTTGTGATCTTCATTTCTCACTCCTTCAGTCTCTCGGCCTCAGTTCCTCAGTCACAGAATTATTGAATCATACAGTACAGAAGAGACCCTATGTCCTATTATGTCTGTACCACTAAAACATTTAGTCCTTCACTCCCTCACTATTTCTCTGATTCTCAGCCTCAAACAAGGATTGGGGAAGTGGGGACAAGTGGGGAGCTTGGGAGGGTTGAGGAAGTGGGTGTTCAGAGCTTGGGTTTTAAGGAGGATTGAGGGAATAGAAGGGAGACGGAGGGGGAGTGTCGGTCAGTGCCCTATCCTTTAAAGTCCTTCACGATGACTCTCTAACAATAAACCTTTCTTTTTTCCCCATCCAGGAGTTTTTCCTGAATCACTGCTCGTGTGGAGCTGTTGGGATCTATCAGAGTCTGGCAAACCTCCCTGATCTCCAGATAGGATCTTGCAGCAGCTCTCCAAGCCATGGGATCTCCTTCAAGGGGGAGGACACAGCTCAGATCACAGGGAGGACAGAGAACAACAGTCAACAAGGTCTGTCACTGACTTCAGCTCCTGGTCTAGCACCAACTACACTCAGTTTACACAGAACCCAGAACATAGAACATTACAGTGCAGTACAGGCCCTTCGGCCCTCAATGTTGCACTGACCTGTGGAACCAATCTGAAGCCTACTTATAATACACTATTCCATTTTCATCCATATGTTTATCCAATGACTGTCTAAATGCCCTTAAAGTTGGCGTGTCTACTACCATTGCAGACAGTGCGTTCCATGCCCCTACTACTCTCGAAGTAAAGAAACTACCTCTGACATCTGTCCTATATCTATCACCCCTCAATATAAAGATATGTCTCCTCATGCTAGCCATCACAATCCAATGAAAAAGGCTCTCACTGTCCAACCTGTTTAACCCTCTGATTATCTTACATGTCTTAACTTATAAGTTACCTCTCAACCTTCTCTCTAATGCAAACAGCCTCAAGTCCCCCAGCCTTTCCTCATAAGGCCTTCCTTCCACACCAGGCAACATCCTAGTAAGTCTCCTCTGCACCCTTTCCAAAGCTTCCAAATCCTTCCTATAATGCGGTGATCAGAATTGTATGCAATACTCCAAGTGCGGTAGCACCAGAGTTTTGTACAGCTGCAGCATGGCCTCCTGACTCTGAAACTCAATCCCTCTATCAGTAAAACTAACACACTATATGCCTTCTTAACAACCCTATCAACCTGGGTGGCAACTTTCATGGATCTATGTACATGGACACTGAGATCTCTCTGCTCATCTGCACTACCAAGAATCTTACCATTAGCCCAGTACTCTATTCCTGTTGCTCTTTCCAAAGTGAATCTTCTCACACTTTTCCGCATTAAACTCCATTTGCCACCTCTCAGCCCAGCTCTGCAACTTATCTATGTCCCTCTGTAACCTGCAACATCCTTCAGCAATTATCCACAATTCCACTAACCTTATTGTCATCCACGAATTTACTAACCCATCCTTCTTCACCCTCACCTAGGTCATTTATAAAAATGATAAACAGTAGTGGCTCCAAAACAGATCCTTGTGGCACACCATTAGTAACTGAACTCCAGGATGAACATTTCTGATTAACCATCACCCTCTGTCTTCTTTCAGCGAGCCAATTTCTAATCCAAACAGCTAAATCACCCTCAGTCACATGCCTCTGTATTTTGTGCAATAGCCTATCGTGGGGAACCTTATCAAATGCCTTACTGAAATCCATGTTAACTGCTTCACCTTCATCCACCTGTTTGGTCACTCAAAGAACTCAATAAGGTTTGTGAGGCAAGACTACTCTTCACAAAACCATGTTGACTATTCCTAACCAACCTATTCCTCTCTAGATGATTATAAATCATACCTCTTATACCTTTTTCTAACACTTCACCCCACAATTGAAGTGAGTGGTATGTCTACAAACATACCATTCAGTTTAATCTCTGAACATGGGATCTCGCAACTACAGGAGTTAGTGAGTGAATGATGATTGAGAGAGTGAGTAAGAGATGAGTGGGGACGAGGGGTGAGTGAGTGAGAGATGAGTAAAAGTGAGGGGTGAGAAAGTGAGGGGTGAGAGAGTGAGGGAAGAACTCAGTGAGTGAGGGGTGAAAGTGAGTGAGGAGTGAGTGAGTGAGGGCTCAGTTAATGTGGAGTGCAATTGAATGAGGGGCTCAGTGAGTGAAGGCTCAGTTAGTGGGGAGTGATTGAGTGAGAGGCTCAGTGACTGAGGGGCTCAGTAAGTGAAGGTTTAGTCAGTGAGGGGTACAAATGTCTGAGGGGTGAGTGAGTGAGGGCTCCGTGAATGAACAGCTTAGGCTATTGTAGAGCAGTGTTCTCTGCTTTATACATTGCTGATACTCTTTGAGCAGTGAGTGAGTGAATCAGGGTATGCTGCTGAATGCAAGCTGTACTCAACCATGATTGGAGCTTTGACCCTGTCTGCTTTACATGAAATAGGGTTAAGGTAATTGTGTGAACAAAGCCCCCATCAGTATTTGGGAGCTGTTAAATGTAGTACTTCCACAGCAGTTTGGATGTCCCTTACCCATAGATCTCAGCTGGATTGGGGTGGGCTGCTGTGTCCTGGTTCAAGAATGTGACAACAGTGAGCTTGCTATGATGGAAGCAATTGGGTCACACCTGCTAAATAAAGGTGCCTCTGTTACAGCTGAGGATACACAGGCAAACGGCAGAGAACACAGCAGAAAGTACATGTGCAGAAAAATGTTAAGTCAGCAAGACCTGGTGCTTGGCCATGAAGAACTGAGTGAGCTCAACTCTCACTGCCAGGATCACCAAGATGTGAGTAACTTCAATTGTTAACATCACACTTTGAAGGGCAGTCAGATCATTTTTAAAAACATTGGCAACTGATTTGAGAAAATGTTATGAGAAAGTGCACTGAATCCACTTGGTGTGATAGAGTGGAGTGACATTTTTGAAAATAGAAGATTCTGAAACTCTCCTTGGGTCATCAGCTGGTTCAACATTACAACCGTGACCTTGCTGCTGGCAGTGGAAAGTGTCCTGCTTTTGTGTTTCCTGTCTTTACTCTCCTGTAGATGCCTTTGATCTTCCATTTGCTGATTTTTCCTGTACTCACCCGAGTGTTGACTCTCTACAATATCCACAGGGACTTTTTGTAACTATCCGTGCATCCTGTTTTGTGGCCAGTTTCCCTGTTAATTAGTTAAAGCTGATGTTTTGAAGTTCAGTTCAGTCATTTAGCATGGTGCCTCTGTCAGGAAATCCTGAGCAGGGTCACAGACTGAGACTGCAGAGCCTACAGCTGGTTGCAGATACTCCATGGGGTGCAGTGGTCTTTTCTTGGTCCCTGTTCTTTTTTTGGTCTAAGGAAGCTTTCTTTTTATTCTACCATGGCACATGAGCATTCTTGTTTACTGCCCATCCCTAGTTGTCCCTGAGAAGGTGGTGGTGAGCTGCCTTCTTGAACAGCTGCAGTCCATGTGCTGTAGGTAAATCCACAATGCTGTTAGGGAGGGAATTCCAGGATTTTAAACCAGTGGCAATGAAGGAATGATGATAAATTTCCAAATGATGAGTTGACTTGGAGGGGAACTTTCTGGTAGTGGTATTCCCATATATCTGCTGCGCTTGTCCTTCTAAATGGAAGTAGTCATGTGTTTGGAAGGTGCTGTCTAAGGATATTCTGAAGTGCATTGTATAGATAGTATACACTGCTGCTACTGTGCTTCAGTGATGGATGCTTGTGAATATGGTGCCAATCAAGTGGGCTGTTGTTTCCTGTTTGGTGTCAAGCTTCTTGTGTCTTGTTGGAGCTGCACCCATCCAGGCAAGTGCCTCACACTCTGACTTGTGGAACTTGGCTACAAGAGAGAATATTAAAGTGAGCAAACAGATCAGCGACTGAGTTATGGAAATCGTTGCTGAGTTATATAGACCATAAAAGTACAAAGACAATGCCAACTCACTCTTCACTAATACTGCAGTGTAAGGAGCTGTGGCTATTTCATAAGTGAAGAATGGACGCAGTTCCTCTAGTTAGTGGAGACTGGCCAGCACATTCCCATTTAACAGAGAATTGATCCCTACTTTATTCCTCAATCACAGACTTAATCCTGACAACTGACTGACACTAAACCAGACTGTTTACACCTTTTATGTCATATTCCCACCAACAAAACAGCACTTGAATGCAATGTTTTCCCAGCCAGTCCATAGCCCTTATTTATGGTTTTGTAACCATTCCATTCAAATGTTGGTCACCCATATCTTGCTCATCATAACCTGAGGTCATCTAAAACTTTGATGCCTGTGTCTTAACCCACTGCAAAGCTCTGTGCCCATTCTCCCTCTCTCTCTTTCTCTCTCTCTCTCACACACACACACAGGATTGTAACATTCTCATTCTTCTTTTCAAATCTCTCCAAGGCCTGGCCCCTTCAGCTCTCTGGAATCTCCTCCAGTCCCACAACCCTCTAAGAGTTCTGCATTCCTGTAATTCTATCTGCTGGTGTACCTTCATTTGCTGGACCTGCTGGATTCCCTCCCTACCCACCCTGCCTTGTGTCCTCACCTTCCCCCACAAAACCTATTTCTTTGACAAAAGCTTTTGGTCACCTTTCCTAAAAGCTCATCCTGTGGCTCAGCTTTAATTTTTATTTGTTGATGCTGCTGTGAAGCACCTTGGGATGTTTCACTGCAATCAAAATGCTATGTGAATGTAGGCTGTTGCTGCTCTTAAAGTCTCTGATCATAACAAGGCAGCAGCAAGCAATATTTGGCCTCAGCACCACTGTGACCTTCACTTCTCCATCCCTGCCAGAACCTCTTCAGGGCAAGATTAGAATGGGGGCAGGTTTGGTAGTGATGCTTCCACAGTGGAATAACTGGCTGTAAATTCGTTTCACCGCAGAGAGTCCACTCAGCCCACTTTGGGGTACCGACTGTGTGGAAGTGTTACTCAACTAGCCCCACTCCGCCTTCCTTTCCCTGTTACTCTACAAATCTCTCCTCTTTGGCTGATTATTCAATTGCCTTTCCAACGCCTCAATTGACTCAGCCTCGATGAAATGCATTTCAGATCTAAACTGGTGACTGCTAAATAGAACTTTTTGCTCATGTCATCATTGTTGCTTTTGCCAATTACCTTAAACCCCCATCTCCCTCATTCGCAATCCTTTCCCAAGTGGAAACAGTTTTCCTGATCGACTCTGTCTGGAACCCTCCTGGTTTTAAAACCTTACTCAATCTCTCTTCAACCTTCTGTGCAAGAACAACAGCCTTTCCATACGATTGAAATTCCTCACCCTGGAGGCATTCTTGTATCCTTAAACCCTCTTTCTGTTACTCTTACTGAAATGCCTATAACTGGATACAAAATATTCCGAGGCTGAATCATTGCCCACTATCTGGAACACTGGAGACCACACCTACATCCAGAGATGTGAGTTAGGACCCCTTGGACATCCTGGCTTCCTCCCTCCCCAGGAACTATCCAGGGAGTTTGAACTTGTTACATGGAATTTTCTGGCTCTCAGAGAACCTGCAAGGCAGAATCCGAGACTTCAGGAAGGTCCTTGGTACTTATCTCAATTGTTACTTAGGAAATCTCAGGCAGAGAAAATCTCATCTAGCTCCAGGATAAACATACAACTGACCCTTTAATTTCCTCTTGACCTTTCACCAGATCCCCAATCACCCCCCAACCTGACCTGACTAGACCCCATCATCAACCTCCCCCAGCCTCACCTCAATCTGCCAATTGTCCCAACCTTTGATCTGGATAACTCCTACAATCTGACTCTGTCCTCCATCTGATTCCCTCAACCTTCAAACTCCCACTGAAACTCCAACATTCTTGGACCATCTGTGTGCCATCACAACCCTCCCACCCCTCTGCCCACAACACTCCGGCTGCCCCATCTCACCCTATCGACCCTCCAACTGCCTTAATGACACAATCCCAAACTGACAATTCCTTCTGATCTGACCACCCACCCCTTTACACACCTACCTCCATCCCATCTCATTCACTTAACCATTCCATCTCCCTCAGCTCACTTGCCTAACCCACCCTGGCATTATTCATAATAGTTTGTGGAAAGAAACCAATCATTATCATTGGAGTTCAATTTGATTCATAGCTTAAAAAGGTTATTAGACATGACTTTAACATGAGGTAATGAATACAAATATTTTCAAAGGGATGAAGTACTCAAGCTGTTTTAACGTACTGAATGGACTTTTATCAATAGATGTGTTTTTATTTTATTACAATGAACTCTGTAATTGGTATTTAGAACTTTATTTTATCTGAGAGTGGTCTATCTATGAGTCTGAGGTCCACCTATGGGCCAGTTAGCATGCAGGAGTTTAGGGTAAAGGTGAGCAACAGGAGGCCAAGGTTAGCATGTGTTGTCAGTTAGCATATGGGGGACATTGGGTTTGCCAAGGAAGCGATCATGAGCTGGCCTAGAAACTCCAAACGCATCATAGAGGTGGCCTCATGGATAGGCATGAGATAGAGTGAACACCCTGGGTGAGGGCCTGATGTTTGACAAATGCGACCAGAATGGGGTCCCTTACTTTAGCTGGCACCCAGTCTGGCCTACCCCCAGAATGAAACCAGTACAGCTCTTGTTTGGATGCGGGCAAACCAGGCTGGGAAATGTCCTGACTCGAGCTACCCACCTTGATGGTGAAAATGCAGCTTATTAACTCAGTTCCTCTCTCCACAGACACTGCTTGACCCATTGAGCTCCTTGACCTTCTGTTTGTATTTCAACTTCACCGGGAACATTGCTCAATCTTTTCTGTTGTGCATTTCAGGCGGAAGGCCAATCCAGTGGGAAGATCAAGCTCCTGCTTCGTGATTCCAAGTTAAAAACTCGCCCAGTCAGAGATTCATTTACCATGTTAAAGCAGTCCTGCCCTCAGCTTTATAGGTAATTATTGGCTCTTGCCCTGCATTACGCCTAATGCATGTATTTTTCTCCTACACTGACATCTTTTGCAGGTCTGCACCACATGCACAAGCTGAGGGGATTGAGCTTTGCTCTGTCTCTTTCTCTAGAATTGGTGGGGTTAGTGGTGGGGGGGGGGGTTGTAGTATAGATGTCCAGTGATATTAGTGGGTGGGGAGAGAGAGTACCATGTGTCTCCAGATAGTGTTAGGAGATGCACTCAAGTGTTGGGGTCAGGGCAGGGAGAAAGGGAAATGATCAATGCACTGTGTATGAAGTGGGATGGTAAAGAGATAGGTTTGTGTCTGTCATGAAAGTTTCTACAGTTCTCTAAGCACATAGACATATTTCTGACTCCTCCCTCTCTGCATACCGCTGTTTATTAAATTTCCCTACAGTGTGGAAACAGCCCTACAGGCCAGCAAGTCTACACCGACCCTCCAAAGAGTAACCCACCCAGACCCATTTCCCTCTGACTAATGCACCTAACACTAAGGACAATTTAGCATGGCCAATTCACCTAACCTGCACATCTTTGGACTGTGGGAGGAAATCAGAGCACCTGGAGATATGAGGAGAACGTGCAACTCCACACAGACAGTCACCCAAGGCTGGAATCGAACCTGGGTCCCTGGCGCTGTGAGGCAGCAGTGCTAACCACTGAGCCACCGTGCCACCCTGTTGGGTAGGGAATTACCCAACTTTACATGCTGGTGTAAAAAGAAAGGTGTTGTATACCTGTGATCTCCATGGTTGACCACACCAAGGGTGACATCCTACTATCTGATCAGGCCTCCCACAGCAGGTGCCAGAAATGCTCCAGGGAATCTTTGTATTCAGTTTCAGACTTTAGGATATGACACAGGGGCACAGGACAGGCAGAGTGATGGTTCAAGGTGGAGAACAGACAGAGAGATGAATTGACAGTGTGATGTTCCAAGCATGATGAAAGGCAGATTGATGGTTCTGCTGGCAGAGAATAGGCAGCCATAGTTCCACGGCTACAGAACAGGTAGAGCAACAAGTAAGTAACAAGCAAAGAGATTATCCAACATTCACAGACAGACCAGTCGTGGTTCTAGCCCACACTTGCCAATGCCTGAGCTAAACAGCATATCTGGGTCATGCAGGTGGTTCAGAACTACTTAAAGATCATTGTTAATTAATCTGTTTCAATCTTTAGGCCGGAAGATGGAAGAAGCAGTCCTCTGATTAAGGAGACAAATTCTGCCAGTGTCTGGGGCCTCAACAGGAACAGTGACTGGGAGTACACTCCCTGATTGTTTGGGCAAATTTAGTGAAGTGAGTCTCATCTTTCAGCTGCCATTAATATCACAGATTTTTAGAGTCAGTTACACCAGACAGAGTCCATTAAATCTATGCCAGCTCCTGACAGAGCTATCCAGTCAGCCCCACTCCCACATTCATTCCCTATAGCCCTGCGAGTTTCACTCACTTGCTGTTGGCAAAGGTTTTTCTCCACATTCCCCATCACCCCTGGTACCATTCCCCATGCCCCCAGCACCACCCTCTGCCCCCAGCACCACCCCCTACCCCCAGTACCATTCCCCATGCCCCCAGCACCACCCCCTGCCCCCAGCACCACCCCCTACCCCCCAGCACATTCTCCACCACTCCAGCACCATTCTCATGTCCCTTGTACAGTCTTCATCTATCAATAGCACTAATCCCCATTCCCAGCAGATTCCTCATTGACACCCAGCACCATTCACTATGCCTCCCTCGCACTGTAATATCTGTACCCTCTTGTCCTTGTGGCCTCAGCTGGAGGGGTGAGTTGTTCCTTGCCTGCCTTCTCTCATTCATAAGTATTCTTCAGAGATAAACACATCTGGTATGAATCTTGCCCCTCTCCCAGTCCTGTTCTGCCCCTACACAGGAATCCTGCTTCCAGTGCGTTTTCTCCTCCATTTCCCTCATGCATTTTCTGCCAAACCACCTTTCAACCACTGTCTGACTGAAGTATTGATCTCTCTCACTCTCCTTCATTCTCTTTCTTTCACTCTTGGGTATTATTCATTAATTTCCTCTCTTTTTCAGCCATTTCCAGCACTTCTTCATTAATCCTTCAATACATGTGGTATATATGCACACAAAACGTTCTCCTGTGCACAACTCAAATGCATTGAGCTCACACAATAGTTTCTTTGCCTATTGACCATATCTCCGAGCTGCGTAACATTATAAACAGAATGTGGCAGCTCAGCATTCTTTATCTAAGATTCAGGTTCCGTTTGTATGATGCTAACACAGCCTTGATTCGGACAAAGCTGAATATCTCCATTCTATTTAGTATCTCACAATTGTATCTCCCATTGCCTGTGGTCAGCTGCCCCCAAGGAATAGGAATTTTTTCAAAGACTGAGAAGCAGACTTTTGACCAAAACAAGAACCATCTGAGCAGATTCCTTGACTACTGAACTGCTTTCCCAGTTTTTTGCCTTCATCCATAACACCCATGTTATTTTCCTGTCTGTGTATGTGAGGGGGAAGTTTATTGGGAGGTTAGAGTTTTTACTAGTAGAGTTATTTGATGATAATTAAATATCATTATTAGTGATTATTTGCCTATAGTTACAGCCTATTTATTTGTAGAAAATAGAAAATGTTAATAAAATGTTAAGTGAAGAAAGTCTTTAAAGGACCGTCAATCTACAGGGAGTGCAATGGGTGGGAGATATACAAGGGAATTGCAGTTTATGTAGTTAAATTATAAGTTGCCCACAGAAATTATGATGAGCTGAAAATGTGTTGCTGGAAAAGCGCAGCAGGTCAGGCAGCATCCAAGGAGCAGGAGAAACGACGTTTTGGACATGGGCTCTTAAGGGCTCATGCCTGAAACGTCGATTTTCCTGCTCCTTGGATGCTGCCTGACCTGCTGCGCTTTTCCAGCAACACATTTTCATCTCTGATCTCCAGCATCTGCAGTCCTCACTTTCTCCACAGAAATTATGATGAAGAGCCACCAGACTTGAAACATTAACACTGCTTTCTCTCCACAGATGCTGTCAGACCTGCTGAGTTATACCAGCAATTTTGGTTTCTTTTGTTGAAAAGAAATAGTCTTTGGTCAATCATGTATTTTTTGTCAATTGCTACAGAAAACATTTTAAAGCATTAAATCCTGCTGAGTCCTTCTTACAGCTAATAATCTCTTTTTTAAAGTCAACAGTTTTCACATAATCATAACACAGGGTAGATTTGAATTCAAGGTCCAGAATTACAGGAAATGTCTCTAAATTGAGTACATAAATCCAAACTAATACTATTTTATACATTGGGACTGAAAGTACATAAGATAATGCAGTTGGGCAGGATAAACAAGGTAAGGAAATTCATGATGAATAGTGGGACACTGGGAAGCACCAAAAAATAGAAGGACCTTGATGTGCATGCTCACTTAAGGTATCAGGACAGGTGGATAAAGTGGTTAAGAAGGCACATGGGATATTTGCCTGCATTAGCCACAATACAGAATTTAAGGGCAGAGAGATTATGCTGGAACTATAGTACAGTTCTGGAATCCACATTACAGAAGGGATGTGATTGCACTGGAAAGGGTGCAGAGGAGATTTACTTGGATGTCGCCAGAGCTAGGCAGTTTCAGTTATGAAGAGAGATTAGACAGACTGAGTTGTTTTGCTTGCAGAGGAGGAGATTGAGAGGGGACATGATTGAGATGTAAAACATTTATGAAGGGCATAGAGAGGGCAGACAGGGAAAAGCTTTTCCTCTTGATGGAGGAATTAATGACTGAGGGCATAGAACTAAGGTAAGGGGAAGGAAGATTAGAGGGGATGTGAGGAAAAATGTTTTCACTCAGAGGGTGGTGGGAATCTGGAACTCACTGCTTATAAGGATGGTAGAGACAAATTCTCATAACAGGAATGAACTTCCTGAGAAAGTGGTAGATATGGGTACAGTTACAATGTTTAAAAGACATTTGGATGGATATTCCAATAGGAAAGATCTGAAGATGTATGGGCCAGGAGCAGGCAGGTGGGACTAGTTAGGTTTGGGATTACGTTCGGCATGGACTGGTTGGACCAAAGGGTCTGTTTCTGTGCTGTATGACTGTATGACTTACTCAAGGAATTTTTACTTCAGTTTTCACTTCTGGGGTTAAGTTTCTGCTTAGCACCAAGTCTCTTTGTCTTCTTCATCTTCATTCTTAATCCATGTTCCTTATCTAAAGATATCCTAATCTAGTGCGCTACTGTCAACAGTTCTCTGAACTTTTGCTTGAAAGAAAACATCCCAGCTTTGCTGACCCTAATCTTGTAATGAGTCAGCACCCCCACCCCATCCGTAAAAATAATTTGGTAGATCTCCTGCACCTTCTTGAGAACCTCATACAATTCCTAAAATATAGTGACTAGATGGAGTCAACCAGAGATTTATGAAGGTTCAGCATAACTTTCCCTGTTTTGTATTCATTGCCTGTTTTTGCAAAGACCAAGATCCCATTTACTTTACAATCACTCTCTCAATATGCCTATCACCTCCACAGATTAAAACTGCATGTTGTGTCTCCCTTACTCATCTGTCAAAATACATCACCGCACAATTTCTTGTATTAACTGCATCTGCCACTTATCTGCCATTCTGCTAGCCTGTCAATGTCCTGTTACACTCAATTGGCACCATCCTCACTGTGTGCAACTCCACTGAGTTGATACTTTGAAATTTTGTTCTGTATTCTGATATTCTTTTACATACAGCAAACAAAATAGTGGCCGTAGCACTGACCCTTGAGGAACACCACTCTCAACCAGCCACATCTGATAAACAAACGTTTCCCAAAGTCAAAAAATGTAGCACTGGAAAAGCACAGCCAGTCTGGCAGCATCCAAGGAGCAGGAGAGTCGACGTTTTGAGCATAAGCTCTTCATCAGGAATTCTCTTTTTAAACGATCTTTGGATCCTGTTCGACACTAACCCTCCTATCCCATCAGCCTCAACTTTGTTTACCAGTCTTTTATTTATTACTTTGTCAAAGGCATTCTTAAAATCCATAAAGATAACATCCACATTTTTTTTAATCAGCCTGCTGTAATACTTCGGCAAAAACGTCAATTTGATTAGTCACAATTTGCAAATTTGTGCTGGTTCTCCTTAACTAACTCAAACCTTTCCAAATGTCTTGTGTTTCTCTCCCCAAATTATGTGTTCCAAACCTTCATCAATTTTTTGATGTTAGACCAACTGGCCTGTAGGGATGTCTTTTACAGCCCCTTTTGAATAAAGGTGTCACATTTCCCATTTTCCAGTCCTGTTGCACCATCCCTGTAGCTCGGGTACATTCAAAGGTTTTGACAAGCCCTTCCATTACTTCCATGACCACTTGCCTGGGATTCATCCTATTCAAACTTACATATCCCAAGCTTTTCCAGTATTTCCTCTTTTCACCCTATCCAATGTCACTACCATCTACTGGAGATTCCTCTCCATTAATAAACACAGTACAAAGAGCGCATCAAATATTCTTGCCTTGCACTCCTCAAAACACATCACCTTCATTATCCCTGATAGGCATCACCCTGCTTCACTAACAGTTTATCATTTCCATGCCAGTAGATGATGTTTCGGTTCCCTTTCATGTTGATCACTATTCTGTTCTCATATTCTCACTTATTCAGTCTTTGTCCCTGTTCACTTCCCCTATCCTACTTTCCACTTGAAGAATACACCCTCTTTCTATTTTATCATAATCTCAATCTCCTCATTATCCAAACAGCCCTGATTTTGGCTGCTCTACCTTTTGTCCTTGTAGGAATGTACCTAGTCTACACCTGAAGCATCTCTTCCTTAAAGATCAGCCATGGTTCCTTTATAGATTTCCCTGCAAAACATAAATTCCACTTTATGCTGACTAGGTCTATTCTGGTCCCATTGATTTTTTTTTTCTCTCTGATTTATACGTTCTAGTCTCAGTTGTTCCCAGCTCTTCTCCATTACTAATCTATTCACTACACAATGATCAGTCTTAACGAAATGTTACCCCAGCTACTCGGTCCACTTGGCCCACTTCATTTCTGAAAACCATATGGGAACATACTGAACAAGAGCTGAAAATGTGTTGCTGGAAAAGCGCAGCAGGTCAGGCAGCATCTCCTAACATACTGAACAAGGATGTTACCTTGAACTCAATTCAGAAATCCCTCCACTCCTTTCTCCTTAGTCTAATATTACCCAAATCAACATTTTGGTAATTAAATTCCACCAGAATCATTACCTTATAGTTCTCTGTAATCTCCCTGTAAATCTGGATTTCTATTTCTCTCACTATTTGGAAGTCTATAGAATGACCTCAGTAGTGCAATCATACATAGATTTCTTGCTTCTCAGATCTCAATAAATGGATTTTGTCATTACACCCTTTTTCTAGCTCCTCCCAAATCATTGCTGCCACACAACTTTCTTTCATCCTATTGCTATCTTTATTCTAAATATTCCACATCCTTGTGCATTGAGAATCCAGTCCTCACTATTCTAAGCCACATTTTCATCATTGCCAATTCGTCAAAGTTCCAGAGAGAAATTTTATGCTTGTAACTCATCGTCCTTATTCATCATACTATATGCATTTACATGTAGGCAACCTGCCTTTGTAGGTTCCCTTGTTCTTATTCTTCATTTCTATTATAGAAATCAACCTGTTCAGAAATGTTATTACACACCTCTGGAACAGGCGAGACTTGAACTGGGCTTCCTATAGATAGTTTCTAACAAATTTGTTCAGAGATGTTAATAAACACCTCCCGAACAGGTAGGATTTGAACACAGATTATTTGGCTCTGAGATAGGGACACTACCACTGCACCACAAAATCTCCCACCAGACTCTTTGTAATCTTTTGACAAACATTTAAATCAGATTAAGCCAAATTAGAAGAGAACCAGCCCTTTATAAAGTTAAATGTTTAGAGCAAATTTAAAACTAAATTGAAATAATTTGTTTGGATGGAAGTAATATATCCCACTCCTGTGGTGCCCATTGGTCACGAAGGGTCTGAAATTAGGATGAGGATTAGGGTTAGGTCACCACGCAGCATGCATCTGAGCACACCCTCATCTGCAAATAAACACAGAGGGAGGTTGTCAGGTTTAACAATTCCCTCCACTGCGCACTGTCTATACATCGTTATGGCCTCCTTGGCCAGGCCCATGAGGAGATCCTCAGATCTTCCCTTTATTCTATGCCCTGTGTGACCAAAGCTCAGAAACAAGTGTCTAAAGCACAAAGAATTTAAGAAGCAGACCCCTTAAAAAGTGAAACAGGAGCTGCAACCTCATGTAATCTCTGTACCTGTGGAACACAGACTCAAGACTGCAGAAGCCTGGGAGCCTCTGAACCATCTCCTGACTCTTTATTCTATTTTAAGTGGACCAGTTCGAATAGAATCAATCCAAATTAAAATGCAGTAGCTCCTTAAATGGGAACTGTAACAAAGATCAAATCACAACTGAAACTTAGAAAGTTTAAATTAAAACTTGGTCATGGGGAGTGATGATAGTCTGACTGTGCCCATTGGTTACAGTCTGGACAACTTTGTGCTCCCTTGCCAAGGATGCCCAGGTAGAGATGTAACCATGGAAGAAGGACAGGCAGCAAAAACAAAAGCTTAACAGGTCTGGCATTATCTGTGGAGAGAAATCAGGATTAACTCAAATTCTGAGGAAGGGTCACCGGACCCCTCTGAAACATTAACTCTGATTTCTCTGCACAGATGCTGCCAGACCTGCTGAGCTTTTCCAGTAACTTTGGTTTTTGTTTCTGATTTCCAGCATCTGCAGTTCTTTTGCTTTTCATTAAGAAGTGCAGGCAGCTTGGTTTAACAGTCCTCCTCACTCTATAGCCTGTAGTTGTTTGCACTGTTTTGGGCTATATTCCTTAAGAATATGGTCAGACCAACGTGCTCCAATACAAAGCACTTGCTTCAGAAATCACCATAAAATCTTCCTGTACACCCTGCCTCTTCCTAATTTTCTGGACAGTCTCCCACCTCCCATCCTAAACAATCAGTGCACATAGTGTGGGCACCTGAACAAATGATCCAGGGAAAGTTGATCCACTGGCTACTCCACAAAGACTCCAGCTTCTCCAGAAGTTAGAAACCCTGAGCACAAGCTGAACCAGCTGGGTACACACTCTGAACCACAGGGGAGCCTCAAGACTATCATGCCAAGGCTCAGCCACTGTCCTCTCTTATCCCAGTCAGTACACTGTCTAACTCCTCAATACATCTTTATACAATTCTTTAATTACCCAGTGTAATACTGAGTGTTTATCATTTCCCAGCTTTCTGTTTAAATCAATACATGAGGCAGAGAGAAAAAGGACAAAATACTCATCAACCAGTCACCTATCTTCTTTCCAGTTCTGTTACAGTTTGGTTTTCTTTAGAAAGCACTTGGTCAACACTCATCCCTCACATCACGTATCTCCCACACTGCCCAACCCCCTCCAGGACTGACTCACCCCTTCCCACACTGACCCACTCTCTCCCAGTCTACCTCAACCCCTCCTGGGACTGTCTCTCCCCCTCCCCCAACCCTGTCCACCCCTCCCTGACGGTCCCAAATCATCCCAGACTGTCCCACCCCATCCCACACTACCCCACCCTTCTCTCAGATTGTCTTGACCTGTTTTGGACTATCTCACCCCCTCCCAGCCTATTTCACCCTTTCCCACACTGTTGACCCTCTCACAGACAATCCCACCTAATCTCAAATAGTCTCTCCCCTCTTCCACATTGTCCCACACACACACACCCCTCCCAGAATGTCCCATTCCCCTCATTGACTGTTACATCCTGTCCTGGATTATCTTACCCCTCTCAGAGTGCCCCAGCCCCTTCCACACTGTCCTAAATCCTCCCAGACTGCCCGCACCCTCCCACACTGTCCCACCACCTCCTGGACTGGCTCATCCCCTCACACACTGTTCCATCAATCCTTTGAACTGTCTCACCCCTTCCCAGACTGTCCCGCACCCTCCTGAACTCTCTCTCAGACTATACCACTCCCTCCTGGATTGTAACAAATTAATGGCTAAAATCCATGTAAAGGAGAAAGTGAGGACTGCAGATGCTGGAGATCAGAAGGGCTCATGCCCGAAACGTCGATTCGCCTGCTAAACATTCCTGAAGAAGGGCTTATACCCGAACTGTCGATTCTCCTGCTCTTTGGATGCTGCCTGACCTGCTGCGCTTTTCCAGCAACACATTTTCAGCTAAAATCCATGTAAGGCAAACAGCCCATGAGCAAATTATTTCAAATTGCAAGATATAAATTAGGGTCAATTGCATGTGTTTCTGTTCCATTCTGGGGATCATACTTATAGATTTTAGTGAAGGTCATGTTCATATAGAGCTAGTTACTAGATTGCTGGTTTTGTGCAGTTGTTTCTGCAGTTGAAATATAAGGGTTCGATGTTACTGAATTTCAAAATCACTGTTAAATAACCCAGTGGATTTGATAGCTAATGTAATGGGAGCTGTTTCTGTTGACCTGACATTTTCTCCATATTCTTGCAGATAAGAACACTGTCCAGAGAAATTCTAATAACGTGTGACAATCTATCTGATCCAGTAGAGAGGGAGTCTCTGGGGCAGCACTATGGACATAGCACAGTTGGCACTACTGAGTGGCTGCTTTGATCTGTCATCCAGGAATTTCTGGAAACTTATTTTAAATACAAAGCAGACCAGTTTGTTAGAAGCCAGGTCCGCTATGTTGAAGATTGTGTTTATCCATCTTTTCTGTAATGCGTGAGGTTCTGTGACCTTCTTTATGTTTGTACTATTCACTAATTGACAAAGTTCTGACTTCAAGTAATGTCAACTGGATTGTCAAAATGATTAAAAACCAAAATAGCTGCACATGGTGTAAATGAGAAACAAAAACAGAAATTCATGGAAAGGTTCAGCAGGTCTGGCAGCATCTGTGGAGAGATATCAGAGTTAACATTTCGGGTCGCATGACCCTCCTTCAGAACTTGAGTTAACTTTGAGTTCTCTCCACAAATGCTGCTAGACCTGCTGAAGTTTTCCAGGAATTTCTGTCTTTGTCAAAATGATTGTTTTATCTTATATTGTTTTCAGTTTCTTGGTTTGGTTTCTGGCTGAACTGCAACTATGATTATAGACCTCGGACATATTTAAGATATTTCCGATAAACTACAGTTCCACGAAAGAAAATGTCCGAACAAATTACTGAAGATGCTGGAATCTGTACTGAGGACAACAAATGCTGGAGATCATAGTGGGTCAGGCAGCATCCATGGAGAGTCTAGATGACTCTTCATCAGAGAATCCATTTGAATGATGCCATTTTCCAAAATAGCGCTGCTGACATTGGTTGCTTCATCCATGACCATGGTTTCCCACCCACTGTGGTTGACAGGGCCTTCAATCGCATTCCACCTATCAACCATGTTTCTGCCCTTGCCCCTTCCCATCACTCACAACAGTGTGGTTGGGTTGCCCTTGTGCTCACTTTTCATTCCACCAGCCTCTGCATTCAAAGGATCATTCTCCATCATTTCAGATAATTCCAGCAGAATGCCGCCACCAAACATACTTTCTCCTCACCCCCACATCACCATTTCTCAAGGATTATTCCATCTGGGACACTCCAGTCCATTCCACAACCACCAACACCACTCCCTTTCTCTTCAGCTCCTTCCCATGTAACCACAGAAGGTGCAACACCTGCCCTTTCACCTCCTCCCTGCTCACTATCTGGGGGCCTAAACAGTCTTTCCAGATGAAGCAGCATTTCACTTGTACCTCCTTCAATCTTGTGTATTGTATCCACTGCACCCAATGTGGCCTACTCTACATTGGAGAAACCAAATGCAGACTGGGTGACTGCTTCGCGGAACACCTCCAGTCTGTGCACAAGCAGGACCCTGACATTCCTGTTGCTGATGATTTTAACATAGCGTGCTGCTCATATGCCTACATGCCTGTCCTTGGCATGCTGCAGTAAATCATGGTACAAATTGGAGGAACAACATCTCATCTTCAGACTAGGCACTTTACAGCCTTCTGGACTTACTATGGAGTTCAATATGTTTAAATTATGAATATTTCTTCCCTTTCTTTTAGATTGTCCTCTCCTCCCCCCATCCCACTTACAATCCTTTCAAGTCTGGCAGGAGACGTACCATTGTTCTGCCATTCTCACATTCCAATCAGTTAAACTGAACTAACAATATCTTTTCTTCACCAGCACCCTACATGTACTACCCCCAGGATGCTCCCCCACCCAACTATAGCATAAATGCTGTCCTATCCACACTTTACTTCAGTTCTGATGAAGTGTTATCTAGACTCGAAACGATAGCTTGCTGTCTTCCATGGATGCTGTCTGACCCGTTGCAATCGCCAGCATTTTGTTTTAGAATTAGAATCCCTATAGTGCAGAAACAGGCCCTTCGGACCAATCAGTCTACACCAACCCTTCGAAGAGTAACCCACCCAGACCCATTCCCCTACCCTGATACCAATTGGCATCAATGAACACATTTTTACAGATTATCAAGCATTAAGCTTTACTCAGGGGTTCAAGGTCTGCATATGTTACTATTATTTCAATTATCACCAACTCCTGCACTGTTCATTTCAAAATCCAAAGCCCAGGAGCAGTGGTATTCACTGGTGAACCGCTCCAAAAATCTAAACTCCCCACTTCAGGATGTTTGAATTAAGGGGTGTTACTCAAGAGGGGCCAGTGTCTGACACTCCCCTGATGACATGTGGTTGGGGGGGGGAGGTCTGTTGCCCAAACTGAGGCACTTTCCCAATGGGTTTGA
Organism: Hemiscyllium ocellatum; assembly: GCF_020745735.1. Classification (NCBI taxonomy): domain Eukaryota; kingdom Metazoa; phylum Chordata; class Chondrichthyes; order Orectolobiformes; family Hemiscylliidae; genus Hemiscyllium; species Hemiscyllium ocellatum. The sequence goes on along the minus strand of NC_083422.1, from coordinate 2,962,401 downwards.
CTCTGAACACATTGACTTGAATACGAGGAATTTCTTTCCAAAGCTGGCAGTGAAGAGATCACCAGATCTCCAGAGAAATACTGTAAATAGCCATACTGGGCCAATATACAGGATCTTACACTGATCTCCCAAAAAGGTTAAGACAGCAACACCACAGAAACAAAAATCTGACCAGTGAAATTGACGAGGGCAGCAAAAATTAATACTGTGCCTGAGCAGAAAGGTTTTAATTAATATGATTCAACAAACCTTCTTCTTAGGAAGCTGTTTTGTTTTTAAACAATGTGAATACTACATAAAGATTTATCATACATTATCTTTCATATACAGATATATTTATCAGATTGTTCTAACTGTGAAGCTTGATCTGTGTAATATTACAAATAGTAACAGATTTCTATATATTGTAACTCAACAAAATGTTCTCAGATGGCTGTGGGTACTAATAAAAGGCAAATATTCAAGAAGTTGAACGTTCAAAAATCATTGCATATGTCAAGTTATTGAAGAATATTGAGACCCAGCTCCAGAGTGAATTGAATTTTGAAATGTACTGGTGCAATCTTCACTTGCTGTGTACCTTAATCTCTACCCTCATTCAGAGACAGACCACAGAGCATTGGGTCTGTGTACGGGGCAAATACCACACTAATGCAGCAGATGACATTCATCCAGTCTTGAATCCAAGGCAACAAGAAGTTAGAATTAAGCTAGAACAGGTTTAGAATAGCAGGGTTACAGAAAGGGTGGTAACAAAGAAAGGCTGGGGTCTACAGTGGGTGAGTTAAAATGGGGTTTATAATGGGAGAGTGCATTGGGGTATTAAAGGGTAGATTACATTGCGGGGTTCTAATAGGTTAAAATCACATAACTGTTATAGTACAGAAGGAAGCCATTTTGCCTGCATGGACTTTTCAACTGAGCATCATTATCTTGTGCTAATCTCCTCTTTATCCCCATATCCTTGTATACAATTTCTATCCAAATAATCATCCAATGCCTTCTTGATTGCCTTAATTGAAGCCTGTTTCACCAAATTTCCAGGCAGTGCATTCCAGGTGCTAACAAGAAGGTTTCTTGTCACTTCACTCTTGCTTCACTTGCATATCTGTATGACAGAGCTGTAATGGTGGTATTACAATATGGAGCTTACTGAGGTGGGGCAGCGGTTAATTTAGGGGGCTACATTTTTCAGATTATAAAGGAGGGATAAAATGATGCTAAAAGGGTCCTAAAGGAGATTGCACACTTTGAGGGAGCACTGTCATACCAGTGAAGTGCTCCCCCCATTAGTTTAGATACACATGATGTTCATAAACTACACTGTCCCACAGGACAGAGTGCAGGACATTCCAGACTCTGCTCAGCCACATTAATGCTGAGCATCATGGGATCATCTATGAAAAAGGAAACTGTGGAACAACACATGAAGTATGTGTGCATCTGTCAGAGAAAACTCGCGAACCCCCACTCAGAGAGAGAAAATGGAAGTGTCCATTTCAGCCATGAGTACCAGGAGGTTTCAGCTATTTGTGTTGATGGCTCCCTCGATAGAAAGTGTGGCCATGTGGATGCAGCAAGCAGTCAAATCTGTTCCAGTCGTCATCAATGACCAACACACACATTCTGTCACTTTACACAGGATGGAGTAAAGCCTTACCTTGACCTTTCAATCCACCACTCAAATGTAGCAAATTTCTCTCTCGGTGTTGGCAGTCAGAAGCATGAGAACAAAGAAAATGGGAACCAAAATACAGGGCAAGTGGTAGTTTTGCAATTATGGCATCAGGGTCCTAGGAGACATGTTGATGGATAGAAGGTAATGAAATTCAGCAAATACTGCCAGCAGATTGAGGGAGTCCAGAGTAAAGAAAGTCAGGATGTGGGAAACTTGTCATGTATCACCTGGGCACTAATAAAGATGGTCCTATCCAGTCAGGAAGATGCAGAAATTTTGAGACTCTTTAGGTGTTGTTGCCCTGTCCTGTCCACACAATTGATCATTTCTTCAAGCTCTCATTATTGCCTGTATGTTCCCAGGTACCTGGTGGGAGCTGTTCGTCTCCACAGATCCCTCTAACCCTAACTTCTTGGTCAGTGCTTCAGGTTTCATCCCCATTATCTGTAGAAGCTCTGTCCCTCCTGTTCCTGTCTACATCTCTCAACAATTCCACTGATGCCTTCACTCAATATTGGGATTAGTGCGGCCTCCTGTCTTACCCAATATCCTATTTTTGCAGGATTCTGTTAAATAAAGCTGTGAGTCACATGCCTTTTGACCCAATGTGATCTCCCCAGATCCTGCAACCTGCAGAAAGTTGGGACTGTGGAAAGACAGGAAGGCCAAGAGAGGCTTTCTGGCACCCCCTGGTGTCCAGATCTTTCAGTGCAGCACTTCACTCTCAGTTATTCTGAGACCTTCTGAAGTGATTGTGGACCATTCTCGCCCTCTGTCATTGTTGTGCTGTTATTTGAAAAGGATCTTCATTTTCCTGTCATGATCTAACTGAAGATTTTTGTTCTTCAAACAAATTCACACAACTCGTCTCCACAATAACATTGTCAGGTTAACCCCACATGATCAGCTCTGCATGTTATAGATGCTCCCACTTTCTCGAAGGGTTGAATGTTCCCAGCACAATGTCTCTGCTTTGTCTTTTTTGCCCCTTCAGCCAGAGCTTAGAGGCTAACAGTATTTGCCTTGTCATTTAGTACAGACACAAAGATAGGCAGTTTGTCACACTGGCTCAGTGGTTAGCACTGCTGTCTTGCAGTATTAGGGACCTGGGTTCGATTCCAGCCTTGGCTGTGGTGTTTGCATGTTCTCTGCGTGGGTGCTCTGGTTTCCTCCCACAATCCAAAGATGTGTAGGTTAGGTGAATTGATTATGCTGAATTGCCCATAGTGTTCAGGGGATGTGTAGATAGGTGCATTAGTCAAGGTGGGTTACCCTTTGAAGGGTTGGCATGGACCTGTTGGGCCAAAGGGCCTGTTTCCACACTGCAGGGATTCTATGAAAAGCAGAATACTAGGATGATGGCAATCTGAAATTTAAAAAAAATATAAAATGTTGGAGAAACTTGGCACGTCTTGCATCATCTGTGGAGAGAAAAACAAAATTAACGTTTCAAGACCAGCATGACTCTTCATCAAAACTGAATGGGGCTGGAAAGTATTTATTTTTATGCTTTTGACAGAGGGGGAGGAAGAGCAAGTGGAACAGATTGTGAGGGTGCCCAGAGCAAATGGCAAAGGGAGTGACAATAGTGGTAAAAGAGAAAATGAGATGTAATTGAAGGTGTGAAAAGGAGAAAATCGATCTTGTCTGCTGAGAACAAAGTGAGTAAAAAGTGAACAAGATACAAACAAGATATGGCTGGAGGAAAGTGGGGTGATGGAAAAAGAAATTAAGGACAGAAGTCATGCTCTGACATTGTGGAATTCAATATTGAGACCTCAAGGGTGTAAAATCTGATGCTGCTTAACCCTCCCCCACAACCTCAGGACTGCAAAGATCAGATATAACCTGATGTGGAGTCTTCTCCCCATTAGTAACTCTGCTGGAGTAATGCTTGTAATTGCATGAGAGGTGATCTTATGATCAAATAGGAACCAGGACAATTTGGTATCTAGTGAAACTGTAAGCTGTTTCTTTAGGCCTGTCTTTGGAATTGGACTGTTCTTTTTACCAGACCATTGGATGATGAATGGTACGGAGTTGTCCTTATATGACGAATACCATTCGACTTTAAAAAATACTCAAATTCCTTGCTGGTAAACAATGGCCCATTATCTGTGACCAACTCTTCCGGGTGTCCATGCATTACAGAATATGTACACCACTGTTATATCGTATACTGCGTAGAAAATGATAGTAAAATGTTTGATTTTTCTATCAAACATGAATGAGCTCTATACACGTGTTCAGCCACTGTGGGCATCACAATGATTAAGAACATTGAACCTATGAAAGGACCTGTAGTGTTGACGTATTCCGAGTCCAAGGTTTACCTGGCCATTCCCTCAAATATAGGGGAGCTGCTGGTGGCCATCTTTGTCCTTGCTGGCACTCTGGGCACTGCCCCACTAACACAGGTATGTCTGCATCCAACTGTGACCACCAGACATAACTTCTCGTCAGTGCCTTCATTCTGGAAACACCTGGGTGGCTCTGGTGGAGTTCAGCTGGTATGTGGCAGCAACCTTTATTTGGAACAATCACTCTTGCTCCCCATAATAACATCATCCTCGACTGTGATCTAGTCTCTCCAGATCTGAAAAGGTTTGAATTTTGGTTGTGACAGCCCTTTGATTTCCCTTCTCACCACTAGTTATTTCAGTTTTGCCAGGACCAGATCTTTCTGTGTCCAAAGCCAGATAGTCCGCTGTGACTGGAAGCGTGTCCAGAAAGTTTAAAACCATTACAGACTCTTTCAGTTGAGTATCACCTGTGTTGTAGCTGTCAGTGGGAGGCCACTCAATGCATCCATATTTGCTACTAGGCTTCCCAGATGATGTTCCAACTTGTAATTATTTGCACTTAGTATTAGCTGAATCCAGCCTGAAGCTATGGGCGGTGCTGCATTGTCCTCGTTAAGTAGTCCTAGCAAGTATTTGTGATCCGCTATTACTGCAAATGCACGTCCGTAAAGATATTGGAACTTTCTAACTCCAAATATGACCGCCATACCTTCCTTCTCTATCTGGGTGTATTTACGCTCTGCATTAGCCAAAGTCCTGGATGCATGAGCTATTGAGCTTCCCTTTCCATTGGGCTACCAATGAGCTAATACAATCCCTATGTCTTATGGGAGACAATGCATGTCAATGCCAGATCTCGCTTGGGATCATAGTGTGCCAACATCTGAGAGGTTGATAGCAGTTTCTTCACTTTCCTCTAAGTTATGGCTTGGTTGCACAATCGTTTCTAAGGCTGACCTTAGAGTTGATACAATGGTGCCAGGATGGAGGCCAGCTTATGTATGAACTTTCAGTAATAATTCTCCAGCCCAAGGAAACACCTAAGCTCCCGTACAGATATGGGAGCAGGGGCACCTTTGATCACCCTCACATTACTTTCCAACAGGTGCAACCTGGTCTTGTCGACTCTGTAGCCCAGGTAGCTGGGTCGCACATTTTTCCCTTCTAAAGCATACATCTGTGTGGGAGAAAAATCAAAGTTCTTGAAGTGCTCCTTATTGGTCTACCCTGTTATTAGCATAACTTTTAGATAAATGGCGACCTGGGGTAGACCTTGTAAAACGTTCTCCATCGTCTGCTAAAAATTTGCACAGGCTGACGATACCTCAGATGGCTGTGTCATATATTGATACAAACCCTTAGGGGTATTAATGTAGCATACTTCTGGGAATCTTCATCTAACTGCAACTGCAAACATATATAAATCCCCCTGCCAGTTTTGCATATAAAACCTCAAAGCGAAAAGTGGTCTACCATTTGTTTAAAATCCCCACAAAGGCAAATTGACTCAATAGGCTTGATAATCAATACAACTGGTGCTGCCCATTCTGCAAACTGGACTGGTTTGATGATTCTTTCGCTTTTCAGCCTTCTGATTTCTGCTTCTATTTTTACCCCTAAGGCAAAGGCAGTGGGGTGAGCTTTGCAGAATCGTGGACTTGCTTCCTGGTCAACGTGCAAGGTGGCCTTAGCTCTTTTGATAGACCTTGCACCTTGAAAAACTTCTGATTATTTAATTAGGACTTCACTCAGTCAGTCACTTTCTCATCAAAAGTGTTGAGGCAATCTAGAACATAGAACACAGAACACTACAGCACAGTACAGGCCATTGGCCTCGATGTTGTACCATCCTTTTATCCTATTCTAAGATCAAACTAACCTACATACCCTACATTTTGCTATCATCCATGGACCCATATAAGAGTTGCTTAAATGTCCCTAATGTATCTGACTCTATTACCAATGCTGACAGTGCATTCCACGCATCCATCACTTTCTGTGTAAAGAACCTACCTCTGACATCTGTCCAAAACCTTCCTCCAAACACCTTAAAATTATGCCCCCCATAGCCATTTCCGTCATGGGAAATAGTCTTTGTCTATCCGGTCCATCTATGCCTCTCTTCATCACGTTCACCTCTGACAAGTCATCTCTCATCCTTCTTCGCTCCAATGACAAAAGCCCTAACTCCCTCAAAGTTTGTTTATAAGACACGGTGTTGAGTCAAAGCAGCATCCTAGTAAATCTTCTCTGCACCCTCTCTAAAGCTTCCACATCTTTCCTCTAATGAGGTGACCAGAACTAAACACAATATTCCACGTGTGGTCTAACCAGGGCTTTATAGAGCTGCAGCATAATATCGTAGTTCTAAAACTCAATACCCTGCTAATGAAAGCCAACACACCAAAACGCCTTCTTAACAACCCTATCAATTGGGTGGCAACTTTGAGGGACCAATGGACATTAATATGGACCAGGCCAGACTCCAACAAAACATTTGAAAAAAGTAGCCGAGACCCTAACTTTGCTAGTTGTTTTAAGCAGGTGTGAAGTGGATATTCTAGGAGTGATACTGCTGGTCAAATCACTTAGTTTTAAAAAAAACAGAATTCATTTACAAGGTTACCAAATGAAACACAAACGAAGAGAACAGAATGCAGAATAACTTAACCTATCTGAAAACCCAGCAGATTATCCCAACTTAATGATGCTGTCCAAATACTTGCAACAATCCCCATAAACACCCTTGCCATAAAAGGTTAAATCAAATTCGGGCTCTTACATGGGGGAAGCCGGAGAGAGAGGAGGATCAGCCTGGACCTGCTTCTTTGGGGTTCAGCAGCTTTTTCAATCCTACTGTGCTGAAACCAAACCAAACCAAACCAGAGAAAATCTGAGTTGGAAGAACTGGCTATACTCCTTTCATTGTACAAGTGTCTTTTTTTTAACTTAAAAGCCTTTTGCCTGAGGCAGTATCTGTTGGCTATAATCAAATTGGCCTAAAACCCTTCAACTCCAGACTTTTCAGTTCCAGGATGAACTCAATCTGCCAGGTCTCAGTCAAGCTCTGCACCATGTCAATGTCCTGTTGCAAGCTACAACAGCTTCCATATCATCCACAACTCCACCAACCTTCATGTTATCAGCAAACTTGCTAACCACCCTTCCACTTCTTCATCCAAGTCATTTATAAAACTCACAAAAAGCAGAGGTCCCAGTAACAGTAATCCACTGGTTACTGAGCTCAAGGCTAAATACTTTCCTTCTACTTCCACCATCTGTCTTCTATAGGCCAGCCAGTTTTGTACCAGACAGTCACAGTTTCCTGAGTACCATGCCTCCTTACGTTCTGATGAGCCAACCATGGGGAACCTGATCAAATGCCTTTGATCCATATAAAATCCATATAACCACATCCATTCCTCTACCTTTAACAATGTGTTTTGTCACATCCTCAAAGAATTCAATAAGGCTTGTGAGGTATGACCTGCCCCTCACAAATCCATGCTGACTATCTCTAATCAAGCTGTGCTTTTCCAAATAATCATAAATTCTGTCTCTTCAGAATCCTCTCCAATAATTTGCCCACTACCGATGTAAGACTGGCTGGTCTGTAATTCCCATTTCTTGAACAAGGGAACAACATTTGCCACCCTCCAATCATCTAGTACCACACCACTGGACAGTGAGATTGCAGATATTTGCCAAAGGTGCAGCAATGTCTTCCTTTGCTTCCTGTAGTAACCTTGGGTATAGTCCATTTGGCCCAGGGAAGTTATGTGAATCTTTCTCAGCCAATTTCATCCCATCAAGCTTGGTCCCAAGCCTTTTACTACAATCAGTGGTAACTGAATCAGCTGCTTCAGAGAAGAGACCAAAACCAAACTTGTACTTTTAAGCTGTAAAGTTTCCCCAGTATACTTTATTATGACACGGCATTGAATCCTTCTGTTAATTAAACTAAATACCTCGCCTTGTAATCTGTTAAAGTACGAGTGAAAGAGAACTCCCAAATTCTTCAATCTAAAGAAAATAAGACCAATTTATTATTTAACTCTAAAACTGAATATTAAACAACAAAAGGGGCAGGGCAACATGGTGGCTCAGTGGTTAGCACTGCAGCCTCATAGCACCAGGGACCCGGGTTCGATTCCAGCCTCGGGCAACTGTCTGTGCGAGTGTGCACGTTCTCCCTGTGTCTGCATGGATTTCCTCCAGGTGTTCCAGTTTCCTCCCACAGTCCAAAGATGTGCAGGTCAGGTGAATTGGACATGCTGAATTGGCCATAGTGTTAGGTGCATTAGTCAGAGGGAAGTGGGTCTGGGTGGGTTACTCTTTGGAGGGTCAGTGTGGACTTATTGGGCCGAAGGGCCTGTTTCCACACTGTAGAGAATCTAATCTAAAACTATTCACAACTCTAAGCCTGCCTTTTTGTTAACTGCTCATTATTTGTCTCCAACTCTATAACAGTATACTGTTCCAATAAAACTCTTATTAAAATTACATCACCTTAATTTCAAAACCATGCAGTGACTGTTGGTTTTGGTGTCTTCCTTCTTTTGGCTGAAGATCTTCCTGGGTTGTCTTCTTTCTTTTTACTGTGAAGATGTTTCATATGAAAAGATACCTTTGACAGAGAGTGTTTCTAATGGCAGTTGTTCTCTCAATAGCAGTTACTCTCTTGATGGCAGTTACTCTGACTGACTTTCAAACTGCCTGCCCTTTCTTATACCTCCAACATCGGATTGTCTCATTGGTTCAATGTTGGCAAAACAACAAATTCAAACTCGATTGGGATTTAGTATCCTGGGGCACAATTTAAATTGATTGGCTAGATTTGAATTGTTGTCAAAACTGCAACCAACTCATATCAAATGTTATATATTTTCAATTTTCCAGGACACTCTGGGATTGCTAGCTAGTCATATGACAGGCTCTCACTGCAAAACAGCATTCTTTTTTCTCTTAAAGGTACAGTACATGCCTTCAACTTCATAACAAGGTTCTCAGTCTAGCTGAAGTCTTGCACCAACATATGGTTGGAATCTAGAGTGAATTTTGCAATCACTGAAATGGCCACACTGGTATCAACCTCCATTTCACAAGGTGCAGCACAAAAGGCTGCTGCATAAGATAAAGTTGCATGACACCGCAGACAATCTATTATCATGAATAGGAAGCAAAGAATGGAGATAAATGAGTGCTTTTCTGGTTGGTGATCAATGACAAGTGATATGTTTCAGGGATCATTGTTGGGATTGCAATTAATTACAATTTACATAGATGATTTGGAGTTGGGGACCACGTGTAGTGTGTCAAAGTTTGCGCTTACTGAGGAAGCGTCAACTATTGTGAGAAGTGCACCCAATTCCAGCTCCTCATAAACCACATTAGGGAACTGAAGTTGGAGCTGATTGAACTTTGGATCGTTCGGGAGTCTGAAGGGGATGACAGAGAGGAGTTATAGGGAGGTAGTCACACCTAATTTACAGGATAAAGGTAGCTGGGTGACCATCAGGAGAAGGAAAGGGAATAAGCAGACAGTGCTGGAATCTCCTGTAGCCATTCCTCTCAATAATAAGTATACCGCTTTGGATACTGTTAGTGGGGGCAGAGGGGTGCTGGAGGGGAACCTCCAGGGGAAAGCCATAGTGGCTAGGTCTCTGGCACTGAGCCTGGCTCTGTGGTTCAGAAGGAAAGGGAGGAGAATAGGAAATTGTTACTGATAGGGGATTCAATGGCATAGGGACAGACAGGAGATTCTGTGGTCATGAACGAGACTCCTGGATAGTATGTTGCTTCTGCATGACAGGGTCAGGGATGTCTCTGATTGAGTCTGCAGGATTCTTAAAGGGGAGAGTGAGCAGCTAGAAGTTGTAGTACGCATCGGTACCAATGAGATAGATAGGAAAAGGGATGAGGACTTGAAAAGTGAATGTAGGGAGTTGGGTTGGAAGCTAAAAGGCAGGACGGCCAGAGCAGTAATCTCAGGATCGCTACTGGTGCCACATTCTAATGAAGCTAGGAATAGAAAGCAAGTGCAGCTGAACACATGGCTGCAGACCTGGTGTAGGAGGGAGGGCCTTAGATATGTGAATCATTGGGATACCTTCTAGGAAGATGAGACTTGTACAAAGAGGACATGTTGCACTTGAACTGGAGGCTTACCAATGTCCTGGGCAGGAGGTTTGCGACAGCTCTTCGGGAAGGCTTAAACTAGTTTGGCAGGGGGATGGGATCTGGAGCTACGTATCAGAGGATGAGGTAGTAGTTACAGCGTGCACAGAGTCTGTGAGGAAGAATAGACAGTTGATAGGGCAAAGTTGCAGTCAGTGTCATGGGCTGAAGTGTGTCTATTTTAACAAAGTTAAAAATCACATTTCACCAGATTATAGTCCAACAAGTTTGTTTCGACGTACAAGCTTTCGGAGCGCTGCTACTTTGTCAGATAGCTAGAGGGGCTGGATCATAAGACACAGAATTGTCTTATGCTGTAAATTGTGCTCAATAAATTGTGTCTCTTGTACTTTAAATTCTGTGTCTTATGATCCTGCCCTACTAGCTATGTGACAAAGGAGCAGCACTCCGAAAGCTAGTACTTCCAAATAAACCTGTTGGACTCTAACCTGGTGTTGTGTGATTTTTAACTTTGTCCATCAGAGTCCAATACCAGCACTTCCTTATCATATTTTAATAAAAGAAATGTCAGGAATAAGAGTGATGAACTTACAGCATGGCTCAGTACTTGGAGCTATAATGTTGTGGCCATTATGAAAACTTGGATATCACGGGGCAGGAGTGGTTGTTGGTTGTTGGTTGTTCCAGGGTTTAGGTGTTCCAAAAGGGATAGGGAGGGAGGTAAAAGAGGCGGAGGAGGTAAAAAAGGTGGGGAAGTTGCTTTGCTAATTAGGGATAGTCTCACAGCTGCAGAAACAGAGGGTTTGTCTACTGACTCAGTGTGGTTGCAAGTCAGAAACAGGAAAGGAACAGTCACTTTATTGGGAGTTTTCTAAGTCTTGCAATAGTAACAGCGACATGGAGGAGCAGATTGGGAGGCAGATTTTGGAAAGATTCAGAAGTAACAGGGTTATCGTCAAAGGTGACTCCAACTTCACTAACATTGATTAGAACCTCCTTTGGATGGAGCAGATTTTGTCAGGTGTGTCCAGGAAGGATTTCTGACTCAAAATGTAGATAGGTCGTCTAGAGGGGAGGCCATATTGGATTTGGTGCTTGGCAACAAACCAGAGCAGGTGTCCGATTTCTCCGTGGGAGACCATTTCTGGGACAGCGATTACAACTCCCTGACCTTTACTACAATCATAGAGAGGGATAGGAGCACTCGGAATGGGAAATTATTTAATTGAGGTGGGAGAATTGCAATGGTATTAGGCAGGAAGTGTGGAGCATAAATCGGGGACAGAAACTCCCAGAAATGCATGACAGAATGTGGAGACTGTTTAGGGGGCACTTGCTGCCGGTGCTGGATAGGTTTGTCCCACTGAGACAAGGAAGAGATTGTAGGGTGAAGAAATGACAAGAGGTGTGGAATATCTCATCAAGAGGATGAAGGAAGCTTACTTAAGATTGAGGAAGCAAAGATCAGCCAGGGCTCTACAGGCTCACAAAGTAGCCAGGAAGGAATTGAAGAATGGATTAAGGAGAGCTAGAAGGGGGCATGAAAAAGTCATGGTGGGTAGATTAAGGAAAACCCCAAGGCGATCTACACCTATGTGAGAAACAAAAGGATGCTCAGAGTGAAAGTAGAGCTGATCAGGGATAGTGGAAGGAACCTGTCCCTGGAGTCAGAGGAGGTAGGGGAAGTCCTTAATGAATACTTTGTTTCAGTATTCACAAGTGAGAGGGACCTTGTCATGAAACAGGCTAATATGCTCAAACAGTTTGATGTTAAGAAGGAGGAAGTGCTGAAAATTTTGAAAAATGAGGAGAGATAAGTCCCCTGGACTAGATGGGATATACTCAAGGTTACTATGAGAAGTGAGGGAAGAGATTGCTGCATCTTTTGCAATGACCTTTATGTCCTCACTGTCCAATGGAGTAATACCAGATGTTTGGAAAATATTGTTCTCTTGTTCAAGAAAGGGGATAGGGATAACCCTGGATATTACAGATCTGTCAGTCTTATGTCAGTGGTGGGCAAATTACTGAAGAGGATTCTGAGAGACAGGATTTATGATTATTTGGAAAAGCATAGTTTGATTAGAGACAGCCAGCAAGACTTTGTGAGGGCAGGTATGTCTCACAAGCCTTATTGAATTCTTTGAGGATGTGGCAAAACACATTAATGAAGGTAGAGCAGTGGGTGCAGTGGATTTTAGCAAGATGTTTGATCAGGTTCCCCATGGTAGGCTCATTCAGAAAGTAAGGAGGCATAGGATACGGGGGAAATGTAGCTGTCTGGGTACATAATTGGCCAGCCCATAGAAGACAGAGAATGATAGTAGATGGTAAGTATTCAGCCTGGAGCTCAGTGACCAGTGGTGTTCTGCAGGGATTTGTTCTGGGACATCTGTTCTTTGTAATTTTTTATAAATGACTTGGATAAGGAAGTGAAAGGGTGGGCTAGTAAGTTTGCCGATGACAAGAAGATTGGTGGAGTGGTGGATGGTGTGGAGGGTTGTTGTAGGTTGCAACAGAACATTGACAGGATGCAGAACTGGGATGAGAAATGGAAAATAGAGTTCAACCTAGAAAAGTTGAAGTGATTCATTTTGGAAAGTTGAATTTGAATGCAGACCACAGGGTTAAAGGATTCATGGCAGTGTGGAGGAACAGAGGTATCTTGGGGTTCACCGAAGTTGTAGCCCAGATTCCTGATGAAGGCCAAAACGCTGGCTCTGCTGATCCTCAGATGCTGCCTGACCTGCTGTGCTTTTCCAGTGCCACACTTTTCAACGGCAATTGTTCGGGTTGTTAAGAAGACGTATAGTTTGTTGGCTTTCATTAGCATGGGATTGAGTTTAAGAGCCACGATGTTATGCTGCAGCTCTATTCAGCCCTTGGAATATTGTGTTCAGTTCTGCTCGCCTCATTATAGAAAGGATGTGGAAGCTTTAGTGAGGGTGCAGAGGAGGTTTACAGGATGCTGCCTGGACTGGAGGGTATATCTTATGAAGGTTGAGGGAGCTGGGACTTTTCTCATTGGAGTGAAGAAGGATGAGAGATGACTTGATAGAGGTGAACATGATGATGACAGGCATAGATAGACTGGATAGCCAGAGCGAAAATGCCTATCACGAGGGGGCATTAGAGGAGGAGATAGATTAAGGTTTAGGGGAGATGTCAGAGGTTGGTTCTTTACACAGAGAGTGGTGGGTGTGTGGAATGTACTGCCAGCAGTGGTAGTAGCGTCAGATACATTAGGGACTCTTTGCAAGGTTTGTGAAGGTTTGTAGCTCAGGTTGAGGTTTAGGGTGTAGGTTTGCTCGCTGAGCTGTAGGTTTGATATCCAAACGTTTCATTACCTAGCTAGGTAACATCATTAGTGGCAACCTCCAAGTGAAGCGAAGATATTGTCTCCTGCTTTCTATTTATATCTTTCTCCTGGATGGGGTTCCTGGGGTTTGTGGTGATATAATTTCCTGTTCGTTTTCTGAGGGGTTGATAGATGGCATCTAGATCTATGTGTTTGTTCATGGCATTGTGGTTGGAGTGCCAGGCCTCTAGGAATTCTCTGACATGTCTTTGCTTAGCCTGTCCCAAGATAGATGTGTTGTCCCAGTCGAAATGGTGGTTTTTTTCATCCGTGTGTAGGGCTACGAGGGAGATAAGGTTGTGTCTTTTTGTGGCTAGCTGGTGTTCGTGCATCCTGGTGGCTAACTTTCTTCCTGTTTGTCCTATGTATTGTTTGTGGCAGTCCTTGCATGGAATTTTGTAGACGATGTTGGTTTTGTCCATGGGTTGTACTGGGTCTTTTAAGTTTGTTAGTTTTTGTTTGAGAGTGTTGGTGGGTTTGTGTGCTACTAGGATTCCGAGGGGTCTTAGTAGTCTGGCTGTCATTTCTGAAACTTCTTTGATGTATGGTAAGGTGGTTAGGGTTTCTGGCTGTGTTTGGTCTGCTTGTCGTGGTTTGTTCTTGAGGAATCTGCGCACTGTATTTTTTGAGTATCCGTTCTACTTGAATACGTTGTAGAGGTGGTTCTCCTCTGTTTTCTGAAGTTCATCTGTGCTACAGTGTGTGGTGGCTCGTTGGAATAGTGTTCTGATACAGCTTTGTTTGTGTGTATTGGGATGGTTGCTGGTGTAGTTAAGTATTTGGTCAGTGTTTGCCGGTTTTCTGTATACGCAGGTTTGTAGTTCTCCGTTGTCCTGTCCAGGAATGTGAGTTTGTTGTCGGTTTCTTCCTCCTTGGTGAACTTTATGTCTGTGAGGGTGTTGTTGATGATGTTAAATGTCTCTTCTATCTTGTTTCGTTTTGTGATGACAAAGGTGTCATCTAAGGGACAACACATCTATCCGGGACAGGCTAAGCAAAGACATGCCAGAGAATTCCTAGAGGCCTGGCACTCTAACCACAACACCATAAACAAACACATAGATCTAGATACCATCTATCAACCCCTCAGAAAACAAACAGGAAATGACATCACCACAAACCCCAGGAACCCCATCCAGGACAAACCTATAAATAGAAAGCAGGAGACAACAGCTTCGCTTCACTTGGAGGTCGCCACTAATGATGTTACCTAGCCAGGTAAGGAAACGTCTGGATATCAAACCTACAGCTCAGCGAGCAAACCTACACCCTAAACATTAGGAACTCTTGGATAGGCACATGGATGATAGTAAAATGAAGGGTATGTAGTTAGTTTGATCTTAGAGTAGGAAAAAAGGCCGGCACAACATTGAGGGCCGAATATAGAACAATACAACTGTGTTGTATTGTTCTATATTCTATGATCATGTACTTTACTGGGCAGGGAATGCCATGGATTCACAACCTTCTGAGTGAAGAAGTTCATCGTCAATTCAGTCCTAAATCTGCTCCCCTTACTTTTGAGACTCTGCCATCTTGTCTATTTGCCAGTGGAAACATCCTCTCTACTTCTATCCTATCCATACCTTTCATACTTATATGTGTTTGTAAAAGATCCTGCCTCATTCTTTTATATTCCAATGAATATAATCCCAGTCTTCTAGTCTCTCCTCATAAGCCAACCCCTTCAACTCCGGAATCAACCTAGTGAATCTCCTCTGTACTCCCTCCAGTGCCAGTACATTCTTTCTCAAGTAAGGAGACCAAAACTGCACGCAGTACTACAGGTGTGGTTTCACCAGCACCCTATACAGCTGCAACACAACCTTTCTGCTTTTAAACTCAATTCCTTTAGCAATGAAAGACAAAATTCCATTTGCCTTTTTAATTACCTGTTGCACTGCAGGTCAACGTCCTGTGAATCATGCATAAGGACACCCAAGTCCCTCTTCAAGGCAGCAAGCTGCAATATTTAACCATTCTAGTCCTTTTTATTGTTATTCCTACCAAAATGGATGACTTCACATTTATCAACATTGTACCCCATCTGCCAGATCTTCACTCACATACTTAAACTATATATTTCCATTTGCAAAGTTTCACAGTCCTCTGCACACTTTGCTCTACCACTCAACTTAGTGTTATCCACAAATGTTGACACACTACACAGAGTACCTAACTCCAAATCATCTCTGTAAATTGTGAATAATTGTGGTCCGAACACTGATCTCTCAGGCACACCACTAGTCACTGATTGCCAGCTAGAAAAGCACTCATTTATCCCTGAAGGGCTCATGCTCGAAACGTCGATTCTCCGGCTCCTTAGATGCTGCCTGACCTGCTGCGCTTTTCCAGCAACACATTTCCTGTTAGTTAACTAATCCTCTATTCATGCTAATACATTGCCCATACATCTTTATCTTATGCAGCAGCCTTTTGTGCTGCACCTTGTTGAATTCCTTTTGGAAATCTAGATACAGCACATCTACTCGGTACCCGTTGTCCACCATGCTTGTAATGTCTTCAAAGAATTCTAGTTGTCCCTCAGGTTCCCTCTTATTCTTTACCCTCTAACCTTAAACTGATGCCCTCTAGTCCTCGATTCTCCAACCTGGGAAAAATACTGAGTGCATTCACTGTATCCATGCCTCTCATGGTCTGATACATTTCTATAAGATGCCCCCTCAGTCCCCTATGCTCTAAGGAGAAAAGTCCTAGCTTGTTCAACCTCTCCCTATATCTCAATCCCTTAAGTCCTGGCAACATCCTTGTAAATTTCATCTCCACTTTTTCCAATTTAATAACAAGGTGACCAAAACTAAACACAACACTCCAAGTGC
Source organism: Hemiscyllium ocellatum (assembly GCF_020745735.1). Lineage (NCBI taxonomy): Eukaryota > Metazoa > Chordata > Chondrichthyes > Orectolobiformes > Hemiscylliidae > Hemiscyllium > Hemiscyllium ocellatum. The sequence goes on along the minus strand of NC_083422.1, from coordinate 2,946,084 downwards.
AGCCTCACTAACATCCTGTATAACTGCAACATAATTTCCTAACTTCTATATTCAATGCCCTGACTGATGAAGACCAGTGCGCCAAAAGCCTTCTTCACTGCTCTGTCTCCCTATGACTTTACTTTCAGAGAACTGTGCACCTGAACTCCAAGGTCCTTCTTTTCCACTACACTCCTTAAGGCCCTGCCGTTCACCATTAAACTCCTATCTTGGTTTGACTTTCCAAAATGTAACACCTCCCACTTACTTATATTGAAGTCCATTTGCTATTTCTCAGCTCACTTCCCCAGCTGATCAAGGTCCTGTTGCAATTTCTGAGAACTTTTCCCACTGTCCATGACACCGCCTATTTTAGTGTCATCTGCAAACTTACTACCATGCTATATAGGTTCTCATCCAAATCATTGATTAAGGTAACAAGCAGCAATGGGCCCAGTATCGACCTGAGGTACGCCACGAGCCAAAGGCCTCCAGTCTGATAAGCATCCTTCCACTATTACTCTCTGCTTCCTTCCATCAAGCCAATTTGCCAGATCGCTCTGGATTCCATATGATCTAACCTTCTAGAGCAGCCTACCATTTGGAACGTTATCAAAGAGCTTACTGAAATCCATACAGAATAGGTCTACCGCCCTGCCCTTATCAACTTTCCTGGTCACTTCATCACAGAACTCTAACAAATTTGTGAGGCATGGTCTCCCATGCACAAAGCTGTACTGACTGCTCCTAATCAAACTCAGTCTTTCCAAATGCATGTAAATCTTATCCCTCAGATTCTTCTCAAGTAACTTACCAACCACAGATGTTATGCTTACTGGTCTATAGTTCCCAAACTTTTCTTTGCAGCCCTTCTTGAATAAGGGCACAACATCCGCTACCCTCCAGTCTTCTGGGACCTCGCCCATGGCTAACAATGATGCAAAAATATCAGTCAGGGCCCCTGTAATTTCTTCTCTAGCCTCGTACAAGGTTCTTGGATATATCTGGTAAGGACCAGGAGATTTATCTATCTTAATATGTTTTAATACGTCTAACATCTCCTCCACTGTGATATGGTCTGTCCCCAAGATATTACCACTAACTTCCTCAGGTACCCAAGTCTTCATACCTTTCTCCACGGTAAACACAGAGGAGAAACATTCATTGAGGATCGTGCTCATCTCCTGCCATTTCACATGTACACGGCCACTTTGGTCCTTGAGGGATCCTATTCTCTCTCTAGGTATTTTTTTCTCGTTATTATACTTTCCAAATGCATATGGAGGCAAATTGAATTTTGTCCTTCGTTGCTAAAGTTTAAAAACAGCTGTGAGGTCACACCTGGAGGGTTGCGTGCAGTTTTGGTCTCCTTACTTGAGGAAGGACGTACTGGCACTGGAGGGGTTGCAGAGGAGGTTCACTAGGTTAATTCCAGAGTTGAGGGGATTGGCTTATGAGGAGAGACTGAGTAGACTGGGATTATATTCAATGGAATTCAGAAGAATAAAACATATAAAATTATGAAGGGATTAGATAGGTTGGAAGCAGACAGGAAGTTACCACTGATGGATGAAACTAGAACAAGAGAGCACAGCCTTAAAATTAGAGGGAGCAGATTTATTGAGCAGCAGAATTGAGGAGGAACTTTTTCACCCAGAGAGTTGTGAATTTGTGGAATTCTCTGCCCAGTGAAATAGTTGAGGCTTCCTCATTGAATGCTCTAAGGCTAAGATAGATAATGTTTTGAACAGTAAAGGAATTAAGGGTTATGGTGAGAGGCTGGATAAGTGGAATTGAGGACATGAGAAGATCAGTCATGATCTTAATGAATGGTGGAGCACGCTCAAAGGGCCAGTCAGCCTACTTCTGTTCCTGGTTCTTACTTTCTTATTAGAACATTTAACGAGACGCTCATTTTGATTGGTCTTGAGTTAGATGTTGCTAAGCAATTTAACTGTTCCAAACCAGATGTTAGGTGAACCTTCCAGGTGTGTACTCTCCAGGATACCGGCCTATGGGTTCTCTTACTAGTGGGACACTTTTGCTTTCGAGTCAGCATACTGGCAGCAACTACAATGGCTTGCTGGCCCATAACCTGAAGAGACTTTTAATCTTTTGTCTGAGTCTTGGCTTTGTTTTGGGGTTTTGCTGTGGGCTGACCTCGAGTCCCTCTATTCAGGATATGTTCTGAGTGAGGTTATGCAATTGCCTTCACTCAAGTGATATTCTCCAAGCTCATTTGGACTGGCGAGTGTTTCCACTTCCATTGGAATATCCTGCAACTCATATTTTCCACTGGTAGCATTTTCCAATGATAAAGCCAGTTATGGTGCCTGTGTGAAGTCCATTTGGACTTTACATGGTAGGCCCTTTTGTATGGTCACATCATTAATCCCAAATACCAAACGGTCTCTCAGCATCTCATTAAGGGTTAAACCAAAGTCACATGTCTCTGCTAGTCGCCTTAACCTAGTCAAATATCCCGATGTAGAATCCACTGGTTCTCAAACCGATAGCGCATCAGAATTAGATGCTTGGCGTGGTAATATTCCTTAACTAAATCTATCAACTCTTTGTAGTAGAAAGTGATGAGTGCAGATGCTGGAGATCAGAGTCGATAGCGTGGTGCTGGAAAAGCACAGCAGGTCAGGCAGCATCCAAGGAGGAGGAGAATCGACGTTTCAGGCATAATTCCTGATGAATTCCTAATGATTCCTGCCTGATCTGCTGTCCTTTTCCAGCACCACTGGAATCTTGACTACAAACTGTGTCTGGTGCCTCAGGGAATGTCAAACTCCCATTAACCGAAAGGCTGCAGATCCACAAGCTGTGAGGAGAGTTACTCATTACTTTTCATCTGCCCCAATGACATTTGCCTGGAAAACATAATTCTTTCCAAAGTAATCTCCAAACTCCAAGACCTAGGTTTTGGCTCCGTCCTCTGTAACTGGATCCTCAGCTTTCTGATCTACCGACTGCAATCAGTGTAGACAAGCAACTCCTCCTCCATGATAATCCTCAACACCAGCACCCCGCAAGGATGCATACTCAGCCGCCTAATGTATTCCCTGTACAATTATGACTTGTGTGGCCAAATTTCGTCTAAATGCCATCTACAAGTTTGCTGATGACGCCACCATTGTAGGCCAGACATCAAAGCAATAGTCAGAATACAGGAAGGAGATAAAATGTTTGGTGTCGTGGTGCAAAGAAAACAATCTCTCCCTCAATATTAGCAAAACTTAAGAACAGATCATTGGCTTCAGGAAGAAAGAAGAGAGACATACTCTAATGTACATCAATGGAGTTAAGGTGGAGCGGGTTGAGTGTCAAGTTCCTAGGAGTGACAATAACCAACAATCTGGCCTGGTCTTCCCACTTGGGTGCAGTGGTCAAGAAGGAACAATAACAACTCTTCTTCCTAAAGAGGCTTAGAAAATGTGGCATGTTCATAAGCACCCTGTTTATTCTTCTGAATTCCATTGAATATAATCCCAGTCTACTCAGTCTCTCCTCATAAGCCAATCCCCTCAACTCTGGAATTAACCTAGTGAACCTCCTCTGCAACCCCTCCAGTGCCAGTACGTCCTTCCTCAAGTAAGGAGACCAAAACTGCACGCAACCCTCCAGGTGTGACCTCACAGCTGTTTTTAAACTTTAGCAACTCGTTCATGCCGATCAGATATCCTAACCTAACATAGTCCATTTTTAGATTTTTTTTAGATTAGATTCTCTACAGTGTGGAAACAGGCCCTTCGGCCCAACAAGGTCACACCGATTTGCCTGCATCTGGCCCATATCCCTCTAAACCCTTCCTTTCATAAACTCATCCAGATGTCTTTTAAATGTTGTAATTGTACCAGCCTCCACCACTTTCTCTTGCTGCTCATTCCATACACGCACCATCCTCTGACTGAATAAGTTGCCCCTTAGGTTCATTTTATATCTTTCCTCTCTCACCCTAAACCTGGAAATTCTGGACTTCCCCACCTCAGGGTGTCTGTTTATCCTACTCATTCAAGGCCCCTCAGGATCGTCTATGCTTCAATCAAGTCAACGCTTACCCTTCTAAATTCTAGTGGATATAAGCTTAGTCCATTGAACTTTACATCACAAAATAACCAGTCATTCCTGGTATTAGTCTCATAAACTTTCTCTGAATTGCCTCCAATGCATTTGCATCCTTCCTTAAACAGGTGACCAATACTGTACACATTAGTCCAGATGCAGTCACAACTGTATAACTGAAGCATAATCTCCTTAATTTTGTATTAAGTTGCCCTTGTGATAAATTATACCATTCTATTTGCTTTCCTGATTACTTTCTGTACTTATGGACTAACTTAGTGTGATGCTTGCATGAGGACACCCAGATCCATCTGAATCTCAGAGCTCTGCACCCTCTCACCATTTAGATAAAATGCTCTCTTTTTCTTCTCAATTACTGGTCTGGGAATGGGAAGGAGAGTCCAGTCCTGGATTGGAGTAGAGACTGGTTGGGGATTAGGATGAGTGATCAGTCATTTATTGAATGTAGTAGTTACACTAGTTATCAACAAAGGATGCACAAACAAACTTCCTGTGCATAATGTAAAATGTGGTGCCATTCTTACATACCTCTTCTGCATACGATGGAGGACCATGGCAGAACAAAGAAGACAATGGGAAACAAAGCAGTCTGGGGCCAACCTCATACGTAATGCAGATCCATGGGTATCAGGTCAGCGGATAACAAACTGAGTGTGCCATCTGGGATTGGGGTTGTAGTGTCACTTCAGGGTTGAATGAATTGACCAGTCTAGGTTAGGGGAAATGACCAGTCCAGAGTTGGGGGAATGTTTGATTCAGTATTAGGGGAGTGAGTGGTCCAGTATGAGGGGAAGTGACCAGTTCAGCATTAGGAGAATGACTGATCTGGGATTAGAGGAATTGACTGGCCCAAAAAGGCATGACAGATGTATTGTTGGCAAAGTGACTGCTGTGCAATTCGGGGAGTGACTGTTTGGAATTGCCTGAAATTAAGGAGAGTGATAGGTCTGGGATTAGGGGAGTGATAGTTTAGGGATTGAGAGGTTTGAATGGTCCAGGATTAAGAGTGTGACCACGTTGATATTGGAGAATGATCGGACTGAGACTATGGGAGTGACCTGTTCAGAATCAGGGATTATGGGGCAAGACTGGTTCAGTTTGAGGGAAGTGACTGGACTGGGAATACATAAGTGAGTGGTTTGGGGGTGTTCAGGGGTTATGGGTCCAGGATTAGGGGAATGACTGCTCCAGGATTAAAGGAGTGATGGATCTCATATTAGGCAGGTGTCCTGTTCAGGATTTTAAAAAGTGACTGGTCCAGGATTATGGGAAGTGACCAGTTAGGGACTGGGGCATTGACAAGTCTGCGATGTGGAGAATAACCAGTTCAGGATTAGGTGAAGCAATTTGTTTGAGATTAGAGGAAGTGATTGGTCCAGAATCAGAGCAGTGACCAGGTCTGTTATTATGGGGACTGATCAGTCTGGGTTTTGGGGAGTGGCTAGTCCAGGTTGAGATGAGTGATCAGACTAGAATTAAGGAAATGACTGGACTAGGATTCGAGGAGTGGAGAGTCCAAGATTAAGGGAGTGACTGGCTGGGATTAGGGGAGTGATCGATCCAGGATCAGGGGAGTGACCAGACCAAGATTGTAGAATTGACTGATCCAGAATTAAGGAGAGATCTCAGACATGTGTTGGGGAAATGGTCTGGGGAAGTGACAGTGTTTGTAGAGGGGAGGGGTCAGTCCAGAAATGGGGGAATGAATGATTGGGATCAAGTGAGCAAATAGGGAGTGACTAGTCTGGTTAGATGAGTGAGCGTCTAGCACTGGGGAATAACAAGTTCTGGCTTAAGGGCATTGAGTTGGAGGAATAACTTGTCCAGGGTTAGCAAAATGATTGGATTGGCATTCAAAAGTGACTGGTCCAGGAATAGGGAGTGAGCAGTCTGGGATAAATGATAGTAAAAAATGAGGTCTGCAGATGCTGGAGATCACAGCTGCAAATGTGTTGCTGGTCAAAGCACAGCAGGTTAGGCAGCATCTCAGGAATAGAGAATTCGACGTTTCGAGCATAAGCCCTTATTCCTGATGAAGGGCTTATGCTCGAAACGTCGAATTCTCTATTCCTGAGATGCTGCCTAACCTGCTGTGCTTTGACCAGCAACACATTTGCAGCAGGGATAAATGATAGTGACCAGTTCAGGAATAGGGTGTGTGCAGTCTGGGACTGAGGAAAGCCATGATGTGGAGGTGCTGGTGTTGGAATGCGGTGGACAAAATCATAAATTGCATGACATCAGGTTATAGTCCAACAGATTTAATGGAAATCACAAGCTTTCAGAGTGCTTTCAGGTGACGAAGGAGCTGTGTTCTGAAAGATTGTGATTTGAAATACCTATTGGGCCATAACTTGGCATCGTGCAACTTCTGACGAAGGAAAGTGACCAGTCTTGGATTAAGGGAGTGAATGACCCGGGATTAAGGGACGGACCGGTACAGGAAAGGGGAGCAAGTGGTCTGAGATCAGGGGAGTGGCTGATTCAGGAACAGAGTGACCAGGTCAGGAATAGGGTGTGTGCAGTCGGGGACTAAGGAAAATGACTAGTCTGGAAATAGTAAGTGAGTGGCCTGGGATTAGGGAAGTGACCAGAATCAGGAAAAGGGAGTGAGTGATCTGCAATTACAGGAGTAACCAGGTCAGGAATGGGAAGTGAGTAGTCTGGGATTAAAGGAGTGACCAGACCAGGAATAGGGAGTGAATGGTCTGGGGTTAGGGGAGCAACCAGATCAGGAATAGGGAGTGGTCTGGGGTTAGGGGAGTGAGTGACCGGATCAGGAATAGGGAGTAGTCTGGGGTTAGGGGAGCAACCAGATCAGGAATAGGGAGTGGTCTGGGGTTAGGGGAGTGAGTGACCGGATCAGGAATAGGGAGTGTTCTGGAGTTAGGGGAGCAACCAGATCAGGAATAGGGAGTGGTGTGGGATTAGGGGAGTGACCGGATCAGGAATAGGGAGCGTTCTGGGGTTAGGGGAGTGACCTGATCAGGAATAGGGAGTGTTCTGGGATTAGGGGAGTGACCAGATCAGGAATAGGGAGTGGTCTGGGATTGGGGGAGTGGCCAGATCAGGAATAGGGAGTGAACGGTCTGGGATTAGGGGAGTGAACAGTTAGAATGTTCTGGAAGCTCCTCCCAGAGTCGGGTCTGAGCCAGTATTGATCCGGGAGTGAGGGTGGGTTTAACGCCGCAGAATGGAGCCGGCGGAGCCGCCGGGCTTGGGGGACGGGGAGAGCCGTGATCGGGAACGGCCTTTTGGGATCCTGCGGCTTCAGGACGAGCAGAGCCCGGGCACAAGAGTCGGGCAAGGGGCCGGTGCCGCGGCCGAGCCCTCCTGGCAGGCTCCCATCTTCGCCTTCGCCCGGAAAGCGTCAGAAACCTTCTCGGCTGCAGCTCCGAGCAGAGAGCCGGGCCTGGAGGCGGCCCCGCGTGGTGAGGGAGAGCCCGGGCCTGCCGGTGTTCCCTGACCCTTCCCCAAACCGCGCCCTCCTCCCGGGGGCATCAACCAACCCGCATTCCCCGCCCCTAACCTCTAACCCGAACCCCCACCCCCACCCCGCAGCAACCCCCCAACCCTTACCCCCATGGCAACCCCCCCAACCCTTAACCTCCACCCCCACCCCATGGCAACCCCACAACCTAACTCCCATCCCACCCCACGGCACCCCCTCAACCCTAACCCCCATCCCACCCTATGGCACCCCTCCACCCACACCCCACGGCAACCCCTAACCCCCATCCCACCCCATGACAACCCCCCCAACCCTTAACCTTCACCCTCCTCCCCCACTTTATGGCAACCCCCCTAACCCTCACCCCTACCCCAACCCCTGGCAGCCCGCTAACCCCCCCACCATCCACCTCCACCCCTCAGCTTCTCTTGCCCTTTTCCTTCCCCACTCCTGGACACTAATCCACTGCTTCTCTCCTTGCCCAGGGCTAAGGGACCCAATGGCCATTGAAAGGACGAATCTCCTCAATATGGCAAACCTCAGCATCAAGGGACTGATTGAATCAGCTCTGAGCTTTGGGCGGACTCTGGACTCAGACTATGCCCCATTGCAACAATTCTTTGTAGTGCTGGAACACTGCCTGAAGCATGGGCTAAAAGGTAAAAGTTTTCAGTTTTCCCAGGAATGATAGAAATGCTGTTTTCTCCCTTATTATTTTGAATACGCCTGGCTGAAGGGGCTATCACTGAGTTGCTTTCTCTGATGTCAATGTGGTGGTCATTGCTCTCAATTATGAATATTTCTTGGTGGTACTTGTATTAATTTTCTAACTGTGAGAATTCTGTGGTCTTCTCTCCAAGTCCATTCTTCCCCAGTCTGACTTTATTTTGGAGCTCACCCTTTCCGTATAAGGTGATCCAGTCAGTGTTAACTAAACATTCAACCGTTCAGAGAATGATTGCTGTTCCTCATCTGGTATTATTGTTGGAGAAAGTGAGGACGGCAAATGCTGGAGATTAGAATCGAGAATGTGATGCTGGAAAAAGCACAGCAGGTTAGGCAGCATCCTGGGAGCAGGAGAATCAACGTTTTGGGCAAAAGCCCTTCATCAGGACCTGAGGGGGTGGGGCTGGGGGGGGAAGGTAGCTGAGCGTGTGATAGATGGATGGAGGTGGGGTAATGGTGATAGGTCAGAGGGGAGCGTGGAATGGATAGGTGGAAAGGAAGGTGGTCAGGTAGGACAGATCGTGAGGCTGGTGCTGAGTTGAAAGATTGGATTTGGGATAAGATGGGGGGGGAGGGGAAATGACGAAACTGGTGAAATCCGCATTGATGCCATAGGGTTGGAGGGTCCTGAGGCGGAAGATGAGGTGTTTTTCCTCCAGGCATCAGGTGGTTATGGAGTGGCGATGGAGGAGGCCCAGAGCCTGTAAGTCCTTGGGGGTTAAAGTTTTCAGCAACAAGGTGATGGGGTTGTTTGGTGTGGGCATCCCGGAATTGTTCTGTGAAGCGCTCTGCATCCAATCTCCCCAGTGTAGAAGGGACCGCATCAGGAGCAAAGGATACAGTAAATGACACGTGGAAGTGCAGGTGAAACTTTGGATGTGGAAGGCTCCTTTTGAGGCCTTGGATGGAGGTGAGAGGGGAGGTGTGGGTGCAGGTTTTGCAACCCTTTCAGTGGCCGGGGAAGATGCCGGGAGGGGAGGTGTGTTGGTGGGGAGCATGGACCTGACAAGGGAGTCGCGGAGAGAGCGGAGTGGTCTTTACGGAAAGTGGATAGGTTGGGGAGGGAAATGTATCTCTGGTGGTGGGGTCTGTTTGTAGGTGGCGGAAATGGAGGAGGATGATGCAATGTAAATGGAGATTGGCGGGGTGGAAGGTGAAGAGCTGGGGCCGGGGGGGTGGGGGTGGGGGTGGTGTCTATCCTTGTTGCGGTTGGAGGGGTGGGGGGGGTGAGGGCGGAGGTGCGGGAAGTAGATAAGATGCGCTGGAGACCGTCATCAATCATGTGGCAGGGGAAATTGCGGTCTTTAAAGAAGGAGGCAATCTCCTGGGAGCAGATGCTGTGGAGGAATTGTGAATAAGGGAGGGTGGGAAGAGGTGTAGTCCAGGTAGCTGTGGGAATTGGTGGGTTTATAGAAAATGCTAGTATTGAGTTGGTCCCTGTTAATGGAGATAGAGAGGCCCAAGAAGAGGGGGAAGGTGTCTGAGATGGTCCAGGTGAATTTAAGGTCAGGGTGGAATGTGTTGTGAAGTTGATAAACTGTTCAAACTCCTTGTGGGAACACGAGGTGGCGCTGATGCAGTCATCAGTGTAGCGGAGGAAAGGCTGGGGAATGGTACAGAAGATGGACTGTTCCATGTAGCCGGCAAAGAGATAGGCATAACTGGGATCCTTGCGGGTGCCCATGGCTATCCCTTTCATCCTGAGGAAGTGGAAGGATTCAAAGGAGAAATTATTGAGGACCAGTTCAGCCAAACGAATTAGTGTTAGTGGAGGGTACTGATGGGGAGACCAGATAGTAATACTATTTGTAACTTTGATCTTTTTTACCCTTCTGTACCAGTGAGGAAGTCATTCCTGGGTCAGAATAAGTCGTTGTGGGGCCCCTTGGAGCTGGTGGAGAAACTTTGTCCTGAGGCCGCCGAGATCGCAGCCAGTGTTCGGGACCTGCCTGGCTTAAAGTAAGGATTTAGATTTCACGTTCTACAGGGAAAGCCGTAATATCCCAGAAAGAGGGTCAGGGAGATCCTGCTGCAACCCTGAGCTCTGGGATCCATCCAGCCTGACCTGGAGGGACATCGCTATCTCATCTTAGTTTCAATTACTAGGCAGTGATCCCTGTGGGAATAAGCCCACAAGGGATTGCCTCAAATCTTTGTCGTTCAGGTTCTTGAGAATGTTATTCTTGAGTGGGATGCTGGAGCATCTTGAGGTATTTCTCAAATGCAGAAACATGAGAACAGGAGAGTCATTTCAACCCCTCAAGCCTGTATAAAGGATTCTTTTTCAAAGCTGATATCAAAACTATGATACTACCGATAGTGGAAATTTGAAATAAAAAGAGAAAATGCAAAATACCCAACATGCCAGGCAGTGTCTGTCATGAGAAAGAGTTAATAACTCTTCATCAAAACTTGGAAAGATTTGATAATATAACAGGGTTTAAGCAAATAAGAGGCTGAGAAAGTGAAGTGTGAACAAAAGGAAGGTCAGTGGTAGCAGTAAAATGTAACTGTCCACCCTAAAAGATGACAGTTGGAATGAAAATTAAGATTGCAAGATAATGTCCAAAGTTCATTAAATGTGACTGTCTTTACTAAATTTGAACTACCCCCTTTACTCCAGTTTCACTACTACCCCCTTCTCAGTAACCCATTAAGTTATGGTCCCATCTTATCCTGCCTCTCTCACTACTCTCTTTGCATTAGAGTATTGTGTGCAGTTGTGGAATCCATTTTCTAAGCAGGATGTGACTGCATTGGAGAGGGTACAGAGGAGATTAGCAGTTCTGTTGCCAGGGCTCAATGACCTCATTATCTCTGGGGAAACCAGCCTCCAACCTGGTAGTCTGTCAAGCCCAGACAGGCCGCTTCTATCTCCCTCCCAAAATGCACAAACCAGACTGTCCAGGTAAGCCATCATAACGGTCTTTCCTACTTCACTGAACTCGTTTGCTCCTACCTGGACTGTATCCTCTCTCCACTTGTCTGTATCCTGCCCACCTATATGCACGATTCCTCTCATGCTGTCCACCATATTGACTATTTCCAGTTCCCTGGCCCTAACTGCCTCCTATTCAACATGGATGTCCAATCCCTCTGTACCTTCATTCCCCACAAGGATGGTCTGAGAGCTCTGGACTTCTTCCTCAACTAGAGTCCTGAACAATCCCCATCCACCACCACTCTCCTCCGCCTGGCTGAACTTATTTCACTGAACAATTTCTCCTTTAATTCATCTCACTTCTCCCAAGTCTTCTGCCGAGTGGCTATGGGCATCCACATGGGTCCCGGTTATGGCTGCCTTTTATGGGGTATGTGGAATGATCCTTGTTCGAGTTTTACACTGGCCTCCTCCACAACCTCTTTCAGTACATCAGTGACTGCTTTGGTGCTGCTTCATGCTTTCGTCAGGACCTTGAAAAATTTGTTCATTCTGCCTCCAACTTCCACTCCTCTACAACCTTTACATATCAGTTTGACACCTCTGTCTCCATTTCAGGGAATAAACTGTCCACTGACTCCCAAAGAACCTTCACTACAGCTCGTCACATTACACGTCCTGCAAGGACACCATCCCATTCTCCCAGTTCATTCACATATGTCTCTCCTATTCAGATGATGCCACCTTCCAAAGCAATGCTGCTGACATTACTAGTTTCTTCCCTGACATTGTGGTTGACTGGGCCCTCAATCGCTTCTGACTTATGCCCTTCACATCACTCTCAACAGTGTGATCAGGTTCCCCTTATCCTCACTTATTGCTCCATCAGCCTCAGCATTCAAAGGATTTTTCTTGGTCATTTCAGACCACTCCTGCAGAACTCCACCATCAAACACACCTTCCCCTCACTCCCCCTAGCATTTCGCTAGGATCATTCACTCCAGGACTCCCTAGTCTCTTCTGCGACCACCACTACCACCCTTTACAGCACATTCCCATGTAACCACAGAAGATGCAACATATGCACCTTTACCACCTCTCTGGTCACTATCTGAGGGCCTTTTCAGCAGCATTTCACCTATACCACCTCCATTCTTGTGTAATGTATTCACTGCACTCAATACGGCCTACTCTGCATTGGAGAAACCAAACACGGACTGGGTGACTGCGGAACATCTCCAGTTTGTGCACAAGCATGACCCCAACCTTGCCACAGCCGATCATTTTAACTCACCATCCTGCTTGTGTGCCCACGTATCTGTCCTCTGCATGGTGCAGTGCTCCAATTAATCACAGCGCAAACTGGAGGAACAACATCTTCAGACTATGCACTTCATCCTTATGGCCTTAATATTGAGTTCAACACCTTCAAATTATGAACCAACTCCCATTTCTTCCTTCTCTTTTAGCTTGTTACATTCTGTTCTCATTGTCCTCTCTCTGCTTCTCACATTCCCAGTGGGACTCTTATCCTTTAATTCTGGCAGTTCGACACACCATTGTTGTGTCATTCTTACATTCTGATCGTTTAGTCTAAACGATCAATATCTTTTCTCCACCGGTATACGACACCCACCACCCACACTAACTGTAGCATAAATGCTGTTTCCTCCACACTTCAACTCTAATGAAGAGTCATCTAGACTGAACATGAGATTGCACTTTCTCCACGGATGCAGTCTGACCCATTGTGATTTCCAGCATCTGTTACTTTGTTTCAAGATTACCAGGATGTTGCCTGGGCTGAAAAATGTGTTGCTGGAAAAGCGCAGCAGGTCAGGCTGCAGGAGAATCGATGTTTCGAGCATAAGCCCTCCTTCAGGAATGAGGAAGGTGTGCTAAGCAGGCTAAGATAAAAGGTAGGGAGGAGGGATTTGGGGGAGGGGCGTTGGGAATGCAATAGGTGGAAGGAGGTTAAGGTGAGGGTGATAGCCTGGAGAGGGGGTGGGGGCAGAGAGGTTGGGAAGAAGATTGCAGGTCAAGAAGGCGGTGCTGAGTCCGAGGGTTGGGACTGAGACAAAGTGGGGGCAGGGGAAATGAGGAAGCTGGAGAAATCTGCATTCACCCCCTGTGGTTGGAGGGTTCCTAGGCGGAAGATGAGGCGCTCTTCTTCCAGGCGTCGTGTTGCCATTGCCTGGTGATGGAGGAGGCCAAGGACCTGCATGTCCTTGGCGGATTGGGAGGGGGAGTTAAAGTGTTCCGCCACAGGGCGGTTGGGTTGGTTGGTGCGGGTGTCCCAGAAGCGTTCTCTGAAATGTTCTGCAAGTAGGCGGCCTGTCTCCCCAATGTAGAGGAGACTGCAGAATGTATGAAGTGAGACTGGGCAGACTGAGGTTGTTTTTCTTGGAACAGAGGAGACTGAAAGGGGACGTGATTGAGATGTATAAAATTATGAAGGGCATTGATCGAGTAGTTGGGAAAAGCCTATTCCCTTGATAGCAATCAATGACGGGCGATTAGACTTATGGTAAGGGGCAGAAAATTTTGAGGTGATGTAAGGAAAATCTTTTTCACCCAAGGGGTGATGGGAATCTGAAATTCACTACCTGTAAAGATGGCAAAGTATTAACAAGCATTTAGATGTACACTTGTGATGTCAAAGTATATAAGAGTTTGGGCCAAGTGCAGGGAAATGAGATTGGAATAGTTAAGTCATTCTTTTTGACTGGCACAATTGTGATGGACTGATGGCTCTTTTTTAAGTATACTTTTATTGAAAAATAGATGTTTTGTATTTGTTGTAATATTAAAAATAATACCAACCCGCCCTCATGTACAAATGTATAAATATATGTAGAAAAATATGTATTAAAAACCCCAACTAACTATTTAACTAAATAAATAATAAACAGCAACAAACCAATAAATAGTAATAACTCAATGCAACCAAACAAAACACTCATACGTTCGCAGTCCCTCCTCCCTGGATATTGGACTGGCAAAGCAGAATTGTTATGGCAATTGCAATTAAACTGATAAAGACTTTGTCTACTTATCCTATCCATGCCTCTCATAATTTTGTGAACCTCTATAAGGTCACCCCTCAGCCTCCGATGCTCCAGGAAAAACAGCCCCAGCCTGTTCAGCCTCTCCCTATAGCTCAAATCCTCCAACCCTGGCAATATGCTCGTAAATCTTTTCTGAATCCTTTCAAGTTTCACAATATCTTTCCGATAGGAAGGAGACCAGAATTGCATGCGATATTTCAACAGTGGCCTAACCAATGTCCTGTACATACCAACTTCTGTATTCAATACTCTGACCGATAAAGGAAAGCATACCAAATGCTGCTTTTACTATCCTATCTACCTACGACTTGGGTAGGGGAGTCCAGAACTAGAGGGCATAGGTTTAATGTGAGAGGGGAAAGATATAAAAGAGACCTAAGGGGTAACATTTTCATGCAGAGGGTGGTTCGTGTATGGAATGAGCTGCCAGAGGCAGTGGTGGAGGCTAGTACACTTAAAAGGCATTTGGATGGGTATATGAATAAGAAGGGTTCGGAGGAATATGTGCCGGGTGTTGGCAGGTGGGACTAGATTAGGTTGGGATACCTGGTCGGCATGGACGGGTTGGACCGAAGGGTCTGTTTCCGTAGATTGCAAAGGCACATACATTCTTTTGTAGGGGGGAAAGCAGATGGACAACAGAATTGGGGGGGGGGTCAATGCCAGAGAGACCGTGCCTATCAACAATATGAGCCAATACAAGGACTTTGGGTGGCCAGCAATTTGGTGGGAATGGAGTAAGTGATGGCCTGTGCTCTCTTGTGATTGACCCTCAATCAAGGAAACCGCTGCTCTCTATTCACCTTGTCTATACCCCTCATGATCTTATAGACTTCAACATGTCCCCCTTCAGTTGTCTTTGCTCTAAAGAAAACAATGGGGTGGCACAGTGGTTAGCACTGCTGCCTCAGCACCAGGGACCCAGGTTCAATTCCAGCCTTGGGTAGCTATCTGTGGAGTTTGCACATTCTCTGTGTCTGCGTGGTTTTCTGGTGCTCTGGTTTCCTTCCACAGTCCAAAGATGCGCAGGTCAGGTGAATTGGCCATTCTAAATTGCCCACAGTGTTAGGTGCATTATTTGGAGGGAAATGGGTCCGGGCGGGTTACTCTTCCGAAGGTCGGTTTGGACTTTTTGGGCCGAAGGGCCTGTTTCCACACTGTAGGTAAATCTAATCTAATCCAAGCCTATCTATTCCCTCCTTGTAGTTCAATTTCTACATCCCAGGCAACATCTTGGTGAACCTACCCTTTATCCCCTTCAGTGCTATCACATTCTTCTGTGGTGAGGTGACTAAAACTGCACACAGTACTCCAGTTGTTGGCCTGACCAAGGTTCTGTACAACTCAACATTACGTCCTTGCTCTTATACTCTCTGCCCTGACTCCCTCATCCTGCTTCTTCCAAAGTGGATCACCTTGTACTTAACAGGATTATTAACATCTGACACTCATCTGCCCGTCTGATCCGCCCATCAATATCTTCCTGTAATCTACAACCATTATCTTTACTGCTAACCACTCTACCAGTCTTGGTGTTGTCTGCCAATTTGCTTAACATTCCTTTCACGTTTTCATCTATATAATTTATGTATTGAACAAACAATAAGGGTTCCAGATCTTTATGGTACACTGCTGGACATTAGCCTCCAGTCACTTCAGCAACCTTCTACCACTATGCTTTGTGTTATATGACTCAGTTTCTGATCTATCTTGCCACGTTTCCCTGAATTCCATGTGCATTAACCTGCTGTTTCCCTGGTTAACCTTTCAATGTATGTATAAAATATTTTAGGATTCTCCCTAGTCTGTTTGCAAGTCCTTTCTCGTGCCCCTTTTTGCTCTTCTGATTGCTTTCTTAAGTTCCTTCCTGGAACTCCTGTATTTGTCTAGGATCATAGCTGAATTGCTTCCTTTGGACTTGCTAAAAGACCTGCTCTTCTACCTTATCCAGTCCTGAATTGTCCCAGACACCCAGGGTTCTCTGACATTCTCCCTCCTATGTTTCCCTCCAAAGGGTACGTGTTAGACCTGTACTCTTGCCCAGTTCCTCTTGAATGCCCTGTATTGCTCCACTGTAAACTTACTTGCAAGGAAATGTTCCCAGTCTACTGTGGCCAGATTCTGCTTTTTTTAAAATAAAACCGGTCTTTCCCCAATCCAAAGGTGTCTTTTGCAGACTATGATTTTTCTTGTCCAGAACAAATTTGAACTGTACCGTATTGTGATTGCTATCTCTGAAATATTCCTGCACTTTCTCCAGATCTTGCATTACGCCATCCCTTGTTAGGCTTTCTACGTATTGATATTAAAAAAAAATCCCCAGGGTACATTTCGAGAAATCCATTCTCTCTGAATCCTTAACACTATTCTGATTTATGTTGCATAAGTTGAAATCCCTAGTATAATTACACAATTATACACACCTCTGTCTACATATTTTTTGCTCTATTTCCTGCTGAATCTTTGAGTGCCTATAATATATTCCCAGTGAATTAGCTGCCACTTTATCATTCCTAAATTCTACCCACAAAATCTCATGAGGATCCTTCCAAGATATCTGTCCTTATTGTAATAATTGAGCCATTTATTAATAGTGCTACACCAACCCCTTTTCTACGCCCTCCACTGTCTCACCTAAAGGCGTATAGCCTGGAATGTTAAGTTGCCAGTTCAGACCTTTCCTCAATCATGTTCATGACGACAATAATATCATACTTCAATGTGTCAGTCCATCCCATAAACTCATCAGTCTTACCTATTACACTCTCACCATTGAAGACCAGCCTTGCCTAATTCTCTTGACACTCAACATAGCTGAACTCATTCTGACTTGCTTCCTTTGTTATGGCATGATATGTCTCTGTTTCATCGATATTTTGTGTCCCCTTCCCCTGCGAATCCAGTTGAAACTGCTCCCAATAGCACTAGTAAACCTACCTGCAAGGATGCTGGTTCCAGTGGTTCAGGTGCAGGCCATACTGTTTGTACATGCCCCACCTCTCCCAAAATCGGTCCTAGTGATCCAGGAATCTAAAACCCTCCCCCTTGCACCAACTCTTGAACCATGCATTCACCTGTCCTAATCTCTTTGTAAACTCACTTGAACGTGGCACCAGGAGTAATCCAAAGAATACAACTATTGGAGGTCCTGCTTTTTAATCTATTTCCTGGCTCCCTGAATTCTTGATGCATGACCTCATTCCTCAATTTGCCCATATCCTTGTGTACCAACATTTACCAAGATCTCTACTCATCACCGCTTTCAGGGTGTCCTACAGATTTTCAATGATATCCCTGACCCGGGAACAGACCGTGCTGGAGTCACATCTTTGGCTGCAGAAATGCTTGTCAGCTCCCGTGACTAAAGAATCCCCTATCTCTCATATCAGTCAAGCCACATGTGGCATCAGAAGCTTGGCTTTGACTGCATTCCTTTGAGGTACCAGCACACACAGTAAGTTCCATAATTGAATACCGGTTAGTGAGTGGGACCTGAGGGAACTCTTTTTTTTCTGGACTTACTGGTGGTCACCCTCTTCCCTCAAGTCCCTTTAGTTACGGTGTGACCATCTCCATAAATGTGCTATCCACATAACACTCAACCTTGCAGATGTTCCACAGTGTCTTCAACCACAGCTCAAGCTTCAAGACCCAGAGCTCCAACTTCTGCAGCTAGGCACACTTCTGGCATATAGTCATCTAGAACAATATGTGAAAACTTTTGGGCCATTTGATCAAGCTTAAAACATTTTGCATAGTCCTATTTCATCTGATGCAGAATCTTCAACAGCTCTGTCCACCCAGGACCCAGTGGATTGTTTACTCATTTCAAAAATAAAATGGTGAAAGTCCTGGTAAGGAGATAGTGGGCTTGACACAGCTAACCAGGGAGTTGTGCCTTGGGGATAGTTGAGTTACTGGCAAGAGGGGCAGGTAATCATAAAATCCCTACAGTGTGGAAACAGGCCATTTGGCCATCGAGTCCACAATAACCACCTGTGAAGAGCATCCCACCTACTCCCATTCCCCGTCCCTATCACTCCATGTTTATCATGGCTAATCCACCTGGCCTGCACATCCCCAGACACTATGGACAATTTAGTATGGCCAATCCACCTAACCTGAACATCTTTCAACTGTGGAAGGAAACTGGAGCACCTAGAGGATACCCACACAGACATGGGGAGAACGTGCAAATTCCACATTGAGTTGCCCAAAGCTCAAACTGAACTTGGGTTCCTGATGCTGAGTCAGCAGTGCTAACTACTGTGCCACGCAATTCAGTGGATGAAGAGTCTTGGAGCATTAGAGAAATGGACTTCAATACTTTCGGGGATATTTTCGGGGCAAAGCTTTGAACTGGGAAGGATCTGATGCAGGTTTGGAGTGCCAAAGGCATGCTCTACCTCTTCAGGTTGGAGTTTGTAGCAGAAGCTAGATTGATGGATATGCTGGCATCTACTGACTTTGCTTGGGCTTGGTGTGGCCAGTGACTAGAAGGAGCAGGCAAGCACATAGAGAGTAGGTTTTTCAGCACTGTCCATAGTGGTGTATCGTTGTTACTCTCTAACTCATCCACCCTCCAGTGTTTTTGATGTTCAATTCTATCTTGCAGAGAGGGTTGGCAGACATAGCCCAAGTTAAATAAAATATAAGTCTTGCTCTCAACTGTCCATATCAATCCAGGTATGCTGTCAAAGTTATATGCAGAGTAAAACTCCTTCTGCACTGTTCACATCAAGAACTCTGAAGACAAACACAGCTGATAGTGATATACAAAAGTAAAGCTCCATCTACTCTTTTAAACCAACGGCAAAGTTCCCCGACACAGCCCCCATCAAACACTCCCAGGACAAGAACAGCCTTGGAATTAGGTATAGAGTAAATCTCCTAGGAAAAAGTGAGGACTGCAGATGCTGGAGATCAGAGCTGAAAATGTGTTGCTGGAAAAGCGCAGCAGGTCAGGCAGCATCCAAGGGGCAGGAGAATCGACGTTTCAGGCATGAAGGGCTTATAGAGTAAATCTCCCTCGACTTTTTTCAAATAGAAAATAAAGCTTCATACTCACTTAAATGGAAAGTGAACCTCCCTCAATATTGTCCCCATCAAACTCTGCTAGAACTGGGACGGCATGGAGTTAGAGAAAATCTCCTCCTACTCTTTTAACTGAAAATAAAACTTCCTCTGTGCCATACTTGTCAAATATATTCCCAGGATAGGGACCGCATGAGGTTAGATACAGAATAAAGCTCCCTGTATAGTGACCACTTCAAACACACCCTTCTTAGATTAAGATAAATGCTCAGCACACCATTAAGGGCTGAAGAGCCTGTACTGTTCTATGTAGGCACACTACAGAATAGATGAAAATTCCCAATATACTCTCAACAATGAAACACTCCCATGTAACCTGAAAGGAATTTCCTATTCCCAATGCCATTCATGCCCTTTTCCTTTCTTGAAGAAGGGAATGCTGATAATGTAGCTGACTGTTTTGACCTCTTCCTTATGCAGGACCCCTTTGGGCCGAGCCCGTGCTTGGTTACGACTTGCTATGATGCAGAAAAAGCTGGCGGATTATCTGCGGTGCATGATCATCAGAAGGGACCTGTTCAGGTGCTTCCTCTTATCTTTGTCTAATGTGTAATGTGAGAATTGTACGAGTTTAAGCATGTACTGTCCCTCTGGCAATCCCTTTTCCTCATGGGTTGTACTGAACTCTGGGTGTAAAACTGAGCAGATTAAGTTAAAGTGCGGTCTGTGAACCTCAGAAGAGATCCTCAGTGGGCTCTGTCTTGTGCTTGCTCCACGTTGTGGTTCCTTTCTGTGAGTTGTCCAATCAATGATGTGGTAGAGCTTTCCATTTTGTGTAGAGAAGTGCACTGGTGACAAACATCATCTTTTCACTTCTAGGTGCCTAGTGATGGTTGGTTGTAATGAGGCACCAATTAAAGACTGATGAAGAATTCCTTCTCTGAAGGTGGTGCATCTTCAGCATTCTTTAACACAGAGCTATGGGGGCAGAGTATTTTTATAGATTTAAAGCTGAGATAAGTTAATGATCAGTAGGGGAATTTAGGATGATGGCGGAAAGGCAGGAAAGTGGACATGAGGAATGTAAGATCAGTCCTGATTCTATTGAATGGCAGAACAGGTTTAGGACCTGTTCTTGTTCTGACTACTTATGGTTCTCCATCAACCTGTTTCTTGAATTGAGTGCGACTCATCCAGCGGGCCCCATTGTTGGGATTGTTTCAGATCAGTGTTGGTAAGTTTGCATGTAACGTGGGATTGAGCTGTGCTCATTAAGTCAGTGTTCAACTAAAAGGCCTGCACTGTGCTGAGTGAATTGATCCTGGTTGCAAGCAGCAATGGGACTGAGGGACAGAATTTCCTACAGTTGAAAAATGCAGCCATAATGGGTGAGAAAAAAGAAGCATTGAGTGGTCATGGCTCTGTGGTGCTGTGGTGGAGAAGGCTGCACCCATATTGGCGGAGAATTACATTGACAAGGTACAAAGTATTGTTCGTAAACAAATTCCAGCAAGTTGTTACACTTGGAACAAAGAGAGAGAACATCTGAACATAATCTTAATTGAAATACTTGGTGAAAGTGAAATGTTCAGAAATTGCCCTGTAATGTAATTGACCAAACTGAAAGGTGAGATGCTAAGTTACTGTTCTGTGTGCTCCTTTGATGACAGTGAGTTTTATGAGGAGCATGCAGTGATGATGGAAGAGGAAGGGGCGGTGATTGTTGGGCTGCTTGTTGGACTCAATGTCATCGATGCCAACCTGTGTGTCAAGGGCGAAGACCTGGATTCACTGGTAAGACTGACTTCTATATGCCACATTTCCCACTCCTGTCAGGCGAGCAGTGACTCAGCGTTGGGCTCTTCCCTTTTTACTTGCAGTTACTGGGGGAGTCCTGGTTAGTATATTTTCTGCTGCCAAGTAATATGCTTAAATTCAGCGGGTTGTCACGTCTGATCTGAGGTTGTACACAGTTAACGGATGGCAAGGCCACACCAGCATGTGCGCCCCACCTCTCAGAAATCATTTCACCATGCTGCCTCCACGACACCGGAGAGCCAGCCACCCATATGTCACACACCGATGGTGGCAATACCCTAGAACATTACAGCATAGTACAGGCTCTTCCACCCTCAATGTTGCGCCGACCTGTGGAACCAATCTGAAGCCTATCTAACCGACACTATTCCAGGTTTATACAATGACCATTTAAATGCCCTTAAAGTTGACGAGTCTA
This sequence comes from Hemiscyllium ocellatum, assembly GCF_020745735.1. NCBI lineage: Eukaryota > Metazoa > Chordata > Chondrichthyes > Orectolobiformes > Hemiscylliidae > Hemiscyllium > Hemiscyllium ocellatum. The sequence continues at coordinate 2,924,620 of NC_083422.1, read as the reverse complement.
CGATTGATGAGGGCAGGGCATTCCATGCCCCTACTACTCTGAGTAAAGAAACTATCTCTGACATCTGTCCTATATTTAACACCCCTCAATTTAAAGCTATGTCCCCTCGTGTTGGCCATCACCATCCCAGGAAAAAACTCTCACTGTCCACCCTATCTTAACCCTTTGATTATCTTATGTGTTTCAATTAAGTCACCTCTCGACCTTCTTTTCTCTCATGAAAACAGTCTCAAGTCCCTCAACCTTTCCTCATAAGATCTTCCCTCATTTCTGGGCAACATCGTGGTAGATCTCCATGATCCCTTTCCAAAGCTCCCACATCCTCCTTATAATGCGGTGACCAGAACAGAACGCAATAACCCACAAGTGTGCCCTCACCAGAATTTTGTACAGCTGCAGCAGGACTTCATGGCTCCAAAACTGTCTCCCTACCAATAAAAGCCAGTCCACTGTATGCCACCTTAACAACACTGTGAACCTGGGTGGCAACATTCAGGGGTCTATGCACATGGACACCGAGATCTCTCTGCTCATTTATGCTGCCAAGAATCTTACCATTAGCCCAGTACTCTTTATTCCTGTTGTTTCTTCCAAAGTGAATCATTTCACACTTTTCTACATTAAACTCCACTTGCCACCTGTCAGCCCAGCTCTGCAGCTTATCAACGCCCCTCTATAACCTACAACATCCTTCAGCACTATCCACAACTCCACCGAAGTTAATTCCCTCTGCAAATTTACTAGCCTATCCGTCTACGCCCTTATTCAGGTCATTTTAAAAAAATGACAAACAGCAGTGGCCCCAAAACAGATCCTTGCGGTACACCAAGAATAACTGAACACCAGGATGAATATTTCCCATCACCCACCACCCTGTGTCTTTCAGCTAGCCAATTTCCAATCCAAACTGCAAATCACCCTCAATCCTATGCCTCTGTTTTTTGTGCAATAGCCTACCGTGGGGAACCTGATCAAACGCCTTATTGAAATCCATATACACCACACCAGTCACTTTACCCTCATCCACCGGTCACCATCTCAAAGAACTCAATAAGGTTTGTGAGGCACAGCCTCCCCTTCACAAAACCATGTTGACTATCCCTAATCAACTTATTCCTTTCTAGATGATTATAAATCCTATCTCTTATAACCTTTTCCAATACTTTACCCATAACTGAAGTAAGGCTCACTGGTCTATATTTACCACGTCTGTACATCCCTTCTTGAACAAGAGGACAACATTTGCTATCCTCCAGTCTTCTGGCACTATTTCTATAGACAATGATGACATAAAGGTCAAAGCCAAAGGCTGTGCAGTCTCCTCCCTGGCTTCCCAGAAAATCCTAGGATAAATCAGTTCCGGCCCAGGGGATTTATCTGTTTTCACACTTACCAGAATTGCTAACATCTCTTTCTTGTGATCCTCAATCCCATCTAGTATCTCAGTATTCTCCTTAACAAAAATGTCTTTTTTCAGTGTGAATACTGATGAAAAATATTCATTTAGTACTTCCCCTCTCTCCTCAGACTCCACACACAACTTCCCACTACTGTCCTTCATTGGCCCTGATCTTACTCTAGTTATTCTTTTATTGTTGATGTAGCTATAGAAAGGTTTAGTGTTTTCCTTGATCCTATCTGCCAATGACTTCTCATGTCCCTTCCTGGCTCCTCTTAGCTCTCTCTTTAGGTCTTTCCTGGCTAACTTATAACTCTCATGCACCCTAACTGAGCCTTCATGTCTCATCCTTACACAAGCTGCCTTTTTCATCTTGATAAAAGGTTCAACTACTTCTTTAGTAAACTACAGTCCCTCACTTGACCACTTCCCCTGTCCCTGACAGGTACACACACACCAAGGACACGCAGTAGCTGTTCCTTGAATAAGCTCCATATTTCAATCTTGCCCATCCCCTGCAGTTTCCTTCCCCATCCTATGCATCCTAAATCCTGCCTAATCACATCATAATTGCCTTTTCCCCAGTTATAACTCTTGCCCTACGGTATAAACCTATCCCATTCCATCACTAAAAGAATCATAACCAAATTATGGTCATGATCACCAAAGTGTTCATCTACCTTCAAATCTAACACCTGGCCTGGTTCATTACCCAGTACCAAATCCAATGTGGCTTCGCCCCTTGTTGGCCTGTCTACATATTGTGTCAGGAAATCCTCCTGCACCCGTTGCACAAAAACTGACCCATCTAATGCATTCAAACTATAGTATTTCCAGTCGATATTTGGAAAGTTAAAGTCCCCATAATCACTACCCCGTTACTCTCACTCCTATTCCGAATCATCTTTGCTATCCTTACCTCTACACCTCTGGAACTATTTGGAGGCCTATAGAAATTTCCCAACAGGGTGACCTCTCCTGTTTCTAATCTCAGTCCATAATATCAGAGTAGATGAGTCCTCAAATGTCCTTTCTGTCACCATAATACTGTCCTTGACTAACAGTACCACACCTCCCCTTTTATAAAAAAAAACACTTTTCCTGTTCTTACTGAAACATCTAAACCCTGGAACCTGCAACAGCCATTCCTGTCCCTGCTGTACCCATGTCTCTGAAATGGCCACAACATCAAAGTCCCAGGTACCAACCCATGCTGCAAGTTCACCCACCTTATTCTGGATGCTCTAGGCGCTGAAGTAGCCACTCTTCAAATCACCTTCCAGCTTGTCAGTGACTTTGAAACCTTAATGTTTGACTTCACTACCTCCTGGACCCTGGAACTACAATTTAGGTTCTCATCCCCCTGCTGAACTCATTTAAACCCTGCCGAAGAGCATTAGGAAATATCTCCCCTGGCTAGGATATTGGTACCCCTCCGGTTCAGGTGTAGACCACCCTGTTTGTAGAGGTCCTACCTACCTCAGAATGAGCCCCAATTATCCAGGTATCTGAATCCTGCCCTCCTGCACAATCCCTGTAGCCACATGTTCAACTCCTTTCTCTCCCTATTCCTAACCTTGCGAGCAAGTGGCATAGATAACAAACCAGCGATAACAATTCTGTGTTTTCTCGCTCTTAAGTCCTAACTCCTAACTTAACACCCTAACTCCCTGAATTTCTGCCTTAAATCCTCATTCCTTTTCCTACCTCTGGTGCCTATATGGGCCACAACTTGGGACTGCTCCCCCCACCACCCCTCGAGGATCCTGAAAACAAACCTGTTCCAAGATATTATGAGCCCTAGTACCTGGGAGGCAACAGACCAACTGAGAGTCTCCATCATTCCCACAGAACCTTCTGTCAGCCCCCCCGCCCTAAAAATGCAGCCCCCAATCACTAATGCTCTGCTGCTCTCCCCCCTTCCTTTCTGAGCAACCGAGACAGACTCTGTGCCAGAGACCTGTACCCCATGCCTTACCACTGGTAAGTCGACCCCCTCAACAGTATTCAAATTGGTATACTTGTTATTGAGGAGAACAGCCACAGAGAATCCTGAACTGTCTGGTTCCCTTTCAGTCCGTCGCCTGTAACCCATCTGCCTTTTTCTTGTACCTGAGCTGAGATGACCTCCCTGCAACTCCTCTCAATAACCCCCTCAGAATGATCCGCAGTTCATCCAGGTCCAGCTCCCTAACATACGGAGCTGGAGTTGGGTGCACTTCTTGCAGATGAAGTCAGTGGGGGCACCGGTGGTGAGCCTTACCTCCCACATTCTACAGGAGGAACATCCAACCGCCCAAACCTCCATTCTCACTTTTCTAAATTCCCAAGAGACGACTGAAAAAAAAACTAGTTACCTTACCAATCTGGTACGCACAAACTGTTTTTGAGTTAGAGGAGGAGAGTGGGTGGAGACAATACTTAAATGGTGTTTCAGGTAAAGCAATTGCCAAATACGGAGGAGCCTCGATTATCTGAATGAGATGGGCGGGCACTTTTTCGTTCAGATAATTGATTATTTGGTTAATTGACTCAGTCTTTCCTCTGGGGCTCAAAGTTTTCTGTTATGTCTGCTCCCCTTTCAGGAGAGAAGGCATGATCCCTGATCCCCTAACCCACCCGACCCTCAACCCCTCGTAACCCGCCCCATCCCCCCTGCCAACACCGTCCAGCCCTGACCCCTGCCCTCCCCAACCCTGTCGAACGCCTGCTTTTCTGAGGTGAGTCTCCAAATAGCATGCATGCATGCAGCTGCACACGCACACAACTTTCTACTGCAACTTGTTGACAAGTTTCACCTTTGTGCTATATAGAACAATGTTGGAGAGATTATCTATCTGGAGAAGTGGGGTTTAGAGTATACTCCTCTGTAGAACTCCAGGGAAAGTGTGGTGGGGCGGGGTGGGGGTGAAGCGAGAGAGAGGGTGGGAGGTCAGTCATTTGGAGGCAGTGTCCAGGTCTGTTCTTGGCAGCATTTCAGTAAGCTGAGTTCACTTTAAATCATAGCAAACAAAAGACGCGATCAGTGTTGGAATCCAGCCTTTGATATAATGTTTCTATTGGGACCTTGATATCTTCTTCAGATAATCCGATATTCGGATAATCGAGGTTCCTCTGTATATTACCTTACTTATCTGGCATCCCTCTGGTCCTCAGTCCCGCTGTACAATGGAGACAAATGGCAACCCCTGCATCCTCCAGATGAGTGGGAACATGTTCAGCACGCAGTGCAGTACCAGAGACCCTCCCTGCATGGGGAGGCAAATTACGGAGCGTTAGTAGATTAGTGGAAGAGAATGGGGCTGGGGCCAGAGGCACAGAAACGCCTCAGCGCCCACAATTGAGAGTACCAGCTGACAGAGACCGACCGAGGGAGAGAGGAGTACCGAGACACAAGTGGCAAAAGGTTGTGCGTGCATGCACCACACATTGATCGCCGGCCATGGAATGGCAGGACTTTCTGGGAGGTGGGTGATGTCTCGTGACCCAGTGGATCACACCCGGTGAGTATGGAAGGCATCCTGATAGTGATAGGGATAGAAGACCCGACACTGGCATTCTGGCGACTTTCCCACAGCCAATATTCAACTGTCTGCCAGGCGCCAAGGAACCCGGGGGGGGGGGCCCGCAACATGAGGTTCAGATGATCGAAATGAGAAATTTTTGGGCGCTACCACAGAAGCACGTTCCATGCCCACCCCTTGGTGTCTCCAAGATAGACAGCAGGACCGAGTAGAAATGATCGGGCTCAACGGGAGAGCCAAAGCCAGCGATTGATGTGGGTGCAGTCAGTGAAGTCACTGCATTGAATGAAACCTCCTTCCTCAGCTACACACTTGGTGCCAGCAGAAGACAGGATCAAACACCCCACTGGCAACTGAAGGTCAAGGACGAACTGAGACCAGCGGCTGCAGCAGCAGTGGCTTGCAGCTCCCAGGCACCGTCTGTGCTTCTGAACACTCTCTCTCAATCAACGATCAAGTCGAGTTAGTGGTGTCGATCCAGCTCGCTCTATGCAAAGCTGGCGGCTTCACAGCCTAGAAATCCGCAGCTCACTTCACTCTTTTCACAAACTGGCCACCCGAGCGACACCCTGTGCAAATGTACTGAGTGTAGACAGACCCCGCGGGTGCTCAACACACAGGGCAGCACTGCGTCCCAGTGACTAAGCAGTCAGTGTCGCTGTGCAATCTACTAACTGCTATGCTTGAACCAGTAATAGCTGTGCTGGCCCACTGCTGTGACTCAGACCAACTCCACTCCGTGTCCTGATATGTGTCGAGCCTGACGAGCGGAATGTGCAGGGAAGGTTAAGCACTCCGATGCTGGTGGGCTCCGGAGTCTGCACTTAGGGGTCAAAGACAGCAGGTCCTCGGCGACACTGCAGCCATGGTCTTGCCAGCCAAGATGAGTGCAATTAATTGCAAAGTGACCCTCAGACAGGCATGGCCATGCGATGACCCCTGGGCCTCAAAGTGGCAATGATCAAGTATCCTTCAATTCACACTAATTCTCACAGCTATCTGTGATCTTCTTTGCATGAGCTGAGTAATCCATCGTTAAACATAGTATGAGGACCACACGTACACTCCCCACCATCACAACTCCCACCTGCCCGAAGGGTTAACAAAGGATCGAAGAAGCCACCACCGCCGCCACACACAGGACTGATTACTCCCTTTCATTGGGAACACAGAAGGACCGCACACTCCCCCTACTCTAGGTAAAGAGCTGGAAATGTGTTGCTGGAAAAGCGCATCAGGTCAGGCAGCATCCGAGGAGCAGTAAAATCGACGTTTCAGGCAAAAGCCCTTCATCAGGAATAAAGACAGAGAGTCTGAAGCATGGAGAGATAAGCTAGAGGAGGGTGGGGGTGGGGAGAAAGTAGCATAGAGGAGAATAGGTGAGTGGGGGAAGGGATGAAGGTGATAGGTTGGGGGTGGCGGGAGGGTGGAGTGGATAGATGGAATGGCAGGGCAGGAGGGTAGAGTGTGTGCAACTGGTAAAGAGGGGCTGATAAGCAAAGCCGCCATCACCACTGAACTGTGAGCTGTCGCCTGCAAACTCATGCCAAAGTCTCCCCACGGCACCGGGTTCAACTCTTTCACAGGTCTAAACAAAAGAAAGACACCTGAACTGACGGGTCAAACTGAATGTCATCCTTGCAGGGAAGGGTGAGCGCACACGCAGTTGGGGGGGTAAGCGTGTGGGTGAGTGCAGAGAGAGAGAGAGAGAGAGAGAGTGCGGAGCTGCTTCCCTAACTCCACTCCTCTACAGTGCTGAGGGAAATGGAGTGTCAAGCCGCATGGAAAATGGAGATATAGCAACAGCCCTTGCATCTGTCTCACTCGAGAAGCAAGGACAGTGTGAGGGGAACACGTTAGCGAGACCCACTCTCAAGCGCTTGATTTAGGACCACTGACTCTACAAGAGGCGGCTTCTTGGTTGCGCCTGAGCAGCAGAGTCCGTGTCAGAAGCAGAGGGGCGCCAGCCTGGCCAACCCTGCCATGAGATTGTGACCCTTTCAAAAAACACTTGTCAAGGTGGGAAGAGCGGTGAGGAACCCCTAAAGCACCAGCCCCTGAAAGGAAAGCTAGCCTGCCAAGAGCCCTCCCACATCGACAGGAATTGCTGAATCAATTGAGGAGAGCACCAGCGAAGCCGCTTGCACATTACGCTGACAGGTCCGGATAGAAACCTGGGTGCCAAGCACCTCGGCCGCAGAGCCAGGAAGAGCAGCTACCCACTACAAGAATGCAGCGCTTGAAGTCAATGCAAATGAGCCAACATTCTGGGCAAACTGGGGTCAGCCTGCCACCTTCCCTGCAATACCTCAGGGAACCAGGCAACTTGAACTCTCTCTGTTTGTATCACTTTTTATTTCATTTCTTTAAGGTGCCTGTGGAGGGATGGCCATTTATGGGGTGTTTTTACCGATCTTCACCATGGAAATAGGATGCCTGCCCTCCGACAGTGTCTAGAGATCTCTGACCGATTTTTGACAAAAGGCAGAAAAAGTTAGAGAAGTCTGACAAATGTTTGACTAAGTGTCACAATTTAACTTCCAAGAGCTCTTGGGCATGCACCCAAACTTAAATTCAAGTGCCATTCCCCTTGGAGCTACTTATCAGGCACTTTTCAAAGTGGTCCCATGCCGCCATTTTGTTATAAAAATCATGTTCTCGAAAATCTCTGGGTACCCTGCCAATCTGTCAAGCGGCCAAACCTGACTGGGGCAGAATGGGTCAGGATCCCAAATTCAAGTGCTTCGATCTGGAAATCAGACCCCATAAACACTTCTGGATTTTTTTGCAGCTTGACTTCCACAATTAGAGCGAGTTTAAGTTTTTAGGCTGCAGACATTGAACCACAGCATGATGACACCCAGACTGAAATCCCCCGTGTCATGTGGCACCCAGAACACATTTCCCACATGCATTTTCAGATTTTTTTCACTGGTGGGAAGTTTCCTCTGCTGACAATTCGAATTTTTTCACACTTTTCCAAAATCTTTCTCAGATTTTCCTAGTTACTGACTTATCCTTTTTAAACACTTCCTGGCGATTTTCATAGGTTTCTGGTGCACGTTTTCAGGCATTTTTCCAGGCTGGTCCTCTGACATTTTCCAACACTTTTTTCAGTTTTTCTAGTTACTGAATTGACACTTTTAAACTTTTTCGGGCATTTTTCTAAGTTTTCATTCACATTTTCAGACACTTTTGTAAGTTTTTCTAAACATCCTGGGCATTTTCCTATGCTTTCCAGGTTATTCATTTGGCATCTTCAGACAGATTTTAAGTTTGTCTGGTTACTGACATGACACTTTTGAAAATGGTTGGGCACTTTTCCTAAACTTTGCTGGTTACTCACTTCACCTGTTAAGACTGTTGGTCCCTTGCAAAAATGGAGCACTTCCCACCGTGGGAAATTGTTGAAACGATCTGAGCACAGCCTGCTCTGTAGCCTAGCAGGGGACCCTGTTTGCGCAATGACCAGTTTGAGTCTGACTGTGTTGTCCAGCCTGTCCAGGTATTAGGAACTGCAAGGAGTGAGTTTCCTAACTGCTATTTGGTAACGTATTAATTGTGGAATTACAGCACTGAAGTGCAGAAGCATTCTTTAACTTCATTCCTGATGAAGGGCTCTGGCCCGAAACGTCGAATTTCCTGTTCCTTGGATGCTGCCTAACCTGCTGTGCTTTAACCAGCAACACATTTTCAGCTCTTAACGCATCTTGTCCCAAGCAATTATGTTCTGTATTAATTGTACAGTCCCCTACTATCCCCTGGTTCTGTATTAATCTCACTGTGCCGCCCTCCACTCTGGATCTGTACTAATCTCACTGTGCCATATTCTCCCCTGGTTCTGTATTAATCGCAATGTTCTGTGTTCCCACTGCATCGATTTTCATTTCAACCTTGCATTGTCACTGTGGGAAACTGATCTAATTCCTGTGGAAACGAAAAAGATTCCTCCTACCTTATGCTGACTGTGCCATGTAGATGTTCTACTCTTGAAGTGAAGAATGAGAGGTTATATTGCAAGGTTCAAGGTATGTTTCTTAGTTAACACCTGACAGATGTTAATAATAAAACCGATATTCAAGCTTGTAAGCAAACAAAGAGTCTCTCCCTTAAATCTTTAAAATAAGAGGCTGGCCAACCCATAATTAAGAGGGCTTGTGGTTTTGTCTTTGATGCTGCATGGTGTTCTGTTCACACCACTCAAGTGTCTAAATTGTGAAGAGGCATCAGTTTTTGTTTTCTCCTGAATTATAATTCTGAGATCCTGACAAGCATTGTTGTTGGCTGAGGCTGAGAAGGAGACAGCCTTGACTGCTATCCTAACCCATCCTGTATAATAAGATGCTAGTACTAAACTGTCCAGCTCATTTGGAGGATGTGTTTGGGTAGTTAACTTGATGTGGTCAGAAGAGGAGAACCTGTGGAATGAAATTTGTCAACTGAAATCTAGATACTGTTATTCTAGTAACTGGTAATTCTGAACCAAAGGTATAATCTCACCTCCTCGTCGCTTGCCCTACAGGTTGGAGTTATCGACTTCTCCATGTACCTGAAGAATGATAGTGACAGCAGTGGATGCTTTGAAAGGTAATGCTCGCAGACAGAAATAAAACTCACTCTCACCAACTGCATATGAATTGCTCGTTAGTAGAAAGATGTGGTCTTTGTCACATAGCCTTGTTGCAATGTCCACTTATCTCTGAGACGAGGACTCTCGAAGTCCACTACTGCACTGATCTTCCAAGCTGTAAGATATTGAAGAGTATTGCTGTCCTCACTTGCCCCCTGCATTATCTCTGACAACTCTTCTAGAATCACTTGTTGAAGCTGAGTTTGCATAGACCAAGCTTTAGTGATGATGCCCATGAATGTGAAAGTTATTTTACATTCATTCTTCCACCTTGCTTTATGAAACTAATTCAGAGTTAGTGGTGTATTTTGTTCTTTTTGTGACGTTCTCGGAATTGTGCTTTTTTATTCAGAGATGGACAGATTGCTGCAATTCTCGATCAGAAGAACTATGTGGAAGAACTCAATCGACAGCTGAGGTAGGTTCCTATCTGAATTCGTGATCTTGTCTTCATACCAGAGGCAGTAGCCCTGTGGTTTCGGTTTTAAAGGGCTATGACAGTATGCATAGTGAAACTGAAGTTAGTTGTAAATTCTTGCCCCAACCAAGAACGGTAATGGGAGCAACAGAGACTGATACTAATCAATCTTTGAAGGTGGTAATTCAATATTGGTATATTAGTGTGTACCTATTGAAATTATTTATTTTGCTGTTGGACCATAGTTGCCTTTGTTAGATTTCTGCCACAGCAACATCGTGGTTATGTGTTCCCAACGGTTATCATTTAGCATCTTTCATCAGAATTAATTGGAAGTAGTTTAATCTGTGTCATCAATGTGGCTTTCTGTTCATCAAGTGTAGTATTGTAAAGAATATTCTGACTGAGGGTATGGTCTAGTATTGCTGAAAAAGACATTTTATTGAAGCTTTATGTATGCGCCCATCAGGACACTTCACAAAACAAACAACAGAGGGAAAACAGCATTTATGAGAGAAGAGTTCTGATTTGTTGGCACTTTAGTAGAGGCATAATTAATGTTAAGGATGACTGACCGTAGTGTCATAGAGATGTGCAACACAAAAACAGACCCTTCAGTCCAACTTGTTCATGCCAACCAGATATCCCAGTCCAATCTCGTGCCATCTGCCAGCACCCGGCCCATATTCCTCCAAACTCTTCCTATTCAAGTACCCAACCAGAGGCCTTTTAAATATTGCAATTGTACCAGCCTCCACCACTTCCTCTGGCATCTCATTCCAAACAAGTACCACCCTCTCTGAAAAAGTTACCCCTTAGGTCTCTTTTATATCTTTCCCCTCTCACCCTAAACCTATGCCCTTTAGTTCTGGACTCCCTCACCCCAGGAAAAAGATTTTGTCTATTTATCGTATCCATGCCACTCAGCATTCTGGGTAATCCAAGATGAAGGATGGGAAAAATTCTGGCTGTTAACAGGCTGCTCCTTTTTGAAGTATTTTGTGTTGGAGGTGATTTCCTCGAATTCTTGGAGCAGCAATTATTGTTTTATATGCTGTTGCATTGTTTTGGAATTTTGGAGAAAAAAAAGTCAAAACAGCGGCACTTTTTTTTAAAAGGGAGAGGAACAGACAAAGGCAGCACATGGTCAGTGAAGGAGAGAGAGAGACAGCAGTGGACCTGCGCAGCCACTGCCTTTGCTGTTGAATCAATGTATCGCTGGACATCGGAGTGCGTCCAGGAAAATTAACAAACAAGTGAAATTCAGAACTGATCTTAGAGGAACCTTTTTGGGTGAGGTCACAGCACAGAAACAGATCAGTGAATAGTTTTACCTGTGGCCTTGCTGTAAGTCTGCAGTAGTGAGTAGAGTGGGTTCTTTCTTGACTTTGTTTATTTGAGCTTAAAAAATATAAGCCATAAGTATTAAGTTAGCCTGGAGCAGTGTTTTGTAGAGGAATAAGATGGTGTTGTTTTCTGGGGCTGCAGATTGAAAGAAGCAAAATGACTATATGATGTGATTTCTATCTGTAACTCATACAGAATGAATTTCTTTTTAAATAGGACAATTCCCCAGAAGGTCAGAGTATTGAGTATGGGAGGTCATGTTGTGGCTGTACAGGACATTGGTTAGGCCACTGTTGGAATATTGCGTGCAATTCTGGTCTCCTTCCTATTGGAAAGATGTTGTGAAACATGAAAGGGTTCAGAAAAGATTTACAAGGATGTTGCCAGGGTTGGAGGATTTGAGTTATAGGGAGAGGTTGAACAGGCTGGGACTGTTTTCCCTGGAGCATTGGAGGCTGAGGGGTGACCTTATAGAGGTTTACAAAATTGAGGAGCATGGATAGGGTAAATAGACAAAGTCTTTTCCCTGGGTTGGGGGAATCCAGAACTAGAGGGTATAGGTTTAGGATGAGAGGGGAAAAGATATAAAAGAGACCTAAGGGACAACTTTCTCACGCAGAGGGTGAAACGTGTGCGGAATGAGCTGCCAGAGGAAGTGGTGGAGGTTGGTACAATTGCAACATTTGAGAGGCATTTGGATGGCTATGAATAGGAAGGGTTTGGAGAGATATGGGCCTGATGCTGGCAGGTGGGACTAGATTGGGTTGGGATGTCTGGTCTGCATGAACAGGTTGGATCGAAGGGTCTGTTTCCATGCTGTACATATCTATGACTCGAAATAGCAATGTAAAGGGAAAACAATTTTTATCGTTTTTTTTCATAAGCAGTATTCAGATTCTTAACTACCAAACTTAATATGTGCAAATACTAATGGAATGTAGAATTAACAAGGTTATTGCCACAACAGTGTGGAAAGAAACCATTTGGCCCATCAATTCTGCACAGGCACTCTGAAGAGTATCCCTCCCAGACTCAGTCCCCTACCTTGTGTCTGCAGCCCCACATTTACCATGGCTAATCCATCTAGCCTATACATCCCTGAACTCTATAGACAATTTAACATGGCCAGTCCTCCTAACCTGCAAATCTTTTGTTTGTGGGAAGAAGCTAGAGCCCCTGATGGAAAAGTACACAAACAAGGGAAAATGTACAAACTCCACACGGACAGTCCCCCGAGGCTGGAATCGAACCTCGGTCCTTTGTGCTGTAAGGCAGCAATGCTAACCATTGAGTCATTGTGCCGAAGGAGAAGGGGTTCAAACAGGGAATGCAGAGGCAGATTTTTAAAAAGTGTCAGATTGGTAAAATATGCAGAGTGCTTTTCACAGGGTTTGATATATTGGAGTCTATCTTACTCCATGCCTGGTGGGAAAAGATGAGAATTGAGTGAAGAGTATGGGCATTTGTCTTGAGTGAGTGGGCTAGAAACAGAAAATAAGTGCAGAAGCAGGCTATTCGGCCTTTTGAGCCTGTACCACAATTGAACATGGCCGATCGTGCAATTTCAGTATCCCACTTGCACTTTCTGTCCGCTCAGTCATCCTCATAGCCGCAGGGGCCACATCTAGCTCCCTCTTGAATAAATCTAATGAACTGGTTCTGAGTGAAGATGTTCTTCCTCACCTTGGTCCGAATGGCTTACACCTTATGCTTAGACTGTGAGCCCTACTTCTGAACTTAGCTAACATTGGGAATATTCTTCTCACATCTAGCCTGTCCAGTCCGATCAGGATTTTAAGATGGTGGAAAATGGCTGCAAGATGGAGCATAAGCAAATAAGACCATGAAAAGGCAGTGATTTTGTATTCAGAACTCTGGCTTAAAAAGTATGGTTGAACTAATTGACTCTCGACTCAAGTCATAATATTGTTATTGGGAGTCGAGCAGAATGCCCAGGTCAGGCTGATCAGGGTCATGGGATCGTGTTAGGAATTTTGTGTTTGTTGCATTGAAAACAGTTTTCCTACAGTATGCCATTGCTTAAGGTAAATTTATCTTAAATACCTGCACTTGTTCATCGACCTGAAACATTAACACAGTTTTGTTTCCATAGTCCTACTGAGCACCTCCAGTATTTTTGTTTTAATTGTAAAAATTGGGGGTAATTTGCAGCTAAAGTGAGAGATAATTTTAGACAGACTTAGCAAATCATGATGAGATAGGACAGAAAAGGGTTATTTCTAGTGACTGAGTAGCCTCCAATGGAGGAGTGTTGATTAAATGCAAGAAATTTAGAACACAATGAAACTTTTAAATAAGGAGAAGGTTGTGAGGCTGAGGAATAAAAAGTGTCACAGCTCTCGGGGCTTGTGCCCTGTAATCAAACCCACTATTCTGAGTTGTCACACATGTGCAAAGATATAGTTAAAGCAATCCAAAGTCTCCAATTTATCAGACTGACAAACTCCGGCTAAAAGAAAGTACTCACCAGGTTTCTGTACTTAACAATTTAAATTGTCTTTAACCAATGGTCATTGGGAAATATGAATTGCTAACTTATAATTTTCTAGAGGTTAAACTCCACTCCTTTTTAGGTATCACTACATTCATAATCAGACAGGCACATCATTGATATTTAGAGTTAATTGTTTGACTGGTGCAGATTAAAAATTTTCAGCTCTGTAGAGCACTATGACTATAAAAAAGGAAAAGATTTGCTAGCACCAATGTAGACTACAAGCTAGGCTGTTTCTTTTGGTTTAGTTTTGATTGTTTACGCACTGATATGCTCTTTCGTTCACTGGTTGAGAATTCATCATTGTATTTCTGGAGGTATTTTATTTCCCCTTCAACAGTAAATTTGCAGAAGATGATGAGTGGAAGACAACTTGCTGGTACTTACACATGAATGAGAGATTTTTTTTGAAGCTTTGCTTGACTGATTATTTAGTCAGGAGCCAATCAAAACATTGTTGCTAAGCAGTTGTCCCTTAGTTTAGAACCTATTGACTCCATTGTATCTGTTTCTGCTCTCTCTATTTCAAGAAAATGCAACTGTGAATACAAATACATACGTACAGCCAATTGTACAGCATTCAAACAGATCCTTCAGCCCAATTCATTCATACCGACCAATTTCCTAAACTGAACTAGTCCCATTTGTCAGCATTTGACCCACATCCCACTAAACCATTTCTATTCATGTAACTGTCCAAATGTCTTTTAAATGTTGTCACTGTACTAGCCCCTACCACTTTCTCTGGAAGTTCGTTCCATATATGCACCCCACTCAGACACAACATGTTGCAGTAAACATGACTTTTAAAACTGCAGCCATCCCTTTACACCTTCTCCTTGGTCCGCAATCCAAAAATGAAAATAATTTTAAGCTGTTGTTTCCAAGATTGTTTATAATTGAAGGTGAGACCCTGACTGTGTGTAAGAATACTTTGGTCAGGGTACTTTGAAGGATAAGGGCACAAAGGAATAAAAACCAAAGATGCTGGAAATACTTGAGTTTTTGACAAATTGAAAAGAAGCAGAAAGGTTAAGGAACAAAAGGGAATGTCTGTATTTGGGTGCTAGATAAGAGATGAAATGATAAAAGGTTTTGTGGCAACACAGAATGTGAATGGCTGGTTACAAGAGCAGGTGGTAGACTCGGAATACTGTAGTGAGTAAGTTACCTCCTGACTTCCCAAAGTCTGTCCAGGATCCACAAGGCTCAAGCCAGGAGTGTGAGGGAATATTCCCCACTTGCCTGGATGAGTGCATGCCCAAAGCACCATTGACAGGATCCAGGACACAGCCGTTTGATTGGCACTTCACCAAGGCTCAACTGTGTACAATCTATAAGATGCACTGCTGAATTTGCCAAAGATTGTTCAACAGCACTTTCCAAATGCAGGTCTAGTTCTATGTAGAAGGACAAGCGGCAGATACATTGGAACATTACCATTGCAAGTTCCCTTCCAAGCTACTCACCATCTTGACTTGGAAATATTTTGCTTTTCCTTCAGCAGTGTTTGATCAAAATGCTGGAATTCCTCCCTCATGGCATTGTGGCTGTAACTACAGCATATGAACTGAAGAGGTTAAAAAAAAATAGCTTACCACTGCCTTCTCAGCGGCAACTAATGACAGTCAGTGAATGCTGACCAATCAATGATGTCCACATCCTTTGAGTGAATTTTCAAAAAAACTGAAGGAAATAGAAGTCAATTGCTGTATCGCTTGGAAAATATATTTTAGACATAGAGAAGGAATGGGGTAAAGGTAAATGCTGCATCGCTGGTACACTCACTGCTGCCAAAGGAAAGGGATATGGGGGTGACTGAAGTGGACCAGAAAGGAACATCATTTAAGAATACTCAAAGGAAAAGATGCATTTGGTGATGGCATCACATTCTGTTAAGCATTATCTGAAATCATTGATGCTCAGGTGTTAGCTGAAGGCATCACTGACACTTGGGCATTTGCTTCTTGGAGGGAGCAGGGATCTTTTGACCTTTCATACATTAGCTGGGGGAGATTGTTGATTCTCGAGCATTAGTTGGGGTTCAGGGGATGTTGTTGATAATGACTCTTGAGTTGGCAGTGGCTGTTGACACCGACTGCAAAAATGAAATTGCTAAGCTTTGCACATTTGATAAGTGGACTATGTTTCCTTTACCCATGGTCGGTTGCCGTTGATACAAAAGAGAAGAATTAATTTTTTTTAACACTGAAAATGCACATGCAAATTCAAGTGTGCATTGTCTGAGACTTTCTGGAAAAGCTTGAAAACTGGATGTTTTTGGCTCAACGCTTCCAAAATGTTCTCCAAGTGGACAAGAACCCCATTCCCTGATTGGAATTATCTCTTAGATTAAATTCACAATAAACTATTACTGCCAATTATCTCTTCCATTTCACACTCTGCTTACCCCTGGGTTGTTTCAGTGAATATATTAATACAATTCTTTGCATCTACTTTTCAGTTCAACAGTTGGCAGTCTGCAAGGCAGAGTTGACTCACTTGAGAAGGCAAACTCTAAATTAATTGAAGAGGTATTGCTTCTAAGTTTGTTTCTTTAATATCCTCTAATGTTTAAGTGCTTTCAGTCACTTTCAGACTTATTTTACATTTTAAGCAGTGAATATTTTGAACTGATTATTATTAACCTTTTGAAGTGCTGATATTTATAAAGCATTGAGAAGAGTTCAGTTCTCATCATTGAGCCTCATCATTTTGTGACTGTAGACATTTGCTGGGCACAATGATACCCTAATGCACTCTGTTCCATTCTGTGATTACTTGTACACCTGGATCTCTTTATGTGGTGGAGACCAACTGTACTTGAGGATTACTCCAGAAGTTATGCTGGTGCTGTGTTGGCTTTATTCCGTTAGAGTCCAGGTGTAATGCTGTTATATTACACACATCTACACAAAGCTCACAGTTTCAAATAGAAGTGAAGATCTCACAGATATAATGTGCTGGAATTGGCCAAATGTCAGGTCTGCTTGTACACATAGCATTTTAAAGAACTATTGACACTGTGAGGAAAATGAGTGTGATGGTCTCTGACTACAGCCTGATGTTGGCTGGCAAATTGGGCAGAACAGTGGCAGAAAGAATTTCATCCCAATAAGTACAGTTTGGGAGGTCTAATAAGGGAAGGACATATACAATGAATGCTCCCTAAGGGAGTATGGAGGATCAAAGGAATCTCTGTGTATAAGTTCATAGATCTCTGAAGGTGACAGCACAGGTTAAGACAGGGTGATGATGAAGGCATATGGGATGCTTGCCTTCATTAAACAAGAGTGTGCAATATCAGAGCACGGAAGCCTTGTTACAACTTTATAAGGCGTTGGTTTGGCCGCAGTTGGGATACTGTGTGCACTTCTGGTCACTACACGATTAGAAGGATATGATCATACTGGAGAGTATAAACTATTACTGCCAATTATCTCTTCCATTTCACACTCACCAGGATGTGGCCTGAGATGAAAAGTCTTTATGAGGAGACACTGGATAATCTGGGTTTGTATTCCTTGTCACAGAGGAGGCTGAGGTATACAATCTGATTGAGGCATACAAAATTGGGAGGAGGCAAGGGGTAGATCAGGAAAATCTTTTCCTCATGGCAGATGTTTCTAAGATCAGAGGGTATGAGTTTAAGATGAGGAAGCAGCTTCGAGGAGCATGAGGAAACTTTTTTTTCACTGAGGATGGTAGAAGTGTATGGAACGTGGTGGAGGCAGATACTCTCTCAGTATTTGAAATGCCAGGGCATGTTCGGCAATGGACCATGTGCAGGTAAATGGGATCAGTATAGTTTGGAGTTCCTTGGTTGGTGCAGATATGCTGGGCTAAGGGGCCTGTTCCTATGCTGTATGACTGAATAGGAATGAAAGGTGATGCTATGTACTTTCAATACACAAATATAAATAGCAAGTTGTGCTGAATTCTGACTCTCTGTTGCTCTTTTCCTCCTAGTTGGCAATCGCTAAAAACAGCATAATTCGATTGCAAGAAGAAAACGTTCAGTTTCGCAATGAAAATATCCAAATGTTAATGAAGACCCAGCAACATCTGGAGGTGTGTGTGTGGGCTCCAGACTGTCCAAGTGTTGCTTCAAAGATTCTCAAAAACAACTAAAATTAAAATGCAAAACCTGTCCCAGCTTCGCCTCCCTCTCTTCAACCATACCCATTAAAACCTTCCTCCCTTTCCTCTTTGAATCATATTTCCCATATCCTCTCTCACTTCCTCTCTCTCACATCCGCCGAAGCTTGACTCTACTATACCCTCTTACTCATTAAATCCAGGCCCCTCTCCTATGTGAATTCTGTCAATCATTTCTTCTTTGGCCCTTCTACAGCAACCCCTTCCACTCCATAACTGAGTCCTCTTTCTCCAAACCCTTTTGTCAATCCTCTTTAGTTTTTACCCCCCAGTCTTCCCTCCTGTCCTTTACAGGTGAAGTGTGCTTGAGTAGGGAAAGAAACAGATAATATGTATGAATGAAAGCAAGTGTAGGAGTTAGGCTTGTGAAGCACAGTGAGAGAATGTGTGTTTGATTATGACATTGCTTGCATGACCTGTTAACGCTGGCTGATGTGAATACTGACTATCAAGCGAAATATCAGTTTGTTTGCTACTTCTGCCCTGCATTACAATGAAAATTGCCACTGCACTACCACTGATTTGAGGAGGAATAAATTTAGTTTGTGTGCAGCTGCAGGAAGGGAGGGACTGGGCAGAAGTCTATCCTTTTCCATCTGTATTCTTGCATCTACCTGTTGTTACTGCATTTATGTCTCACAGAAGGTGTTATCTATTTAGCTGGTGAAACTGGATGTGTCTGCGGAGCTGGAGACCTACAAGGGCACTCGACAGGGACTGGATGACATGTTCACTGAGGCGCGGAGACAGCTGAGAGAAGAGTCACGTATGCGCCAGGTGTGTGACCTTTAGCTGACTGCCTTTCATGTAGTAGTTTCCTCTAGACAGTGATTGGGTTGAATTCCCACAGTAATGACAGGTCACTGTGACAATGTTTTTACGTTAAAGTTATTTCGTCCTGGGTTTTTTTTGAGAGGTTGTAAAGGCAGGAGTGCTGAAGTAGTTACAGAGACTGCCTATGTCAGTAGGTTGACAGGCCTTTTTTTTTAAAGCAGTTATAACAATGGAAGGGGAGTGGCCAGTTCTCCCAGATCCAGGCTTTCTAGTGTTTTAGCAGAGAAGCTGTTTGGCTCCCAGGAGGATTGCAAGCTTCAATAAATGATTCCTAACTGTGAATTTTTCTGAAATCTCCCTTGATGTTATTTCCTCCTGGATTGGAAAACTGTACACAAGACTCTGTCTGAATTTACCTTTTTGCCAAGGGATGTGTTGATGGAACAGTTAATTAGTAATAGATACTGTGTCTATTACTCAGTTAAGTTTTCCAAGTCTTACCAAATCGTATTAATGTGGGAAGGAATGTTATAATCTTGGTGGGATTGAGAAAAGGTTAGGGTGGCTATGACTGATGGTGAAAAGGACAGAGGAGGAAATGTACTTGGGCCAGAGTCATGAGTGGAGTATAGAACCCAGAATTCTCTCAATTTAGGATAGAGAGCTTGAGGATTTCATTGACTTTTTGACGTGAAGGCTTTGTTTGCTGTCACTGCCACTGTAACTGCAGGGCACCCATTCCCTACACATGCAAGCCCTGCCATTAGAAGTTGTACTTTTGAATTGAAAAATATGCTTTATGACACATGACTTTGAGGAAAGGAGCAAATGTACCTTCGTCAGATTTGCAGAATTCACTAAAATAGTTTGAAAGGCAGGTTTCAAGAGGGATGCAAGCAGTTTACAGAGAAACATTGATAGGTTAAGTGAATGGTCAAAACGTTAAGTATAATGTTGGAAAATGTCAAATTGTTTATTTTGGAAGAAAGTACAAAAGAACAGTGTTTAAATGGAGAAACCTGCAGAGAGCTACAAAACAAATGAACTTGGGGATACTTGTGCATGAAACATGAGCACAGGTGCATTGGTAATCAGAAAGGCCCTCCTTTCAAAAGGGTTGGTGTATAAAAGGGAATCTTACTGCAGATGTACAAGGTACTGATGAGACTACATCAGCAGTACTGAGAGCAGTATTAGTCCCTTCATTTTAAAGAAAGATATTGTTTCATTGAAAGCCATTCAGAGGCATTCACTAGGATGATCCCTGGTATGGAGTGATTGTCTAGCACCAAAGGGTGTTGTCTCAGAATGAAAGGGTGCCAATTTAAGGCTGAGATGAAGATGAATTTCTTCTAAGTGTTGGGAGTCTTTGGAACTGCTTGCCAGAGAGAGCAGTGGGTGCAGAGAACTTTGTGCTGATAGGAATTTTGATCAGAAGGGGAATCAAAGGTCCTGGGGAAAGGGCAGGGAAGAGGATTGAGGAATGCCAGTTCAGTCATGATCCATTTGAATTGCAGAGCAGGCTCGGAGTGGAATTAGCTACTTCTGTTTCAATTTCTTATGTGATTTGAATTGGATCCATCAGAATTAGATATAAAATTATTAAATCACTGATTCAGTAACTAAAGGGAGGAGTTATGCGGTGATAATGTTACTCTTCCTAGTAATCCAGAAACCCAGGCTACGATTCTTGGGGCTTGTGTTGAATGCCACTGCAAAACTTAAATTCAATAAAATGTAGAATTAAAAGCTAACCTAATGGCAACATATTAATTAATGTCAATTCTCATAAAGAGAAAAGCTATCTGATACACCAGTGCCCTTTAAGAAAGGAAATCTGCCATCCTTATCCAATCTGGCCTACATGTGACTCCAGTTCCACAGCAGTGCAGTTGACTATTAAATGCCGCCTGGCCAGATAGAGATGTCCACTTCCCATTAACACATTTAAAAAGAAAATGCACAAGCTGTCCACTATAAGGCTAGTGGAATAGCAATGGAAATGGGTAACGGAGGGGTGAGAGAGGCAGCAATAATGGGTATGTCACTTCTGGCTTCATAGTGATGATACCTATGATAGTGGCTTTCTGTTGGAATGCACTGTTAGAAGGAAAAGTAGCTGTTTCCTGATATCATTCACGAATAGATTACTTTCAATTTAAAGATTAAACCCATGGTTCTGAATTTCCCATGCCGGGAGATGTTTCTGACCAGTTACCCCCTCCGATTATTCTGACATTCTAAATACATTGACCAGACTATTCTTCAGTTTTCTAAATCAGTAAGAGACAATTTTGGACAACTTTCTAACCCCTTAAGTATTGGTTTAAAAAAAGAATCCTGGTGAATCTGTGCTTTACCCCAGTCAAAAAGATCAAAAAAAATTCTTCCTGAAATGCAGTGTCCATAACTGAATGAGGATTCTTGATTTGTGTCTGGAACCTACAGGGACCAAGGTTTTTTGGATCTGGTAATGTGTAATGAGATAGGATTAAATAATATTAACAATAAAATATTATCTAGATACCAGTAATATAATTTTTGACTTTGATTTGAGATTGAGAGATTCAGGCATGAGCTAGTGTCTTGCCCTTTAAATGGCCTTTATTTGAGTTTATTGTTATGGACCAGATCAAACCCCCTTCAAATATTTCCAGGAGATAGCTTAAACTTTTGTTTAAAGGCACGTGTAAGGTGCCGTGTTCCAGATGTAATTTGATTGGTTACACTACTTGGTCTTTCGCAAAACACACTTTATTCTTACCCTACAGTTAACGTGCAAGCAAAAGGAGGAAAAATTGGTAACTTTAACTCTATCGGAAAATCTTCGGGTGCTCTGGTTTCCTCCTACAGTCCAAATATGTACAGTTTAGATGAATTGGCAATGCTAAATTGCCCATAGTGTTCAGGGGTGTGTAGGTTAGGGGCATTAGTCAAGGGATTAGAGGGTCGGGGGGGACACTCTTCAGAAGGTCGGTGTGGACTTGTTGGGCCAAGTGACCTGTTCCCACACTGTGGGATTCAATGAAATTCTATGAAAAGAATAATGGAACAGTTGCTGTTTAGTTGTTAAATGATCTGATGTAGTAATATATTGGGGCTCAGTTGTTAGCACTGTTGCCTCAGTGTCAGGGATCTGGGTTCAGTTCCAGCCTCGGGTGACTGTGTGGAATTTGAGCATTCTCCCCATGTCTGTGTGGGTTTCCTCCCACAGTCCAAAGATTTGCACATTAGGTCAATTGGCCATGCTAAATTGTTGTAGTGTTAGGTGAAGGGGTAAATGTAGGGGAATGGTTCTGGGTGGGTTGCTCTTCAGAGATTCGTTGTGGACACGTTGGACCGAATGGCCAGTTTCCACAATAGGGGTTCTATGGATTCCTTGGCAAAGGCAAGGAAGATAGATTGTCTCGCGTGCAGCTTTTATCCAGTTTAGGAGAAAAGGACAAGAGAAATTCCAAGAGAGAGAGAACCTCCGCTTTTTTGCTCTGGTTGAGAGATGTAACAGCTTCCATGGCCAACTTTAAAATCCCCTAACTATTGAAAGCTAAACTAAACTCCTGGTTCTCTGGGAGCTTGTCTCCATACATGCATGCTGCTTCTACTGTTCCGATTTTTAAATAAATACCCACAGCCTCTCAAGCTATACTTAATTGGCTTGGACAAAGCAGCTTATCACCCGTGGCTCAAAACCTCTCCAAGCAAAATGCACCCTTAAAACCATAGTATTATCACATTATGAAAACAACTGGTAAAAAGTGCCATGGGGAAAACGATTTAAACAATCATAGTGCATTCAAGCATAGTGCATCATGGTTTTGTGAATGGGGTATTGTTTTTAAAATGTAATTGTTCTTTAAGCTTGTACAAAGTTGGTTGATCTTATTCCCATCTCCCTGCCTCATGCTGTTACCCCCATTATTCCATGGCTCCTCCCTCCCTCTCTTTTCTGGCATCCCACCACCACCACAATCTCCCTCTTATGTTCTTTCCTCGCTTAACATCACCTCTCCTTCCTTGACTTTTCTTCGCTGTCCCTTTCACTTCTGTCCCCTGTTTCTCATGGGTGAATGGCGACATAGCTGAGGCTTCTTTTTATTGCTTGGCAGGATGTAGAGAGTGACCTTTTGGTACAGATTAACATGAAGCAGGAGATGGAGCTGGCCATGAAACTGCTGGAGAAGGATATCCATGAGAAGCAGGATGCACTGATAAGCCTTCGGCACCAGCTTGAGGAGGTGAAAGCTATTAACGTGGAGATGTTTCAGAAGCTCAAAGTAAGTAGCTTTGTGCCATGTGTTGATTTCCAATGTGTGAAGTTAAAAACACTTTGAAAACGAATACTGAGATGACCAATTGCTGTTGAAGTAAAGCTCTCTTGCATGCAATCTAGTCTTGAGGTTAAGTGGGTACTTCAACCTCATTCTCGTGAATGTAGAAAGTAGAAATTACTCAGAGGGTCCAACTATCATTCTAGTAAATCTGTTTCTTCTTTCAAGGTCAATATATTCACCCCAGGGTAGTCCTCTGAACTGCTTGCAGTAGTCAGGATCTGTAGATGCAATCTTAACGTGGTTTTATATAACTGCAGCATAAATTCTATGGAAATGTGTTCCATTTCTTCCGATAGGCCTGAATTATTTTCTGCACCTGTTCATGGAGTTTTAATGATCTTGTACTTTTTCATGATTTAAATAGGACAGACCGAGTACTTTCTAAATCAAGTGTTTACCCATATTGAAATCCATTCATCACATGCTCATTTATTTACTATATCAATGAGTCCAACAAGTTTTATGTTTCTACCCATATTCCTATTTTTATTATTCATTCACGGGATGAGGACATTGCTGGTGGTTTCCCTAAGGTGGTGGTGAACTGCTACAGTCCATTTGCTGTAAGTGGACCTATCATACCGTTACAGAGCATATTTCAGGATTTTGATTTCCATGAAACTGAAAGAATGTCGCAATGTTTCCAAGTTGGGACAGTAAGTGGCTTGGTGGGGAACTTGTAGGTGGTGTGTTTCCATATGTCGCATTGTCCTTCCAGGTGATATTTGCTGTGTGTTTTGAAGGTGTTGTCTAAGGAACCTCGGTGAAATTCTGCACTGCTTCCTGTAGATGAGTGTTGATGGTGGAGGGAATGCAGGTTTGTGGATGTGATTCCACTCAAGTGGTTGCTTTGTCCTGGATGGTTTCAAGCTGCTCGAGTGGTGTAGAATCTACACTTATCCAGGCAAGTGGGGAGTATTCCATCTCACTCCTGACTTGCTTCTTGTGGAGAGCAACATTCCCTCCCAGCTGCAAGTGTGTGCAGCTGCTCCATTGTTCCATGCACGGTGATTGGCATCAGTATGCTGATCACGGTATTGACTTCTCATTCTGGAATTTGCTGCTGTGCACAAGTCTCAGGCCCTGGTAAGAAACCTAGTGGGAATGCTGGTTGATAAGCAGGATTCCTAGCTTCTGACTTGCTGTGGGGGCCACAGTATATTGCAAGCCCAGTTCAGTTTCTGGTCAGTGATAACTCCAGTGTTAGGTTCTTTTTCTTGAAGTTCTTACACACTTGATGCAATTGCAATGCACCAACTTCTGTGGGCAGTGAAAATTTATTAAGCAAGTACAACCTTTTGGAGGAATCCTTGACACTCTTCGTGGGGCTTGTGGAGCCATGTCAAGAGATCCCTCTCTGAACGAGGGAACAGTCCTCCTTTATACAGCACAGTCACATGCCACCAATGACACCAATGAAATTTGATTATTTCCAGAAACATGTGATTAGATCATTCCTTAACTGCAGGATCTGATTTAAATTATTTTTAAACTGCAGGGCATGATTAGGCTCTTAACTGTAGTGTTCTTATTCTTTCTTAACTGCAGGAGATGTATGAAGTATGAACATTTGTAAGTCAGATAATCATAAATTAGGGACCTCCTGTATTCTGAAGAGGTAATTGTAGTAACAAATAGGGAAATGTGATTTTAATTAGGTAACACTCTCTTACGAATTGCAAGAGCTGATGATGTAAATGTTTACATTCGGCCCAGAACATCCAATTTCTTACAGGTCAGCAGAACAAATTAACTCTAACATCTCTCCAGGACATTAACAGTGGAATTCAGTGATGGTAATGCTGTTGAATGTCTTTGGGCAAAGATTAGATTCTCTGTTGCTGGAGATGGTCATCGTCTTCCACTTGTCAACTGAAATCTAGATATGCTGCATGTGGACATGGACTCCTCTCGTATCTGAGGAGTCACAAATGATGCTGAACATTGTATAATCATTTGTGAACACTCCCACTTCTACTCTTGCAATAGAAGGAGCATCATTGACTTCAACTATCAGTGAGTTTACAGTCTGATTTTCAAAGCAATGTCTGGTATCTGAAGTTCTGAAGAAGGATTTGTGGACTTGAAGTGTTAACTTTTCTTTCTTTCCACAGGTGCTATTCCTGCTGAGTTTTTGTTTTCTGCAGTTTGTTTTTGTTCCAGATTTCCAGCATCCACAGTTCTTAGTTTTATTACAGCATCATTCTGTCATTGACTAATTTAGCAATGTATCTTTCTCTCCCATTATTTAAGTTGTTGATGATAGCAGTCACGATTTGAGGACACAAAGATACTCTTTGAGGACCATCACTAGTCATGTCCTGTTAATTACAATCCCTACCACTGTCCCAACAAGTTGTCTCTGGACAATTGATCAATAATCTAGAATAATAACTGGCAGTCAGTTCCGTGAGCTTCAACCGTAAGTGCCTCGTAAGAGAGTGTTACCTAATTAAAATCACATTTCCCTATTTGCTACTACAATCACCTCTTCAAAATACAGGAGTTCCCTAATTTATGATTATCTGACTTACAAATGTTCATACTTCATACATCCCTGTATGAGATTGCATTTTAAATAAAGCTGCCTCACAGCACCATAGACCCAAGCTCAATTCAAGCCTCAGGCAACTGTCCTCTGTGGAGTTTTCGCGTTCTCCCCATGTCTGCATGCGGTTCCTCCAAATGCTCCAGTTTCTTCCCACAGATCGATTGGTCATGCTAAATTGCCCATAGTGTACAGGGATTTCAGACTAGGTGAATTGGCCGTGAGAAATGCGGGATTATAAGGATTGGGTAGGGGATTGGATGCTCTTTGAAGGGCCACTGAACTTGATGGGCCAAGTGGCCTGCTTCCAGACTCTGCAGACTGTCTATGTTCTATTCATATCCCCGACTTGTTTCACCAATCCCTACTCTGTAGCTCCCCTCGCACCACCCCCACGCCTGAAGAAGGGTTACACCAGAAGTGCTGACTTCTCCACCCCTTGATGCTGCCTGGCTTGCTGTGTTCTTCTAACCTCCTGCTTGTCTATGTTTCATCTGACATACGAACATTTCCTATACTTAGGAATAGATGCTTTATATTGTCCCTGCATTGTGTTCTGATTTGTGTAGAAGTTGACTTGTGAATGCAGTCAAACAGAAACCATTTGCAATCCAGAGTATGCCTGTATTCAGTCAGATTAGGCATGTTTCATTTACTTGCTTCTATTATGAAGATGTGGGTGTACTGTACCTTTTAAGAAAGTGAAAAGCGAGCAGAACTACCTGAGAACACCAAACGTTCTGAGCAAGATATAATGTAACCTTTCTGGTCCAGCAGCTGATTGCCTGGAGACAAAAAGAAATTCAAATTAGGCCAATCAATTTAAATTATACCCTGAAAAATACCAAACTCCAATCAGGTTGAATTGAGTGTATTGACGAGATTAAAAGCCAATGATATAACCCCAAAGCATCGGATTGTAAGACTGGGAAAAATTGAATAGTTGAGGACAACTGTCATAAAACCAACAGATGTAGGCTGCTAGTCAGAACTGTGAGGGATACCTTTCTACAGAAGCAGTTTGAACAGAGAAAAACGTTGATACTGACCTGGCAGGCAAATCTACAGTGGATGATATAAAGAGAAGGTTTGACAGCTGGCTGGTTTTGAAATTTGAATTTTTCAGTAAATCGTGATCGGGGTTTTCTTGGACTCCTTTTATAGAAGGGAAAGTAAAAGATTGGTTAGAAGGACAAGTTGTAAATAGTTAATTATTCTCTGTTATACTTTAAGAAATAAAGTTGTTAATTTTTACTTTAAATAGTTCTTGGCCCTTCGAATTTTCAGAGATTACTGTATGGGATAAATCGTTTGTGTTGCTGGTTTAAATTAAGCAGGAAGGTTTACCCCATGATGTAACACTACAAATTGACACTCAACCTCTGATCAGCTGAAAATTTTCAAAAGGTTCAGTCAGGATTTGTTAATTACAGGCTCCTACAGTTTCCCAATGAGGTTTAGGCTGTCGCTTTTCTAAATAAACTAAAGGACCAAAGCTCAAATCAAAATCTTTGATTTCCTGACCGGTAACCATTCAGTGATGTTTTCATCCACCTCCTTTAAAATCCTGGGATGGAAACCGTCTAGACTTGAGTTTTACTTTAATATGGCCATGAATTTTTCCACTGCTAACTTGCATTAATCTTGAAAGCAAAGTATTCAGTATATTCACCATTTCCTCCTTTATCAGCACCATCTATTGAAGGCAGCCTTGCCCTGAATCTTGAACCTTTGTAGTTATTTCATATTTCTTGCTTTCAAACAGTACATTGCACTTGATCATAATTTCAATCATCATTAGGCTTTGACTAAATCTGGCTCCTTACCCATGACTAAATCAAATGCATTTGTCCTTTTGTTGGTTCCAGGACATGCTGTTGCTGAAAGTTGGATGGCAAACAAATTCATTCCTTTTCTCACCTAGCTAGTCTGTCTCTCGATTGGTTCAAAAGTTAAAATCTGCCATTAAAACTATCTGCATACAAAACTAATCAATGTATTTATGTAATCTAACACCTCACTGTTACTACCAGTGCACCTAAGCACAGCTCTCTTGAGAGTCTGAAACCCTTTTCTCTGCAGAAAGTCTGCATGCTTAAATCTTGTTGCATCCTCTCATCGTTGAAATTATTTTATTCTTCATATTAAGGCTACTCTTCCCTACTAGCATTTTTCAGTTTTGCCTGTGGACTTAGAAACTGATATATTCAGTTATCTGACGGCCATTCTTCTAATAGTTTAATCATTTAATACCCACTAAGTTGTTTGTATTGATTCAGTTTGGTCCTCATAGCACTCATCCATGTTCAGTTCTGGGTAGTTGATGAACTCCATTTCTAAGGTATTGCTTTGTGTTTCTTTGGAATCTAGGGTTCTGAAGATGGTTTGAAGCAGAAACGTGAGATGATGACTCGGCTGGAGGAGAAGACCAACCAAGTGACAGCTGCAATGAAACGGATGGAGCAAAGGTACAACATCCCAGTCAATTCCTGACCCTTCTTCCCAGCTCTTGGAACGAAACAGTTTCATAGGTGTTGGCTCCTATTCCTTACCCTTTTGCTTATTCTTCATGTAGCACCTGAGTCAAGTAATGGAGCCTGCTATCACCTCTTCCCAAACCCAGCCAGCTAAATTTCTTCCAGTGGATGCTTAGTTTTCTAGGAGAAAGTGAGGACTGCACATGCTGGAGATCAGAGTCAAAATGTGTAGCAGTGGAAAAGCACAGCCAGTCAGGCAGTATCATAGGAGCAGGAGAGATCTGATGAAGAGCTTATGCTCAATGTCGACTTTCCTGCACCTTGGATGCTGCCTGATCAGCTGTGCTTTTCCAGCTCCCCATTTTTTGACTCTTTTAATTTTCTGCATATCTTGAGGGATTGATATTTCCTGTCATTTGTGTACCTGATGCCCCAGACAATACAGTTCCAATCAGAGCTGGGGATTTCCTGCCTGGCCTGGATGAGTACCATTACAAAAGGAAAATTTGCTGTAGATTGGTTTAAGGGTGTAACTGTTTTGCATGAATTTTGAATGAGAGAGAGCATTTCATCTGATTCCAGTATGAAAGCAAAATATTGCAAATCCAAAATAAAGACAAAGTGGTTGGAAATGTGAAAACGCTGAGATTACCCAGCTTGTTAGTTTTAATCTATTTCCAATCATTAACATTTTAAATATATATTTGCACCTTCCAGGATCAGAAAATAGGTGTGAGCAGGTCAGGCTTACAGATACTTTGGTGATGGAATAACCTGGTCACTGCCACCATTTAGGCTCCTATCCAGGTTACAGAGGAGAGCTATTGGAATGCAAGGAATCTCAACCAAAGGTTTCCATAGGTTGAGGCCTGAAGACTTAGTGTACCAACAATAGACAGTAGAAAATGAAAGGTTTTGTCCTTTGGTTAGATGGGCTCACGTGAAGCGATTCGTTGGTCTGGGAGCGAGCAAGGTATTGCTGATTGAGCAGAGCTGACAGTACCTCTTCTACATGTGTTGTGTAACCTTCGCTGCTCCCACTTATTCCTATCATTACCCATTGTATTGAGAAACATTACTGCTACTGTGTTTGGAACTGTCACTGCTATTAACATCTCTTTCTTTCTTCCCCTTTTATTTTCATTTTTATTTCCTGCCTCTTTGCTTCTCCCTATTTGTTCCATTTGATGACCTTAAGTGACAAAGATTTATTAGATCAAACCCGAACTGTTGCCATTTCTTGTCTGAAGTGTGTTGGTAGAGAGAATAATATTTAGAATTTCATTGCAACCTAACTCCTAATCAAATTAAAGGTGTAAGCTTAGTGTGTTCAGTGGGAATAATGTTAGAAAGCAGATTATGAAAGGGACAAAATGTTCTTCCAAACATAGGGTTAACCTATCTCTCATCTAAGATTTGATTTCATGAACTGCTTCTTCTTGCTCTTGCATTCTCTCATTGTGTGCTGAAGCCATTTTTTTGGCACTCTTTTTTTTTTCTTCCTACACCCCCATTGCTTAGGCTCTTTCCATTCCCCTCTAGGCACCCCCGCGCCCCACCTCCCCAATGCACGCACCGGCAATCCAACCCAGCGTCTTTCTCTCACTCTGCTTGCAGGCCCTCTGTCTCTTGGCTCCCCCGGTGATCCCGTCTTTCAGCCCAACCCTTCTCCCAATACACTTCGCCATTGCATCTCTCTGCCTACCCTGTCCTTCTTCCTTTTCTCAGTTTGTAGAGTCTGTCCACACAGCTTGCTTTCCTACCTTTTTTCAATCATAAGTAAATCTTGTTACTTTGTTCGGTTTTTTTTAATCTAAAGATTATCAATAAGGGATAAAAATAGATAAGATCTTAGCTTTGATCCTTAAGGCTCTACACAAGCTACAACCTACCCACTTGAAAATGATCTATTTATTTCTGATTCTCTTGTCCTCAATCCATTGTGACGGCAGCTTACATTTGTAGGGCCTCCAAGGCCATTCACAGCAGCATAATAAAGGCAAATTACACACTGAGCCATAAAAGGAGAGACTAGGCAGATGAGCTTGGTCAAGGTGTTTTGAGGAGCCTTTTAAAAGTAAAGAGGCCCAGAAAGGGATTCCAAATCCTCGGGTCCAGGCTACTGAAACAGTGGACAGAGTGAAGTGAGAATATGTTGACTGGTTGGGCATGTGGGACTGAAGGAGATACTGATATGTTGAGAGGGGCAGACCACAGATTGACTTGAAAGCAAGGTTGTGATTTTTAATGCTGGACTTGGGTCAGTGAGCACTGGGAGTATTGGGGAGGTGGGGTGGGGCAGAAGGGCAGCATAGATTTAGATCCCCTCAAATTTATGAGAGGTAGAAAGTGAGTTACTGAGAGGGAATGTATTGGAATGTGGAGGTGACAGAAGCATGGGTGAGGGTTCCAGTGTGGTATCAGCGGAGATAGGGAAATCAGATGATGTATACAGTAGAAGCAGTCCATCTCCATGGTTGGAAGTTGATCTTGGATGTTAATGTTGTTGTGAATAGTTTGGTGCAGCCTCAGTTTCCAAGGCGAGGGATGGTTTCAGTAGCTGGTGAATGGAGTTTGCCAGAGGGACTGAAGACAACAATGGTTTTGCCTTCCCCATATTTATTTGGAGGAAATTTCTATTTATCAATACTGGATGTTGGATAATTAAGAGTGGAGAAATTGAGTGGTGGTCATGAGGTTGAGCTGGGTATTTAGCGAAACACACTCGGGGTTGAGAGTCTTAGGAACGCTCTATCTCTAAAATTGGTGGAAGTAGAGTTCTTGAATATTTTTAGGGCAGAAGTAGACAATTGTTAAGCAAGGGAGTGCAAAGTTAACAGGGTAAGTGAGAAAATGGATTTGAGGTTACAGTCAGATCATTCATGATCTTATTGAACAGGTTTGAGGAACTGGTTGGCCGACTGCAGATGCATCTACATTGGCATACATGTGGGAAACTAACATGAATTTTGATGTCTCCCAGGGCAACATGCAGTAGGAAGGAGCCAAGGATTAATCCTTGAATGCCAGAGATGATAGTTTGAGGAGGAGAAGCTATTGCAAATGATGATCTATCTATGCTAAAATATTACTGCTAAGCCAGGGAACCTTATGTAATAATCCTGGCAATGTATTGAATATCTTGTGAAAATTCAATGATGCAATATCCTTGTATCTATTCTGCTGATTACATTCTTGACATTACAAATATACTGGCTGAGCACAGTTTTCCTCTTTATAAATCACATTGAATTCTATCTACTTATGATTTGTACATGGCTTGTATCCACACAGTGATTTGCTGAACACTTGGAATTTGTTTTTTTTCCTCTCTATCTCTTTCCCATTGCATCTGCTCTCTTCCAAACCTCTGGTAACATTGACTGATTTTGCAAATAGCTATCTCACATAGCTTACAAATTCCAGACATTCGGGTCCAGGGAATTTCAGATTTGTAAACCTATTAATCTTTGCAGTATTTCTTCCTCCCCAATATTAATCACATTAAATTCTTTGTTCTCAGTAAATCCATGCTTCTCCTCAGTTTCTGCGTGTTCCTTGTGTGGAGGTCCACTCCCTCTTGTACGTTATAAATTCTTCAGTCTCAGAAGAGACTCACACTTGCACTCATTTGTTTTCTTTTACTAGTTTTAGGTGCTATTTAACAGTCTAATTTTAAATTTCTTAAAACTTTACTCTCATTCTATATTAGCCCACATTACTAATTTTTTGGTCATCCTTTGCTGACTCTTAAAACTCTGAATCTTCAAGCTGGTTGCTTTATTTTCATATTTTAAGCTTTTTTGTTTCATCAAACTGTATATTGATTTCAGCTGTGCAGTTTTTATTTCCAGGGCCTATATTTTCAGTGCTTTCACTCTTTCTATCTCCTTGTGTGTGTCTCTTCCCACACCAGTCTCTATTCCCCAGATATTTTTGCTGTGCTCGGCAGAACACTCCTGCTCCCCAGTTCGGTCTTCAAGCTCCATCCTCCTGCACTGTCCCCTCCCCGCCCCAGGAAAACCTCGAACTCTGTTTTCTCGCCTCCACCCACCCCCCAACCTTCATTCATCATCCTTCATGCACCTTTTGCACCTTTGCTTCCTTTTCCACCTCCCCCACCTGCTCATTGCTTCCCCCCACCCCCCAAACTCTGTATTAGTCCTGTTATTTCTTGGGTTGGATTGCTGTTTCAGCTCCTAGTTTGTGATCGACTGCCCTTTATATGGTGATGCTTGGTGAGGCACCTCTGGGACTGGTGCTTGTGAACCAGCCGACACCTTACTGAGAAAAAGGAAAATATTAGTCAGCATATTTGGGAGAAAAAAGAGACAACTGGATTGAATAAAATCTGAAAGGATCAGTGCTTGAGCTTTACCGCAGTGTGGTGTTAGGATTTCAGCAACTTGCAAGTTAATAAAAAAAACTCAGTGCTGCGACAGATGTGTTTAAGGGTTGTGGGCAATATTGTATTATTGAAATTCCTTCATAGGGAGCTTGATTCTTCTGTGTATTGCATAAGGTGGAGCTAGCCATAAGTGTCACTTCCTGGTTAATTTTCACATTCCCTGTGATTTCAGTGCTATTGTTTGACTTTCCAATCTTTGCTAGACCAGTAACATTGCTGTGTTCAATATGCTGGGAAACACTGTGGTTGTTCTTTCACTAAGGAGTCATTAAAAATTGTAAATCAGAAGCCGTGGTGTCTGCTTCTTGGTTGATTTTGCTAAGCTGGGATCACATTCCCAACTGTTTAATTTGCCGATGCTTGTCTCCTGTTGTTTGGTTCTTTTTGTTTTTGCTCTATTTTCCACCCCTCCCCCTTGGTGTGAGCATCAGTTTTACCCAAAGTTGATTTAAATTGCACCAGATTGCAGCAAGCAGAAAAGGATCAGCATACAGCAGAGAAGGGGAGCGACAAGTTCAAACGTGAACTGGAACACAAAGTGGTGAACCTAGAGCGAGAGATGGAACAGAAGGAACAACAGCTGTAAGCACCGGGGCAGAAACTGGGATCAATGAACAAAATGGAACCTTTTTTTAGATAAACGTTTTAACTGCGTCTGCTGGACATTGATTGTTAATATTGACAGTTGAGGAACTCTGACATGAAAAGCTGTAATATTCTAAATGGTACAATGTCTACATAAAGTTGCAGCAGTTGGGAGCAGTCAACCTATTCTTCGTTTATCCTTCAATTTCCCAATCCCTTTTTTGGCTGCTGTCTTTCAGCTGCTCCCCACAAATAGTCTCTCCACAGACACTCATTGGAAGGGTTAAGATGATAGAACTTGGACTGGAGCCTTAAATAATTACAAAGTATGAGGTCACAGGTAGATTCGGAAATTAAATTGGGATAACCTAGTATGTCTGAAATGGTGAACTTTTCAACAAATACTTTGTTAATTGTAAAGGAATAAAGTTTTTATTGAGAGATTTAAAAATTCTGTGGTGGAGAAATGATCAAGCAGAGCTAATTAGAGTTTTAAAAAAAATATAATTTTTAAAATAAAGGGCTTTAAGATTGTCAAAAATAATAATCCTGAAGAGCAGGGAAATGTTAGGAAGCAGCCCAAAATCTTTTTATAAAGAGTAGAAGAAGGAGGGATAGAAAGGAGAGGCATTGGAAGTGGGAGATGGTGGTGTGATGTTAATATCACTAGTGATCCAGAACCCCAGGCAAATATTCTGAGAACGCATATTTGAATCCCACCATGTCTAATAGTGACATTTGACTTCAATAAAAATCTGAAATTTTAAAAAAAGCCAACTAATGGTAACTATGTAACCATTGTCAGTTGTTGCAAAAACCCATCTAAATTACCAACCTTATCTGGTCTGACTTTTGTGATTTCAAACTCTCAAAGATGGGGTTGACTCTTAATTACTCCCTGAAATGGCCCAGTCAGCCAATCAGTTCAAGGGCAACTAGGAATGGACAGCCAATAAATGATTTTTTAAAAAATTGAATATGCAAGTAAGCTAGCAAAAAAAAGTGAAAATCAATTGTAATTTCTACAAATCTATAAAAAAGGAAGAATACTGAAAGTAAATGTTCGATTCCTTCCAGAATAAATAAATCAAGAGCAAAGAATAGGACAGAAAGAAATGGCAGATTAATCTATTAACGAATAGGTTGGGTTTGCTTTTACAGTAGAACGTACAAAGAACCTTCCCAAAATAGCAGGGAATTGCAAGTCTGGGGAGAAATACTGGAACATATACCCCTTTAAGCATGGTTTCTTAAATCAAAACAATCATGATTCATAGAATCCATACAGTGTGTGAACAGGCCACTTCTGGGTGAGTTGTTCTTTGGAGGGTTGTTAGGACGAAGGGTCTGTTTCAACACTGTAGGGAATCTAATCTAATCTAAAGTCCACACTAATCTTCTGAAGAGTATCCCACCCAGACCCATTCCCCTACCCTATCACTCTGCATTTTTCATGACTAATGCAACTAACCTACCCATCCCTGAACACTCAGGGAAATTTAGAATGGCCAGTTCACCTAATCTGTGTATGTTTTGACTGTGGGAGGAAACCTACGCAGACACATGGAAAATGTGCAAACTCCACACAGACGGTCGCCAGAGGCTGGAATCAAACCCGGGTCCCTGGTGCTGTGAGGTAGCAGTGCTAATCACTGGGCCACCCGCTTGATTGATCTTCAAGCTGACTAATCATACACTTTATTCCCTATGTCCTTTTGTCTAACAAAAATCCATCAATCTCTGCTTTTAAAATAAGCAATTGAGCCAGCATCTGATGTCCGTTATGGCTCCCAAATCTTGCTGCCTTTTGCATTATAAAATTATTTCTAATTTCACTGTTTGGCTCAAATCTTAAGACCTGACTCAACCTATTTTGATTAGTTCCAATCTACATAACAGTAATTAATGTTAGTTTTTAAAAACGTGTTAGAAAAATTAATTTGACCAAAAGTTGACAATTCCTCAGACTTGATATCTTACAGCCTCAGGTCCTGAAACAGCAAGACTGCAGACATGTGCAGATGTCATACACTTAATTGGTGCAGATGTTTGGTCCAGTGCAGGGATTGGTTGCAGTATCTGGTGTAACAATCCAGCATAAATGATCATCAAAGTGGGGGAACAGTGGGACAGTTTTCTTTGTGCATGAGAAGTGTATTAATTGGATGTCCACGCGAGAATATTTCTTGGGTTCAGTGCCCTTCGGTGACTTCCTATCCTCTATGATCTGGACAGCTTGCTTATAGCTCGCTGACTCATTAATAACTGCTTTGGCGCATTGTGACAATTGTTAAAAATCACACACCCCAGTCCAACACTGGCATCTCCAAACTGTGACAGTTGGTCCTTTTGCAGTATGTTTGACGCCACTCTTTGTTGTCGCATGCCTTTTCTCTTTTGATCAGATGGTATGAAAAGCAATCTCAAGTCACCTGTGAGTAAACAAATTGGTTGATCTGCCATATAATGCATGATTTAACAGAACACTGTAGGGAGCACCTGTATGTTATTGCTGCTCACAGAGGAGTGACGCAGTTGTCCCTGTTAGTGGGCTACATTCTAAGTTAGTAGTTACTAAATTGGTATTAATTATTTTACCTGCCATATGTGTTTGTATCTGAGCCTGGAACAAGTTGGGTCTCTTTGCAACAGAATGAGCCCTTGGTTTGCACTGGTCCACACTCAAGGAAGACCAAAACTAACCTCTCAAACCTTCCTTCATTATGGAGAGTACCGTGCCTTTATCAGCACAGCTGAGCTCCAGTCTCTCACTGTCAACTTATTCAAATCTCATGGTGTCAAATGCTATGGGAGCTGCAAACTAACTTTTCCATTGTCTCGAGTCTGCCCTGCTTATTTGAGAAGCCTTTTATTTGGTATTGCATTCAGTTGTCCCTATTACCATTTTAGACTGCTAGACTATTTCTAGGAATTAACTTTTTCACTTACCAAACACAACTATTTTTTACTATCAGTCTAAGCTAAAATCCTTATTGAGCTAAACTGGGTTGGGTTTCAAATGTTATCTAACTTGCTTCTGGGAGCGATCCATTATATGCTGTGGCTGTGTGTGTGATTTGGAGATGCCGGTGTTGGACTGGGGTGTACAAATTTAAAAATCTCACACACCACCAGGTTATAGTCCAACAGGTTTAATTAGAAGCACACTAGCTTTTGGAGCGACATTCCTTCACCAGGTGGTAGTGGAGGGCTCAATCCTAACACACAGAATTTAGAGCAAAAATTTACAGTGTGATGTAACTGAAATTATACATTGAAAAATTGATTGTCTGTTAAGCCTTTCATCTGTTAGAATAGTGATAGTTTCACTTCTTTCACGTGTAAATCACAAAGCCTTTTTTTAAAAAAAAGTTGCATTCTCGGGTTAGCTGCTAACAATGGTGATAGCTAGATAAAATGTTGAAGGTGTTGGTCCCCTGTGTTCTCTGTCTATGCCATGCTGTTTAGATTGATTCTAATCTAAAAAGTGAGATAACGGAGTTTTACATAAATTCATGCAGTTTTTGAGCAAAGTACAATGTAACCCTGCAAGTACAAATTCACCCCACGAAATATGTGTGCATGCGGGTCTTTGTGTGTGTCTGTCTGTCTGGGTTGGGGGTTGAGTGTGTGAGAAAGTGTGTGTGTGTGTGTGTGTGTAATGAGTGCAGAGTGTCTTAAGTCTGTGAGGAGGTGCATGTGGGAGTGTGTGTGTGTGTGTGTCTGTAGGGGTGTATGTCTTGTATTTGAAGGCTGAGTTGGCTGTGAATTAACAGGGTGCAACTGGAAACAGATCTGAAGATTGAAAAGGAGTGGAGACGGGCTTTACAGAATGATCTTCAGAGAGAGAGTGAGACCATCTCCGAACTGAGGGCTCATACACTACAACTCAGCACCCTAAAGAAGGTACTGGAAATTTATGCAAAACTCACATTTCATTACATCAGGACAGCTAAGTTTGATGGTTCTCTTTGTATCCATATACATTCTGTCAATGTGGGAACAAAATAAGATTATCCTGTTTAGTGAAAATCTTAGCTATCCTTGAATGCTGACAGTTGAAGTGACTCTCTAAAATGTCATTCTTTGCTTGTTTTTGACAGCTGAACTTGGTTAATCTGTATCTGTATTGTCTGCCTTGATTTTGTTTTTGCTATCTACCTTATCTCTCTAATACCCCATTCTGATTTTCTCATTTACCTGTATTGTGAGTTAGCATTCTCCTTTTGCTGCTTCTATTTTGTCTCTTATACTAACTCTCATTGTCTTTCTTCATACTCTCCATAAGACCATAAGAAATAGAAACAGGAATAGGCCGCTTGGCCCCTCAAGCCTGCTCTGCCATAAGAGGGCCATGGCTGATCTGACTTGCCAAGCGTCCACTTTTCTATCATTTTCCCATTTTCCTTGATTCCGCTACTGGTAAAGAATTGTCCACCTCAGCCTTGATTATAAACAAGGACTCTGCCCCCTTAGCTGTTTGTGGCAAGTGGTCCCAAAGGTGCTCAGCTCTCTGAGAAGAAATTCCTTCCCACCTCAATCTTAAATTGGTGACCCTTTATT
Organism: Hemiscyllium ocellatum; assembly: GCF_020745735.1. Lineage (NCBI taxonomy): Eukaryota > Metazoa > Chordata > Chondrichthyes > Orectolobiformes > Hemiscylliidae > Hemiscyllium > Hemiscyllium ocellatum. Next base: position 2,886,943 of record NC_083422.1, on the reverse strand, counting down.
CTGAGACTTTGCCCTATGGCCTAACACTCTTCCAGCAGAGGGAACGTCCTCTTGGCATTTAACTTGTCAAGCTCCTTAAGAATTCTGTTTCAATGAGATTATCTCTCGTTCTTCCATTCAAACTCCCAAGAGTAGAATTCAAACCTGTTTAGCCTTTGCTCATGAAACCATCTCTCCATTACCAGAGATCATTCTAGTGAACCTTCTGATTTGCCTCCAATGACATACCTTTCCTTAAAGGAACCAAACCTGCTCCCAGATATAGTTTCATTAGTGCCTCATACAGCTGCAGTAATTATATTCCTCCCTAGTATTATATTCCAACTCCTTTGTCAAAAGGGCCAACGTTCTCTATTGGCCTTCCTGATTACATGCTAGCTTTGTGTTTGATTCATAAGTATCCCCAAGTCCCTTTGTGTTGCAGCTGTCTCCAGTTTTTCTCATTTTAGATAATACTCTGCTCTTTTGTTCTCCCTTCCAAAATAAACAATTTTACATTTTTGAACATTATAGTCCATTTGCCTACAAATGTCTCTAAACTTTGTATCCCTTTTGCAACTTGTCTTTCCACCTATTTTTGTCATATGCAACTTTGGCCACAGTACATTTGTTTTCCTTCCTCCACATCATTAATAAATACTGTAAACTATTGTGGTCCCAGCACTGATCCCTATGGAACCCCACTGGTTACAAGTTGCCAGACTGAAAAGGAACCCCTTATCCTCCTTGCTGTTTCCTGCCCATTAGACAAGTTTCACATAGTCTCTTGCAATCCATTTGCACAATATACGATTTCCTATCTTACACTCAACCCAAAGCAAATGTATTAGAGGAAGAGAACACCAAATGAATCGTGCCAGATATTAGGATACAAGAGATTTACAGGCCATCTGATATCTGGATAGTATTTGTAACACAATTTCCAATTACTGCATTGAGTAGCCTACAGTGGGGAGAGTTGGGTGGGTTGTAGGGATTGCTGTTGATGTAATCTGGCTGTGCCATTGGGTCTTTAGGGGTATCCTGTTCCTTGATCAGAAGAGCTGAGAGGGACACCATGGTAACCAGGTATCTGCAACACTGTATAAAGTTGTATTAATAAAGCAAATAGAAGTGGCCCTAGAAATAGTGGATGCATTGGTGACCATTTTCCAGCATTCTGTAGACTCTGGAAGAGTTCCAATGGACTGGAGGGTAGTTAATGTAACTCCACTTTTTTTTAAATAAGTGAGAGAGAAAATGAGGAATTATAGTCTCGTTAGCCTGACATCAGTGGTGGAGAAAATGCTGGAGTCCATCATTTAAGAATGTAATGACTGAGCATTTGGAGAGCAGTGACGGAATCGGTCCCAGACAGCATGTATTCACTAAAGGGAAATCGTGCTTGACAAATTTTCGGGAATGTTTTTGAGGATGTGACCAGTAGAGTAGACAATGATGAATCAGTAGATGTTAATCATCTGCATTTTCAAGAGGCTTTTGACAAGATTCCACACAATATTAGGAAAATTAAAGCTCATGGTATTGGAGGTAATGTATTGACATGGATATAGAACTGGTTGTCAGGAAGTAGAGAGTTGGAATAAACGGGTCCTTTTCAGAGTGGCAGGCAGTGACGAGTAGTGTGCCACAGAGTTCACTTCTGGGACCTCAGCGGTTCAAAATATACATAACGTTTGAAAGAAAGAATTGAATGCCATATCTCCAAATTTGCAGATGACAGTAAGCTGGGTGGCAGTGTGTGCTGAGGAGGATGCTAAGAGGCTGCAGTATGATTTGGGTACATTGGCTGAGTGGGCACGTACTTGGCAAGTGCAATATAATGTGGATAAATGTGAGGTTATCCACTTTGGTGACAAAAACAGGAGGGAAGATTATTATCTGAGTGGTGACAGTTTAGGAAAAGGTGAGATGCAACAAGACTTGGGAGTCATGGTGGTATAGTGGCAGAAGGTTGGCATGGAGATGGAGAGGTGGTGAGGAAAGCTAATGGCATACTCTCCGTCATAACGAGAGGATCTGAGTATCAGAGTAAGGATGTCTTGCTGCAGTTATACAGGGCCTTGGTGAGGCCACATTTTGAGTGTTATGTGCAGTTTTTGTCTTTTAGACTGAGGAAGGACATCCTGACATATGAGGAAAGACTGGATTAACTGAGCTTTTGCTGGAATTTAGAAGACTGAAGGGGGATCTCATAGAAACATATAAAATCCTGATGGGACTAGACAGGCAAGATGTGGGAAAAATGTTACCACTGTTGGGCAGGTCCAGAACATGGGGTCACAGTCTAAGAAAAAGAGATAAGCCATTCAGGACTGAGCTGAGGAAGAATTTCATCACTAAATTGTTGAACCTGTGGAATTCTCTCCCACAGGAAGCTGTCGGGGCCAGAGGGAGCTGGATGTGGCCCTTGTGGCTAAACGGATCAAGGGGAAAGGGCGACAGTGGAATTCTGAGATTGCGTGATCAGCCATGATCATATTGAATGGTGGTGCTGGCTTGATGGGCTGAATGGCCTACTCCTGCACCTATTGTCTGTTTCTATGTAGGAGCCAGTTGATGTAATCTGAGCTCATTTATTTCACAGGAATTCCTTCACTTGCAGGAAGAGAATGGACAACTGCAGACGATCTGTGAGGAGCAGGAGCAGGCTCTGCAAGAGCTGGGCTGCAAACTCAGCGAGTAAACCATCCTATTCATGTTGATACACTGGGGCTTTTGCATATGTCTCTTCCTTGCCCTCATCAAGGTGTTGCTTATCTCTGGGGTACAGTGAGGGTCTGTGTGAGAGGTGGGTGTGATGCCTCCCAGTCAACATTTGTGGGGTTTGGGGAAGCTATGGTACCACGTCTGATTCTTCATACTAGAAGCTATTACTCTTATTTCCTTCATTATGTAATTAAATGTGGAACAGGCTTGAAAGAATGAGCAACCTCCTGTTCTAATGTTCTGTTTCCAGCTGTTTTGATATTGGTTCTGCATCTATGATACCCATGATTTGCCTTTCTCCCCTCACAACCACCCAAATTTAGATCTGTCTCTCTTGTTCTCTTCCTTCTCTTCTCACACCCCTGCTTCCCATCTTGCAATCTGTCATCTCCTTGATTTTCCTCCTTCCATAGGTTCTTAATCAATTGGGTCAGTGGGCTGAAGAGTGGCAGATGGAGTTAATTTGGATAAATAAGCGGTATTGCACTTTGGTAAAACAAACAAGAACAGAATTTGTGCAGTTCATACGAGGGCCTTGGGTAGTGTTTAGAACAGAGACCGAGGGATTCAGGTACATAATTCTTTGAAGTTTGTATCAAGTATTGATAGGGTGGTTTAGATGTTTAGCTCACTAATATTTGAGAATAATGAGTTAGTATATTATGTTGAGATTGTATAAGGCATGGTGGGCATCCTCTGGGGTACTGTCCTATTTTGGCCATCCTCTTAGAGGAAGGATATTATTAAGCTGGAGAAGGTTCAAGAGGTTTTCCAGGATATTTATGGGAATGGAGGGTTTGAGTTGTAAGGAGAGGCTGGAACTTTTTTCACTGGAGTGTAGGAGGTTGAGGGATGAATTTACAGAAGTTTTACAAAACTATGAGGGGTATAGATATCTTTTCTCAAGGGTGGGGAATTTCAAGATTAGGGAGCATATTTTTAATGTGAGAAGAGAAAGATTTAGAGAAAACATGAGGGACAGTTTTTTTAAAAAACGGTGGTTAGTGTGTGGAATGAACTTCCTGAGGACGTGGAGGATAAGGGTACAGTTACAATGTTTAAAAGACATTTTGATAAGTACATGAATAAAACATTTGGAGGGATTTGGACCAAGTGCAGGCAGGTAGGACTGTTTAGTTTGGGATTATGGTCAGCATGGATTGGTTGGACCAAAGGGTCTGTTTCTGTTCTTTGTGGCCCTTCACCTCTATGACCAATTGTCTATGTTCTCTCTCTGTATGAAGCTGCTTGGGCTTGATTATATTTTGGTGTTTTGTGCTTTTGTTTTGGAATGTTTTCAAAACTTATCCTATTAGAATGCATTCTTCATCTTTTTATAGGTCAAAACTCAAAATCGAGACAATCAAAGAAGCTAACAAGGCATTGCAGGTAATTTTATTAAAATGTTACTACTGTTGCATCCCCTGCCCTGGCAGTGCCTGTGGTCTGATCATTTGTGAGGCAAAGGAACGCCAGAGCAGTGTTTTTCTACTGCAAACCCATGGTGAAAATACATGCACGGACACCAAATCCTACGCCCCTATTCCACAATATGCTGGACAAACAGCACCTCTCCATGTCCAAATGGAGCCCTCCTATCTTGGCTGATGAACACCTACACCCACCACCATCTCCACACACCCCTCTCTAATGTGAAATGTTTGCTTAACGTTATTAATACACCGTATCTGCCCAATGTTACCCCTCCTATTTTCTGTCATAGTATTATTCTGTTATGGCAGATTATCTATTTAGCATCACAAATTATCATGCAAAACTTTCTGTACTTAACAGCAAATTCTGAAGTAGTTATTGGTTCTTTGTTTTGATCTGAACTTGTGTGGGATCAGCATAGTGTTGATATTTTCCTTTTAACTCATGACACATGAGCTGATCTGGAGATGTTATTAGAACAGGAATGTTGTTATCGGTTATGTTAGAAACCTTGCTTTCTGACTTAAAAACAGAAGTCATGGAGAAACTCAGCAGGTCTGGCAGCACCTGTAGAGAGAAAAGGCAAGTAAATGTCTCGGGTCCAGTGACCCTTCATCAGAACTTGTTTTCTGACTGTCTTTGACTCTGGGATCATACTTTCCTCCATGAATGGCTGTAAATGTGTATAGGAACACAAACTGTAAGGTCACTTACAACCACACACCATCCAAACTTATAATTGCAGTGTGAGTAATTGTATTAGAAGTCAGAAAGGTTCCTTTAGCCCATTGAGTCTGCACCAGTCATCAAATGACTATCTGCTCTAATCCCATTTCTCAACATTTGGCCCATAGCCGTGCTATGGCTTTAAATGTTCATCTAAAATATGACTTAAATGTTGTAATGGTTCCAGTCCCTGTTACCCTCTGGGTGAAAAAAAACTCCTCCTTTTAATCCCCAATCTAACCCTTCCATTCTACCTTAAAATCAATGCTCTCAGTAATTGATCCCTCTATTAAGACTAAAAGTTTATTCCCCAGCACTGTGTACGCCCCTCATAAACTTTTAGACCTCAAACAGGGCCCCACTCAACCTTCTCTGCTCTAAGGAAAGCACTCCTCACTGTTTCGTGTCTCACCATAGCAGCAGTGCTCCGGCTTGGGCAGTATCTTAGTGGATGGCACAGTGGTCAACACTGCTGCCTCACAGCGCCAAGACCCGGGCTCAATTCCCGCCTCAGGCGACTGACTGTGTGGACTTTGCACATTCTCCCCGTTTGCGTGGGTTTCCTTCGGGTGCTCCGGTTTCCTTGCACAATCCGAAAATGTGCAGGTTAGGTGAATTGTCCATGCTAAATTGCCCGTAGTGTTAGGGGCAGGGGTAAATGTAGGGGAATGGGTCTGGCTGGGTTGCGCTATTCAGCTCCATTGTAACACCCTCCAGGGCTTGTATGGCTCAGTGAATAAAAACAAGTATCCTACATGCCACCTTTAAGTCATCCTGTTCGAGGACCTGTTCACATGCTCATCAGGTCTCCCTGATCCTGAATCCTGGCCAGGGTCCTGTCATTCATTGTGTACTTCCTTGTCTTCCCAAATGCATCGATTTACACTTTTTAGGATTCAATATCCATTTGTCACTCTTTTGATCAGCCTGTCTGTATTATCCTGTAGTCTAGTTCTTTCTTCCTCACTGTTTATCACACCACCAATTTTTGTATAATCTGGGCACCTGCTGATAAGTTGTTTTCATGTCTAAATATTTAATATAGATGACAAACATCGAGGACCCAGCACCGAACCTTATGGTATGCCACTGGAAAGAGGCTTCCATTCACAATAGCAGTCTCCAACCAGCATCTCTGCTTCCTACCACAAACCAATTTTGGGTACAATTTTCCTTGGATCCCAAGAGATGACTTGATCCCATCCATTATCTTGTTCAAAGCTTTACTGAAGTCAATATAGATCAACTGCACTCCTCATTGACACACCTAGTCACCACCTCATGGAATTCAGTCAAATTTGTCAAACATAATCTTCCTCTGACAAAACTATACTGACCCCTTTCAATTAATCCTTGATTGTACAAATGGAGATAAATTCTGTTCATTAGATTTTTTCCGAAGGTGAGCCTACTGCTGTTCCTTCAGTGTTCCTGGGTCAAAATCTGGGAACTTCAGGAATGTGTTGTATATTTACACATTTTACCCAACAAAGCAATGAAAATTGATAATCTAATATCTCCTGAGCAAGGCATTCAGGATGTAAAGAGAAGTTGCAAAATGACTTTGAATGAAAGGGTAAACACAATACAATTGGCAGCAAACCCAAAGAACAAACATAACCCAGAAAATGTCCTGTCGACAAGTTGGTGGTTAAGAAGGGAAATGCAATGTTGCATTCATTTTGAGAAGGCTCAAATACAATAGCAGAAATGTACTGCTGAGCCTGTATAGGGCTGTGAACAAACCGGATTTGGAATATGGTGAGCAGTGATAGCCTGAGCTACAAACCTTGTGATACAAGCCTGAGGTTTAGGGTGTAGGTTTGCTCACAGCTGTAGGTTTGATATCCAGACGTTTCATTACCTGGCTAGGTAACAACATCAGTGGCGACCGGCAAGTGAGGTGAAGCTGTTGTCTCCTGCTCTCTATTATTAAAGAGGGACTAATGTAGGTCAGTGACCACAAGGGTTATGGCCAAATGAAGCTTGGCATAAGTTAGGACACGTGCAGCAGGGAGCGGACTGTAATCTCAAAGGCAGCATATTTCTGAAATTATTCAGGGCAACTTTCTTGACCAAGAGACTTGATAATGTGCAGGAAATATTCATTTTGAAAGCTTGACCACACCTAGGCAAGTGACCACAATATGCTCAAATTCAATATTAGGTTGGGGAGAGAGAGAGAGAGATGGTGAGTCACAAGAATTTGTAAGTTCTTGATTTTAGAAGGATAAGGCAGACTATAATAGATTTGGAACTATGTTAATTGACTGACATGTAGATGAAAAATAATGTCTTTAATAAATACAACTCCTTGGCATACCTTCCAGGGTGGGAGCTGTACTTGTGTAACAAACTATCTTTGTCAACAAGGGACATGAAGTTTCGGAGAAGATTTGTGGCTCAGGTGCTCGTTGTTGTAGTTCTGTTCACCAAGGTGGGAATTTGTGTTGCAGAAGTTTCGTCCCCTGTCTAGGTGACATCCTCAGTGCTTGGGAGCGTCCTGTGAAGTGCTTCTGTGATGTTTCCTCCGGCATTTATAGTGGTTTGAATCTGCCGCTTCCAGTTGTCAGTTCCAGCTGTCCGCTGCACTGGCCAGTATATTGGGTCCAGGTCAATGTGCTTTTTGATTGAATCTGTGGATGAGTGCCATGCCTCTAGGAATTCCCTGGCTGTTCTCTGTTCTGCTTGTCCTATAATAGTAGTGTTGTCCCAGTCGAATTCATGTTGCTTGTCATCTGCGTGTGTGGCTACTAAGGATAGCTGGTCGTGTCGTTTCGTGGCCACAATGCTTCCAAACCTGCTGAATTTCAGCAGCAATTTCTGTTTTAGTTTCAGCCAAATATTACAGGGAAGCCTCGATTATCCGAACGAGATGGGCGGGCTCTATTTCGTTCAGATAATTGATTATTCGGTAAATCGATTTAAATGCCTTTCCTTTGGGTGGGGCTCGGAGTTTTTAAAGTCTGCTCCATGTTCAGGAGACTGCAGCAGCACACAGCACGTGAGACCCCGCCCCCAACACAGCCCTCCACACGTCCAAACCCCTTCTAACCCAGCCCCTCAACCCGGTCCAACACTGCCCCTTAACCCCAGCACAAAGCGCACGACCCCAAGGTCATCAACGCCGCCCCCTGCTCCCCACCCAACACATCTCCCAGCCCAACACCCGCCCGCCCACCACCCATCCCGTCCAAACAATCCCAACACCGCCACCTCTCCAGGGCAGCCAGACTGTACACCAACAACAAGATTACTGGTGCTGCAGCTGCCTTTGTGGGGAAAGTCTCCAAAGAACGCACGCGCACACAGACACCCACTCGCCTCCACAGCAACCCCCCCCCCCCCCCAACGCGCACACACACACACACACACACACACACACACACACACACCTCACTCACACACACACACACACCTCACTCACACACACACACACACCTCACTCACACACACACACACACCTCACTCACACACACACACACACACCTCACTCACACACACACACACACACACACACACACACACACACCTCACTCACACACACACGCACGCACACACCTCACTCACACACGCACACACACACCTCACTCACTCACACACACACACACACACACTCACACACACACACACACACACACACACACACCTCACTCACACCTCACTCACACACACACACACACACCTCACTCACACCTCACTCACACACACACACACATACACACACACACACACACACCTCACTCACACACACACACACACACACACACACCTCACTCACACACACACACACACCTCACTCACACACACACACACCTCACTCACACACACACACACACACCTCACTCACTCACACACACACCTCACTCACTCACACACACACACACCTCACTCACACACACTCACACACACCTCACTCACTCACACACACACACACACACACACACACACACACACACACACACCTCACTCACTCACTCACACACACACACACACACACACACACACACACACACACACACACCCCTCACTCTCACACACACACACACACCCCTCACTCACACACACACACACACACCCCTCACTCACTCACTCACACTCACACACACACACCTCACTCACACACACACACACCTCACTCACACACACACACACCTCACACTCTCACACACACACACACACACACACCTCACTCACACACACACACACACACCTCACTCACACACACACACAGCCCCCCTCCACATGCGCTCACCCCACCCCCCCCTCCACAGGCGCTCACCGCCCCCCCCCTCCACAGGCGCACACCGCCCCCCTCCCCAACGTGGCCCCGCGCGCACTGCCCCACGCGCACTAACCCCCACACCGCACCGCGCACACGCGCACACCGCCCAGAAAAAAACGCATGCTGCCCCGCACACGCGTGCGCACTGCCCCATGCACGCACACAGTCCCCCCACCCCTCCCCACACACACACACTGCCCCCCCACCCCCCCACACACACTCTGCCACGCCCACCCCCACACACACACACACTGCCCCCCCACACACACACACACACTGCCCCCCCCGCACGCACACGCACTGCCGCCCCCGCATGCACCCACACTGCCGTCTCCACACAAGCACCCACACTGCCGTCTCCACACACGCACGCACGCACACTGCCGTCCCCACACACGCACGCACGCACAGCCACCTTTTACTGATACATTTTGACAGGTTCCACATTTGCAACACTCCGGTATAGAACTCCAAGGAAAGTGTGGGGAGAGGGGGAGGGCAGGATGTCAGTCATTTGGAGATGGTGCCTGTTTAATCACAGTAAACAAAAGAAGTGGTCCCTATTGGAAACCAGTCTTTGATGTAATGTTTCTATCGGGACCTTGAGATTTTCTTTGGATAATCCGATTTTTGGATAATTGGTATTCGGATAATCAGTGTTCCTCTGTACTCAGCAAATGGAATGAAAGTAACATTGATCATGCTATCAAGTAGCACTTTCTGAACTTCACAAAGATCCCTCAAATCCCGGTCTCATTACAGATTTGGTTCAAATACAGTCAGAAAAGCTCAATCTAGAAATGAGTTGACAAAGACAACATAATTGGAAATTGAGAAAAACTCTCGACTGACTGGAGTCATGCCTCGTTTAAAAGGAGATCCTTATGGGTATTTTTGAGTCATCATTTAAACCCTGGGGTATCAGTGGAGAATCTTGTATCCAAGGACCAATTCTGTTTGCCTTCTATATTTGCTCAAGGATGTGGATGTCACTGACTGGGGCAGCATCCATTACCCCACCCCTAATTGTTCTGGCGAAGGTGTAACCGAGTGTCTGTGTGGTGTAGATACGTTCACAGTGCTGTTAGGGAGTGACTTCCAAAATATTCACCCAGTGACTGTAATGAATTGGCGATCCAGTTCCAAGTCAGAATAGTGTGCATTTTGAATGGAACAAGGGTAGTGCTGCTCCCAGGTATCTGCTGCCCTTGTTTAGGGGGGATATAGTCTCCAGCATTACAGCTGGAATGTTGTCAGGTCCCAAGGCCCTTGTTGTGCATCTCTCATTGATGATTTGATTTATTGTTGTTACATGTACCAAGATTCAGAGAAAAGTGGTGTTTTGCAGGCCAGACAGGCAAATCGCGCCGTACAAACTGCATCATGAGAAGAACAGAGTGCAGAATGCAGTGTTACCACTGCAGAGAAGTTGGAGAGTGAGAGAGGTTGACATTAACATTTGAAAGATCTGTTCAAAAGTCTGATGGCAGTGGCAGAGAATCTGTTTGTACTTGTATTCAAACTTATGCCTGATGAAAGAGGATGGAAGAGAATATAACCGGGGTGAGAGGTATTTTTGATAATGTTGGTTGCTTTCCTGAGGCAGCGGGTAGTGTAGATGGAGTCATTGGATGGAAGACCGGTTTGTGTGTTGAACTGTGCGTGTTCATAGCTCTGTAGTTTCTTGTGGCCTTGGAAAGAGCAGTTGCCATACCATACTGTGATGCATCCAGATAGAGGCACCACAGAAAGCATCCTATTAAACATTGGTAAGTGTCTTTTTATGGACATGTTGAATTTCCTTAACCTCCTGAGGAAGTTGGGGCATTGTTTTTGCTCTAATAACAGTTGCTTTGATGAAGGTGGACCAGGACAGACTGATGGTGATCATCACTCTCAGGAACTTTATGCTCTGGACCATCTCCACCTCAGCAGCATTAAAGCGGGTAGGGGCATGCTCTGCACTCTACTTTCTGAAGTCATTGCCCACTCCTTCATTGTTGGAGAGATTGTTGTCTTTACACCATGGTTCTAAGCACTCAAACTCTCTCCTATAACTCTATTTCATCATTGTTTGAGATCCGACCTACAGTGGTGTTGTCAGCAAACTGGTGAATAGAGTTGGGGTGGAATTTGGCCACAAGGTCACGGGTGTATAAGGAGTATAGTAGGGGACTGAGTCCGCTGCATTTCGGGGCACTGGTGTTGAGGATTATTGTCACTTGTCCTTACTGACTGGTCTATGGGTCAGGAAGTCAAGAATCCACTTATACAGTGGAGGAGCCACGACCTAGATCTGAATTTGGAATTAGGGTGTTGAAGGCGGAGCTGTAGTCAATAAGTTTAGGAGACTGCCAGAGGTCTCCTTGTTAACCAGATGTTCCAGGGATGAATGTAGGGCCAAGGAGATGACATCTGCTGTGAACCTGTTGCACTGGTAGGCAAATTGCAAAGGAGCCACGCAGTCTGGTAGGCTAGAACTGACATGAGCCATGACTATGCTCTCAAGCACTTCATAATTATGGAGGACCGAGCCATTGGGTGGTAATCATTGAGGCATTTTGCACGATTTTTCTTTTGTACTGGGATGATGATGGTCGTCTTGAAGCAGGTGGGGATTTCAAATCCCACTGCCTGGCCTGTACAGGATCTGAGTGCACGGCCACGGACTCCATTCGGACCAGTTGCTTTCTGTGGGTTCACGCTTAAGAAGGCCAACGTACTGTCTGTGATGGTGACTGTAGGTACAGGTGCTTCCAAGGCTGTTGGGACAAGTGACATAATTTTACTGACCTTCTGTTCAAACTGAACATAGAATACGTGAGCTGATCAGGTAAGGATGTATTTGTTGCCCACAATTCTGTTTGTAGCCTGTCATGTCATGTAAGCCTTGCCACAATTTGAGTGAAGTCCATTCACTCGGCACTACAGGCTGACCTCCCCTATGTTTAGGGATGGAAATGTTCGTGAAGCGGTCTCCTCCCAATAATTGTCCAACACTCGACTAGACGATAAGACTGAAACAATTAATCTGATTTATTGATTGTGAGATTGATATTTCTGTCTATCACACTGTTACTTTATTGGGATGGCATGTGCTTTTTAGATATTTCTGGTGCTGCTCTTCCTGCACTCTTCATTGAACCACATTCAATGAAGCCTCCAGGCTTATGGTAATGGTAGAATGGGCAAAATGTTGAACCAAGAGGTTATTGATGTGCAATTCTGTTAGTGAGGGCTGCAGTGGCCCATGGATATCTAGCTTTTAACTGTTGGAATCATTGTATTCCAACAATATGTGGAGGGTGCCCTCATTATGAAGATGTGACTTTGCCTGTGTGAAGTCACTGCTGCTAATACTATCTTGGTAGATTGGTGAGGATGAAATAGGTTTTTGTCTTGCAACAAATGCTTTAGAGTGGGTCTGCAGCCAATTTGGTCAGCTCAGATAGTGCCAAGCCATTCATGGTAATTGGATAATGAACAATCCTATCCAGAGTCTATTCAGTATCCTTGTCTAAAAGTATTCATCCATTTGTGTTTAACACAGGACAGTGCTCACTCATCAATTGAGAAGGGTGAGGGAGTGGTAGTCAGCAGGGTCTGCTGGAGCAGTCTGTGTTCTGGAGTCAAAGCTGAGGACTTCACTCCCTCTAGCTTTGTGATTGTTACTGATTTAATCACCATAATATATTTTCAGTTTAGTTTTTAAACATGAACTGAATTATGACTTTGTTTCAGTTGCCACTTTTTAGTATGAGATTGAGAACTTATCTGAGAGCGAGGCAAGGTGGAGGGAGAGTATCTCTATTTGAACATTGCTAAAGTGAGAGACAAAGTCATAAAGCTTTTCATCTTATACATATCAGGACAGGTACATAAACCAAAATTGAAAAGGAGGCAATGATTTCTAGGAAGAGTATGCTAATTAGTTGGCCCATAGTCTATGTAGAAATGCAATAAAACTTGTCAACTGTCAATGTTTGCTGATTTACCCCCAATTAGACAGGCACACTCTGGTCAGGGTACTGCCATGGCAAATACAATGGGGATTGGTCATCTTCATAATCTTTTATTAAAAAGGTGTGACGTATGCACACATTATTTTCTGTGCTGGTATAATGCTATATATCCCAAAGATTGGCGGGCTGTGACAACAGCTCGTGCTTTGACTGTATGGGCAGAATGCTTATTGTACTCAGCCAACCCATACTTTCAGAGCTTAGTGCCCAGCACTGCTTATAGACTACAAGTGTGTTTCACTTGCAAATGCTGCATATATTCCCCTATGGCACCTGCTTTGTGTGGGTAATCAGATTGCTGTTCTCATGCTGTAAATGTGTTCCCTTTCTGTGTCCCAGTTCTGTTGAGTGCTAGATGACAACATGATTTTTTTGTCACCCTTTGGAATGTTTAAGTTTCTGTATTACTAAGAAATTATTCAATTTCAGTTATTAATTTATTAATTATTAATTTTGAGTAGTTTGGAGGCAAATAAGTTGAGATAACATGATGTTTTTCCCTCTCCAACTCTCTCTTAGTTCAGTTCCTCCCCTTTCTCTCCCCTCTCTGATAATTGCTACAGATTAATTGCTTCTGGTGGCTAATGCTTGATAATTGTTCTTTTTAAACTTGTAACATGTGTGATTTGGTGGTTTCAAAAAACAAATCCAGAGGTCTATAATGGCATCTCTGAACAAAGTGGTGGGGTGGGCTGGAGGGTTTGCCTAGTATTCTAGTTGATAAGCACAGTGAGTGAGCAATCACTGAGCACAGAATTAATCAAGAGATCCCAACTAGAAACTCCATGGCTTTCTGAATAATCTTTCAAGCTATCAAATCCCAATGTGTCAAAATTAACTTCCACAATCCCTAATTTTCTCTCTGCACCACATCCCCATCCCCAACAAAACAAACTGTCCAACTAGAATCCTTACTGATTTCCCCAACATCAGGTACCTTCCTGCAGCATAAGACCATAAGACATAGGAGTGGAAGTAAGGCCATTCGGCCCATCGAGTCCACTCCGCCATTCAATCATGGCTGGTGGGCATTTCAACTCCACTTACCAGCATTCTCCCCGTAGCCCTTAATTCCTCGAGACAACAAGAATTTATCAATCTCTGCCTTGAAGACATTTAGCGTCCTGGCCTCCACTGCGCTCCGTGGCAATGAATTCCACAGGCCCACCACTCTCTGGCTGAAGAAATGTCTCCGCATTTCTGTTCTGAATTGACCCCCTCTAATTCTAAGGCTGTGTCCACAGGTCCTAGTCTCCTCGCCTAATGGAAACAATTTCCTAGCGTCCACCCTTTCCAAGCCATGTATTATCTTGTACGTCTCTATTAAGTCTCCCCTTAATCTTCTAAACTCCAATGAACACAATCTCAGGATCCTCAGCCGTTCCTCGTATGTTAGACCTACCATTCCAGGGATCATCCGTGTGAATCTCCGCTGGACACGTTCCAGTGCCAATATGTCCTTCCTGAGGTGTGGGGACCAAAACTGGACTCAGTACTCCAATGGGGCCTAACCAGAGCTTTATAAAGTCTCAGTGGCATATCTCTGCTTTTATATTCCAACCCTCTTGAGATAAGTGGGAACATTGCATTCACTTTCTTAATCACGGACTCAACCTGCATGTTTACCTTTAGAGAATCCTCGACTAGCACTCCCAGATCCCTTTGTACTTTGGCTTTACTAATTTTCTCACCATTTAGAAAGTAGTCTATGCTTTTATTCTTTTTGCCAAAGTGCAAGACCTCGCACTTGCTCACATTGAATTCCATCAGCCATTTCCTGGACCACTCTCCCAAACTGTCTAGATCCTTCTGTAGCCTCCCCACTTCCTCAGTACTACCTGCCTGTCCACCTAACTTCGTATCATCTGCAAACTTTGCTAAAATGCCCCCAGTCCCTTCATCCAAATCATTTATATATAATGCGAATAGCTGTGGCCCCAACACTGAACCCTGCGGGACACCACTCGTCACCGGCTGCCATTCCGAAAAAGAACCTTTTATCCCAACTCTCTGCCTTCTGTTAGACAGCCAATCCTCAATCCATCCCAGCAGCTCACCTCGAACACCATGTGCCCTCACCTTGTTCAGCATTATATACATTGAAAGTGAGGTAGTCTTCAATGAATTTCACTTTGAGTGAATTACGTATAAAACAGATCTTTACAATACAACCTGCTAGTTTACGTACTTTGCTCTTTCACTGGACAAGGTCTTCAGCCACTGGTCAGTGGTGCCATTTCATTTACTTTACAACCTGTAGCAGAAACAGATTGCTTTCAGTCAGGTCTCATCTAACTTGTATGTTGTTTCTCTGATCCCCAGGGTTTGGTGTGGCTGAAAGACAGGGATGCTACTAGCTGTAAACTGTGTGAAAGGGAATTCTCCATCTCTACAAGGAAGGTAAATGACACATTGATAAAGTTCCGGTGGTGGAAGAGAGTGGAAGGAGTAGGCCCAACTTCAAAATTACATCAAATTACTGGATACTGGAAATCCAAAATAAAAACAAAATGTTTCATTGTACTTGTGCTGTTTCCTGTTCTTGCCCTGAACTGGAAGGTTTCATTAGGTAAAAACAATGACTGCTGATGCTGGAAACCAGATACTGGATTAGTGGTGCTGGAAGAGCACAGCAGTTCAGACAGCATCCGAGGAGCAGTAAAATCAACGTTTTGGGCAAAAGTCCTTCATCAGGAATCTTATTTTGTACTTAAACCTCTGCTCCACATGTTCCATCTCTGACTCTTCCCTCCTCCTTTTTCAGTTTCTGGCGATTTGCCTACCAACTCATTGACTCCAATTATTACCTTGATTTCATTTCCTACACCTTGTGAAGTTTTCAGTTAATTCTGTCTTCCATCACGTCTATTCTGATGAGGAAACCTTTCACAACGACACTTCTAAGATGGTGTCTCTGTGCCTGAACTGAGGCGTTCCACTCCACCTCAATAAACATACTGTTTCCCAGTTCTGATTTTGTGTCCTTCCCAGAACCACAAGAGGATTCCCCTCACCCTCCTCTTCCCCACCCAGCCTCCTTATGCAACAGATAATCCTGTCATTTTCCTTGCTACCTTTCGTGCAATGTTACTGTCAAATGTATCTTCCCATCACCACCTTTTCAATGGTCTGAAGAGAATGCTCCTCTTGTGACACCCTTGTCCTGTCTATAAGCCCCTCTACACTCCCACCCCACCCCATTGCTCCTTCCCATTTAAGTTTGCAATGTAATCTTTTGCCTCCTTCCTACTATATGAGTCCCGTGTGAAATAATGCTATAAGTACACATTTTTCGTTTGTATACTGTTCACTATGGTCTCCATGGTGGAAGATCAAGTTGATATGTAGGGCACTCCTGCTCAGTGGGAATCTGGGCTTCTGCTGACTTGTCATTTTAATCTCTGCTGTGCTCCCACTCTGATCTCCCTATCCTCAGCTTGCTGCAGTGTAGCAATAAAACTTGAGGAAGGCATGCTAACCTTTGCCACTTCGAGCCTTCTGGACTGTGTTAGATTCAATTTTAGATTGTACCGTCCTGTCCTGATTTCTGTTTCCCTTCTCTTTGCTTTTTTTTAAAATCTCACATAGACAGCAGCTATTCATTGTTATTTATACCATCTGTAGATATCTTTTGTTGCTTTTCTCGTTGTATTACCACTCTTTGTGACCATGCTGCACCACCAGCTCTTCTGTAACATAATCTCTTCTGCCCTATCGCACACCACTTCCTCCTGCCTCCTTTTGTCACTGATATTTCCAGCATTTTTTGTCGGAAGCTGAGGGGTGACCTTATTGAGGTTTACAAAATTGAGGGGCATGTTAGGGTAAATAGGCAAAGTCTTTTCCCTGGGGTCAGGGAGTCCAGAACTAGAGGGCATAGGTTTAGGATGAGAGGGGAAAGATATAAAAGTGACTTAAGTGGCAACTTTTTCACGCAGAAGGTGGTATGTGTATGGAATGAGCTGCCAGAGGATGTGGTGGAGGCTGGTACAATTGCAACATTTAAGAGGCATCTGGATGGGTATATGAATAGGAAGGGTTTGGAGGGATATGGGCCGGGTGCTGGCAGGTGGGACTAGATTGGGTTGGGATATCTGGTTGGCATGGATGGGTTGGACAAAACCCATCCATGGATGGGTTGGACCGAAGGGTTTGTTTGCATGCTATATATCTCTGAGAGCGAGATCATTCATAGATGATGTCATTTTCTGCTCAAAGCAGACACCTAGAATTTCCTATCCACTTTGTGACTATCAAAACATTCTGAGGCAGGAGCAATTGGACATTTCACAACCAAACTTGATAATGTTTTGTGGGTGAAGGTATTCAGATTTAGCGAACCAAGGTGGGTTGTTGCAGTCATGATATAGTTCAGGAATGATCCAGTTTATATGCAGGCTTGGGAAATTCCTGAAGAAGGGCTTATGCCCGAAACGTCGAATTTCCTGTTCCTTGGATGCTGCCTGACCTGCTGCACTTTTCCAGCAACACATTTTCAGCTCTGATCTCCAGCATCTGCAGACCTCACTTTCTCCTTGGGAAATTGTTTGGCTTCCTTCCTGATCCTGTAAATAACTTCATCAAATAATGTTACTCTCACTTCAGACAGGATGAATTTTCAACTTTGGTCAAATGCAGTCAGGTTGATGAAACCTGTTGTGAACCAATTGCAGAAAAATACATCGCATTTAGCGAATGCACAGTGGAAATCTGTTCTTAACTTGGTACTTACCCCAAATTGAGTGTGTCCAGTGAGTGTTCAAAGGGGATTGTGTGAAGGAACCTTTTATTCTGTGTCTGATTCCATGCTGTACCTGCATTGCAAGTGTTTGTTAGGGACAATGCAGTGTGAGTTTAGTTTCAGCTTTAGAATAGCGAGCTTTACTTTGAGTTTAAAGTGGGAGGTGAGCTTTGCTCAGTTTCTGGCTGCAGGATGCCCAAAGAATGTTTGATGGGACGTGTAGTGGGAGCTTTAGTTTCAGTTTAAGAGTAGAGGAAGATTTACTTTCATTTCAAGAAGAGAGAACAAATGTGTCTGATGTGGAGGGAAATTTACTCTGTATCTGGCCTTGTGCTATCGTGGTCCTGGGTGTGTTTGTTGGGGACAGTGTAGTTGTGGTTTTGCTTTCAGTTTAAGAGTAGAGGGGCAACTTTACTGTAACTCATTATTGTCCCTGGGAGTGTTTGATGGGGTCAGTGTAGAGAAAGCTTACTTTATCCTAATCCTATACTGTACCTGTCCTGGAAGTACTTGATACAACAGTTTCCTGCATTAGCAAAGTGTACTTGCTTTGAAAATAAGAAATGGCAAAAGTGCTTGTTGCCTTCTGAAGAATGCTTCCTAGATACTCAAGTCATATAATTTAAGATTAATTAGACATTCCTGTTTAACTTTGTAGTTCAGGGACATGTTTTAGAAATGTTTGTCATGCTGCAGTTTATTCCCACTAGTGTTCCACCCTCCTTGTGTTGGTATTGCCTGAGGTTTGTGTTCTGAATTGGCACATTCCTCAGCACTTCCCTGTACCTTAAACAAAAGAAAACCAAAGAACTGTGGATGCTGCAAGTCCACTCCAAATGTGGACAGTTAGTTCCAGCAAAAGCTCACAGCAGATTCCACTCCTGCTTTCAGTTTTCTAGCCTGAGGAATGTAACTGGAAGTTTGGGAAGTTCTACTCCAGCAATGTTGTCTCCCCATCCTCTCAAGTTCTGGAATCTGTACCGATCCTGTCTGAGACTTTCTTTTGAATCCCTTCAATTGTTCCCTTCCCCACCTAAATTCTGAAACGTCCATTATCAATGTTATAAATCAATATAATTAGTAATCACTTCCCTTTCCACATGTACACATAAGAGACCCCAGCATTTCATCCATGGTAGTATCTGTGATTTGTCTGACATTAGATTGGTTTTGTAAAAATATTCAACTAATTTTTGTCAAAACTGAAGTCACTTTAGCTCCATTCCCTACCAGCTGACTCCATGCAACTCTTGGAAATTGCCTGAGGTTGAATTAACATTGTCATATTTGATGCTGAGATGAACTTGCACTTTCATATGTTATAATCATCCAATATGACCACATTGCCAACTCTGTCCCACATCAGCTGCTATTGAACCCCTCATTCATGCTTTGAACTATTTCAATAGTGTTCTGCAATGTCTTTATTTCATATTAACCCTCTTCACCTAACATCTCTGATCTGGCTGACCTATTGCTCTAAAATGTAAAATTATCTTCATTTTACAATTTGAACACAGTCATATTTCCTTTTACCTCTACAATATGCTGCAGTCTTACACAATTCTGCTTCCTTCAAATCCTGGCCTCTGATCCATTGCTAATTCCTGCCACTACCACTACTAAAAGCCCTAAATATATGAATTTCCTCCCTCAATTTCACCATCTCTGTAAATTTATATTGGTACAGCATTATCAGAAAATAGAATCAGGAGTGGCCCAGTTGAGCCTACCCCACCATTCTATACAATATGGTTGATTGAACATCATCTATCCCTAAAATGCTGTATCTAAACCACTGTTATCTGACCACACTTTTCCAACTGTTTGCTGCTTTGACTATGATGGCTAATGTTGCTGATGAGGTGAAAGCTTTGATTTCTTAATGTATATTCAGTATGTAATTGTAACACTATTAATGTGATTTGTCTTTATCCTAACTTTAGCATCACTGCAGAAACTGTGGGGAAATCTTCTGCAACGCCTGCTCCGACAATGAGCTCCCTCTACCTTCCTCACCAAAACCTGTGCGTGTGTGTGACACCTGCCATGCGTTGCTCTTACAACGATGTTCCTCCACCACGTGAACGTCCAGGCCCAACCTTGTGCTGCTAGACAGAATTTACATCTTTAGATAACCTTTTTTCCTACAAATGCCTGTCATTTCCCATCAGAAATGCTGTGCAACTAATAATAAGTAGGCAGAGCTGTTGTTTTTGTGTAAACTGTTGTAGACTGACCTGCTAAAAACAACCAAGCATTATTAATGGAACCTCTTTCACCTCTAGTGAAGTACAAATACTGGATGTTCTCCTATCCACAAGAAAATTGAAATGGAGAATTATGTTGCTGTCAGTAACTAGCAACTCGTGCCAGGTCTCTCTCTCTCTGGCTGTTTCATTCAGTTTCTTACATAGCCCGTGGCTGGAAATGGTCATTCATGTTTTGAATTTTAAGGTGCTGGTGTGAGCAAGATGGAGTTGTTGGGGAACTGTACTGTATTCTCATTTGTTCCCCTGGCTCTAATCTGTGACCTGGGGATACTGCCTAGACACTGCAAGAGACCATGATTGAAATGATATGTACATCTGACATTTAATGTAAGAGTTCTTCATGGGCTTGAAATGATCAACATTCCTGTATGAGTTTGTTTGATATTGTTGGTTTAATAGTTTTATACCAGTATACTTCAAGTTATTGGGCAGTGCTGCACTCCTCCAAAACAGACTGTTAAATGAAAATTATTGCAGACTGCTGCTTGGAATTGTCAATGAGTATAATTACTGTAATTAAATCACCAATTCAGTGTTTGCTTGAGAAGTCAAACTGCCTTTCTGACTGCACTGAGGCACAGGTAATAGGGTAGAATATTTCTTTTCACTTCTGGATTCATTTGGTTGTTTAACATCACAGCATAAGTGGAAAGTGATGTGTGTATTAATGTTGTGGCAAGTGATTTTATATTAAAATCTGCCTGTTCAAAAAAACTCAAATACACAACAGCACTAGTTTTCCAAGTACAGACTGAAGGCAAAGGTGAGTTTTTGCTGGTTATGATCTCTTTAACTGACCATATGAAGTATGTAGCAAAAACCATTACTCCACTCAAACAAAGGTGAGATATGTTTCTGAGTGAACAGAGGCTGAGAACTTGGATTCTAATCCAATTTTGTTTACATTGATTTTGAATTTGGAATGTTAAATAATGGGCAAGAAAGAAGAGGATGCACATAACAGATTGTGAAATCCACTAGAAAACCCTTTACAACTGTCAACTCTAAAAGCACATCAGCTCATTAACTACAATATTTGATCTGAAATCCAGCAGGCATACTGCTTTCACAGCTAAACTGCTCTTCACAGGAAGATGTATTAGAAATTCTCAAACCTGTGAGCAGGATAATTGATCAGTCTCCTTCTTTAGGCTGATATCTGTGCAAGTCTCTAAAAGCAGCACTTGTTCTCCACAGCTGTGCAACTTATTTTCCTAAACTGACCCAATTTGCAATTAGAACCCATAATTGAATCAGATATGCTGTACTGTAAACACTACTAGTATCTGGTTCTAATCACTAACAGGCTTCAAAATTATGGGGCAGTTGGGGAAAAAAAGTCCTAGTTAATCCTCCAATTGTGATATTTCACCCCCCCCCCCACCATGACACTTAATTTAGAAATTTGTCCTCTAGCACAATAACTTAGCCTGCACAGATTTGTGCTAGGGAATTTCTTCACATAGAGGATTCCACAATCAAACTGTCTTGACACTAACTGCTGCTTCTAAACTAGGGTCCTCAGCTAAACCAGTCATGTTGAAAAACTTGTATTTAAATCAGATTCTCTCCCCTCCCCCTGTAAACTCTGGTTTGACCAGGCCTGTAGTCAGTCATCCCATCTCCAGTACCAATCTCTTGTCTCCCCATTGGCAAATAGAAAGACCAAAACTGCAGGTGTGATTTCAACAAAGCCATCTAACTGCAATGCCTATGTTGCAAAAGGATGAGTGCAGACGTAAAGGTCCACTCTACCATTTAGCTTAACTATTTGCTGGACCTACCTTCACTGACTGGTACACAAGGACATCCATACTTTTTAATCATTTAAATTCTTCACTTGTTTTCACATTACAGTGCATAACTGTGCATTTAAGTATACTGAATTGTAGCAACTCATGTATTACCATTCAGCTGAAAGAATGTGTTGCTGTAAAAGCACAGGTCAGGCAGCATCCAAAGAGCAGAAGAATTGACGTTTTGGGCATGAGCCCTCCTTCAGGAATGAAGAAAGTGTGTCCAGTCCCTCCTCTCTACCTTTTATCTTAGCCTGCTGGACACTTTCTGCTGAACCTTACGTTCCAGTGATTTAATCAAACAGCACATCACTGACTACACTTGCAAATTTTAGAACATTCAACATTGGACAATTGTGGTTGCTAGTTTAATTTTTGGCACAATTTTAAAAAGCCAGGCTCAAAACATTATTTCGTTATGCTTGCTGGCTAGACATTTAGTCCAGGAAACATCTAAACAAAAGCAACAAGTATTAGCTTTTTCAGAACTAAAAAAGATTGCTGAATGTTGCAGCAGCCCAACTAAGATGTGTGTACAGTAGAAACTGCTATGCTCAGGTATTCTTGAGTTTTACATTAAGCAATAGGCATGTTTTATACAGTGACTAGTGTACCTCGATCATAAGCTCAGTACCTACAAACTATAGAACCATGGCATAGGTTTTAAAACTTTTATTACACTTGAATATTTGAGAATTTTCTTCTTACACTAAAAAGGAAATTGAAGTCAAAAATGAAATCTGAAGGAACATTATCACAAACAAACTATTGTGTACAGATCCCATTATAGCAACAGAACAGGGGTATTGACTCAGAACGGTACGTCCTGCAGATTATTAAAACAAAATGTCTACACGTGGCCAGAGTTGCCTTAGGGCTGTGTACAACTACTGGTACATCCGCCAGGCTCCACTCCCACCCATGCTCCCCATTCCTCCCATGTTACTCCCCATTCCCATGCCTCCAGAGTTGCCGTAGTATCCCCCGGCACCGTTGCTGTTTCCACCGTGACGACCTAGAAAGAAAAATTAAATCATAAAGCCTTGTTTGCAATTAATCGTCTGCCAAATTATATAGAACTGGAACAATTGTAGGAATGAAAATTTACAACTAATATACAAAATATTTTAAAATTGAATCAATATTTAGAGATATTGATTAATAATAGTGTTTAAGGTGACCTCTGCTTTTAAAGAATGGTTTGCTGCCCATTCCAGTTGTTAAGCTAGTGGTGAATTGCCTTCTTGAATTGCTGAAGGTACACCCTCAGTTGCTGTTAGGGAGTTCTGGAATTTGACTAAACAGCAGTGAAAAAGTGATCTTCAACAGTTTAATCAGCTAGTCTAGTCTAATCTTTTGTATTGATCTGTAACTGACAATGGGAATATTTGTGGAGCCTTCTTCATGCTTACTGATGATTACCACCAATCACAACTACATGATGGAACTGCACAGCATTCTAAATCTGCCAACTGATCTACATGTTTATCTGTTAACTCATACAATGGACAATCTTACAGCAGGGGATCCGCCACAAACTGATCATTTGGGCTCACTAGGAAAGAAGCAAAGGCAATTGTCTATTGGAGTCAGACTAGAACATTAATATCTACTCCCTCGATCTCTCTTTTCTCACCCTCCCCTTTTAAAAGTTGCTGATTGATCTGAACAACCAGTGCTCTCATTAACTGGAGACTACCTTGAATAAAATTTTAAATAGAAGAAATATCTTGAATCTGCACTGAGCTGTGGAACAGTCCTAAGGACACCAAATACACGAATGACTGCTAGCTCCAGAAAGCAATTTGGAAGGTTCAATCACATGGGACCCAG
This sequence comes from Hemiscyllium ocellatum, assembly GCF_020745735.1. NCBI lineage: Eukaryota > Metazoa > Chordata > Chondrichthyes > Orectolobiformes > Hemiscylliidae > Hemiscyllium > Hemiscyllium ocellatum. The sequence continues at coordinate 2,863,124 of NC_083422.1, read as the reverse complement.
GGAGAGCTAGCCAATTGGATTCAAAATTGGCCTGAAGCTAGGAGACAGAAGTTAGTGATAGAGGGTTATTGTTCAGGCTGGAGGCTTATGACCAGCAGTATGCAGCAAGGTTCAGTCCTGGGTCTACTGTTGCTCATCATTATATGAACAATTTAGGTGAGAATATAATTAATGGATGACACTGAAATTGGTGGTACAGCAGCATTTGATTAACTGGGCAATGGGAGCAGTCGTTTCATTCAGATAAATGAGGTGTTGCATTTTAGTAAAACAAACAAGGCCAGGACTTGCACAGTTAATGGAAGGACCCTTATCCTACCATATTATCAAAGAGAGACCTGCGGTGCAGCTATATGGCTTCTTGAAGGTGGCATCACAGTAGTCATGGTGGTGAAGATGGCATTTGGCAGGCTTGCCTTCACTGGTCAGAGCACTGAGTACAGGAGAGTTGGGATGTCATTACAGCTAAACAAGGCCACATTGAGTACTGTGTAAAATTATGGTTAAGAAACATGTTATTAAACTGGAAAGAGTGCAAAAAGATTTAAAAAGGTATGTTAGAAGAGACGAAAGTTTGCGTTATAAAAAGGAGAGGCTGGAAAGACTGGGACATTCCTTCCCCTTCTTCCTCCACTTCAAAAAAAGACTGATGGGTAACCTTACAGATATTTATAAAATCATAAGGTAAACAGCCAGTCTTTTCCTCAGGGTAAGGAAGTCCAAAACTAGGAGGGCATAGGTTTAAAAATGAGGGAAAAAATTTAAAAGGGATCCAAGGGAGAAATTTTTCATGCAGAGAGAGTGGTGCATATACAGAATGAGCTGCCACAGGAGTGGTCGAGCCAGGTACACAACATTTAAGAGACATTTGGATAAGATAGATTTAGAGGGGTTGTGAGCCAAACACAGCAAGTGGGAATAGTCCAATTTAGGAAACCTGGTCAGCATTGATGGGTTGGGTCAATGGGCCTGTATCCGTGCTCTATAAGTAGTGTTGACAAAACCGGCTCGACCACTCATTTCAGCCACAGTTGGAGGATGTGGGAGAAGAACTTGTTTGCAGAACAACAGTATCCAATGGCAGTTAATTACATTATGAACACATCAAGTTGAAATAATAGACTGCAACTTTCCTTACCATAAGAGCCCATATTGCTCTGACCACCGTAACCAGCATAACCGGACATTCCATGGTTCCCTGAGCTCCCATAGCCTCCCTGGTTCCCTGCAGAAGACAAAGGGCCTTTAGGTTTATGCATGGACATTTGTTTTTCAAGTCAGACAGACCAAGCTTGAAATTCAACTCACCCATTGCATGGCCTCCATAGTTACTGCCATAACCACCAGATCCTCCTCCAGCAGTGGAGTTTAAAAACAGCTCAATGTATCGATGCTCTGAAACAGAATCGGCATCTTAAATTATAGCTTCGATCAGGAAGGTTCCCCTCAACAATTTGCAGTAGGTAAAACATCCTGTTAGCTACCTAAACTACACAGCATTTTCCCATGTACTTTTTCAGGCATTTAAAATATCCATTAGACGTAAAATGTTAATTTTGAAGATACAGCAATATAGTTAGTGGACCAGTAATCGAGAGATTAAATCACATTCCTTAATTTTGAAAATAAGTTAAACTGAATAAATGCCTAATATCAATGAAAAACACTGAAGTGTTGACTTATAAACTCACCTGGTTTATAAAACCCTTTAAAAGAAGAAAACCATATGAAGATGACCTATATGCTGCTCCAGAGGTACCATAATGCAGTTTTTCTGAACAATCCTTTGGAATAGCCGAGAAATGATTTATAGCTCCTAGAAATTTAGTACAGTTTCAAGTCCAGTGACCTTTCTCCAGAACCGTTCTGAAGCAGGTGAGGTGCCGGAAGACTGGAGGTTGGCTAATGTGGAGCCAATATTTAAGAAAAGTGGTAAAGACAATCCAAGGAACTATAGACCAGTGAGCCTGATGTCAGTGGTGGGCAAGTTGTTGAAGGGAATCCTGAGGGACAGAATGCACATGTATTTGGAAAGGCAAGGACAATCAATGTGGGAAATAGTGTTTCACAAATTTGATTGAGTTTTTGAAAAAGTAACAAGGGAATTGATGAGAGTAGAGCAGTGGACATGATCTATATGGACCTGACAAGGTTCCCCATGGGAGACTGGGTGGCAAAGTTAGATCTCATGGAACACAGGGAGAACTTGCCATTTGGATACAGAATTGGCTCAAAGATAGAAGACAGAGGATGGTGATGGAGGCTTGCTTTTCAGACTGGAGGCCTGTGACCAGTGAAGTGCCACAAGGATCAGTTCTGGGCCCACTACTTTTTGTCATTTATATAAATGATTTGGATGTGAGCTTAAGAGGTATAGTTAGTAAGTTTGCAGATGACACCAGAATTGGACAGCAAAGGAGGTTACCTTAGATCGCAACTGGATCTTGATCAGATGGGCCAATTGGCTGAGAAGTGGCAGATGGAGTTTAATTTAGATGAATGCGAGGTGCTATATTTTGGGAAGGTAAATCTTAGTAGGACTTATACACTTAATGGTAAGGTCCTGGGGAGTGTTGCTGAACGAAGTGACCTTGGAGCACACATTCTTAGCTCCTTGAAAGTAGAATCACAGTAGATAGAACATAGAAAAATACAGCGCAGTACAGGCCCTTCGGCCCTCGATGTTGCGCCGACCAAAGTCTACCTAACCTACACTAGCCCAATAACCTCCATATGCTTATCCAATGCCCGCTTAAATGACCATAAAGAGGGAGAGTTCACCACTGCTACTGGCAGGGCATTCCACGAACTCACAACCCGCTGAGTAAAGAATCTACCCCTAACATCTGTCCTATACCTACCACCCCTTAATTTAAAGCTGTGTCCCCTAGTAACAGCTGACTCCATTAGCGGAAAAAGGTTCTCACTGTCAACCCTATCTAAACCCCTAATCATCTTGTACACCTCTATCAAATCTCCCCTAAACCTTCTTTTCTCCAATGAGAACAGCCCCAAGTGCCTCAGCCTTTCCTCATACGATCTTCCTACCATGCCAGGCAACATCCTGGTAAACCTCCTCTGCACTCATTCCAATGCCTCCACATCCTTCCTATAGTATGGCGACCAAAACTGCACACAATACTCCAGATGAGGCCGCACCAGAGTCTTATACAACTGCAACATGACCTCAGGAATCTGGAACTCAATTCCTCTACCAATAAAGCCCAGTACACCATATGCCTTCTTCACAGCACTATTTACCTGGGTGGCAACTTTCAGAGATCTGTGTACATGGACACCAAGATCCCTCTGCTCATCCACACTAGCAAGTAGCCTACCATTAGCCCAGTAATCCATCTTCTTGTTACTCCTACCAAAGTGAATGACTTCACACTTAGCTACATTGAACTCCATTTGCCACCTTTCTGCCCAGCTCTGCAACATATCTATATCCCGCTGTAACCTGCCACATCCTTCTTCGCTATCCACAACTCCACCGACTTTCGTGTCATCCGCAAACTTGCTTACCCAGCTTTCAAGCCCCTCCTCTAGATCATTTATAAAAGATGACAAACAACAATGGTCCCAAAACAGATCCTTGTGGAACACCGCTAGTAACTGCACTCCAAGATGAACCTATTCCATCAACTACTACCCTCTGTCTCCTTCCAGCCAGCCAATTCCTAATCCAAACCTCTAATGCACCCTCAATGCCATACCTCCGTAGTTTTTGCATGAGCCTACCATGGGGTACCTTATCGAACGCCTTGCTAAAATCCATACACACCACATCTACTGCTTTACCCTCGTCCACCTCCTTAGTCACCTTCTCAAAGAATTCAAGGTTTGAGGCACGACCTGCCCTTCACAAAACCATGCTGACTATCCTTGATCACATTATTCCTATCCAGATGTTCATAAATCCTATCCCTTACAATTCTCTCTAAGACTTTGCCCACAACAGAAGTGAGACTCACTGGCCTATAGTTACTCGGGCTATCCCTACTCCCCTTCTTGAACAAGGGGACCACATTCGCTATCCTCCAGTCTTCTGGCACTATTCCCGTAGACAATGACGACATAAAAATCAAGGCCAATGGCTCCGCAATCTCCTCCCTAGCTTCCCAGAGGATCCTAGGATAAATGCCATCAGGCCCAGGGGACTTATCTATTTTCATCCTTTCCAGTATTCCCCAGACCTCTTCCCTACATACCTCAAGGCCATCCATTCTAATCACTTGTGACTCAATATTCACATCAGCAATAGTGTCCTGTTCCTGAGTGAATACTGACAAAAAGTATTGATTTAGTGTCTCTCCAACCTCCTCCGCCTCCACGCACAACTTCCCACTACTATCCTTGACTGGACCGATACCTACCCTAGTCATCCTTTTATTCCTGACATACCTATAGAAAGCCTTTGGGTTTCCCTAATCCGACCAACTAAAGACTTTTCATGTCCCCTTCTCGCATTGAGTTATAACTCTCAATCGCCCCAACTGAACCTTCACGCCTCATCTTTACATAGGCCGCCCTCTTCCCTTTCACAAGGGATTCCAATTCTTTATTAAACCACGGCTCCCTCACAAGACCCTTTACTCCCTGCCTGACTGGTACATACTTAACAAGGACACCCAATAGGTGTTCCTTGAACAATCTCCACATATCATTTGTGTTCTTCCCTTGAAGCCTATTTTTCCAATCCACGCATCCTAAGTCATGCCTCACCGCATCATAATTTCCCTGCCCCCAGCTATAACTCTTGCCCTGCAGTGCACACTTATCCCTCTCCATCACTAAAGTAAGAGTCACCGAGTTGTGGTCACTGTCCCCGAAGTGCTCACCTACGTCCAAGTCTAACACCTGGCCTGGTTCATTACCTAGAACCAAATCCAGTATAGCCTCACCTCTTGTTGGCCTGTCTACATAATGTGTCAGGAAACCCTCCTGCACACATTGGACAAACACCGACCCATCTAACGAACTCGAGCTATAGCTTTCCCAGTCTATATCTGGGAAATTAAAGTCCCCCATAACAACCACCCTGCTACTTTCACTCTTCTCCTGAATCATCCTCGCAATACTTTCCTCTACTTCTCTCGGACTATTGGGAGGCCTGTAGAAAACTCCTAACAGATAGGATAGTGAAAGTGGCATTTGGTATGCTTTCCTTTATTGGTCAGAGTATCTAGACCCACCTGCCAGCATCAGGCCCATATTCGTCCAAACCCTTCTTATTCATATACCCATCCAAATGTCTTTTAAATGTTGCAATTGCACTAGCCTCCACCACTGCCTCTGGCAGCTCATTCCATACGCCTACCACCCTCTGTGTGAAAAAGTTGCCCTTTAGGTCTCTTTTACATCGTTCCACCTCACCCTAAACCTTTCCCTCTAGTTCTGGACACCCCCCACCTGGGTAGATAGGATAGGTGAAGGCGGCATGTGGTATGCTTTCCTTTATTGGTCAGAGTATCGAGTACAGGAGTTGGGAGGTCATGTTACAGCTGTACAGGACACTGCACGCAATATTCCAACCTCGGCCTAACCAATTCTGGTCTCCTTCCTGCCAGAAAAAGATGTTGTGAAACTAGAAAGGGTTCAGAAAAGATTTAAGGATGTTGCCAGGGTTGGAGGATTTGAGCTATTAAGAGGATGAATAGGACTGTTTCCCTGGAGCGTCGGGAGGCTGAGGGGTGACCTTAGAGGTTTATAAAAACATGAGGGGCATGAATAGGATAAATAGGCAAAGTCTTTTCCCTGGGGTCAGGGAGCCTAGAACTAGAGGGCATAGGTTTAGGGAGAGATGGGAAGATATGAGACACCTATGGGACAACTTTTTCACGCAGAGGGTGGTACATGTATACAAAGGAAGTGGTAGAGCTGAAAACGTGTTGCTAGAAAGGCACAGGTCAGGCAGAATCCAAGGAGCAGGGGAAAATCGACATTTCGGGCATGAGCCCTTCTTCAGGAATCATTCCTGAAGAAGGGCTCATGCCCGAAACATCGATTCTCCTGCTCCGCCTTTCCAGCAACACATTTTCAGCTCTGCTTTCCAGCATCTGTAGTCCTCACTTTCTCCTAGAGGAAGTGGTAGAGGCTAGTACAATTGCAACATTTAAAAGGCATCTTGATGTGTATATGAATAGAAAGGGTTTGGAGGGATACGGGCCTGGGTGCTGGCAGAGTTGGACCGAAAGGTCTGTTTCTATGCTGTATATCTCTGACCCTAAGTGTCATTGGTCATGAAACATTTACTTTACTTTCTCTCCACAGATGCTGCCAGACTTGCTGAGTTTCTCCAGCAGGTTTTTTAACATCTTCAGCATCTGTAGGTCTTTATTATATAATATATAGATTAGAACGCAAATTAATTTACAGTGGGAGTCAGAACATTTCGTGATTTGGCACTGGATTCACTTCCAGATGCATGAGTTGGGTAGTGGTTATCAAATACAAAAAATCTTCAGTTTGATTAAATCATTTCAATTCCAGGTAATCTTCCTGTCCAAGTCCCACCCGGTTTCTCGCTAGCTGGTCATATTGTTATAAAATTGTTCTGGAAGAATTTCTCCTTCAATCTTCAACAGGTACTTATTCTACAATACCTGGGTGGCCATTACTCTCACACGAGATCAGATAATATGAACAGCTATGCACACCTAGTACAAGAGCACCCACAGTTGTCTATTGGATTTCAGATAGTACAGATCCCTTGGCTACATCTGCAACTAAGGAATGGAAGACAATTCTGGATCCCCCAATGGAACAAAGAAAACCAAACTCAGCAGAAACGGTGAGAAAGCCTAGAAACTTCTTCCATGCGATTCAGCTACCCAAAATCTCAACGGTTGCAGATGACAGCATTAATGCTACAAACTTACGCATGTGAGCTTTATCCTTAGACATTGCTGCGACTGCATCCTCATGTGTTGCAAACTCAACATCGGCCTCCCCTGTAGCTCGACCATCACTTCCATATTCCAGGTGGATACGTAGAGGATTCAGGGGAGAAAAGAACTACAAGAGGAACAAGATGGCAAAATTACTCCACTGGTTTCAACTGAAGTAACAGAGGATATTTTAATAAGTGCAAGAAAGAAAGAAACACAGTCATACAGTTTACAAGTAGATGTGATTTATTACTGAGAACTTACATGAGCAACATCATCTTCTCTTGCCCGGAATGGCAGACCCCGCATGTGTACAAAATGTCCACTCATATAGCCTGAGCTGGCATCTCCAGCTCCTCCATATCCATGGTTACTCATACCTTTCAAAACACAGATTTATAGACCTTTAACTCTATAAACAATAGATAAACAACACAGCAACAAAACAAAGTAGGATAAACAGTCTATAGTCGAACAGCAGACAACTCAATGGGTAAATGGCCGAATTCTGCTCCTATATCTTACGGTCTTCTAGATACCAAAAGCCCAACCAAACAGGCAGGTGTTTAATGCACAACTCCAAGGAGTGGTCTCAGTAATAAGAGTTGATGCATGATAAAAAAAAACTTAAACCAAGGACTGAGTAACAAAGACCAAAAATGGGCTGAGTTTTCCAAATATTTAATTGGAGGTAACTTCTGCTCATCCAAAACTTCCATTAGACAATTCTGTAAATTTAGTGTAGGAGTTGAGTGATGTGGTGACATACAGCCATATATCAAAGTACATGGGAATATTCAAGCTAAATCTCACTTCAACATCCCTGAGACTACAGGGAGAGGAGACAATTGCATTGAGAACACAGCCAGAGAGGCAGGAATAAGTTCAACAATGCCTGTTCTTGTTTGAAAGAAACTCAGCAGGTCTGGCAGCATCAGAAGAGTCACTGGACTCAAAATGCTAACTCTGCTGTCTTTCCACAGATGCTGCCAGACTGAAGTTTGCCCAACAATTTGTTTTTGTTTCAGATTTCCAGCATCTGCAGTCTTTTTCTTTTAGTAACAGTAAGAAGCTGAAGATGGGACAATGGTTGCACAAATCAATGGTGGAGAGCCAAAGGCTAGATAGTAAGTGAACTGGGGACAGGTACTCAGCCCTGAAACTACATTAGGATGAAATGTGAGAGAGAGGAAAAAAAAGTCGTCCACTGATGAGCCTTGCAAGCCTACATGAGATGACAAAGTCTAGAGGATTCTGTGAATATGAGTTTGAGCAAGAAATTTCACGAAAGTTAAGATTTATAGAGGATGAGCAGAAAATGAGCTTGAGTAAGCAAACATGATAAATTGAGATGGGGGGTTCAAATAACCAAGGATGAGTTGCTGAGCTCAGAGGCTGAGGGAGGAAAACATAAGTTACATCAGGGAGAAACATATGAAATATGCATGCAACTCTGCCCCACATTTTATGCCAACACCACTAGAAAACCTGCCTACACTCATTATCTCCCCCTCCATTAGTTGAGTTTGCCCCTTCATCTCTAAAAAATACATACCTCTGCCACCTCTCATTGCCCCAGGACAATCGTAGTCATCACTGCCATAGCCGTAGTTATCGTATCCATTGTAATCATCATACCCACCATACCCTGCAAAGAAACCATTAAAACTAGTCAGTCACATACTGCTCATAGAATTCAATTCTGTGATCAGTTAATTGCAAAACATCTCTAAAATGGCAAATATAACAAATTCAAATATAAAAAGATAGCTTTTGGGAGAAACTGGAAGTTCATTACCTTTGATGTATTTTGGAAAATTAATGTGGCCAGAAAAGGAAGCTGAACCAGCTGGTTCAAAAAGGAATTTGGAAGAGAAAAACACTTACAGGAGAATAGCACAGCTGTAGGATGGATTGTATCTGTACCACTGTTTTGAAAGAACAATAGGTTCCTTCTACACTACATAATTCTACAATCTGTAGGTTGCACATACCACAGTCCCACCATGATCCCAACTCACCTACATCATACAGCCTCAACTTTTACATTTGTTTTATGTGGTGGACACAGAAGTATTTAAATCTTTACTTCTTCCAATTATTAACGTAAAAGAAAACGGTTGCTTAAATCAATCATTCTCAAGTTGGAAAGAAGTTTAAAGATGACTCTAGACTTTGCAGTGAAATCATCTGAATGAGAAAGACAAAAAGGTATATTCAAAAGGTAGTTTTAGTAGCGATGAAATGAGATGTAGATATGAGGAGTAGACTGTATAATTCGAGCCCAGTCAAGTTTCAGCACCTCTTAACACCAAAACTTCAAGAATTTTAGTGGAAATCTCATTTATTCCATTTTAATGACAGTTCTTTTTGAATGTTGGTCTGAGAGACACAAAAATAAAATTCACAGGCCTTCCGCGTTACAATATTTTCAGTGCTGCTGAAAGAATTTCAATGTCAGAAACTTGACATTCAGACTAAATATACTAAGAATATATGATTGCCAGAATGGAAGTTTGTGTAATCGGATTGATTCATCCTGAAGCCTTTTTCTTATCTCTGATTTCTGTATTCTCCACCTCAGTTCTGTTACTAGTGGTTAATTCTGATCCAGGGCGTGCCTTACTAATACACAAAGGGCCTCTAACCAAGAATTTCATAACCATAGTTTTAGACAAAAGTAAAGCAACTTTAAAGAGTTTCAACCAGCACAGTGGTATATATGCACAAACATACAACAGACATCATAGATATTCCAATCACATTAAGAAGCACAAATTCCCATTTAACCAATACTTACCACCACCATATCCTCCAGCTCCACGTCGCATTCGGTCATAAACACCCCCTCGCTGGGGACCAGCGCCGAAATAGCCACCTCGCCCCATTGGCCGGTCATAGGGACCTGGTCTCTGTCCCATCAGCCTCTTTGGTGGATCATAGTACGCTCTGACCTCACCTCTGCTGCTTTTAAAGATCTCAATATACCTACACCACAAATGAGGACTGATTACTATTCAGGACAAAAACTTGTTTAAAAAAAACTTTGGACAACAATAAAGAAACTGAATGTAAAATATTTAATATTAGATTACTTTACAACAATCTATAGCAGTTTCTAGTGCACACCAACACTACACAATTTAACAATTATTCCTACATATGCTTTATTTTAAACAATGATTTCTCAAGCATACTGTTTAAAATCAAAATTACTATTTTGATAGATTAACATTTATACCATTCTTCTGTTAAGTAATTTCCTCAAAGCTTGGAGACCAACAATAGATTGGGTTCTAATGCACGAAAACATGGCTTAGCAAAACAATCGCAACCATTGTAGTTACAATAAAGCATTATGGATCATCTTGGGCATTCACTGATCTGCAGCTTGAAAAATTGAAGGGAGCTCCAGGTAATGCCTGGGAGTGAAACTGGAGAGGGACACACTCAGCAAAGTCAACCAAAGGTTGCAGTGACAGTAAGGGAAGGGACATTGTTAGGCAGCAAAACATACAGTTCAGTAACAAGAAGGTGCTAAGCACAAAGTTACATAAGTGACCAAGCATCGTGCTGGCAATGATGGCAGGGCATCAGCGGTGGGGGTGGTGAAATTTTTATTGCCAATGCACAATTTTTAAAAACGGCTCAACCACCTCAGCCATACAAGATTTACACAGCACTCCAAATATGACTTTTACTAGGATACAAAAATCACAAGCCACCTAGAATTTGAGGCAGCCGTGAAACTTAGAAATAGGCAAAACATTTAATCATTTTGCTGAATGTTTTTTGATAAACCAATTTACTTGAATTTATTCATCACATATCACTACTTTAATTGGCACAACTCAAATCAAGCTACATGTGTAGCTTTTACCAAGGAAACTTAGGATAATAGAACAGCTCTATAAAGACCATCTTTCATTTGTGTATGAACATTGTTCTTAACTGAGTGCAAGATCAGTGTGTAGTCCCAGCCTCATTGTCATATACCAGCACCCAGCGTTTAAACTTGACTTTAAGATGAATAACCAACCCGTCCGTCCATCCCCACCTGTGCCCTATTCTTTCCTTGTGTTTCCCCAGTGCTTTTTCTGCTATCTCCTTTGAAGCAAACTGCACGAAGGCCTCCCCTGTGCTTCTCCCCTGGTAGTCCATCGGCAAAGTTATCCCATTTGGCACGATTTCCAACCCTTTAACCCAAGGACAAAATAACCCCATCAAGGGGAACAATATTAAATGATGCACAATTCCCAACAATATCTACAAATATATAAAAGATTAAAAGCCCAGTTACCAACAGATAAAATGTAAAATGCTTATGATCTATATGTAAAACTTCAAGACAGTTTAAAAACAACTTTATGTTAGTGACCCAACTTGCAAACTGATTTCTCAGTGTTCAACTTCTACATAATTAAAGAATAGATTTCAGCTTTAAAACTCATTTGAATTACAACTCAAAAACTGGACTGCTCTGGTACACGCAGTAAACGTTGGAAACAAACATTTTTGAAATCCAACTATATCACATGAATAAGTATTATATACACAAGTCAGAATGGAAACATTCTGCTGAAGTTATATTTAGGTACATGTCACAAACATAAAGACACAGTACTGTTGTTGCTTTAGACTTTTAACTAGAACCAATATTAATTCCAGTTTAATTTGCAGCTTCCGTTAATGTTGCTAAGACTTTAAATTTACATTACAAACAAGTATCAGCAGTTAACATTTCAGATGACAACGTTGAAAGCATTTACCCACTAGAAATTTTAACAAAATAAAAAGTTGATCTAATTAGGTGAACGAATGAAAAATACCTGTGAAAAACTGAACAATTTCCTCTTTGCTGCAGCCAAATGGAAGCCCGCGGAGTCGTACTGTACCATCGTTGGAAGTATCAGTATGGGTGGTACCGCTATGTTTCAGAACCCAATCCATCTCACTGCCATTAGATTTGAAAACTATGGGGAAAACAGTACACTTCAGTGTTTTGCAAGGTTTATCCACAATGTGACCCCATTTCAAGCCCTGAAAACCATCAGGGATGACTCAACGAAAGATGGGAGAAGAGTAGGAGTTGACACTGGCTGTCTTGATGCTTAGATCCCCACTTGGACTGGTTCACTCGAGGAAGGGTACATTTGCTTTAGAAGGAACAAAGAGAAAAATGTCTGGACCCCATCTGTTAAACTGCAATTAAAGATTGGACTACCTAACGCTTCAATGGATAAAGCAATGCTTCCCAAACTTTTTCCAACAGTTGGGGTTCCTACTGCCTACTTTGGGAAGCGATGGGAGAAATGATGATTCGAGTCAAACATTCTTACAACAGATAGAACGTAGAACTATACAGCACAAGAATGTTATGCTGAACACGATACCAAACTAAAATAATCCCTTCTGCCTGCTCTTGGTTCATAACCTTTCACATTCTTCATGTGCTCGCTCTTAAACGCCCCTGTTGTATCTGCCAATCACCACCACCCAACATTCCACACTCCCACCACTCTCCCCCTGAAATGCAAAACTCCCAGTTTCAAGCATTTCAACTCTTTTTTTGGGGGGGGGGGGGCCGAATTCTGACCATCAACAATACATCTCATTGATCATCAAGTCTCCCCTCAGCCTCCACCACTCTGGAGAAAACCCAGATTTTTCTAGACTTTTCTTGTACTTTATCCCTCTAATCCAGGCATTATCCTGGTTAACCAGTTCTGCACCCTCACCAAAATCTCCACATCCTTCTTTTAATGTGGTGACCAGAAATGAATGCAGTACACTTGAGTGCAACCCAACTAAATTCTTCTAAAACTGTAATGTGACATCTTGACTCTTGTACTCAATTCCCCAACCAATGAAGGCAAGCATGCCATATGCCGCCTTCACCACCCTATCAACTTGCCTGGCCACTTTCAGGCAGTTATGAACATCAACATGGCTCCACCATAACCACCTTGCTCTTGTATTCAATGCCTTGACTAATATGCAAGAATTCCACATATCTTTGTCATCACCTTGTACACTGGTTACCTTCAAGAATCAATGGTGTCCACACCAAAGTCTCTGATAGTCTGCACTTCCCAGGGTCCTACCATTCAAAGCAGCTTCCTTACCTATTAGTCCTCTCAAAATGCATCACCTCAAACTTTCAGCATTAAGTTCCATTTCAGGTCATCTGAGCAGCCTTTCTATATATTCCTGTAATAAAGTTATTCTCCCCACTATTTAACATGCCACCAATTTTCACTGGAAACACTGATCATATTTCCTGCACACCTCTTTATTTCAATATTGTTTACAATTTTGGTCTCCTTACCTGAGGAAGGATGGTTTTGCTGTAGAGAGGAGTGAAGCAAATGTTACTAGGCCGATTGCTGGGATAACAGGACTAACATACAAGGAGATGTTGCATCTGTTAAGACTGTATTTGCTGAATTTGAGAATGAGGGAGATCTCATAGAAACATAAAATTCTGACAAGACTAGACAGGGTAGATGCAGAAAGGATGTTTCCAGAGGTGGAAGAGTCCAGAACCAGGAGTCACAGTCTGAGGAGAAAAAGTTTAGCATGGAGCACTGACAGGAGTTAGATTAATAGACTAGATGGACTGGGACATTTTTCCGCAGGAGTGTATGAGGTTGATAGGTAACCTCAAAGGTTTATAAAAAGATCATGATGGGTATAGATAAGGTGAATGGCAGGTGTCTTTTCCTTAGAATTCAAAGCTGGAAATACATTTTTAAGGGGAAGGAGAAAGATTTTTAAAAAACGGACTTTTTTTTATAAAAACAGTTTGGAACAAACTATCAGAAGTAGTGGTGAATGCAGGTACAATTAGAAATTTAAAGTAACATTTCAATAAATATTGAAATAGGAAAGGTTTGGTGGAATATGGACCAAAAGAGTAATCTAGACTAGAAACATTGGCTTTTCATGGATGCTGTCTGACCTGTTATGACCTCCAGCATGTTTTGTTCCCAGCAGATGCTTACATTTGCAGTAATCTGCTCTCAGACTTGAGTAATACTGCGGTCAAAGTATCATTATTGCTGAGGCATAACAGACCGACTGATGAAAGTTAGCTTTAGCATGTTACTGCCTGTCTCATAAAACCTGGACCAGAACTATCTAAATAGTCACCTCAATGGATTGTTGGATGGCAACCTAGGGTTTACAATGCCAGGTGAGTCCTTGGCTCAATCCCAAGGTGGTTTACCTTGGAGAACCATCACCAAAGCAATCTTGAAAGAAACATTAGGACTTTTTGTAGCCACTTCCATTATTTTTCCCATATACAGTCTCAGGAAAGAAAAATGAACTGCAGCCCAAATATCCCAACAAAAAGACAATCCCTGACAAGAAAACATAATCACTGCAATTCTGATAGGCTCATTTAGCAACTGGAAAAGAAATCTTTGACTCACTCAAAGCTATAAATAGACATATTATTTAGGGAGAAACGTATATTCAGAAAAATTCAGTTAAGAAATCAATCCCAAACAATTCAGAAATGAGACTGGAGAACACCTTTGTGAAAAGAATACTCTCGTTTCCAACGTCAAGGATCACTCCAACCCTCCACAGATCTTCTGTTTATTTCTTTTGCTTTTCCCCACTGTTCCCAGATTCCCTGCATAAAGCCTGAAACAAATTCCAGTTCTGATGAAAGACTACAAACTTAAAACATTAACAGCATCTCTCTTTCTAGATGATGCCTGACCAGCTGAACATTTCTAGTATGGTCTGCATTGACAACAGCTTCAATAACGTATGCACAAGTGTCTGATCTGGAAGCAACAAACAACAGCTTTCAACTTACTGGCTCAATACCAGGTTCAGCAATCCATCTGTTAGGCTGCACATCTGGTTCTTCATTACCTTCCAATGACTAGTATCACATCCTCATAACAGAATCTATTGTATCTGACTTGGAAATGTACAGCTTTAAATGGTGCACAACATAATAAAACATTGTGTTTCGATTAGGTGTTCAACCTAAGTAGGGGAGACAGGGACAGATGTGATTACATAGCCAGCAAGATACATCTAAAAACTAGCTAAGCAGACACTTCCTGAAGATGGACTCCAAGAATGGTGATATTGCCTTCAGTGATGAGCGAGTCTTCTGTCCTTCCAACTTTAGCTGTTGCCTGGTGTGTATCACTTCCGTTAGCAGCAACTTACTGGAATGTGCAGAAGCACCAGCACAAGCAGCACACTGACCCATTATTCAGTTACAAAGTTGATCTTGTTGCATCTGAAACACTATTCAGTGTCGAGTGATAATTACTGACCTTCAATATATCTGTGGCCCATATACTTCCGATCTTTTGCCAAAGCCTTTTTGAAATCTTCGGCATTAGTCAGATGTACATATGCTTCACCACTTGGACGGCCCTCTTTGGAAGTGGTAAACTGCACTCCGTTCACACCATTTCGAATATCACACTCTACAACAAAAAGAGCACAAAGCATGTAATAGTGCAACATGCAGTGCCTTCAGTAGCAACTGAAATCAGTCTCATCACTTGAGATGATTACCTGAAAAGAACCGCGTCACTTCTTCTGGCGTACATGACCACGGCAGGCCACGGACTCTGACAACGTAATCCTCTTCTTTTGTGGGAATCTCTGGCTCTTTCTCTGCAATCACAAACACTGAATAGCACATACCCGAAAGCTGAGATCAAACAATACTATTTAGCACAAATTAAGTCAATACCTACCTTCAACTGCTGGCTCCAAGTTGGTAAAGATTTCTGCGAAACAAACATGTTTGATTAATTCTGCTGAGATGTAAAACTTAATGAACAAATTATTTGAGCTCCAGATCCTTAACATTTTGTATCAGGCTTTAAATACTTTTATTAGGGGATCAGCAAATTATTTAATGAAGGTACACTTTCAGTGTCTTAATTCATTAAAGTTGCAATAAGATAGGTTACTGTCTCTGCACAACAAGCACACCCAGAGCACTCCAGCAAAGCTGATCCTGGTTTCGAATGGCAAATGTGACTGATCTGAATTTCAAACAGAAAGAGCACTCTTCAAGTATGCTCAGCTCAACTGTAGGCTTTAAAATTCTCTGAAGACCTCAAATTGCACAGCAGGACAGTGAGCATATAGTCAAGAGTGTAGTGCTGAAAAAGCACAGCAGGTCAGTCAGCATCCGATAAGAAAGAAAAATCGACATTTCAGGCATAAGCCTTTCATCAGGAACGAAGCTTACGGGCCAGGGTCTGAGGGGTAAATGGGAGTAGATGAAGGTATGGATGAAAGTCATAGGTTGAAGGGGAGGGTGAAGTAGATAGGTGGGAAGCAAGCTAGACACGTATGACAGGTCAAGGGGGCAGTGCCAAGTTGAAGGCTTGGGAATGGGATAAGACGGGTGGAGGTTTCCGAGATGTTCTCTGAAATGATCCACAAGTTGGTATCCTGTCTCCCCAATGCAGAGACATCACGTGCACCTGCACCAACCAACCCCACCTCCCCTTGGCTGAACACTTCAACTCCCCCTCCCACTCCACCAAGGACATTTAGGTCCTGGGCCTCCTCCCTCTCCAAATCCTAACCATACAACACCAGGAGAAAGAATCCTCATCTTCTGCCTCAGGACTCTCCAACCACACAGAATCAAGGTGGATTTCACCAGTTTCCTCACTTCCTTCACCCCCCCCCCTCCATTATCCTAGTCCCAAGCCTCCCACTTGGCACCACCCCCCTTGACCTGTCCATCTTGTTTCCAATCTAGCCATTCCACTCTTCCCAACCTATCACTTTCACCCCCACCTTCATCTACCTATCACATTCCAAACTACCTGGGTCCCCAGCCCCTGCGTCTCACGCCTCATTCTGGATATCCAAAATGTCGATTCTCCTGCTCCTCGGATTATAAATCTGAGCGAGTTTATTAACTATCCATGTACCAAAGACTTATTTTCTACGAATAAAGGTACATATTTGAAATAACAAAATTCTCCTGCCTCGCTGTGCTTTTCCAGCACCACACACTCGACTCTGATCTCCAGTCGTTAATTTCTCGAGCATATATAATACTCCAGCGCAGTCCCAAGGCAGCGTTACCCTACCAAGAGGTAGTTTGGGGGGGCGGGGGGGCAGAAGAGGGTCAGTGCCAGTGCGGATCACCGATCCCGCAATTTTTTTTCTCCTTCTGTGTAGTTCTCCGAAGTCCGAGGGCGCTCGGACCGGTTGAAGGTGCCGATTCTTATTTCTCAAACCGCAAGTTGGTTACTGATCCCAGGCTACAGATGTCTCAGAGTAGGGTAACACGGGGGGGGGGGGGGGGGGAGGGGGGGAGAGAAAGAAACGAGTGCTGAGGACACGCGTGCACACAGGCCTCAGCCTGGCTGAGGGCCCGCTCTCCACTCCTCCTCATCCCCCACCACCAGCATCGCCGCTCTCCCTTCCCATCTCCTCTCCAACCACCAACCCCTCCCCCCGCCCCCAAACACCAACGCTCCTGCCCTCCCCCAAAACACCAAACACATCCCAAAGACTCGTTGGGCCGCGAAACGCAGGACGCTCACAAACCGGAAGAAAAGCCCGGGGAACAAGGCCCGGAGCCGCACTCCTCTCCAGCACTGAAAACATCTCGGTGCTGACTACCGTCCTCCTGTGCCATCGTATCGAATTGTTCCGACCTGAGTACTCAGAACACAAACAGAATACGTTGGCACCACCAGTATCCCTCTAACAACCGCACCCAGCGACACAACAAAATGGCGCTAGCTCCTACCCGCCGACTGCCAAGCTTCGCGAGAATTTACCTACCAAGCACCGCGGCAAGCCGTTTGTTACTCATTGGTCAAGAGTCTGCCAATTTCTTTAATATTGCATGGTCATTGGTTTACAGTCTGTCAATCATCCGCGTGTGTACCTAGGACATTGGCTCAAAACCCGCTGGCCCCTGAGCGCTTTGCTATCCTCATCGAGGATTGGTTAAAAGCTTGTCAATCAGGCTTTTCCTGCCCCCTGGTGAAACTGGGGATGCGAAAGAAATTTCTAGAAATATTCGTCTGGCGTGTAGAAAGTGAAACGGAATTTATGGTTTAGAGTGACGATCTTTTGTTTTAGATGTAGTAGATTTTAAACAAGTTTGGACCCCAAAATAGAGGGAAAGGGAGAGGAGAACAAAATGGAAGACGAGAGAGAGAATTGGAGGAATGGGTGGTAGTTAAAGCTTACGCTGATGGTTATCTTTGAGCTAACTAATCTCAGTTTTCTTTTCTCTCTTGAATAGTGGAATTAATTTGGTAACTTTCCCAGATATATAAATAGAAACTGTGGTAAAAGGGTTGAGGTTAATGTAGAACTAAGTGCACAAAGGCAGAGGGTATACCTGAGGTATACTGATGAAGATGTTGCCCAAATCATAGTGAAAGAGTTGAGATAGGCTAAAACGTGATAAAACACCAAGATTGGATGATATATGTGGTTCTGTGTTGTTAGCACTGCTACTTCACAGCATCAGAAACCTGAGTTTGATACCATCCTTGGGTGATTGCCTATGTGGCTTTCCTCTGGGTGCACCAGTTCCCTCCTATAGTCTAGAGATGTGCAGTTAGGTAGAATGGCTTTACTTAATTACCCACAGTGTTCAGGGATGTGCACTTTACGTTGATTAGTTGTGGTAAATATGGATTACAGGGATATGGCAGAGGGGTGAGTCTGGGTGGGATGCTCTTTGAAGGGAGTCAAGAGTGTGGTGCTGGAAAAGCACAGCATCTGAGGAGCTGGAAAATTGGATTTTGGGCAAAAGTCCTTCAGGCATGGGGTGGAGAGATGAATGGGAGGGGGAGGGGTGGAGCAGGGGAAAGATAGCTAAGAGTGCAATAGGTGTATGAAAGTGGGAGTAAAGATGATAGGTCTGATGGGAAGGTTGGGGCAGACAGGTGGGAAGGAAGGTGGACAGATGGCACAGGTCATGAGGATGGTGGTTAGCTGAAAGGTAAGGTGGGGGGAGGGGAAGTGAGGAAACTAGTGAAATCCACATTGCCATGGGGTTGGAGGGCCCTAAGGTGCAAGATGAGGTGTTCTTCCTCCAGGTGTCGAATGGTAAGCGGAGGCGATAGAGGAGGCCCAGGACCTGCGTGTCCTCTGCTCTTTGCAGGGGTTGCTGTGGACTTAATGGGCTGAATTAAAAAACCCTTCCTTAAAACATTGCTATCATCCATTCCATTATGACAGTGACAGTGGGGACCCAGTAAGATCCAGTGTACTAGAGTTCCAAAAGGTATTCGACAAGGTGCTACACAAAAAAGTTGCTGCATAAGATAAAGATGCAGGGTGTAACGGGCAATGTATTAGCATGAACAGAGAATTGGTTAACTAACTAACAGAAAGCAAAGGGTGGGGATAAATGAGGGCTTTTCTACTTGGTAATCAATGACTACTGCAATTATTCACAATTTACATAGATGATTTTGAGTTGGGGACCACGTGTAGTGATTCAAAGTTTGCGGATGACATGAAGATGAGTGTCCAGAGGTCTATGAAACTTTGCAGAGGGAAATAGTTTAAGTAGCGGGCAAAGGTCTGGCAAATGGAGTACAATGTTGATAAATGCAATGTCATCCATGTTGGTAGGACTATTACTTGAATGGTTTAAAAAAAATTACAGCATGCTGCTGTGCAGAGGGACTTGGGTGTCCTTGCGCATGAATCAGAAAAGGTTGGTCTGCAGTTGAAACAGTTATTTAGAAGGCAGATGGGCAGGATCCAAAATGGCAGGGATTGGAGGGGACTGCTTTGCTGAGCTCTGCATCTCAGTTCAGGCAAAATAGCATTCTCACCTCCCCACTTAAACCATTTCTATGATTTGATCTTTTAAATCCATATATCCTACATAATTTCTTTTATAAAGTTTCTTTTATCAAAAAACAATGACTAAAGGTAAAGGCTCCAGGAAGTCCCAGCACTCGGGACACTAACCTGAGAAGTCAGGTACCTCCATGGCTGCAGCTGTAGCTCCCTCCAGTAGTCCTTCAGAGTCGTTCTCTTACCAGTTTGCAAAGCAGTGAAAGATGATCAAGGCATCGATCAAAGAGGAGTTCCGCACTAGACTGGATCCGGTCGCAACCAGTCTGCAGAAACAGGAGGAACAGCTGGAAGGCCTAGGGTGAAGAACAGAAGAAGTTGAAAGGAGGACTGCGGCTTCGGAGACCAAGATTTCATTCTGTAAAGGAAAGAATTTGAATACTGAAGAAATAGGTACTGATAGAGCAGGTCGATGACCTCTACAACAGAGACAGGAGGAAAAATGTGTTGTTGGGCTGCCGGAGGGTGAAGAAAATGACCAGCCAGCGAGCTTCTTCGAAAGTTGGCTGCTTTGATTCCTGGCCCTATTGGCAGTGTCTGACCAGGTAAAAGTTGAAATGGCCCATCGAGTTGGTATGCACAGACCCAGCTTGGAACAGCGCCCTCACCATGTCCTAGTGCGGCTAGGAAATCCTAGTCTCCGAGATCCTCCATCCTAGAGATAAAATTATGGAAAGCTCCAGAATAAAGGGAAAAGATCCACAGGCCTTAATCAACCAAGATTCTAAGATTATATTCTTTCAGGACCTCTCTGCAGTTGTAATCCAGAAAAGGAAGACCTTTGATGAAACTAAGAGAAGACTGAGGGACCTTGGCATCCAGTATTCCCTACGGCACCGTCTGGTGCTTTGCTTTACGTTCTGCACGTGGGTCTGCATGTTCTTTTGACTCCCCAGATAAAGAAAAAAACTTTTTGGACACAATAAAATAGATTGGATAACTGAAAGGACGTGGTGAATACTGTTCCTTTTTTTTTCCCCTCATCTTCACTTCCTTGTTTGTTTGCAAGGGAGTTGCTGAACCTTATTTTTATATTAATTGTTAATGTATCTTTGGGGATGGGTAGTGTTTACTTTTAATTTCCTTGTTAAGATAATTATCTTTCTCTCCTTTTTCCTGGCCTGAGTCTGGGATGCAGCTCAAGCTAGAAGGAAGTACAAAGGTGTTTTTGAGATCTGTAAGTATCCCTGTGGGCAGGGGGTAGAACTCATTGTTAAGTGTTTTGGATTTGGTTTAAATTGGGTTTTTTTGTAGATGTAGCTATTAGGATGTTAGACGTAGTGGTTTTAGTTTATGTATTTTTTAAGTTTTGTAAACTTTCTTTGGTCAGCAGCTGATAAGTCAGGTTTTTCCTTTTTGGAGATTGAATAATGTTACAAGGGGCCATGGCTAATTCTGACCTTTAAATGGTGTATCTGGAATGTTAGAGGGATTCCTTTACCAATTAAAAGGAGAAAGGTATTTTTCAGTCTCCGAAAGGAGAAGGTGGACATTGCCTTTCTGCAGGAGACTCATCTCAATAATGAACATTTGAAATTGCAGCAGAATGGGTTTGATCGGGGATATTTCTCTTCCTTTAATACTAGGAGCAGGAGAGTGGCCATACTCCTCAGGAAGAATCTTCCATCTAAGTTGCTAGAACAGATTAAAGATGAGTATGGGTGATTTGTCATTCTTAAGATCTCAATACATGGAGAAGAGTATGGCATCTTGAATGTGTATTGTTCCCCCCCCACCGTCGCACCCTGTTAGATTTCTCTAACATGATGGCTCTTACACTGCGGCAGTTTATTATAGGGGGAGACTTTAATTGCCTTATGGACCCCACGGTGGAAAGAATGCCTAGAGGCCCCTCTACACATTCTCCACAGTCTAAACAGGTGATGGAGTTGATGTGCGGAATTCAGATTGATGGATGTTTGGAGGCATTCCACCCTGTGGTTAGGGACTTTACGTTCTTTTCTAATCCACATAAATGTCATACCAGGATTGATCTTTTTCTAACCCCTGCATTATCCTTGGATTTGGAAACATCCTGTGTAATTGGAAATTTCACTATTTCAGATCATGTGGCAGTCTATTTAGAGAGTGAGGTTAAGGGCAGTGTGGTAAGCTGTCAACATTGGCGAATGGATCCCTTTATTCTTATGGATAGTAAGTTCACTGAATATTTTAGATTAGATTAGATTCCCTACAGTGTGGAAACAGGCCTTTCGGCCCAACAAGTCCACACCAACCCTCTGAGGAGTAAACCCCTCCCCATGCAAGGGGGATAATCATTATTCTGCCAGTCAGAAAGGACAGAAGTGAGACCAACAACGCCTGCTTGAGGTGCAGATATAGACTGTTGAGAAGGTGTATATTGATAAGCCGTCATTGGTTAAGCTGCAGTGGGTTATGGCTCTTCGGTCCACCTTGAACTCTGTGCTTACGCAGACACGAGCTGAAAATGTGTTGCTGATTAAAACGCAGCAGGTCGGGCAGCATCCAAGGAACAGGAAATTCAACGTTTCGGGCAAAAGCCCTTACACAGACAGCAAGGAATGAACTCTCCTTTGCTAAACAGTGACTGTTTGAACAAGGTGAGAAGCTGGGCAGGTATCTAGCATATCTTCCTAGGAGCAGGAATGCACCCCAATCCCATACCTCATTCAGGGATGGGAATGGGATAGTCACCTATGACCTCTAAAAATCACTGCAGCATTTTGGAAATTCTGTTTTGAGTTGTACCAGTCTGAGCATTGTGAGGATGCTTGGGCTAAGATGGAGTCTTTCTTTGAGAACTTGGATCTTCCAAGAATCACTCCTGAACAAGTATCCTTTTTCAACATTCCTTTAAAAGTACAGGAGGCTGTGAGACAGATGCACAGTGGGAAGCACCTGGCCCTGATCATCTCTCCAGTGAGTTCTATAAGGAATTTATAAGTACATTGTCAGGACCGTTGTTGGACATGTATAATGACTTGTTTAGCCATGATCATCTCTCTCCATCCCTGAGAGGGGCTAATATTTCTCTCATTCTTAAGAAGTGGAAGACTCCAGAGGAATGTGCCTCTTATAGGCCCATATCAGTTCTGAACTCTTGATTTCAAAATTCTGTCCAAGGCTTTAGCTTTAAGATTGGAAACTGTGCTGTCTTCCATTACTAATGATGTCAGGAGGTTGCTGAATATGATTCAAGCTTGTCGTAACATCCGGTTCAGGGATTAGTGGTCTCCTTAGACGCAGAAAAAGCATTTGGTTTGGTCGAGTGGCCTTTTTACATCCTTGAATGAATTGGATTAGTGGAATTTTTAATTAAGTGGGTGAGGGTTCTTTATGCTGATTCTCTGGCGGTGGCTCTCACCAATGAAGTGAGGTCTAGTAATTTTGTTATTTGTAGGGGCAGTTGGCAAGGCTGTCCGCTTTTGCCATTACTTTCCATATTGGTGATTGAGCCGCTAGCAGCAGCGATCCGTAAGGATCCTAATATAGTTGCCCAAAAGTAGGATCTAAATTGCATAACATCTCGTTATGTGCAGATGTTCCGGTTTTTCTGTCAAATCCAAAGATTTCTGTGTTCCATTTTATACAATGCATGAACTCATTTGGCTTCTTTTCGGGCTACAAGATTAATTTCTCAAAATTGGAGGCTATGCCTATGTGGGGTCTTAGGAGATTATCTGAGGTGGAGATTTAAAGGTCAGAGGAAGGTTTTTCTGTAGGCATCTTTATTACTCCTGTCTTTTGATCGGTTGTTTAAGGCCAATTTTGCCCACTTGCTTGACAGGATTAAGCAAGGTTTTCAGCAATGGGAAGCACTTCCAATAAGAGAAAAGTCAGGACTGCAGATGTTGGTGATCAGAGTTGAGTGGGGTGCTGGAAAAGCACAGCAGGTCAGACAGCATCTGAGAAGCAGGTGAATTGATGTTTTGGGCAAGTGACCTTCATCAGGAAAGCTTAAATCGATGCTTCCAATATCCTGACTAGGCCGGGTATCTCATCAGATTGAATGTTTTCCCCTGTTTGCTCTATCCTATACAAATACTCCCCTTTGATTTTCCCAAGGCAAATATTCCAGAGACTTAATGGATGGTTTAGTTCTTTTACTTGGTGCTGTAGGCAGCCTCTTATCATGGTGTCTAAACTACAGTTGTCTCATGGTTTGGAGGGGGGAGTGGATTTCCTGGATATTAGAAGATACCGATTAAATTTTCTTCTATCGTTTGTTAGGATTGGGCCTGTAAAGACCCGGCATCGATGTGGCGAAATATTGAGGCCTCCCCGGCAAAATGTGCCCTCATCAGCCTTTTATTCATAGATAAAATGAAGATGTTCATGGAATTGCCATAATCCGATTGTTTTTAATACTGTTAAGGCAAAGAGGATCATGCGGCAGAGGGAGGGTAATATGTCCAAAACGTCATTTCTTAGCACTATAGCAGATATGCCAGGTTTTGAACCAGGGGTGATGGACCCTGGATGAGGTTCTTGGCAACTAGGGAACCTCCTGTTCGGGTGGTTTATTTCAAGGTGAAAAAATGATGTCCTTTAACCAAACTATTCGTATATGTGGTCTAGTTAGCAAAAACCTTGCTGCTCTTTTCAGAAAGGGACCATGCTTTTGTCTAACCCCTGCAGATCTATGATGGAGAAGAGGGTACTTTATGCTAAAAGTACTCTCTCTATTGGTATACTTTATCATATGCTGGGGGAGATCCTTCGGAAGATGTTAAGCGGCTTTGCAGGTTTTGGGAGAGAGAATTAGAGGTTGAGATTGTTATGGAGGCATGGGGGACATTTTATAGGAATGGGAGGAATATTTCGATTTGTGATGAGACCCATTGCCGTGCAGCTAAAGATTTTGCATAGTGTCCATCTGGCCCCAGACTGGCTCTCAAGGTGGGAGCATCCCCCTTTTTGTACTCAGTGTAAGATTAAACATTGGAACTCTCACTTATTGTTTATGGTCCTGCCACAGGCTGCACACACATTGGAGTTCTGTGGCAGGATTTAAGAGGGTCTTGAGGGCCAGGATTAAGGTGGACCTTACCTCTCTCCTCCTGGGCCTACCCTCTTTGGATGCTCATGGGGGAAAAAAAAACTTACTTTTTGCACGAGGAAAAATATTTTAATGTGTTATGTTTCTGAAGCCAACTCTTCCTCTTTGTTTTTAGATTAATCCTTCTGGAAATAGGTGGCAGTAGAGGATTGGAGAGTTTCAAATTTTCAAAATTTTTGTTTCAAAATGGGTTTAAGGATTAAGCCCATTGACTACAGGTCAGTCAGCAGAGGTGAAAGCAATGGTTTTGGACAAAATTAATAGTGATGTTGACAAATAGGGTCTACCTAAGAAAACCCATCAAGAATTTGTTCCTGTCAAATGCTGTTTAACTAACATGCTTGAGTTTTTTGATTAGTAACATGGTGTGTAGCGTGGATAACATTGTAAATGATGGACATCCAAGAGGCATTTGATATAGTGCCATGTAGTAAGCTTTTAGCTAAATTACAACTCATTTAATAAAAGAGCCAATAGCAAAATGGATACAAAACTGCTGAGTGACAAACAGCAGAATAGTTGCAAACAATGTTTTGGATTAGGGAATGGTATGAACGGGATTTCCAGGTGGTTAGTGTTCAGAATGAAATTTAGTACAGGGTTGCTTTCACAAAAATAACGTGGTAATCAGTTATTGTGAGGTTACTAATTTACCCTGCTTATTATTGTTATGGTTGGGAAAAGGATGTTATAGAGTCATAGAGATGTACAGCATGGAAGCAGACCCTTCGGTCCAAGCTGACCAGATATCCCAACACAATCTAGACCCACCTGCCAGCACCCGGCCCATATCCCTCCAAACCCTTCCTATTCATATCTCCATCCAAATGCCTCTTAAATGTTGCAATTGTACCAGCCTCCACCACATTCTCTGGCAGCTCATTCCATGCACGTACCACCCTCTGCATGAAAAAGTTGCCACTTAGGTCTCTTTTATACCTTTCCCCTCTCGCCCTAAACCTATGCCCTCTAGGTCTGGACTCCCCGACCCCAGGGAAAAGACTTTGCCTATTTATCCTATCCATGCCCCTCATAATTTTGTAAACCTCTGTAAGGTTACCCCTCAGCCTCCGACGCTCCAGGGAAAATACACCCAGCTTGTTCAGCCTTTCCCTGTAGCTCAGATCCTCCAACCATGGCAACATCCTTGTAAATCTTTTCTGAACTCTTTCAAGTTTCACAACATCTTTCCGATAGGAAGGAGACCAGAATTGCATGCAGTATTCCAACAGTGGGCTAACCAATGTCCTGTACAGCCGCAATATGACCTCCCAACTCCTGTACTCAATACTCTGACCAATAAATGAAAGCATACCAAACACCTTCTTCACTAACCTATCTACCTGCAACTCCACTTTCAAGGAGTTATGAACCTGCACTCCAAGGTCTGTTTGTTCAGCAACACTCCCTAGGACCTTATCCTAGGACCCTAGGGTGAAGACATTTCTCCTCATCAAAGTCCCAAATGGTTTCACGTATACCTTTAGACCGATGGTGGCTAAAGCATCCACTCTCAACACTATTTTCCTCCACCGTCCAGATATCCTTCTAGGTGTGTTGAAATCTATTAATCTCTGTCTTGAACGTAGCTGACAACTGAGCCACGACAGCCCTCTGGAGTGGTGAATTCCAAAGATTTACCACCTGTGCATGAAAGAATTCCTGCTTATCTGTGTCATAAATGGCTTGCTGCTTATTCTGACACTGTCCCTGGTTCTAGATGGAAGTCAGGGGAAATATCTTTCCTGCCCTACCCTATCGATACTTGGAAGAATCCTGTAAATTTGAATGAAATTCTTCAAAACTCTAGAGAATAAAGATCCAGGCTCACAGCACCAGGACCCTGAGTTTGATACCACCCTCAGGCGACTGTCTACATGGGTTTCCTCTGGGTTTTCTTTTACAGTCCGGAGATGTGCTAGTTAGGTGGGTTAGCCTTGGTAAATGTGGGTTACAGGGTATGGTAGGATGCTCTTTGGAGGGGTTGATGTGGATTTGATGGGCCGAATGGCCTGCTTTCACACAGTTCTATTTAATTTTTCCTCCATTACCAGGAAATAGTTTGATTAACCTTTGTTTCACCCGCTGTATGGCAAGCTTATCTTTCCTTGGGTAAGAATACCAAAGCTGCACACAGTATCTTACATATAGTAGCACTAAGTTAATATGTATTGCAGTAAGACATCTTTACTCAAATCCTCTTGTGATAAAGCCTACATACTGTTTACCTTAATTGTGTGTGAAACCAGCACATTTACTTTGTGACCAATGAACAAGGACACCTTTTCAAGAACAGGTCTTCTTCAAGATGAACATTTTCCAGTTTGTAAGAAAGTAATTTGTAATTAGGTTTTCTAGAGTGGATAATAAGGTCACATTTCTACACATAGATACTTCAAGGAGATTTCAAGAGACTATGCACCTCCCCACAACTCATTCGCATCCCGTTCCATGTCACCTGCAAACTTTGAAATATTACATTTAATCCCAACATCCAAAACATTGATATGGGTTGGTTATAGCTACAATCAAGCATTGATCCTCGAAGCAACTAGTTAATTGTCAACCCAAAAATGGCCCATTTAATTCTACTGTCACTTTTCTGACCACTGCTCAGTTCTCAGTCTTTGCTAATGCATTTCCCTAAATCCAATATTTACTGACCTCTTGTGTGGGATCCTACTGAAAGTATTTAGAAAATATAAATGCATCACATTCACTAATTGTTCCTTCTCTGAATGATAGTTATATTTTCAGAAAACTAATGGATTTGATAAGCAGGACATCCCTTCATAAATTCGTGTTGATGCTTCCATGTTTGGGGGGGTGGGGGGTGTACTTACCAGGGGTAAGCCATAGGATACCTCTTCCTGTTGCTCAGAAGAGTAGGGGGAGAGAAGCAGAACATTCGTGATTGGGGATTCCATAGTTAGGGGGACAGATATGTTCTGTGGGAACAAGAGAGGCTCACTGTTCGTGTGTTGTCTCTTAGGTGCCAGGGTTCATGATGATTTCAGTCGTGTTTTCAGGATCCTTAAGTGGGAGGGGGAGCAGCCAAAAGTCGTGGTCCACATAGGGACCTATGATATAGGTAGGAAAAAGGAAGGGGATTTAAGGCAGACATTCATGGAGCAAGAGTGGAAGCTTAGAGCTAGAACAAAGAGTCGTTATCTCTGGTTTGTTCTGTACCACATACTAGCGAGGTGAGTAATAGGGAGAGAGAGGAGTTCAACATGTTGCGACAGGGATGGTGCAAGAGAGAGAGATTTCATATCTGGATAATTGGGGCTCATTCTTGGGTAGGTGGGACCTCTACAAACAGGATGGTCTACACCTGAACCAGAGGGATACCAATGCAAACTCTAACCACCTTACCATACATCAAAGAAGTTTCAGAAATGACAGCCAGACTACTAAGACCCCTCGGATTCTTAGTAGCACACAGCCCACCAACACTCTCGAACAAAAACTAACAAACTTAAAAGACCCAGTACAACCCATGGGCAAAACCAACGTCACCTACAAAATTCCATGCAAGGACTGCTAGCCACAAAAAGACACGGCCCTCTCTCCCTTGTAGCCCTACACACAGATGAAAAAAACCACCATTTCGACTGGGACAACACATCTATCCTGGGACAGGCTAAGCAAAGACATGCCAGAGAATTTCTAGAGGCCTGGCAATCCAACCACAACGCCATAAACAGACGCATAGATCTAGATGCCATCTAGCAACCCCTCAGGAAATGACATCACCACAAACCCCAGGAACCCCATCCAGGAGAAAGATATAAATAGAAAGCAGGAGACAACAGTTTCGCATCACTTGGAGGTCGCCACTGATGATGTTACCTAGCCAGGTATGAAACATCTGGATATCAAACCTACAGCTCAGCGAGCAAACCTACACCCTAAAAGGGTACCAATATCCTTGGGTGTGGGGGGTAGTTTACTAATGCTGTTTGGGAGGGTTTAAAATAATTCAGTAGGCGGATGGGAACCTAAATTGTAGCTCCAGTGTCCAGGAGGTTGAGTATAGTGAGGTCAGAAATAAGGTTTCGAGGTCGCAGGAGTGCAATAGGAAGCAGAAAGGTAGTTTGAAGTGTGTCTACTTCAGTGCCAGAGCATCCAAAATAGAGTGGGTGAACTTGCAGCATAGGTTGGCAACTGAGACTTCGATGTTGTGGCTATTTCGGAGACATTGGTAGAGCAGGGACAGGAATGGTTGTTGCAGATTCATGGGTTTAGATGTTTCAGTAAGAACAGAGAAGGTGGTAAAAGAGGGGAAGGTGTGATATTGTTCGTCAAGGACAGTATTATGGTGGCACAAAGGATGTTTGAGGATACATCTGCTGAGGTCGTATGGATTGAGGTTAGAAACGGGAAAGGAGAGGTCACCCTGTTGAGAGTTTTCTGTAGGCTTCTGAATAGTTCCAGTGATGTGGAGGAAAGGATAGCAAAGATGATTCTGGATAGGAGTGATGGTAACAGAGTAGTTGTTATGGGAGACCTGAACTTTTTTAATGACTGTAAATATATAGTTGTTTGAGTACTTTAGACGGGTCAATTTTTGTCCAGTGTGTGCAGGATGGTTTCCTGACACATTGTGTAGACAGGCCAACAAGGGGCAAGGCTACATTGGATTTGGTACTGGGTAATGAACCAAGCCAGATTTGGAGGTAGGTGAGCACTTGGTGATAGTGACCACAATTCAGTTATGTTTACTTTAGTGATCAAAAGGGATTGGTATATACCGCAGGACAAGAGTTATAGCTGGGGGAAAAGCAATTATGATGTGATGAGGCAGGATTTAGGATGCATAGGATGGGGAAGGAAATGACAGGGGGTGGGCACGATTAAAATGTGGAGCTTATTCAAGGAACAGCTACTGCATGTCCTTTATAAGTATGTACCTGTCAGGCATGGAATAAGTGGTCAAGCAAGGGAGACATGGTTTACTTAAAAGGTGAATCTCTTGTAAAGAGGAAAAAGAAGACATATGTAAGGATGAGATGTGAAGGCTCAGTTAGGGTACTTGAGAGTTACAAGTTAGCCAGGAAGGACATTTAAAAAAAAGAGCTCAGAAGAGGCAGGAGGGGCCATGAGAAGTCATTGGCAGCTAGGATCAAGGAAAACCCTAAAGCTTTCTATAGGTATATCAGGAATAAAAGAATGACTAGAGTAAGATTCAGAGCTGAAAATGTGTTGCTGGAAAAGCGCAGCAGGTCAGGCAGCATCCAAGGAACAGGAGATTCGACGTTTCGGGCATAAGCCCTTCTTCAGGAATGAAGCATTCCTGAAGAAGGGCTTATGCCCGAAACATCGAATCTCCTGTTTCTTGGATGCTGCCTGACCTGCTGCGCTTTTCCAGCAACACATTTTCAGCTCTGATCTCCAGCATCTGCAGTCCTCACTTTCTCCTAGAGTAAGATTCAGGCCAATCAAAGACAGTAGTGGAAAGATATGTGTGGAGTCCGAGGAGACAGGAGAAAAGCTAAATGAATATTTTTTGTTAGTATTCACACTGGAAAAAGACATTTTTGTCGAGAATACTGAGATACAGGCTACTAGACTTGACAGGATTGATTTTCACAAAGAGAAAAGTCCCCTGGGCCGGATGGGATTTATCCTAGGATTCTCTAGGAAGCCAGGGAGGAGATTGCAGAGCTTTTGGCTTTGACCTTTATGTCATCACTGTCTACAGGAATAGTGCCAGAATACTCGAGGATAGCAAATATTGCCCCCATATCCAAGAAGGAGAGTAGAGACAGCCCTAGTAATTACAGACGAGTGAACCTTACTTCAGTTTTGGGTAAAGTGTTGGAAAAGGTTATAAGAGATGGGATTTATAACCATTTAGAAATAAGTTGGTTAGGGATAGTCAACATGTTTTATGAAGGGTAGGTCATGTCTCACAAACCTTATTGAGTTCTTTTAGAAGGTGACCAAATAGGCGGATGAGGATAAAACGATTGATGTGGTGTATGTGGATTTCAGTAAGTCATTTGATCAGATTCCCCATGGTAGGCTATTGCACAAAATACAGTGACATGGGATTGAGGGTGATTTGGCAGTTTGGATTAGAAATTGGCTAGTTGAAAGAAGACAAGAGAGTGGTGGATGAAGGGAAATGTTCATCCTGGCGTTCAGTTACTAATGGTGTACGGCAAGGATCTGTTTTGGGGCCACTGCTGTTTGTCATTTTTATAAATGATCTGGATAAGGGTGTAAAAAGATGGGTTAATAAATTTGCGGATGATACTAAGGTCGGTGGATTTGTGGATAGTGCGGAAGGATGTTGCAGGTTACAGGGGAATATAGATAAGCAGCAGAGCTGGGCTGAGAGGTGGCAAATGGAGTTTAATGCAGGAAAGTGTGAGATGTTTCACTTTGGAAGGAACAACAGGAATAAAGAGTACTGGGTAATGGTAAGATTCTTGGCAGTGTAGATGAGCAAAGAAATCTTGGTGTCCATGTGCATAGATCCCTGAAAGTTGCCACCCAGGTTGATAGGGTTGTTGAGAAGGCATATTGTATGTTGGCCTTTTTTGGTAGAGGGATTGAGTTTTGGAGCCGAGGTCATGTTATAGCTGTACAAAACTCTGGTGCGGCTGAACTTGGAGTACTGCATACTGTTCTGGACACCACATTTTAAGAAAGATGTGGATGCTTTGGAAAGGATGTGGAGGAAATTTAGTAGAATGTTGCCTGGTATGGAGGGTAGGTCTGATGAGGAAATGCTAAGGGACTTGAGGCTTAGAGAGAAGAAGGTTGAGAGGTGACTTAATTAAGACATATAAGATAATCAGAGGGTTAAATAGGACCCATGCTCCCAGGAGGACCAATTCTACCATAGAACATCTCAGATGGCCTCCTCCTTCAAGAACCGTAAGTTCCCCTCTCACATGGTCAATGATGCCCTCCAGTGCATCTCTTCCATTTCCCGCACCTCTATCCTTTCTTTACTCAGAGGAGTACGGGTGTCTAATGCTCTGCCAGCAACAGTAGTCGACTCACTAACTTTAAGGGCATTTACATGGTCATTGGAGAAACGTATGGATGAAAATTGAATATTTTAGGTTGGATGGGCTTCATATTGGTTCACAGCTTGGTGTAACATTGAGGGCTGAAAGGCCTTCGATGTGCTATAATGTTCAATGTCCTATTCTATTTTTGTTGTCATCTATATGTTAGCCATTACTTATCTACTGTCATACCTTTTAACTTTGTCAGTTTATAGTAACTCTTCCCTAAAGTGTCCTTTACAAGAGAAATGTTAATTAGCCTTTGATTGGCTAACTAATAGAAGATAGAGAGTTGACATGGTAACCTCTAACTAGTGGAATGCCATAGAGATCAGTGCCGGCTCACAACCGTTTACAATATGTATTCATGGCTTGGATGGCGAAAGTGACTGTAGTGACACCAAGTTTCAGGATGATACAGAAAGGCAAGTGGTGAGGATGAAACAAAGGCTCTACAGAGGGGAATGGACAAGTTAAGCAAGTGAGCAAAAACTTGGCAGACAGGATGTGGTGGTAACATTTGAAGTTATCCACTATGCAGGATGAAGTGAAGAGTTGAACATTATTAAAATGGAAAAAAACTGGAGAAAGCTCTGGCATGGAGGGATTTTGGAATCCTTGTCTATGAATCACAAGGTTAGTATACAAGTTGAGCAGATGATAG
Organism: Hemiscyllium ocellatum; assembly: GCF_020745735.1. NCBI lineage: Eukaryota > Metazoa > Chordata > Chondrichthyes > Orectolobiformes > Hemiscylliidae > Hemiscyllium > Hemiscyllium ocellatum. Next base: position 2,830,652 of record NC_083422.1, on the reverse strand, counting down.
GGAATGCAAGTAGAAAGTTAGCCTTTAATTCAAAGGAATGGTGTATAAAAATAGTGTAGTCTTGCTAAAACTATAAAGGGCACTCATCAGACCACAGCTGAAACGGTTTTTGACTCCTTAGCCAAGGAAAGATATACTGGTATTGGAGGCTGTCCAGAGAAGATTCATTAGGTTGATACCAGATATGGAGGGACTGTCAGTTTAGACATAGAATCCTTACAGTGTGAAAACAGGCCATTTAGCCCAATTAGTCCACACCAACCCTCCATAGAGTAACCCACCCAGACCCATCCCCCTACCCAATTACTGTACACTTACCCCTGATGAGTGCAACTAGCCTACACATCCCTGAGCACTATGGGCAGTTGAGCAGGGCCAAGTCACCTAACCTGTTAATCATTTTGGATTGTGGGAGGCAACCAGAGCACCCAGAGGAAACCCATGCACTGGGAGAATGGGCAAACCCCACACAGACAGTCGCCCGAGGCTGGAGTAGAACCTGGGTCTCTGGCATTGTGAAGCAGAAATGAACTGATTGAAGGTACCAATGCTTAGGGAATTGACAGGGTAAATGCAGACAGGTTGTTTCCCCTTGTGGGAGAATATAAGACCATGGGCATATTTCTCAAAATAAGGTGAGGAGAAATTTCTTCTAAGAGTAGTGAATCTATGGAATTCTTGACTGTGTAGACTGTCAAGGCTGGATCATTAATTATATATCAGGACTGAGACAGACATTTTTTTAATCACTAGTTTTTAGTTACAGATTTAGTTACAATTGAGAAGGTGATGGTGAGCGTGTTTGCTAACCATATGACGGGACCCTATAATGTGCTGTTCAAATTTGCCCACTTCAGCTCTTGAATATGCAAATAACTAGTAAAAACAATTTAAGTGTACAAAACATTCTTAGTAAGACAAAAGTAGTGGCACAAATGGTGATAATGTTTCAGATCTAATCACCATTATGGGAGGATGTTTACAAGTTAAACAAGGTTGACAAAAGAACAATAGTAAGAAAGGATCTTGGCTCAGATCAGGAGGTAGAATTGGTATGGTTGGAGATTAGGAACAGTAGTTACAAGACACTGGTAGGTCTGGTATCGGTTTATCACCCTGCTGTCGAAAATGAAAAAGGATTTTATAAAAAGGGGTTACAGCAGGTGACATCTTACAAGCTACATGTTGTAAGGCACATTTTAGCAAGCATGAACCTTGTTTCTACCTTCTATTAGTTAGCTAATTCTCTATTCATATTAATGGTTGTTATACTACCAATTAACATGCTATCTTCAACAACATGGGCTCTAATTTAGTAACTGTAATTCCTTCTCAACTGCCTTCTGAAAATGTATATTTATTACATCCATGCATCCTCTTTGTCATAGTAGATCAGGAAGAGTTGTATTTTTAGAAGACTGCTACTCAACAATGTGGGGCTTAGTTGGATGGTTTGTGGTGTAGAATGATGCCAGCAGCACCGGTTCAGTTCACGGAGTGGTTGGTCCGGGTGTCCCAGAGGTGTTCTCTGAAACGTTCCGCAAGTAGATGTGAACACCACCAACCACAAGTTCCTCTCCAAGCCAATCACTGTCCTGACTAGAAATATATCGCCACTGCTTCAACACTGTTGACTCAAAATCCTGCAACAGCACTGTGGGTCCACCCACAGTAAATGGACTGTTGAATCCACAGTTCAATGCAGCTGCTCACTATCACTTTATGAAAGGCAACTAGGCATGGACTATAAATACTGGCTCACATCTCCTAACTGATAAAATACATATTTATTTATAGGAAACAGGAAGCTTGCTGAAGAAATTGTAACTGAACATTAAATAAATGGAACCATTCAGTGTGAATAAACAGCCATTATTTTGACAGTTTACAGGTTGCTGATCAAATTGTATCCAAAATCTTATTGTAGATCTGACCTTTTGACATGATGATCTTGTTAAGAATCCAGATGAAAGCCGCATGAATGATTTAGTTTAATGAATCTCGGCTGTATCGGGGCGGGGGGAGGGGGGGGTGCTGTGAAAATGTTGGAAAATCACAGTGCTGTGATTTTCCAACATTTTCACAGCACCCCCCCTGCCCCGATACAGCCGAGATTCATTAAACTAAATCATTCATGCGGCTTTCATCTGGATTCTTAACAAGATCATCATGTCAAAAGGTCAGATCTACAATAAGATTTTGGATACAATTTGATCAGCAACCTGTAAACTGTCAAAATAATGGCTGTTTATTCACACTGAATGGTTCCATTTATTTAATGTTCAGTTACAATTTCTTCAGCAAGCTTCCTGTTTCCTATAAATAAATATGTATTTTATCAGTTAGGAGATGTGAGCCAGTATTTATAGTCTATGCCTAGTTGCCTTTCATAAAGTGATAGTGAGCAGCTGCATTGAACTGTGGATTCAACAGTCCATTTACTGTGGGTGGACCCACAGTGCTGTTGCAGGATTTTGAGTCAACAGTGTTGAAGCAGTGGCGATATATTTCTAGTCAGGACAGTGATTGGCTTGGAGAGGAACTTGTGGTTGGTGGTGTTCATATCTACTTGCGGAACGTTTCAGAGAACACCTCTGGGACACCCGGACCAACCACTCCGTGGCTCAACACTTCAACTTCCCCTCCCTCTCCACCAAGGACATGCAGGTCCTTGGACTCCTCCATCGCCAGACCATAGCAACACGACAGCTGGAGGAAGAGCACCTCATCTTCCGCCTAAGAACCCTCCAACCACAAGGGATGAACCTAGATTTCTCCAGTTTCCTCATTTCCCCTCCCCCCACCTTGTCTCAGTCCCAACCCTCGAACTCAGCACCACCTTCCTAACCTGCAATCTTCTTCCTGACCTCTCCACCCCCACTCCAGCCTATCACCCTCACCTTAACCTCCTTCCACTTATCACATCTCCATCGCCCCTCCCCCAAGTCCCTCCTCCCTACCTTTTTATCTTAGTCTGCTTGGCACACTTTCCTCATTCCTGAAGAAGGACTCATGCCCGAAACGTCGATTCTCCTGCTCCTTGGATGCTGCCTGACCTGCTGCGCTTTTCCAGCAATACATTTTCAGCTATGCCATTTAATGTCAAGGGAAGATGATAGGTTCTGTCATCTTTGAGGTCATGCATTTGATGGCATGAATGTTTCTTGCTACTTGTTAGTCCAAGCCTGCATGCTGCATTTGAACATGGTTAAAAATCACACAACACCAGGTTATTATCCAACCGGTTTAATTGGAAGCACTAGCTTTCGGAGCGTCGCTCCTTCATCAGGTGGTTGTGGAGGACACCATTGTAAGGCACAGAATTTATAGCAAAAGTTTACAGTATGGTGTAACTGAAATTATACATTGAAACATATCTTGACTGTTGAGTGTCTCACCTGTTAGAATGACCATGATAGTTTCACTTCTTTCATATGTAAATCACAAATTTTTTTTAAAAAGTTACATTCTCAGGTTAACTGTAATAATTGTTGTCAGCCCAGATAAGATGTTAAGATGTCGTAGGTGTTAGCCCCGTGTTCTCTGTCTGTGCTATAATGTTTAGACTGATTCTAATCTAAAAACTGAATTAACAGAGTCTTACATGGATTCATGCAGTTTTTGAGCAAAGTACAATGCAAGTACAAATTCACCCCACAAACGTATATGTGTGTGTGTGCGCATGTGGGTTTTGGTGTCTGTGTCAGGGGTGGGGGGGGTTGTGAGTGTCTGTGCGAGAGATTGTATGTGTGCATGTGTGAGAGTGTAAAGGGGTCGAAGTCTGTGAGAGTGTGTGTCTGTCTGTCTGGGTTGGGGGGTTGTGAACATTTCAACATGGACTGTTTCAATATTCAGAATGTGAGGAGTCACATATGATACTGAACATTGTGCAAACATCAACAGACATCCCCAGTTCTGATCTTTTGATGAAAGGTGATTGATGAAGCAGTTGAAGTTGGGTCTAGAACACCACTCTAATGAATTCCTGCAGAACTAGGGAGGCAAAGGTCTAGTGGCATTATCACTGAACTGTGGATCCAGAGGCCAAGGTACTCTACTGGTGATGCGAGTTCAAATCCGATCACTGCTGCTGGTGGAATTTGAATTCAATAAATATCATCTGATTTTTTAAAGAGACAATGATGACCATGAAGATGGAAAAACCCAGGGTGCGTAGACTTTGCGGTATCTACTGTTTTCTGCCAGTTCTTGATATCGTGTAGAGTGAATCAAATCGGATGAAGACTGGAGTCAGTGATGTTGGGAATCTCTGGAGGATGCCGAAATCATCCATTTCTGCAGTTGTGGCTGAAGATTGATCTATTGTCACGTGTACCAAAGTACAGTGAAGAGTTTTGTTTATGAGCAGTACAGGCAGGAAATCGTAATGGAGGATGTCCAGATCAAAGGTTGTGAAAAGACTTAAAGCATTCAGGTTATGTTGCGCAGGGCGTGCACTAGGTGAGATCAGTGTTAGCAAAATCAGCATTATTTGAGGCTAGAGAGTTCATTCATCAGTCTAATAACAGCCAGGAAGAAACTGTTCCTGAACTTGCTGGTGGATGTGTTCAGGCTTCTGTATCTTCTGCCTGACAGAAGCAGTTGTAGGAGATCATTACCAGGGAGCGGTGGGTATTTGATGATGTTTTAGATTAGATTCCCTCCAGTATGGAAACAGGCCCTTCGGCCCAACAAGTCCAACCGACCCTCTGAAGAGTGACCCACCCAGACCCATTTCCCTCTGATTGACGCACCTAACACTATGGGCAATTTAGCATGGCCAATTCACCTGACCCGCACATCTTTGGACTGTGGGAGGAAACCGGAGAAAGTCCGCGCAGACACTAAGAGAATGTGCAAACTCCACACAGAGTTCCTGTCGCTGGAATTGAACCTGGGACTCTGGTGCTGTGGGGTAGCAGTGCCAACCATTGAGCCACTGTACCACCCTCTGTTGGCAGCCTTTCTGTGGTAGTGAGCTGTGTAAATGGAATCCATGGATGGAATATTGGCTTCCATGATGGTCTGTGCACACCACCTTTTGTTGTTTCTTACAGTCCTGGGGAGAGCAATTGCCTTACCAATATGCACCCAGACAGAATGCTTTCAGTGGTGCATTTGTAAAAGTTGGTGAGGATCTTATGGTCATGCCAAATTTTCTGAGCTGCTTAATGAAGAAGAGGCGTTCTGCCTTCTTGACCGTCGCGTCTAGGTGGGAAGTCCAGGACACATCAGTTATTATCACTCCAAGGAACTTGATGCTCTCAACCTCTGACTGTTGCAAATGCTTCAGCCTTATCTTTTGCACTGATTACTGCACTCACTCATCATTGAGGATTGGTGCAGTGGATGTCCATGATTGAGTTAAACACCATTTACCAATGCTAATTTGACCCATCCCCTAACCTATCTAAATCTACTCTGATAGAAAGGCTATTGATCGGATTTATTTTTCTTCTCCCAGACGTCAGATCTGTTAAATGTTTTGAATATTTTGTTTTTGTTTTTACACTTTAGCAACCTCTGTATTTTGCACTTATAAATCATCTTGGATTTGATTGCACTCTCTACTATTTTAACTACTGTACAGTTTAGTGTCATCTGCACATACTCAAGACTTCCCATTCATGTCCTTAATAAAGATTGAAGTCACATAACACCTGGTTATAGTCCAACACGTTTAATTGAAATCGCACAAGCTTTCAGAGTGCAGCTACTTCATCAGGTGCAGTGAGACAGGAGGGCACACACACACACACAAGGTTTATAAAGTTAAAAATCACACAACACCAGGTTATCATCCAACAAGTTTAATTGGAAGCACACTAGTTTTTGGAGCGATGCTCCTTCATCAGGTGATTGTTTTGTGATTTTTAACTTTGTACACCCCAGTCCAACACCGGCATCTCCAAATCATGACAAGATTTATAAGCAGAGAGATCAAAGATCATACTAGTGTGAATGGAATGTCAGATTATACATCTCTGCAGGTGACCAAGACTGTTAGATGGTATGTAAAGTGTTTATAAAGTCCGTGTCAATGTTGTACTGTCATGACAATCAGGCAGAGCAATAGGAATATACAAAAGGTGAGATTTCAGGTCAGGCACTGAGTTGTCGGTGTGACGCTTTGTTCTGAACCAGTCTGAGTTTTAACCTAGAATCAGGCTGGTTTTATTCTAAAAGCTGAAATTTCTAAGATGCCACATTGACTTGCTGTGACCATAAGTTGTGTGTTTTTTTTAAAAACAAAATAGAATGGATCTGCAAAGGTATCTCCTTAAACTGAAGTTCTTCTGCTCAGATCTGGGTGTGGAATAATAAGAATGAACAAAATCAGGAACCAGAAAATCAGGGGGTCAGTAAAAATTGTTTGAATAGCAAATAAAGTAGCAGAGAAGAAAATGATCTGGTCATCTGTAGCAGAGGACAGCTGGGAAGGAGATGACAATGAAAGCTTAAGACCAGATTTGTTTTGATATATTGTAGTCACATGTACCTAAGGACACCGAAAAGTTCTGTTTTGGAGCAGTACAAACAGATCATAGCAAACAAGGACATACAGATAATAGGGTATTTTGACAAAGCGTGGCATACAAGGTTAGTGCTGCACACGAGGTGCACAAAATAAGATCAACATTTGAAGTTTAGAGAAGTCTAATACAAAAGGGAAGAAGCAGTTCTTGAATCTTTTGTGTGTGTTTCAGTGTCTTCTGCCTGACTGAAGAGGTTGGAAGAGAGCATTACTGGGGTGGAAGGGGTCTTTGATATTGGCAGCCTTCCCACAGCAACAAGAAGTGTAAATGGACATAGAAGAATTTCAGTTAAGGAATTGATGACTGTCAGGAGGATTGTGGTGATCCCAAATAAAACAGGAAAAGACAGAAGAACATTCAGTATAATCCAGAATGGGTATAGTGGAAACTGAGGAACATTTTAAAAATTCCACATCCATTTCAATCTGATACATTATTCATCTAATTAACCTCACTTCCACCAGTAATTTTGTTTCTCTTACATGCTGTGGTTAGGTGGTCATTTAGCCCATTGTGCCTTTTTAACCTGATTTATAAATTATAATCTGAATTATAATTTTTACTGCTTATACAGCAATCTATGACTATGGTACTATTTTACAGAACAGGGTGTTCCAATTGTTGCTCCATTCAGTCCACAGACCAAGGATTATAGCAACATTTTCAATAAATCATCAAAATCAATTCTGGGTCAGTGCCCAGAAGTTGAAAAGTTAGTCAGTTTTAGAGTTAATTAGCAGACTACAGGAAAAGTGTCCTGTTGCACTGCACTGCTGAAAAGGTGGCTGGAGGTCACTGATTTTCTGTTATTAGGGTTCAAGCAGAATTCCCAAGATCTGCTTATAGTTCCATGCAGTTATAACACAGAAACATCCTGGAAGTTGGTAAGTGTATCTAAATATAGGTGTTCAGACTCAGAAAGAGTCTTAGGAGCTGTTAGGGCAAAGAAGAAGTCTGCAAGCTCTAGAAATTTTGGTAGAAGGTGAGGGAAGCCCTTGAGCGTTACTTGCTTGGTGCAGTTGAGAAACATTAGAGCTCAGAAATTCAGCAGTTGTACATATGATAAGGTTATCAGATAAGGTTAAGGATAATCCAAAGAGATTCTGTAAGTACATTAAGAGCAAAAGAGCAACTAATGAGAGAGTAAGGCTCCTTAAAGATCAACAAGATTGTCATACAGCACGGAAACAGACCCTTCGGTCCAACCAGTTAATCCCAAACTAAATTAGTCCCACTTGCCTGTGCTGGCCCATATCCCTCCAAACTTTTCCTATTAATAGACTTATCCAAATATCATCTTAACTTTTGTAATTGTGCCCACACCTCCACTTTCTCTGGAAGTTCATTCCATACGCAGATTTAAAAAAAAGCCCCCAGTTCTTTTATAAAATCTCTCTCCTCTCACCTTAATGTGCCCCCAGTCTTGAAATACCCCATCCTAGGGAAAAGGCAACTACCATTAACTCTATTTATACCCCTCATTATTTTATAAACTTCAAGATGTCTCCTCTCAACCTTGTATGCTCCAATGAAAAAAAGTCCCAGCCTTTCTTTATAACTCAAACCTGAACCTCAGAAGATGGGAGAGATATTAAATGAATATTTTGTGTCAATTTTTACTGTGAAGCAAGAAATGGAGGCTGGAGAACTCCGGGAAATAAATAATGATGTTTTGAAAACAGTTCACAATACAGAAGAGTAAGCACAGGAGACTCCTTTGAAAACAAAGGTGAGTAAATCTACAGGACCAGATCAAGTGCATCTAAGAATGTTGTAGGGCCTCTAGCTGAAATATTTGTTTCATCAATAACCACAGTTGAGGTGCTGAAGGGTGACTAATGTTGAGTCCACTTTTGTTCCTCTTTTATATAAATGATTTGGATGAGAATATGTCAGACCAAAATTGCTGGTATACTGAACAGTGAAGAAGGTTATCTCAGATTACAAAGAGATCTTGATCAATTGGGTCAATAGACTGAGGAGTGACAGACGGAGTTCAGTTTGGACAAATGTGAGATATTGCATTTTGGTAAAACACACAAGGGTAGGACTTGTACACATAATGATAGGGCCCTGGGTAGTGTTGTCAAACAGAGACCTCGGGGTTCAAATAAATATTTTTTTGAAATTTGCATCACAGGTAAACAGGGTGCTTAAGGAGTTGAGCACACATTGTCTTTATTGCTTAGACCTTTTGAGCATATAAGTTGGGAAGTGTTAGGCATTCTGTTCACTAAAAGAAAATAAACAGGAGTGTCAGGGGTTCTGTTCACCCTGAGAACTGAGTCAGTGTCAGGGACTCTTCATGTGTAAATAATAGATGATGGGATACCGGTCTCTGCGTAATTATTTCAGCTCTCGTGTACATCCTGATTGGTTGTAAACACAGAACATTACTACCCATTTCCCACAGCAGTAGCTGCTCATCTGTCTTTCTCAAACTAACTTCCCGTTTATATATTTAACCTGTTCAGAGATTTTACCCCACATATCTGAAGCAGGTGGGATTTGAACCCAAGCCCCCTAACAGAGGTAGAGACACTATCACAGCCCCACGAGAGCTCTTAAAAAAAAGTTGAGGCCTCTTCTAGAGTACTGCATGTAGTTCTGGTCACCTTGTTGTAGGAAGTATCTTATTAAGCTAGAGAGGGTTGGGGTGCTACCAGGATGTTGGGGTTGGAAACTGGTCCTTGAAGAAGGAGGCCATGATGGCAATGGTCCTCCTAGGAGCAGATGCGACTGAGGCAGAAGAATTGTTAGGGATAGCATTTTTACAGGAGGCAAGGTGGGAGGAGTTGTAGTCCAGATAGCTGTGGGAATACCAGTACGTACAGCAAATATTCAGATCATCACGATTTGAACCTGATTAGGACAACCAGTACGTACAGCAAATTTAAAATCCACTGACTCCTACAGCTACCTGGACTACACCTCCTCCATCTGCCTCCGTCGCATCTGTTCCAGGAGGACCAGTTCCACCATAGAACATTGCAGACAGTCTCCTTCTTCAAGAACTGTAATTTCCCCTCCCACGTGGTTGACAATGCCCTCCGGTGCACCTCTATCCTTAAACCCCACCCCTCCAATTATTACAAGGACAGAACCCCCTACTCTTCACCTTCCACTCCACCACCCTCTGGACACAACACATCATCTTCCGCAATGTCTGCCTTCTACAAGCAGACCCCATTACATAAATACATTTCCCTCCCTAACTCTATCTGTGTTCCACAGAACCCATTCCGTCCATGACAACCTTATTCGATCCACAGCCCCCATCAATCCATCCTTCACTCCCGGCACCTTGCCTTGCCAGTGCCAGAAGTGCAAAACCTGTGCCCACACCTCCCTACTCACCACTGTCTAAGGATCCTTCCATATCCAACAGAGTACTTAGATGCACATCATCTACTGTGTCTGTTGCTCTCTATGTAGTCTCTTCTACATTGGGGAGACAGGACGCCAACTTGGGGAACATTTCAGAAAACATCTGTGAGACACATGTACACAACCTCACCGCTATGTGTCCAAACACCTTAACTTCCTCTGCTACTCCACCAAGGACATACAAGTCCTGGACCTCCTCCAACACCAAACTTTGATTCCAGCTTTGGGTGACTATGTGTGGAGTTTGCGAGTGTGGGTGGCACGGTGCCTCACAGTGCCAGAGACTGGGTTCAATTCCTGCCTCAGGCGACTGTGTGGAGTTTGCACATTCTCCCCGTGTCTGCATGGGTTTCTTCCGGGTGCTCTGGTTTCCTCCCACAATCCAAAAATGTGCAGGTTAGGTGAATTGGCCGTGCTAAATTGCCCGTAGTGTTAGGTGAAGGGGTAAATGTAGGGGAATGGGTCTGGGTGGGTTGCGCTTTGGCATGTTGGGCCGAAGGGCCTGTTTCCACACTATGTAATCTAATCTAATCCAAACTCTAGCCACTAGACACCTGAAAGACAAATGCCTCTTCTTCTGCCTTGGGACCCTCCAACCACACGGGATCAATGTAGATTTCATCAGTTTCTTCATTTCCCCATCTCCCACCTTATCCTTATAGCCAACCTTCCAACTCGGCACCGTCTTCTTTGCAACTTCCTTCCCACCTATCTGCTTAGAACAAAGAAAATTTACAACCAGAAGAGAAATGCTGGAAAATCTCAGTAGGTCTGACTCTAACTGACCCTTTGTCAAAGTTTAAAAAAAAGGGAGGTATTTATACTAGGTTGATAGGTGAGTCATGGCTCCAGAAGCAAAGGTAGCAATAAAGAGGTGATAATGACAGTGCATAGAGAGATTATAGGGAGATTAGGAGCTGTGAATGACCCAAGGCTGAAGCCAGTGCTATGTGATAAATTATTTTTGGGGGGGGAATGGATGAAGCAGAGGCAAAATGGAAAACAGGGGAGAAGGATAGCAAAGAGGGAAAGAGGAGAGGAAAAAGGTGATGAGAGTGGGGAGCGAGAGAAAGAGAGACAATCAAGAAATGAGGTACAGAACTGTGAAAAAAAATTTGAAAAATAAATGTAATAAGTAAAATAAAATTACGGAGCTATATGAAAACAGAGGGGTCGAGATGGGATAATCAACTGAAGTTGTTGAATTCAATGTTGAGACCAGCAGGCTGTAAGAAAATTTACAGCCCAAGAACAGGCCCTTCGGCCCTCTAAGCCTGAGCCAATTCAAATGTACTGTCTAAACCTGGCGCCCAATTCCTAAGCATCTGTGTCCCTCTGCTCCCCACCTACTCACGCATCTGTCCAGATGCATCTTAATTGAATCTACCATGCCTGCCTCTACCACCTCTACTGGCAACGCGTTCCAGACGCCTATCACTGTCTGTGTGAAGCACTTGCCACGTGTATCCCCCTTAAACTTTTCACCTCTCACCTTGAAAGCGTGTTATTGAATCCTTCACCCTGGGAAAAAGCTGGTCTCCATCCACCCTGTCTATACCCTTCATGATTTTGTATACCTCAATCAGGTCACTCCTCAATCTCCTTTTTTTCTAATGAAAACAAACCAAACCTACTCAACTTTTCTTCATAGCACCTTCCATACTAGGCAACATCCTCTGCACCCCCTCCAAAGTGTCCTCATCCTTTTGGTAATGTGGCGACCAGAACTGTACACAGTATTCTAAATGCGGCCAAACCAATGTATTGTACAATGTTAACATGACTTGCCAGCTCTTGTACTCAATACCCTGTCCAGTGAAGGCAAGTATACTATACGCCTTCTTGACCACTCTATCCATCTGTGCAGCAACCTTCAGGGTACAATGGACCTGCACTTCCATATCTCTCTGCCCATCAACTTTTCCCAAGGCTCTTCCGTTCATTGTATAATTTGCTCTAGAAATAGTCTTGCCTAAATGCATCACACCACATTTGTCTGGATTGAAAATCTATCTGCCACTTTTCCACCCAACTCTACAGTCTATCCTCCTGTATTCTTTGATACTCCCCTATGCTTTCTGCTACTCCACCAGTCTTATTGTCATCAGCAAACTTGCTGATCATACCCACAGTGCCCTCTTCCAGAATATTTTTGTATATTACAAACAACAGTGGGGGACACCCGCACCAATCAACCCCAATGCCCTGTGGCCCAACATTTCAACTCCCCCTCTGCCGAGGACATGCAGGTCCTGAACCACCTACACCACTGCTCCCTCGCCACCCGACGCTTGGAGGAAGAATGCCTCAACTTCCGCCTCAAAACACTTCAACCCCATGGCATCAATGTGGATTTCATCAGGTTTCTCATTTCCCCTTTCCCCACCTCACCCCAGCTCCAACCTTCCAGCTCAGCACCACCTGTCCTACCTGCCTATCTTCCTTTCCACCTATCCACTCCACCCTCCTCTCTGACCTATCACCTTCATTCCCACCCCCATTCACCTATTGTGCTCTATGCTATCTTCCCCCCACCCTCCTCTCTGACCCATCACCTCCATTCACCTATTGTACTCTATGCTATTTTCTCTCCACCCCCACCTCATTTATCTCTCCACTCTGCAGGCACCCTGCCTCTATTCCTGATGAAGGGTTTTTGCCTGAAACATCGATTTTCCTGCTCCTTGGATGCTGCCTGACCTGCTGTGCTTTTCCAGCACCACTCTAATCTAGACTCTGGTTTCCAGCATCTGCAGTCCTCGTTTTTACCCTGTGTAACACCACTGGTCACCTTTCTCCATTTCAAGAAACTCCCTTCAACTACTCCTCTCTGTCTCCTGTTGCTCAACCAGTTCTTTATCCACCTAGCTACACACCATGTGACTTCACCTCCTCCATAGGGAACCTTATCAAAAGCCTTACTAAAGTCTATGTATATGACACCAACAGCCCTTCCTTCATCTAACAACTTGGTCACTTTCACTTCCTCAAAAGAACTCTATTAAGTTGGTACGGCACGATCTCACCCGCACAAAACCATGTCGCCTATCACTGATAAACACATTATTTTCCAAATATAGATAAATCCTATCCCTCAGTACCCTCTCCAGCAACTTTCCCACCACTGACGTCAGTCTCACTGGTCTGTAGTTACCCAGAGTATCCCTACTCCCCTTCTTGTACAGGGGGACAACATTTGTAACCCTGCAGTCCTCTGGCACCTCACCTGTATTTAAAGATGCCACAAAGATATCTGTCAGGGCCCCAGCTATTTCCTCTCTTGCCTCCCTCAGCAACCTGGGATAGATCCCATCCGGTCCTGGGGATTTGTCCACCTTAATATCCTTACGTCAATGTGATCCAAAGTAAACAAACCTCTATCTCTAATCTCAGCATTCATCACCTCCCGTGACTCAGTAAAAGCTGATGCAAAGTAATCATTGAGAATCTCACCCATTTTCTCAGGTCCGACATAACCTTTCTTCCTTATCCTTTAGTGGATCAATCCTTTCTCTGGTTACCTTCTTGCTTCTTATATAAAAAATAAAAGGCCTTGGGATTCTCCTTAATTCTGCTTGTTAAAGTTATTTCATAACCCCATTTAGCCTGCTTGATTTTTCCTTTAAGATTGGTTTCTACTCTCCTGATATTCCTCCAAGGCCCGTTCTGTTCTTAGCTGCCAGGACCTTATGTATACTTCACTCTTAGCTAGTCGCACGATTTCTCCTGTTATCCACAGTTCACAAATCTTGCCTTTCCTATCCCTTGTTTTCAAAAGCGATATGCCTATCCTGCACTATCTTCAACCGATCTTTGAATGCTTCCCAGATATCAAGACTTTCCTTCAAAATAGCTGCGTCCAATCCACATTTCCCATCTCCTGCCTAATTTTGATATTATTGACCTTGGCCCAATTTAGTACTCGTCCTTTATGACCACTCTCATCCTCATACGAGTATTTTAAAACTTACAGAATTATGGTCACTATTCCCAAAGAAATACCCCACTGCAACTTCTACCACGTAGCCTGGCTCATTCTCCAACACCAGGTCCAATATGGCCCCTTCCCTCGTAAGACTTTTGACATACTGCTCTAGAAAACTTTCCTGGATGCTCCTTACAAATTCTGCCCCATCCAGACCCCTGACACTAAGTGTATCCTAGTTAATGTTGGGAAAATTAAAATCTCCCATCAGCACCACCCTGTTGCATCTACATCTTTCCATAATTTGGTTACCTATTTGTTCTTCTACTTAATGCTCACTGTTGGGAGGCCTATAATACAGGAGACAGTGAGGTCTGCAGATGCTAAAGATCAGAGTTGGGAGTGTGTTGCTGGAAAAGCACAGCAGGTCAGGCAGCATCCGAGGAGCAGGAAAACCGACATTTCAGGCCAGAGCCCTCCATCAGGAAAGGCTCCGGGTCGAAACGTCGACTTTCCTGCTCTTAGGATGCTGCCTGACCTGCTGTGCTTTTCCAGCAACACACTCAGGCCTGTAATACAGCCCCCACCAATGTAACTGCACCCTTATTTCTCAGTTCCACCATAATGCCTCACTGCTCAAGCCCTCCATAGTGTCCTCCTTTAGCACAGCCATTATACCTTACTTGACCAGCAACACAACTCACCCCGCTTTTACTTTCTTCTGTCCTGTCTGAGGCATCTATATCCTGGAACATTTAGTTGCCAATCATTCCCTTGCTTCAATCAAGCTCTGATCGCAATAACATGATACTGCCAGGCATCAACCCAAGCCCTAAGTTCATCTGCCTTACCCACTATACTCCTAGTATATGCACTTCAAGCTGTCAGTTCTTTTGCATTCATTTGCTCTCTGCCTACTCTTCCTGATGGGATCTAGCTTTGTGATCCTTAGTGTCCAGTTTCCACCTCACTATCTAGTAATCTTCTCTTCTGGTTCCCAGCCCCCTGCCACATTAGTTTAAAACCTCCCCAACAGCAGTAGCAAAAACTCCCCCAAGGAAATTAGTTCCAGTCTGGTTCAGGTGTAGACTGTACAATTTGTAATAGTCCCACTTTTCCCAGAAGAACCCCTCCCTCCTACATCATCCCTCAAGCCACATGTTCATCCTTTCAATTTTTTCATTTCTACCCTGGCTAGCACGTGGCACTGGTAGCAATCCTGAGAGTCCTCCTCTAGCTTCTCTCCTAACTCCCTGAATTCTGCTTTCAGGACTCGTTTTTTTACTTATATCGTTGGTGCCTATATGCGCCAAGACAACTGGCTGTTCACCTTCCTGATCAGTGACATCCCTGACCTGAGCACCTGGGAGGTTCGTTTTCAGCCACAGAACCGCCTACCTACTCCCCTCACAATAGAACCCTATGACTATGGACCTACGAGTCTTTTTCCCGCCCTTCTGAACAGCAGTGCCCACAACGGTGCCATGATCCTGGCAACTACTGCCCTCCCCTGGTGAGCCATCTCCCCCAATAGTATCCAAAACGGTATACCTATTTTGGAGGGAGATGACCACAGGGGACATTGCCTTCCTACTCTTTTTCTGTCTTTTGGTCACTCATTCGTTCTCCCTGCAGTGTGACCAGTTCACTAAATTCTAACCTGCAGTGTGACCAGTTCACTAAATGTGCTATCCATGACCTCCTCAGCATCGCGGATGCTCCACAGTGAGTCCTTCTGCAGCTCCACAGCCATCATGTGGTCAAACAACAACTGCAGCTGGACACACTTTTGCAAGTGTAGGAGTCAGGAGTGTCAGACACATTCCTAAGCTCCCACATCAAGCAAGAGGCACATGCCACGGGTCTGAGGTCCCCTGCCATTGTGAGCCTTAGCTTTATATCAACTAACTAAAACCAAACAATGGAGAGGGATAATCGTGCGCCGCAGGGCAAGAGCTATAGCTGGGGGCAGGGAAATTATGATGCAGTGAGGCATGACTTAGGTTGTGTGGATTGGAAAAACAGGCTTCAAGAGAAGAACACTAATGAGATGTGGGGATTGTTCAAGGAGCAGCTACTGCGTGTCCTCGATAGGTATGTACCAGTCAGGCATGGTGTAAAGGGCCTTGTGAGGCAGCCGTGGTTTAGTAAGGAATTGGAGTCCCTTGTGAAAGGGAAGAAGGCGGCATATGTAAAGATGAGGCGTGAAGGTTCAGTAGGGGCGATTGAGAGTTATAAGGTAGCCAGGAAGGAGCTAAAGAAGGAGCTAAGAAAAGCGAGAAGGGGACATGAAAAGTCTTTAGCTGGTAGGATTAGGGAAAACCCAAAGGCTTTCTATAGGTATGTCAAGAATAAAAGGATGACTAGGGTAGGTATCGGTCCAGTCAAGGATAGTAGCGGGAAGTTGTGTGTGGAGGCGGAGGAGATTGGAGAGACATTAAATCAGTACTTTTCATCAGTATTCACTCAGGAACAGGACACTGTTGCTGATGTGAATATGGAATCACAAATAATTAGAATGGATGCCCTGGAAATATGCAGGGAAGAGGTTTTGGGAATATTGGAAAGGATGAATATAGATAAGTCTCCTGCGCCTGATGGCATTTACCCCAGGATCCTATGGGAAGCTAGGGAGGAGATAGCAGAGCCATTGGCCTGGATTTTTATGTCGTCATTGTCAACGGGAATAGTACCAGAGGACTGGAGGATAGCGAATGTGGTCCCATTGTTCAAGAAAGGGAGTAGGGATAGCCCTAGTAACTATAGGCCAGTGAGTCTGACTTCAGTGGTGGGCAAAGTCTTAGAGAGAATGGTAAGGGATAAGATTTATGAACATCTGGGTAGGAATAACGTGATCAGAGATAGCCAGCATGGTTTTGTGAAGGGCAGGTCGTGCCTCACAAACCTTATTGAGTTCTTTGAGAAGGTGACTAAGGAAGTGGATGAGGGTAAAGCAGTAGATGTTGTGTATATGGATTTTAGTAAGGCGTTCGATAAGGTTCCCCATGGTAGGCTAATGCTAAAACTTCGGAGGTATGGCATTGAGGATACATTAGAGGTTTGGATTAGGAATTGGCTGGCTGGAAGGAGACAGAGGGTAGTAGTTGATGGATTATGTTCATCTTGGAGCGCAGTTACTAGCGGTGTACCACAAGGATCTGTTTTGGGACCATTGCTTTTTGTTATCTTTATAAATGATCTAGAGGAAGGACTTGAAAGCTGGGTAAGCAAGTTTGCGGATGACACGAAAGTCGGTGGAGTTGTGGATAGTGAGGAAGGAAGTGGTAGGTTACAGCGGGATATAGATAAGTTGCAGAGCTGGGCGGAAATGTGGCAAATGGAATTCAATGTAGCTAAGTGCGAAGTCGTTCACTTTGGTAGGAATAACAAGATGATGGATTACTGGGCTAATGGTAGGCTACTTGGTAGTGTGGATGAGCAGAGGGATCTTGGTGTCTATGTACACCGATCTCTGAAAGTTGCCACCCAGGTAAATAGTGCTGTGAGGAAGGCATATGGTGTACTGGGCTTTATTGGCAGAGGAATTGAGTTCCGGAGTCCTGAGGTCATGTTGCAGTTGTATAAGACTCTGGTGAGGCCTCATCTGGAGTATTGTGTGCAGTTTTGGTCGCCATACTATAGGAAGGATGTGGTAGCTTTAGAACGAGTGCAGAGGAGGTTTACCAGGATGTTGCCTGGAATGGTAGGAAGATCGTATGAGGAAAGGCTGAGGCACTTGGGGCTGTTCTCATTGGAGAAGAGAAGGTTTAGGGGAGATCTGATAGAAGTGTATAAGATGATTAGGGGTTTAGATAGGGTAGATACTAAGAACCTTTTACCGCTAATGGAGTCAGGTGTTACTAGGGGACATAGCTTTAAATTAAGGGGTGGTAGGTATAGGACAGATGTTAGGGGTAGATTCTTCACACAGCGGGTTGTGAGTTCATGGAATGCCCTGCCCGTATCAGTGGTGAACTCTCCTTCTTTATGTTCATTTAAGCGGGCATTGGATAGGCATTTGGAAGTTATTGGGCTAGTATAGGTTAGGTAGGACTCGGTCGGCGCAACATCGAGGGCCGAAGGGCCTGTACTGCGCTGTATCCTTCTATAATGCACTTAACTATATGAAAGAAAAGACAGGAAATTTCTCTAGAGATACAGTGAATGTTACTTAAGCACTTAAAGACTGCAATGGTTGAACTTTTTAGCTTTATTTCTTGACTTAATATTAAAAGGACTTTATTATGTTTGGAGTTTACTGCATCCAGTACTCCTGATTTGGTCTTCTCTATATTGGCGAGACCAGACGTAAACTAAGGGAACATCTTGCTGAGCATCTCAACTGGGCCTGTCAGAACCAGCCTGATCTCCTAGTCACCAACCATTTCAATTCCCCTTCCCACCCCCTCTCCAACATGTCCAGCCTTGGCCTCCTCCGTTGTTACAATGAATCAGACCACAGCTTGGAGGAACACCACCTTATCTTTCACCTGGGCAGCCTAAAGCCCAGAGGATTCAATATTGAGTTCTCCAATTTCAAATAATCTTTCCACCTATTGTCTGACTCCCTTTTATTCCATTTATCAACTCTTTCAGCCACATCAACCGGACTTATTCCTCCCATCGACCAACCTGGTCATACCCACTACCTATGTTCATCTATCACTACCTCACCATTCTGTCCCTCTCCCCACTTCCCTCCATTTTAACTGCAGCTCCTCTATCCCCACCTCTATTCCTGAAGTAGGGTTATATCCAGAATGATGACTTCTCCACCTCATGATGCTGCCTGACTTGCTGTGTTCTTCCAGCCTCCTGCTTGTCTACTACAGTTAATTATGTAAAGCCAGTTTGAATTTATATGGTATCATACTTAACTAATTTACTTTAATGTTTTGAAAAGGCAGCAGAAAAGTTTGCTAAAAGGACTTTGATAAACTGCCATACAATAGTCTTGCCAGAAAGACTAACAGTCATGGATAAAAAACATTGCAGCTACATGGATAAAGAATTGGCTTACTGACAGAAAACAGTGTAACGAATATTTTTCAGATTGGAATGTCAACATGGTTTTTGATGAAATCATTTTACAAGTGGCAGATGAAATTTAATGCAAAGTGTGACTGATTCATTTTTGTAAGAACACAGAGAGATGGTATAGTTCTAAAGGCAGTGTAGTAACAGAGTGACTTCTGTGTACAGCAAACCAGCACTTGACAAACGGCAAAAATTATATACATGAAATACTGGAGGTTTACTCTATCATTGTGATATCCGAATAAGTGGCTGAGGGTGCGAGTGAGAAAGCTGTAACGCTTTTGGAAAACTTAACAGAATAATAGATTCAGTAACTATTACTACTTAACTGTTCCAATATAATAACAGCCATAAACAAAACCTTGAAAAAAGGCAAATTCAGAAAACAGTTGGTCTCACAACTCCAGCTCAGGTGGAAAAACATTAAGAGTACTCCATGTAGCAAGGAGAGATGTACAACAGTAACAGACCCAGCATCAACTGCTACCCAAAAAGTAAGAAACTAAAGGTTCCCCTTTTCAGTAACAAAACAAATGGTTCAATGTAAAAATAAAAATGTCAGTTTTGGTTAATTTTTATAAACTTTATTGAAATTGTGTAGCTAGAATTATGTATTAAAATAGGTGTACATCAGGTTCAGCAGCTGGGAATTCCACAAATAGCAATCAATTCTGAACTGATCTAGGAAGTCTCAACAATCTTAAATGATATAAGCAGCAGCCCAAGGTATGAGAAATAGCATTCGACCAGACCAAAAGTGCACAAACACAGAACTACCCATTCTGGTGTACCACAGAATCTTCTCCACTGCAGTGAACATACAGCTCTCCATTCCTATTCCATCCCTGCACCCAACCCCATTATATGGTAAGGATCTAATTCATCTTGCATGCCCACTAAACACGGAGGCACTGTAATAAATGAGAAACAAGATGGTTAAGTTGTGCACATCAAAGCCACAAAAAGGTAAACAGATGTTCAGTTTGGATATATATTGACTAACCTACACTAACATATCTACACTGACTTTACAATCTCCTTTAAGCTTTGGAGTTAACAACCAAGATCTCTCCTCATCTTGGCAGTAGCCAAAAGGATATCAGAAACATTTCAGATCTTTCAGTGTTCTTATGGACTGAAGAACATGTTATTATGCATTATTGTATGGTTTAAAAAATGTTGCCATGTTACAACAATATACAGATTGGGTATTACACAAATATGATGTGATGCAGTATCAAACATTAATATAATTTGGGTGTTTCAGCGTTACAATTCAGTTTGGGTAGTGGGATGTGTGTTGTGCAACATTTTCAGCTTGTGTCCATTAATTTTAAATTGCGTACCTGGTAGCGATTTCAGTTTTTACTATTCCAGTCAAGTTGAAGGAGTTCAAATCTATTCAGAACTAACTAAACAATGAGAGAATTTCTGATTAATTAGTTTTGGCTCATTTTTAGAAACAGTAGATCCACCTGAATGACAGGCATAGGTCAGACTACAGTAGCAGTGCTTATCCAGGAGGTAGGTAGAGGTTCAGTTGAGATGCAAGTATATTCCTATCATAGATATGTAACACTAAACAGCAGTTCTCCCCACATTCACATTTTTCAGGAAGAGAAATGCACACACTTTGCAACGATGACAGTATGTGCTGCAGCAGGTAGGTCAATGATGTGAAGTTAGTTAAGGAAAAGCTCTGTGTTGTACAGAGATTCAAGTCGACAGAATCACCTAGCTAGGAGATGAAATCAAAACCAGAAGTTGCTGGAAAACCACAGCAGGCCAGGCAGCATTTGTGAAGAGAAATCCGAGTTAACGTTTCGTCAGAACTGCAGAAAAGCAGTTTCTTCACAGATGCCGCCAGGCCTGAGGTTTCCCAGCAACTTCTGTTTCTGATTTATAACATCTGCAGTTCTGTTTTTAATGAGGTGAAATCAGTAACTAACAATGACTAAGGTTACTGTGCATGAAGATAGTCAATAGATGGAAGGGTGCTCAGGCTTGTCTACACAATTTTACACACATGCATCAACAATCCATCAAGGAGGCACTATCAGTCCAGAGCATTGTCAGTATTTCTAGTGGGCTCTTAGCACCTAACAAAAAAGCTTGAGAAAGTAGTAAGATGGAGGTTTGGAATTGTAATTTGTGTCAGGAATTTCTTATTGAACGAAAACTTGGGAACTCTGCAAAAAACAATCTCACTCAACATTTCACATTTAAGAAAGACCATACTCAGACCTGCTTGGGGAAGGGGAAAGGCTGTTACTCTCAAACCCATGCACAGCATAGCCCAATACTTACGCCCATCCCTGGGACAGATCAATGTCTAGTCTCATCTGTCCCAGATAATGCAGGCATGTGGCAAGTCCAATATAAGACAGGTGAGAACTGGTACATTCGGAAAGGAAAAACAAAGTATAGGAAGATGCAGAAAATATTGGAGAAACAAAGTGTAAGTTATGGGTCCAGTTACACAACTCCATGAAAATGAAAATGAGCTCCTAAAAGCCACCAACATTTTATAATGTATGAATGAGACAAAGAACAAAAGGTCTGTACAAGTCAATGGTTTGACCAGTTAGAGGACAGTACAGTTTTAAATGCTGTAACACAGAAAATGTACTAAAATGATTCACAATGTAGTGTAGATTCACCAGGACAACAGCAAAGAATAAAGGATAGTTAGATAGAGAGAAATAGGAGTTGTTTCCACTGAAGCAGAGAAAGACACAAACAGATATCTAGAGGATGTCTGCACCTCCCATGACACAGGCATAGCATTTTATTTCACGTACCAATAAATTCTATTATTTTAATAAAGCACTGTGGATACTGAGGATCTGAAACAAAAACAAACACAAATTGAAGAAACTCAGCAGGTCTGGCAGCATCTGTGGTCAGAAAGCAAAGTTAACATTTCACGTCCAGTCTTTAGACTATGCCTAACATGCTAAGTTTCTCCAGAAATTTGTTTTATTTTTTATTTCTTATCTGTTGAAATTGCTGATTAATGTTTAAGGACCCCATGAGCTATGGAATTAAACTGCACATGGGATTACACAGACACTCTTACTGTCAGAAATAGGTGATTCCACCTCATTAGCATGAGTTATACCTCAGTTCAGTTCCTACTGCTTCATCTGTGACTTTATATACCCTTTATTCGATAAATGCATTACCACTTGTAAAGGATATCATTTGTTCAGTCTTCAAGTCATCAAGTAATTTTTGAAAAGGAGCATATTGGCACAGGGTCGAGATACAGCCCACCATTATCAATTTGTGCTTGGGGCGAGTCAGTGCTACATTGAGTCTTCGCCAGTCCTTCAGTAACTCTCCAAGCTGTCAAAAGAAAATCCAGTGCAGTTATTATCATGTTTTGATGTAGAGATACCACAGAGATGCTCGCAAATCAATTTCAGGATTTGTGTTTCATTCCCAACTATATATTTGAATTATCAGACTAATATCTTGTTCAAATTTGTAAAGAAATTCAAAGCCACATACATTCCACTCTTCTGCTGATCATTCATCACTTTGTTGGGTTATATGCCCTGAGCACTTTCAAATTCTAGCTCTGGTTGCAAAAATGAAATGTTACATCAGTTTGATAGGGCAATGAAAATGAGTCTTTAAATGCAACTCTTAATTCCATCCAGCAGCTAACACTGCTCAGTTTTGAATAGAGAACCAAATATGTCTTGTTGCAAATGTACAGGGTCTTGGTGAGACCACCCATGGAATATTCTCTTTTAAAACATAGAACCTCTACAGTGTGGAAGCAGGCCATTTGGCCCATCAAGTCTACACTGACCGTCTGAACAGCATCCCACCCTACCCCCGTGCGCCCTTAGCATAGCAATCCATCTAAACTGCACATCTTTGGAATGTGGGAGGAAACCAGAGCACCCAGAGGAAACTCACACAGACATGGGGAGAATGTGTGTGGAGTTTGCACAGTCGCCCAAGGGTGGAATCAAACCTGGGTCCTTGACACTGAGAAACAGCAGTGCTAATAACTGAGCCACCATGCTGTTATTGGAGGATGGATGTTCTGATTAGAACATAGATCATGACAGTGCAGAACAGGTTCTTCGGCCCTCGATGTTGCGCTGCCCTGAGAAACCAATCTAAAGCCCATCTAACCTACACTATTCCATTCTTGTCCATATGCCTATCCAATGACCATTTAAATGCCTGTTAAATTGGCGAGTTTACAACTGTTGCAGGAAGTGCGATCCACGCCCCTACTACTCTGTGTAAGGAAACTACCTCTGACATCTGTCCTATATCTATCAGCCCTCAGTTTGAAACTATGGCCCCTCATGGCTACCCATCAACATCCTCAGAAAAAGACTCACTGTCCACCCGATCTAACCCTCCAATCCTCTTATATGTCTCAATTAAGTCACCTCTCAACCTTCTAACAAAAACAGCCTCAAGTCACTGAGCCTTTCCTCATAAGACCTTCCCTCTCATCAGGCAACATTCTAGAAAATCTCCTCTGAACCCTTTCCAAAGCTTCCACGTCCTTCCTATAATGTGGTGACCAGAACTGCGTATAATACTCCAAGTGTGGCTGCACCAGAGTTTTGTACAGCTGCAACATGACATCATGGTTCCCAAAACTCAATTCAACTACTGATAAAAGCTAACATACTGTTTGTCTTCTAAAAAACCTTATCAACATTTTGCCGAGAGATACGAGGGAGGAGCAAAGGACTGCTGGGAAGTTTTTAAGTGGGTGAGCACTAAACCCAAGTCCCTACACTGTAGGGCCTCCCTCCCAACCACCTCCTCTAACCTTACTAAGAGTCTGTAAAATAGGTAAGTTTTCAGGTTTCGGTTTTTTTTTTCTTTCTCTTCCTTTGTTTAGTCCTGTGTGGGCTTTCAGCGTAGCGGGATATGGATGTTAGGGCAGTTGCATGTTCCTCCTGCAGAATGTGGCAGATGAGACTCACTTCACATGTCTCTGCCGACTACATCTGGGCGAAATGCACCCAACTCCAGCTCCTTGAAAATCAAGTTAGGGAACTGGAGCTAGAGCTGGATGAACTACGGATCATCCGGGAGGCTAAGGGGGAAATTAAGAGGATGTACAGGGAAGTGGTCACTCCCCAGACACAGGATAAGGACAGCTGGGTTACTGGCAGTGGGAAGAAAGGGAAGCAACGGTCAGAGCAGGGATCCCCTGTGGCTGTTCTCCTCAGCAATAAGTATACCATTTTCGATAATGCTGGTGGGGACAGCTTACCAAGGGAAAGCCAGAGTTGTCAGGTCTCTGGCACTGAGGCTCAGAAGGGAAGGAGGGGGAAAATAGAAAAGCACTAGTGGTAGGGCACTCAATAGTTAGATGGATTAACAGGAGATTTTGTGGTCAGAAACTGGACTCCTGGAAGGATGTTGCTTCCCTGGTGTCAGGGTCTGGGATGTCACTAATTGGGTTTACAAGATTCTGAAGGGGGAGATTGAGCAGCCAGAAATCGTGGTACATATTGGCACCAATGATATAGCCAGGAAAGGGATTGAGGATCTGAAAAGTGACTACAGAGAGTTAGGTTGGAAGCTGAAGAGCAGGACGAGTAGAGTAGTGATCTCAGGTTTGCTACCAGTGCCACGAGATAGTGAGATGAGGAACAGGCAGTGAGTGCAGCTTCACACGTGGCTGTGAGGCTGGTGCAGGAGGGAGGGCTTCAGATACCCTAGACCATTGGGATACCTTCTGGGGAAGGTGGGACCAATATATGAAGGACGGGTTGCACCTGAACTGGAGGGGTACAAATGTCCCGGGTGGGAGATTTGCTCGTGTGATTTGGGAGGGTTTAGGCTTGTTTGGCAGGGGGGTGGGAATCAGAACCACATGTCTGAGAGGGGGACAGTTGCAGATGGGGCCAGTTGCAGATGGGGCATGACAGGATGTATTGAATCTATCAGGAAGGTTTTTCACATGATGAAACAAAGGGATTGGTTAAAGTATGTCTGCTTTAATGCAAGGAATGTCCAAAATAAGAGTGACAAACTTAGAGCATGGATCAGTACTGGAGGCTATGATGTTGTGGCCATAACCGAGACGTGGGTTTCACAGGGGCAGGAATGGTTGCTTGATGTTCCAGGGTTTAGAACGTTTAAAAAAAGCAGGGAGGGTGGAAAAAGAGGAGGGGGTGCAGCATTGCTAATCAGAGTGCATCACAGCTACAGAAATGAAGGTTGTTGAGGAAAGTTTGTATGGGTGGAAGTTAGGAACAGCCACCGCATTGGGGGTTTTCTATAGACCACCCAATAGCAGGAGAGAGATTGAAGAACTCATAGGCAGGCAGATTCTGAAAAAATACAGAAGTAGCAGGGTTGTCATTATGGGTGATTTCAACTTTCCCAATATCGACTGGAATCTCTGAAGTGCAGATGGTTTGGATGGAGCCATTTTTGTCAGGTGTGTTCAGGAGAGTTTCCTTACTCAGTATGTAGACAGGCCCAAGAGGGGAGAGGCCATTTTGGATTTGGTGCTCGGCAAAGAGCCAGGACAGGTGTCAGATCACAACTGCCTCACATTTAGCATAGCCTTGGAGAGTGAAAGGAGCAGTTACCGAGGGAAAGATATTTAATTGGGGAAAAGGAAATTATGATGCTATCAGACAGGAGTTGGGAAGCACAGACTGGGAGCAATTGTTCCACAGAAAGGGCATAGCAGACATGTGGAGACTATTTAAGCAGTTGTTGCGAGTGATGCACAAATTTGTTCCTCTGAGGCAGGTAAAAAGGATAAGATTAAGGAACCTTCGATGACGAGAACAGAGGTGCTCCTCGTCAAAAGAAAGAAGGCAGCTCAAGTAAAGTAGAGGAAGCAAGGATCTAGCACAGCTTTAGAAGATTACAGGCTTGCTAGAAAGGAGCTCAGAAATGGACTGAGGGGGCACAATAAAGGTTTGGCAAGAAGGATTAGGGAGAACCCAAAGGTACTCATGCATGAGGAATAAGAGAATGATCAGGCAGAAGGTAGGGCTGATCAGAGATAGCGGAGGGAACTTGTGCATGGAGTCTGAGCAGATAGGGGAAGCCTGAAATGAGTTTTTTGCTTTGGTTTTCACCAAGGAAAGGGACCTTGTTGTGAATGAAAGCTTTGAGGAGCTGGGATACAGTCTTGACCAGATCAAGTTTGATGAGGTTGATGTGATGAAAACTTTGGAAAACATTAAGATTGATAAGTCCCCAGGGCCAGACCAGGTTTATCCTAGGCTGCTCCGGGAAGCAAGAAAGGAGGTTGCTAAGCCGCTGGCAAGGATATTTGCCTCCTCACTCTCTACATGAGTTGTACCGGGGGATTGGAAAGAGGTGAATGTTGTTCCTCTTTTCAAGAGGGGTAATAGGGAAATCCTTGGTAATTACAGACCAGTCAGTCTTACATCTGTGGTCAGCAAAGTTTAGGAAAGAATTCTGAGGGATAGGATTTATGACTGTTTGGCAAAGCAAAGTATGATTAAAGGCAGTCAGCATGGCTTTGAGAGGGGTAGGTCATGCTTCACAAATCTTATTGAGTTCTTTGAGGTGATGTCAAGACAGGTAGACAAAAGTCGAGCACTGGATATGGTTTTTATGGACTTCAGCAAGGCATTTGATAAGGTTCCCTGTGGTAGGCTCATTCATAAAGTCAGGAAGTATGGGATACAAGGAGATTTGGCTATCTGGATTCAGAATTGGCTGGCTGACAGAAGGCAGAGTGTAGTTGTAGATGAAAAGTATTCTGCCTGGAAGTCAGTGTTGAGTGGTGTCCCACAGTGCTCTGTTCTTGGGCCTCTCTCTTTGCAGTTTTCTTGGTTGACTTGGATGAGGAGGTTGAGGGGTGGGTTTGTAAATTTGCAGATGACACAAAGGTTGAAGGTGTCACTGATAGTATTGAGGGCTACTGCAGGCTGCAGCACGACAGACAGGATGCAGAGGTGGGCTGAGAAATGGCAGATGGAGGTCAACCTGGATAAATGCAAACTGATGCATTTTGGAAGGTCGAAATTGAATGCTGATTAAAGACAGGATTCTTGGCAGTGTGGAGGAACAGAGGGATCTGGGTGCGCAAGTACATAGATCCCTCAACTTGCACCCAAATGGATAGGGTTGTTAAAAAAGCATGTGGTATTTTGGCTTTCATTAACAGGGGGTTCGAGTTTAAGAGCTGCGAGGTTTTCCTACAGCTCTACAAGTCCCTGGTGAGACCACATTTGGAATATGGTGTCCAGTTTTCATTGCCCTACTGTAAGAAAGATACAGAGGCTTTGGAGAGGGTGCAAAGAAGGTTTACCAGGATGCTGCCTGGACTGGAGGGCTTGCCTTATGAAGAAAGGTTGACTAAGGGACTTTTCTCTCTGGAGAGGAGGAGGAAGAGAGGAGACCTGATCAAGGTGTACAAAAGAATGAGTGGAATAGATGGAGTCAACAGCCAAAGACGTTTCCCCAGAGCAGGATTGACTGATATGAGGAATCATAGTTTGAAGATATTAGGAGGAAGGTATAAAGGAGACGTCAGAGGTAGGTTCTTTACGCAGACAGTTGTGAATGCATGGAATGCGTTGCCAGCTGTGGTGGCGGAAGCAGAGCCATTGGGAACATTTAAGCGACTGCTGGACATGCATATGGATAAAAATGAGTTGAGGGGTGTGTAGGTTTAGTTATTATATTTTACATTAGGATTAAACCTGGTCACACCATCATGGGCCAAAGGGCCTGTTCTGTGCTGTACTTTTCTATGTTCTATTTTCTAACCTGGGTAGCAGCTTTCATGGATCTCTGTTATAGAGTCATAGAGACGTACAGCATGGAAACAGACCCTTCGGTCCAACCCATCCATGCCGACCAGATATCCCAACCCAATCTAGTCCCACCTGCCAGCACCTGGCCTATATCCCTCCAAATCCTTCCTATTCATATGCCCTTCCAAATGCCTCTTAAATGTTGCAATTGTACCAGCCTCAACCGAAGTAAGACTCACTGGACTATAATTACCAGGGTGTCTCTATTCCCCTTCTTGAACAAGGGAACAACATTTGCTATCTTCCAGTCTTCTGGTACTATTCCTGTAGACAATGATGACATAAAGATCAAAGCCAAAGGCTCAGCAATCTCCTCCCTGGCTTCCCAGAGAATCCTAGGATAAATCCCATCTGGCCCAGGGGGTTTATCTATTTTCACACTTTCCAGAATTTCTAACGCATCCTCTTTGTGAACCTCAATCCAATCTAGTCTAGTAGCTTGTGTCTCAGTACTCTCTTCGACAGCATTGCCTTTTTCCAGGGTTATACTGACGAAAAATATTCAATTAGCGCTTTCCCTATCTCCTCTGACTCCATCCACAACTTCTCTTGATTGGCCCTAATCTTACTCTAGCCATTAGCCTTACTATAGTTCAAATATTTCAGATGGATCAGTTTTTGTTCAATGTGTGCAAAAGGGTTTTCTGACACAGTATTTAGACAGGCCAACAAGGGGCGATATTGGATTTGGTATCGGGGAATGAACCCGGCCAGGTGTTAGATTTGGAAGTAGGTGAGCACTTGGCGATAGTGACCATAATTCGGTTATGTTTACATTAGCAATGGACAGGGATAGGTATATACGGCAGGGAAAGAGGTATAACTGGGGGAAAGGCAATTATGATGCGATTAAGCAAGACGTAGGATGCATAGGATGGGGAAGAAAACTGCAGGGGATGGACACACAATGTGGAGCTCATTCAAGGAACAGCTCCTGCATATCCTTGATAAGTATATACCCATCAGGCAGGGAGGTAGTTGTCAAGAGAGGGAGCCATGGTTTACTAAAGAAGTTGAAGCTCCTGTCAAAAGGAAGAAGGCAGCTTACATAAGGATGAGGCGTGGAGGCTCAGATACGGGGCTGGAGAGTTATAAGTTTGCCAGAAAAGATCTAAAGAGAGGGCTAAGAGGAGCCAGGAGGGGGCACAAGAAGTTGTTGGTGGATAGGATCAATGAAAATCCTAGATATATTAGAAATAAAAGAATGGCTAGAGTAAGATAAGGGCCAATTAAAGATAGTCGTAGAAAGTAGTGTGTGGAATCTGAGGACATGGGGAAGTGCTCAATGAATACTTCTCGTCAATATTCGTATTGGAAAAGGGCAATGTTAGTGGGAATATGGAGATACAGGTTACAAGATTTGATGGGATTGAGGTTGACAAGGAGGAGGTTTTAGCAATTTTGGAAGATCTGAAAATAGATAAGACCCCCGAGCCGGGTGGGACTTATCCTCGGATTCTCTGGGAAGCAAGGGAGGAGATTGTTGAGCCTTTGGCTTTGATGTTCATGTTATCATTATCAACAAGGAGTAGTGCCAGAAGACCGGAGGATGGCAAATGTTGTTCCCTTGTTTAAGAATCAGGAGTCAGGACAGCTCTGGTAATTATTGACCAGTGAGCCTTACTTCAGTGTGGGTAAGGTGGTGGAAAAGGTTGTAAGAGATAAGATTTATCATCATCTAGAAACAAATAATTTGACTAGGGATAGTCAACACGGTTTTGTGAAGAGTAGATCGTGCCTCACAAATCTTATTGAGTACTTCGAGAATGTGACAAAACAGGTGGTTGAAAGTAAAGTGGCTGATGTGATGCATATGGACTTCAGTAAGGCATTTGATAAGCTTCCACACGGTAGGCTATTACACAAAATACGGAGTTTCCGGATTGAAGATGATTTGCCATTTGGATCGGAAATTGACTAGCTAAAAGAAGATAGAGGGTGGTGGTTGATGGGAAATGTTCATCTTGGAGCTCAGTTACCAGTGGTGTGCCACAAGGATCTGTTTTGGGGCCCACTGCTCGCTGATGTCCTCTTGTGAGCTTGAAACCTTATTTCTGACCTCACTACTCTCAACCTCCTCTATACTCGAACTATAGTTTAGTTTCCTGTCCCTTGAAGTAGTTTTAACCCACCAGAAGAGCATCAGCAAATATCCCCCCAGGATATTGGTACCCCTCTGGTTCAGGTGAAGGCCATCTTGTTTGTCAAGGTCCCACCTGCCCCACAAAGACCCGAATTATCAAGGAATCCAAAACCCTCCCTCCTGCACCATCCCTGCAGCCATGTGTTCAACTTCTCTCTCTCCCTATTCCTTGTCTCGCTAGCACGTGGCACGGGTAATAAACTACAGATAATAACTCTGATAACGGAGGAAGCGCAACCCAGTTTTACCAGGCTGATTCCCAGGATGTCAAGGCTGATCCACTGAGAGAGATTGGGTCGGTTCAGACTATTCACTGAAGTTTAGAAGAATGAGTAGGGGGATCTCGTAGAAACCTATAAAATCGTAAGAGGATTATACAGGGTAAACACAGGAAGAATGTTCCCAATGACCAGCGGGTCATGGTCCAAGGATACAGTGTAGGCCATTTAGGAGGGACAAGAGGAGGAAGTGGTGAACCTGCACAATTTTCTCTCACAGAATACAATCAAGGCCAAAACACAATGTTTTCAAGAGGGCCAAAGAGATCAAAAGGTATGGGGTAAAAGTAAGAACAGAGTACTGAGCAGGATGATCAGAATAGTGGAGCAGGTTTGAATGGTCTAATGCCGTTCCTATTTTCTCTGTCTCTGTTGACATTTCCACAAATCTACTGACATTTTTTGTCATTGTCTTTTCAAAGTTAACTCCCAATTACTGAGGTTTGTTTTCTTCTTCTATGTCTCCTTTCACAAAATATTAATTTACTAGCTAGTGCTGCTCAAAGTCATAATGGTTTCAATGGCATTTGTTGTAGAAGATAAGCAAAAGCCATTGATGGCCAGTATCTTCTCTAACCTACCCATATCTTCCTTAACTGATGGACAGGTGGGAAGGCAAGTGTCGATGACGGCAGAGTCTGCAGAAGGACACAAGTGGGCAAAAACTAGGCAGATGGAATATAATGTGGGAGGTCATTCTCTTTGGCAAAAAGATTAGAGTGACTAAATATTACTTAAATGCAGAAAGACTACAGAAAGCTAGAACAGCAGGATTTATTCCTGAATCAGACCAAACTGTGAACAGTTTTGGATCTCTTATCCAGAGAAAGATATGAAAGCATTGGAAGCAATCTGGAGAAGGTCCACTAGGCTGATACTGGGTTAGGGAGGGACCGTCTTACTAGGAGATGGTGAGTAGGTTGAGCCCATTGGAATTTGGAAGACTGGGAGTTGACCTTAACAAAATACACAGGACTGTTAAAAGGATTTGAACGGGTAGACAGGTTGCTTCTCCGTGTTGGAGAATCTAGAACAAGAGGTCATATTCCTAGAAGAAAAAAAGGGCTGCATATTTAAAGCAAAGGTGAGGCAGAATTTCTTCTCTCAAAACACGATGAACCTGTGGAATTCTTTAGTGCAGAGGGTTACCAAGCCTAGGGCATTAGGCACATTCAAAGTGGAATCCGATTTTTAATCTGAGAGAGTCAGAGTAATACTGCATGGAAACAGTGACCATGGTGCCCACTCAGCTAGTTTCAATTGCCCGCATTTGATCCATATCCCACTAAACCCTTCCCATGCATTTACCTATCCAAATGTTTTTGGAATGTTGCTATCGTACCTGCCTCAACCACTTTCTCTGGCAGCCCATTCCATATGCGCACCACGCTCTGCGTGAAGAAGGTGCCCCTCAGGTCCTTCTTAAATCTTTCCCCTCTCACCTTAAACCTATGCCCTCTAGTTTTCAATTCCCCAACCCTGGGAAGACGACTCCATCCTATCTATGCCCCTCATGATTTTACACACCTCAATAAGGTCACTCCTCATTCTCCTACGTTTCAAGGAATAAAGTCCTATCCTGGCCAACCTCTCCCTATAACTCAGACCTATTAGTCCTGGTAACATTCTCATAAATCTTCTTTGCACTCTTTCTAGTTTAACTCAGTGTTTCCTATAACAGGAGAAAGTGAGGACTGCAGATGCTGGAGATCAGAGCTGAAAATGTGTTGCTGGAAAAGCGCAGCAGGTCAGGCAGCATCCAAGAAACAGGAGCAGGACGGTTCCCGAAGAAGGGCTCATGCCCGAAACATCGAATCTCCTGCTCCTTGGATGCTGCCTGACCTGCTGCACTTTTCCAGCAACACATTTTCAGCCCATTTCCTATAACAGGGTGACCAAAACTCTACACAATAGGACCAAAGGTTACGGGAAAAAGGCAGAAAAGTGGAGTTGAAGATTATCAGATCAGCCTTTTTCATACTGAATAGCAGAGTATACTTGATGGGTTGGATGGCCAATTTCTGCACCTTAAATCATTACATTTTTTTTCTTTCTCTACAATCCTGTGTTTAATCTCTCTGAACATTCTACTGTTCTCATGATATCCAGCACTCTCTTATGTCCCATATATTCTTAATGGGCAAAGCAAGGACCTCAACTGTCTCATATTTCTTTGCAACTCAACATCCTGAATTACCATTTCTTAATTCACTTCATTTTCTGTTTCTCTTGCTCTGTGGGTCCTGACCATACACCTAGACTTAAAAACAGTTTTCCACAGCTGTAAGCACCTTTATTATGATTCATCTCATCGCAGAACATCATTTAAGATCTGGGGAAAATTTCCATTCCAATACAATCAGCCTAATTGGAAATTGACAGGTCACCAATCTAACCCACAATACATGGTTCAGCTCACATTCTATAATTATAATTACAAATGATTTTCATGTAGGCTTTGATTTAAGACTAGTTGGATATTAGAAATAGATTTTGCTCTCCTGGGTTACCATCCTAATGAATTATATAGTAGACTTACAGCAATGTTTTTAATATACATTAACATATTATTTCACTTACTTTTCCCTCGCTGTTACTTCTAACAAAGGATACAATAATCACACTTTTGTCTCTCCCCTGGTACTTGTCCACCGTGTTGACTTCAACAGCACTGAAGGCCTTGTCCCGCATCAAAATAGCCGAGATAGCTTTAAGCTGTTGTCTATAAGGTGCAATAATCCCGATGTTACAAGGCTTGCAGCCAACCTATGCACAAAACAAAAGTTCAAGAGTTTGGGCCAACCACAGAGACATGATCCATAGCTTCTTTACTGGCCATTTTACCAAACTAACAATGGCAATGAAGTTACAGAGCAATTTAGAGCATTGGGTTATTTATACAGCATGAAAACATGTAAAACTTTTTGATATCTAAACACAGGATGTTGTCGCTAGATGGGCCAGCATTTATTGCCCATCCACAAATGCCCTGGAGAAGGTGAACCACCTTCTTTAACCACAGTCCATGTAGTGCAGAGATACCCATATTGCTGTTAGGGAGGGAGTTCCAGGATTTGGACCAGGTGACAGAAAAGAAACAACAATCTAACTCCATAATAGGATGGTGAGAGACTTGGAGGGGTACTTGCAGGTGTTGATATTCCCTGCATCTGCTCCCTTGTCCTTCAAGATTGTCGAGTCAGGGATGATGTTGAAGGTGCCTTGAATTAAACAGTGCATCTTATAGAGGGTACACTGCCATATAGGTGGTGGAAAGACAGAACAATTGACATGCAGGATAGGATGTCAATCAAGCAGGTTGTGATGTCCTAGATGGTGCTCGGCTTGAGTGAGTGTTATTGGAACTGCAATCATCATATTCATGACTTGTGCCTTGTAGTAGGTGGACAAAAGTTTGGAGACAGAATGTGCTGCACAATTCACTTTATCTGAACTGCTCTTCCAGCAAAATTATTTGTACGGTCAAACCAGTTCAGTTCCTGGTTAATGGACATACCAGGATATTGATGGTAAGGACTTCAGCTATAGAAATAACATTACAAATCAAGGCTCTGGTTAGATTATCTCCTGTTGGGGACTGTCAGTGTCTGGCACGTGTGCAGTACAATTATGTGCCCAAGCCTGGATGGCTGCTCCACACGGACACAGTATCTGAGTGAAAGAGCTGAACAGCATGGAAACAGACCCTTCGGTCCAACTCGTCCATGCCAACCAGATACCTACCCTCAATTAATCTAGTTCCATTTATCAGCATTTGGCCTATATCCCTCTGCACCCTTCCTATTCATATACCCACACAGATGCCTTTTAAATGTTGCAATTGTACAAGCTTCCATCACTTCAGCTATGAATTTCACTGCTTATTTTTCTTAGAATGCATCGTTGTGAATGTTAATGAATATTGCATAATTAGCAGCGAGCATCCTCACTACAGATGTTATGATGAAGGCAACTTGAAGATAACTAGACCCAGGGCAGTCACTACTACCTCACCTCTGGAATTCAGCTCCTTTGTCCATGTTTGAACTAAGGCTGTAATAAGACGAGGAGCGGAGTAGCCCAACTGAACCTAAACAGAGTTTTGGTGACTTTGTTACTCAAATTTTCCGGAATCTTCCAAAATCTTTGCTTTGAAAGCAGGTACTAAGTCATCATTTAAGTTCTCTTCCCATTTCCTTATCCGGTAATTATTTATTTTGTCTTTGCGGATGAAGAATCTGTGTGTGCCAAAGGCAATGTCTTTCTTCTTACATACTTTTAAAAATCTCCAACAGATTTCAACTTCCTCATTTTCTCCATGGATTTCTTGGTCATGACTTCACTTTATACCATCCATACCTTCCATCACTAAATACTCAGGTACACACTACCATTCCAGTGAGCTTGAATTAAATAGATGCAGGACAAACACCTCACTCAGTCATTTGATTGTTTGTTTTCTAATCAGGTTTTGTAACTATTATCTAATGTAAGGTTATGAAATATGTGAACACATTGACTGTCACTTTTGCTAAATGTTGGTTTCAAAATTTCACATTGGCACTGATCAGTGTGAAGCATAGAATTCCCTCTGAGTTAGTAACACATACCTGTAGCAGCACTTTTGTCAGACAGTACACCAGCTCAGCTTCAATCAGGTTGCTCAGTCCACATTGTTCATTTCTCTCCGGAGCTGGTACCTTGGTACAAGGCAAATATATCAGATCTCAAATTAAATAACCAGTTTTGACAACTAGTAAAAGGAAAACGTTACCACTAACAGAGAATGTGCGGAACTGATATTCAGTCACTTTAACTTCACCGGAGCATCATAAAGTCTGACACTGAGCTATATAAGCTGATGTTAGGGCAGATCAATAAAATCATTGTAAAAGCTTTTGAGGCGTACAGGCAGTTCTCCTGTAACAGCTGTAGTTGTGTTCCAGCAAAACCTTATTAATATAAATAACTGGGCCTATGGAAGAAGTGGCGTTCAGGGTATAGATTAGAGTGGTGCTGGAAAAGCACAGCAGGTCAGGCAGCATCCAAGGAGCAGGAAAATTGACGTTTCGGGCAAAAACTCTTCATCAGGAATAGAGGCAGGAAGCCTCAAGGGTGGAGAGATTAATGGGGAGAGTGGGGGGGAGGGGGGAAGGGAGGGAAGGTGGCTGGGGAGAAGATAGCAAATAGTATAATAGGTGAATGGGTGTGGGGATGGAGGTGATAGGTCAGAGGGGAGGGTGGAGCGGATAGGTGGGAAGGGAGATTGGCAGGTAGGACAGGTCAGGGATGGTGCTGAGCTGGAAGGTTGGAACTGGGGTAAGGTGGGGGAGGGGAATTGAGGAAACTGGTGAAGTCCACATTGGTGCCCTGTGGTTGAAGTGTTCTGAGGCGGAAGATGAGGTGTTTTTCCTCCAGGCCTCAAGTGGTGAGGGAG
Source organism: Hemiscyllium ocellatum (assembly GCF_020745735.1). Classification (NCBI taxonomy): domain Eukaryota; kingdom Metazoa; phylum Chordata; class Chondrichthyes; order Orectolobiformes; family Hemiscylliidae; genus Hemiscyllium; species Hemiscyllium ocellatum. The sequence continues at coordinate 2,795,105 of NC_083422.1, read as the reverse complement.
CGGCGGAGGAGTAGGCCCAGGACCTGCATGTCCTCTGCAGAGTGGGAGGGGGAGTTGAAATGCTGGGCCACGGGGCGGTTGGGTTGAGTGTCCCGGAGATGTTTCCTGAAGCGTGTTCTGTGGTGAAACTGGTCCTCCTGGGAGCAGATATGGTGGAGGCGGAGGAATTGGGAATACAGGATGGCATTTTTGCAGGAGGTGGGGTGGGAAGAGGTGTAATCCAGGTAGCTGTGGGAGTCGGTGGGTTTGTAAAAAATGTCAATGGGAGACAGTTTGAGGTGGTTAATGTCTCAGCAGCAGTTGGAAATAAAGAAGTCAAGGGCAGTAATAGGCAAGCATGGGGTGTCCAGGAGGATCAGTTCCACCACAAAACACACCAGTTGGCCTTCTTCTTCAGAGATCTCAATTTCCCTTCTCATGTGGTTGAAGATGCCCTCCAATGCATCTCATCCACATCCTGCACCTCTGCCCTCAAACCCTACCCCTCCAACCGTAACAAGGACAGAACCCCCTGGTCCTCACTTGCCAGTCTAGCAAACTTCGCATTAACCATAAAATCCGCTGACATTTCCACCACCTCCAAACGGACCCCACCACCAGGGATATATTTCCCTCCCCACCCCTTTCCGCAAAGACCATTCCCTCTGACTACCTAGTCAGGACCACACCTTCCAACAAACCACCCTGCTGTCCTGGCACCCTCCCCTGCCACTGCAGGAATTGCAAAGCCTGCATCCATACCTCCTCCCTCACCACCATCCAAGGCCCCAAAGGAGCCAAAGTTTCACCTGCACATCCACCAATGTCATTTATTGTATCTGTTGCTCCCGATACGGCCTCCCCTACATTGAGGAGACAGGATGCCTCCTCGCAGAGCGCTTCAGGGAACATCTCCGAGACACCCACACCAATCAACCCCACCGCCCCGTGGCCCAACATTTCAACTTCCCTTTCCACTCTGCCAAGGACATGCAGGTCCTGGGCTTCCTCCACTGCCGCTCCCTCACCACCAGATGCTTGGAGGAAGAACGCCTCATCTTCTGCCTCGAAACACTTCAACCCCAGGGCATCAATGTAGACTTCACCAGTTTCCTCACTTCCCCTCCCCCACCTTACCCCAGTTCCAATGTTCCAGCTCAGCATCATCCTCATGACCTGTCCTACCTGCCAATCTCCCTTCCCACCTATCCGTTCCACCCTCCCCTCTGACCTATCAGCTCCAACCCCACCCCCATTCACCTATTGTACTCTTTGCTACGTTCTCTTCTCCCCAGCCCCACTCCCCCCATTTATCGCTCCACCCTTGAGGCTTCCTGTCTCTATTCCTGATGAAGGGCTTTTGCCCGAAACATCGATTTTCCTGCTCCTTGGATGCTGCCTGACCTACTGTGCTTTTCCAGCACCACTCTGATTTAAACTCTGGTTTCCAGCATTTGCGGTGCTCACTTTTGCCTGGCATTCAGGGTAGACCAGCAAAACATCACTGACGATTGCTCAAAAGTCACCCAAAGATCTCTCACAAAGTATAGCACAGCCTGCATGAAGGTTTTAATCACATTTATCAGCAAGACAAAAGTAAATTTAAAAACATTGTTAATGTAGGGACAAAGAGTCATCATACGGTAGATTCTCTCATTCCTGTTAAGCAAGCAATATCACATATTCTTTCCTTACACTCAAAACGCTTTATAATATCTAGCTTCTCTTCCAGTGTTGTAGCCTTTGCTTTGCATTCATCACCCACAATTTTATCACCAAGGTGCTGCTTGCTAATATTCTTGCCACTATGCCCCTCCACATCTTTTCAAAACAAAAGGGATAATCTACAAGTAGTACATTTTACAGGAAGCTTCTCAATGTATCTCTCAGAAAGCTGCTCTTTGTACAGTACCTCTCACAGAAAGCCTCTCTGTCAGCAGCTGACATTGTGCCTCATGCACAGAACAGCACAAAGACTGGCACTGACATCGGCGCATAGACAGAACAAAGTGCACAAAACGATCCCCGCTGGAATCGCACTATTGCAAACAGATATAAGCATTCTCAAAAGTAACGTTCCTTAATTTCACAGTGACATAATAAGCAAATTGCGCTGCCGGAATGAGAGTTATCAGAGAACTACCTGAACCTTAAAGGAGAATAAAGAGGTGGAAAAAGGGAATGTTTAGGGCATAGATAGCTAAAAACAAGGTGACAAATACCGGAGAATTAGAATTTTATTGATTAAGAGTCAAAATGAGATAAAACAGATATTGGACAGTTATGAGTTGGATAAGTTTAAAGAGATAGGGGACTCCTCGAGGGTAGTCTGAAACATGGAGATGAATGTGAAAATCTCGGCTTTCATCCGGAAGTCAATGTAGCTCAGTGAGCACAGGGTGAAGAAGAGGAACATTCTCCAAGTCAGACGTGGGCAGGGTGTTTTGGGGAGCAGACCTATTCAGGGGGAGAATTAGAGTGTAGTACACCAGCCAGTCGAGTTTAGAAGTAAGACAGACGTGATTATGTGTTTCAGCTCACCTTTTCAGTGTCAAGGAAACAAACAGGCTTTAAAGGATCCAGAGCATCTTGTAACCAAGTATCTTTCAGGCCGAGTACATGCAGCTCATGCCATTTCGGCAGCTGTAATGTTGCAGATGCTATTTGTTCTGATCCACATACCAGCTTTCCTTCATATATTAACTTGTTGCTGAGTGACATAATCGTGCTGTAGGGATTTCAAAAATTGTTATACAACAACGGAATTCATTTTTAGCAAATCAAGCGTTTTATTTCAAGCAACTACCTGTTCATTCTGTACTGAACGTTCAGCTGAACGATTGCATCAAAATTCTGCTCCAGACGCTTAAACAAACTCTCATCCATTCCCAGAGCTCTGTCAACAGAAATACACAAAATTAGCACTGGTGCATGTGCATGAGCAAAGAGGGAGGAGAGTCCAGGTGGAGAGGGGCACCAGAGCACACAGCATGGGAGTCTTGTGACTCAAGAATGGCGATGCCAGGGAGTGAGAGAGGGGAGATGACGTTTCAGGATTGTAACCATTGTTGCAGGAAAGAATTAAGTTACACAATTGGCTATATTCGAAATAATGCAAAATTCTCACTATAACCACATAAACAACATCCCCTATTTCTTGCGGTATTTTAATATTAGGACCAGAAGTCGTTGCTGGGCGTTTAAAAAAAATTGCTGGGCCTCACATTATAGTTTAAGATGACCATTTCTTTAAAGTATGAGATTGGTACAAAATCTGAACATGGCTGCCCAGAAGCAAATGTAATTTAGTCAATACTCCTGCTAAGCTACATCTACAATAAATAATGTGCAAGAAATGGAAAGGGACAGCAAGCACATCAAAAAATAATGACCATATGAAACAGCTACGGCTTAAAGGGAGTACTGGCTGTTGGTAGTAACCAGCATGAATGAGGAAGCAGTAACTGGCAGAAACCACGTGGCTGGTTTAATTTGTTTTTAAATCACAAAGTTATAATCCTGGTGACCAAGACATGCAAAATTATTGAAAACATTTAAATTATTTCTTCATTGGTGAAAAAAAATGGAAAATATTTATTTCATACCTTGGTTTTGGCCTGCGTCTCCTCAAGGTCACCTTTTCTCCTGTATTAGTTACAGACTTCTTTTGCACCCTTTCACTATTTGTATGTTTGTAAGGACGTCATAGAATCCCTATAGTGTGGAAACAGGCCATTTGGCCCAACAAGTCCACCAACCCTCCGAACAGTAACATCTCTGAACACAATGGGCAATGGGCAGTTTAGCATGGTTAATTTACCTAACCTGCACATCTTTGGATTGTGGGAGGAAATCCACGGAGACACGTGGAGAACGTGCAAGCTCCACACACGCGAAGCTGGAAGTGCACCTTTTTTACGCCACTTGTAAATCTTTACTCTTTGCCTCTCTTGTTCCTGATTTCAGCTGTCCTCTCAACTTAGCTTTGATACTTTGCTGCTTGAATTTTCTCCCTATTGTATTATAAATCTGAAATCAAAAGGGCCCATTTTGCCTCGTTTAAATCTCACAGGTTTAATCTTCAAGGAAGTTTCAAACTTGGATGCATTTCCTTTTGCATCCCCCTCAAAGGAATCTGTTGCCTCTGTAACTGAACTTTTTCCTCTTTGACAGCCTTTGAAAATCTCATTTACTGTTTTACCTAGTAATCTTTGTGCCTAACTCACTTGCATCAAATCCTCTTTCAACTTTTTGAAATTACCCCGAAACACTTAAATATCCTCACATTTTGAGTATACATGTTTAGTATTAGTACATGTACATGTAATATTATAATGATCTCTGTTCTCCTAATGCCTTCTGAACGAAACATGCTCCATTTACCCCATTTCATTCACCAGAACTAGATCCAACATCATTTTTATCCTCACTGGACTGAAAACTGAATAATTAACGAAAGCTCTGAGGAAGAGTCACTGGACCCAAAACTTTAACTCTGATTTCTCCCCACAGATGTTGCCGGACCTGAACTTTCTCTAGCAGTTGTTTTTGTTGTTGTGTTTATGAAATTTTTAATTGTGCAATTTCATGAGTTGTTTTGCCTTCTTGTGTGCTGTTTGCTCCCGTCAATGCTGCAATAATTAAGTTCCCAATTACGACCAGAATGTTCTTACATTTTTCTGAAATTTGCTCCTTCACCAAGACGTAGCCTATAGTTTACAAGCAATCACAAAACAGGTATTAAATATTAACCAAAGTCTGCATTAGAATAATCAAGATCATTTTTCCCAGGATTCTAAATACAAGTACCTATCATCCTTCTTCATTGAAGTCCAATACTGCAATCTTTAATTTCTTCCTGAATTCTGTCAGCACAAATTGCAAGCTTTCCATTCCTGCTCATTTTATTATCACATCATCAACATGCCCTCTGGCAGGTATGATTAGCTCACCAATCTTATTTCTCATGTTCCTTGCATTCATTATAAACATTTCAAGTGTGTTTTGCATTTCTAACAGAACGACTCTCTATAGTCATACTGTTGGTCTTCCTAGCCCTTGACAAATCGACTCCAACTTTCTAGTTCCTCTAGCACAAATTAGCATAACTCTCCCCCACAGTATTTGTTAACCTCTCCATGACAACACCAGCTTTAGCCTTTTTCAGGTGCAAAACCAGAAAATGTTGAAAAATCTCAGGCAGCACCTGTGAAGAGAAAATAGAGTTAACATTTTGGGTCCAGTGACCCTTGTTCAGAACTGATTGTAACTAGGAAAAGGTTGGTATGTATGCTGTAGTTGGGATAAGAATAAATGATAGGTGGCGATGGAACCTGGAGAGAAAAAGCAACAGTTGGGCAAACAATAGAATGGGTAAAGGTCAGCCTGGAAGAATCAAGAGTTGCCAATAGGGACCATTATTAGTTGACAACCATTGTAGACATGGCTATTCCGAACTTCAGCCCTAACCCTTTCTTTTCCTTCCCAGAGTGATTGGGAGCCCCTGGTCCACACTTACCACACTACCAGCAACCACTCCCAAATGATCGTCAGCACCATTTCTGCTATTTCCAATAAAATGCTATGATCAGACATGTATTCCCTTCCCCTGCCTTGTCAGCCTTCCCGCAGGGACCATTCCCTTTAGGATACCCTTGTCAATGCCTCTCCACACCCCACGGCATTTACCCATGCAATCACAGAAGGTATAACACCTGCTATTAATCCCCCACCTCTTCGCCATCCAAGGCCCCAGACATCTGCCAGGTGAAGCAGCAATCTACTGCATTTCACTCAATCTAGTCTACAATATTACTGCTCACAATGTGGTCTGCTCTACTTTGGGGATACAATAGGCAGACTGGGTGACCGCTTTGCGCAACACAGATGGTGGCGACTGCAAAAACAACCCTGAGCTCCCTGTTGCTTGTCACTTCAACACAGCACAGTATTTTTTTGCCAACATCTGCGCCAGGCTTGCTGCGGTGCTCCAATGAAGCACAGTGAAAGCTGAAGAACTGCATCTCATTTTCTGCATGGGGATCCTGCAGTCTTTAGGTCTCAATAGAGTTCAATAATTTTAGAGCCTGAACACTTTCTCCCATGTCCTTAACTCAACTCCCACACACCAGGCTTTGTCATCACATGGGATGCTACCACAACCTATCTATTGTCAGCTACCAATGATCCCCATTAGCAGCTCTTGATTCTCCTAGGCTGACCTTGACCCATTTCAGTGTGCCCACCTTTTGTTCTCTCTCTCTGAGCTCAATTTCTACCCATCTTTTACTCCCCATCTCCATCGTCAACATATATACCAACATCTTCCTAGCTACAATCAGTTCTGAAGGAAGATTTGCTGGATCCAAAATGTTAACTCTGCTTTCTCTCCACAGATGTTGCCAGACTTGCTGCATTTTCCCAGCAATTTTTCTTATTTCAAGCATTCATAGATAGTCATTTATTTTTCAGTTCAGGTGCAACAAATCTATTTTATACAGCTTCCTTCCATGAGAGGATGGTTTCTCTGCTGAATCAATTCATTGCAGACAAGCTGGCTTTTAAATGTAGCTCAGATTGAAACAAAGTTGAAGTTCATACCTGGCATCTGAGCTCTGAACAATGGGCGGTAGCTGTTGATGATCTCCAACCAATACAAACCGATCAGCAGCAAATAAAGGGCCCAGGCAGATCAGCTGGTTGATCTGGGATGCCTCATCCACAATACAGAAATCAAACCTCCTTTGACTGAATATTGGGTGTTTCATTCCCATACATGTTGTTGCAACCACCAGCTGTAACACAATGACATACCATTAAAACCAGCTCACCTCTGTATCATGAATCATAGTGAGAAAAGACTAATAGGAGTCATACAGTACAGAGACAGGCCCTTCCGTCTAACGTTTTCAACCAGACAGCCCAATCTGACCCAGTCCCATTTTCCAGCATTTGACTCATGTCCCACTAAATCCTTCCTATTCATATACCCATCCAGATGCCGTTTAAAATGTTGTAATTGTACACACCTCCACCACTTCCTCTGGCAGCTCATTCCATACATGCACCATCCTCTGCATTAAAAAGCTACCCCTTCGATTCTTTCTAAATTTTTCCGCTCACCTTAAACCTATGTCCTCTAATTTTTGACTCCCAGCTACAAAAAACACCTTGGCTATTCATCCTATCCGTGCTTCTCATGATTTTATAAAACTTTATAAAGATCACCCTGAAGCCTATTTAGACTCACTCTTTAACTCAAACTCTTCAGTCCTGGCAACACCCTTGTAAATCTTTTCTGCACCCTCCCAAATTTACCAACATCCTTCCCATAAAAGAGCAAAAGAATTGTAAGCAACATTCAAAAAATGGCCTCACCAGTGACCTATACAGCCACAACATGATATTCCAATGCCTACACTCAATGCTCTGACCAATGAAGGAAAGTGTGCTAAACACCTTCTTCACCACTCGATCTACCTGCAACTCCACCTTCAAGGAATTATGCACTTGCGCTTCTAGGCCTCTTTGCTCGACAACACTTCCCAGGGCCTGAGCATTAACTGTATAACTTCTGCCCTGGTTTGCCTTACCAAAATGCAACACCTCACATTTATCTAAATTAAACTCTGTGGCCTATGGCCTATCTGATCAATGTCCTATTGTACTCAGAGATAATCTTCTTCGCTGTCCACTATTCTATCTATTTTAATGTCATCTGCAAACTTACTAACCGTACCTCCTATACTCACATTCAAATCATTGATATTAAAGATAAAAAGCAGTGGACCCAACACCAATCCTTGTTGCAACTGCTGGTCACAGGCCTCCAGTCCAAAAAGCAACCTTCCACCACTTGTCACCATCTTTCAAACCAATTTTGTATCCAATTGGCTAGCTCTCCCTGGATTCCATGTGATCAAACCCTGCTAACCAGTCTACCACATGGAACCTTGTCAAACACTTTGCTGAAGTCCATATAGACAACGTCTTCTTCTCTACCTTCATCAATCTTTTTTGTCACCCCTTCAAAATAACTCAAACTAGTTAGTGATACACAATTTCCCATCCAAAAAGCAATGTTGACCAGCCCTAATCAGTCCTTGCCTTTCCAAATACATGTAAATCCCATCCCTCAGAATTCCCTCCAACAATTTACCCACCATTAACTCAAGGTCCACAGATCTATAGTTCTCTGGCTTTTCCTTACAGTCTTTCTTAAACAATGGCATCACATTAGCCAACCTCCAGTCTTCCTGGAACTCACCTGGCTGTTGAAATAAATATCTCAGCAAATGGCTCAGCAATCTCTTTATCAGGGAAACACCTGATCATGTTCTGGGGATTTATCTATCTTTTTGCGTTTTAAAATTCAGCACCACCTCTCTTAGATTAGATTACTTACAGTGTGGAAACAGGCCCTTCGGCCCAACAAGTCCACACCGACCCACCGAAGTGCAACCCATCCATTCCCCTATATTTACCCCTTTACCTAACACTATGGGCATTTTAGCATGGCCAATTCACCTAACCAGCACATCTTTGGACTGTAGGAGGAAACCGGAGCACCCGGAGGAAACCCACGCAGATACGGGGAGAATGTGCAAACTCCACACAGTCAGTCACCTGAGTCAGGAATTGAACCCGGTCTCAGGCGCTGTGAGGCAGCAGTGCTAACCACTGTGCCACCGTGCCGCCCACACCTCTTCTGTAATACGAACTTTTTTTTCAAAGGCATCAGTATTTATTTCCCTAAGTTCCCTAGTTTCCATGTCCTTCTCCACAGTAAATACTGACATGAAATATTTGTTTTGTATCTCACCCATATGTTTCCACAGATGGGTGGCCACTTTGATCTTTAAGGAGCCCTTTTCTCTCCTAGTTTTTTTTTTGCCCTTAATGTACTCATTCCATCTCTTTGGATTTTCTTTAACTCTTTTTTTGTCAAAGATAACTCTGTTTCCTTTTTGCCCTCCTGGTTTCCATCTTAAGTATACACCTACTGACCTTATACTCCTCGAGGAATCTACTTAAACCGAGCGGTCTATACCTGATGTACGCCTCCTTCTTTTTCTTGATCAGAGCCTCAATTTCTCTAGTCATCCGGCATTCCTTATATCTACCAGCCTTGCTTTTCACACTAACAGGAACACACCATCTTTGAACTCTTGTCATATCATTTTTAAAGGCCTCCCACTTCCCATCTGTCCCTTTACCTGCAAATAACCTTTCCCTATCAACTTTTGAAAGTTCCTGTCCAAATTAGCCTTACTCCAATTTAGAATTTTAACTTTTGATCAGTTCTATCCTTTTCAATAACTATTTTAAAACTAATAGAAGTATGATCACTTGCTCCAAAGTGCTCCTCCACTAACATGGGTCTGGGTGAGTTACTCTTCGGAGGGTTGGTGTGGACTTGTTGGGCCAAAGGGCCTGTTTCCACACTGTAGGGAATCTAATCTAATCTAATACCTATATCATTTGCCCTGCCATATTTCCCAACAGAAGGTCAAGTATTTGCTCCATCTCTAGTATGTACACCCACATATTGAATAAGAAACTTTTATTTTACACACTTAAATTCTTCCCGGCCAAGCCCTCAACACTATGACAGTGCCAGTCTATTTTTGGAAAGTTAAAATCCCCTACCATTACAAGCGTATTATTCTTACAGATATCTGAGATCTCTTTATATATTTTGCTTTTCAATTTCCTACTAACTATTGGGCCCACAATACAATCCCAATTAAGAGATAATCCTTATCTTATTTCTCAGTTCCACCCATATAACTTCACTGGATGATCTCCCAGGAATCTCCTCCCTAAGTACAGCTGTAACATTATCCCTAACCAAAAATGCCACTAACCCTCCTGTATTGTCTCCCTATTGTACCCTTCCTATAGCATTTATGCCCTGGGACATTGAGCTGCCAGTCTGGCTATTGCTGAGCCACATTTCTGTTACAGCTTTGCTATCCCAGTCCCCTGTTCCCAACTATGTCCTAAGTTCATTTGCCTTCCCTATCAGGCTTCTTCCATTGAATTAAATGCTGTTTAATTATCAGTCTTACCTCGTTCTCTGTCAAGCTCTTATCTACCTTGATTACTAACTAGCTCCCCTTATCAACTGTACCAGCCTCAGCCTTTTCTCTTTTCTCACTATTGCTTTTGTTCTCAACTCTCAAAACTAGCTTAAAGCCTCCTGAGTATCACCAGCAAATCTCCCCACAAGGATATTGGTCCCTTTCCAATTCAGTTGTAACTGTCCTTCTTATACAGGTGAAATCCCAATGGTCCAAAAATATGAATCATTTCCCCTTGCACCAGCTCCTCAGCCACGTATTTATCTGCTCAACCCTCTTATTCTTACTCTCATTAGCACATGGCACTGGTTTTGTTTAACCGCATGGATTGATTGATGCAGCGGTTACAGGCAATGAGGAGTTTACAAGAGCAAGGGAACGTGATGAATGGCAATTTCAGGAAAGTAGAAAAACCACAGATGCACAGTCAGGTCGATGGTTTACTACTAGGAATGGTAGGAGATGTAGCCAGTTAGTGCAGGATATCTCCATCTTAGACAGGGTTATGTCATTTTGGATGCTGTAGTGCGGGATGACCTCTTAGGACAGTACAGCGCTGACAGCCATGTTTCTAAGTGTGTAACTGGCTGTACTGTAATGAGGGGTATGGTCAGGTCAATTGTAATAGGGGACTCTCTAGTCTGGGGCACAAACAGACATTTCTGTGAGACATCAGAATGCTTACAATGTCACAAACACTTATCGCATATCTAATCAAGTGGTTTGGAGTGGCCTTAGATGCATTAGCAATCTCTCAGGAATAAAATGAAGAATTGTACTTAAATGAATGTGATAAAATGGATTTGCTAAGAGATTGCGGACAGAAGTTCAAAAGAATGAATATTTTTGCATCAGTAATTAGTGGATAGCGATGCACTGTAAATGTCTGTGGTGAGACTTTTGTACAAAACCATACATGTGCACATTGGCATCAAATCAGGGAGAATATAAAACAGGAGGGATGTCTCAGATTACAGGACACACATTAGGTTAGTGGAGAAAGACTGGGGGGGGGGGGGGGGGCGGGAAGAAAGGATATCAGCATAATAGAGAATGCAGATGGGTACAAAATTTATAATATGATGAAACAAAGAACCGCCGATGCCAAAAATCTGAAACAAAAACAAAGTGCTGGAGAAACTAAGCAGGTCTGGCAGCATCTATGGACAGGACAGAAAAGGAGTCAACACTGAGTCCAGTCAGGAGAAGGATCACAGAGAGAAAATTAAGTTCAAAGACAAGAAATTAGAAGGATAAGGTAAGCCAGATGTGAAATCAGAAAGCAGCTTTCTGCCACACAATCAAAGAGCTGGTAACTTACTTCCTCATGGAAATTAAAATGTTTGATCAACAGTTTCAATTAAGATATAAAATAGATATAGAATACCTACAGTGTGGAAACAGGCCCTTTGGCCTAACAAGTCCACACCAGCCCTCCAAAGAGTAACCCATCAAGACCCATTCCCCAAGTTTACCCCAGACTAATGCACCTAACCTACACATTTCTGAACACTATGGGCATTTTAGCATGGACTGTGGGAGGAAACCCATGCAGACACAGGAAGGATATTCAAACTCCACACAGACAGTCACCCGAGGCAGGAGTCGAACCTGGGTCACTGACACTGTGAGACAACAATGCGAGACAACAATGCTAACCACTGAGTCATGTGCCGCCCCAATTAAGTAACAATATCAAGGCAGGTAAATGGACTAGAAGCAAAGATGGGCAATGAACTAACCAAATGGTGTCGTGACTCAGAACTGACTGGCTTTTAAGTGTTCCAAACAAACAGAGAAAGCACCTGTCTGTGTGATTAATCTGTCCAAGCAGACATGGCACTGGTAGCCACCAAAATAAATCAATTTATGGATACTTTCAAACTTTAAACATCATCTGGGATCTCATCTAACCAAACCTTGGTCACCATCCCCTCACGTTGCCTTTATGGTTACCTCCCCATATGTCCAATTCATATTCTGAATCTCTCCCCAACTCTTCTCTGCCACAGTTCCCACAATGATTTTACAGCTACAGCTCGAGAGTGCCCTCACTCAACAATGACCATGTTCAGCTTATAGCTTTGATATGCTGCTCAGCAACTTCAGACAGCGACAGCCTTGCTGTTACTTTAAACTCAGTGATTATCATTTGTCAGATCTATAACAGAAAAGGTTTGATTCATGGCAATGACATATCTAGAAAGAGGAGAACCTTTTTATACTGAATCCAGAGGATTAAAAAAAATTAGAATAGAAATATTAGGAAAATTTAAACAGGGTTTCCAGAGAGAAAATCTGAGGGAAATTAAGAGGCATGGAGCTTAGTCTCAATTGGCAACAATACAGATGTGAGTAAAATTTTAGTCTACCTGATAAAGATTGAAATTTACTACTATTACTAGGTCATGAAAATGTTAGTGTGACAATATGTGCTTTTAAGAGGGATTTGTCCGTCTGGTTCTCTTGACGAGAGGTATTATAAGTTTGGTTCTGAGGTGGCAGCTTCATGGAAAACTTTGGGGATTTTCCTTTGGAAGTAGACAAAAGAAACATGAGGTGAGTCAGGGTCACACAGCCCAAGGTTTGGGTTTTGCCTTTCAGTTGTAAAGCTGGGTTTTGGAGTGAAGCTGCTAAATACAGTTCCTCTCTTTCAGCTGCTAGATTCATTCTGTTGATGTTATTCCTCTGGGACTGGTAAAGATACCAAGTGAGGGAAATCTGTTTTGCTGAATTTTCATTTGCCAAGAATATGTTTATGGAATGCTGCTATATTGAATAGTTGAGGAGTAGTAGTTAAAATATTTATTATTTTGCTAAGTATTTCAAAAGAATTAAAGTTATGCCAAATCGTTTTTTTGTTTTGGATTTTAACTGTGGTTTAAGAATAAAGTGTGTTTTACTTAAAGTCTAGTAGCTTGACTAATTGAATCACATTGAAACTCAGTGCCTTACACTTGCCTTTAAATAAAAGTTAGAGTTTAGGCTATCGCCTTAATACATTTTGAGGGGGTTTGGTCTCGTTGGAACAACTAATTTATAGCATTTATGATATATACGACAGCATTCGGATTTAACCAATTGCTCTGATAACTCCAACCATTTGATTTCCAGGAAGATGCATCAAGCACAGAAGTGTTTATTAGACAAGTTAAGACAATGAGAGAAACCAGAAGGTGGAATAGTTCTAAGTTGTATTGGTATATACGATTGCAGGAAATAAGGTAGGTAACCGGAATCAGAGAAGATGATGGGTGATCGAGAGGGGTGGGGTGATGGAACTTGACTGTGTATACTGGGTGCAAGGCAAATGACAAACAGCAGTATGGAGAATATGGATGACCGTAGGATTTGTGGGCACAGGTGACTACAGGTCAGGAGGGATGGGGGAGAAAGAGAAGGTGACTACAGGTCATGAGGAAGGGGGTGAGCCCGGTAACTACATGAGATGGGGAAGTGATTTAATTACTTCCAATACAAGTACAATAAATCCCTCTGTGTGCAAGATGACCAGATCTGTACATAGTATTCCAGAGGGGGTAAGGTCTCAGCATTGCCCTGGACAGAAGTAAACTCCATCCTGTTGCAATAAATAACATTTCAGTTCGGAGGAAGGGTCGTTCGACCCGAAACATTTACTCTAATTTCTTTCCACAGATTCTGCCAGAACTGCTGAGCTTTTCCAGCAATTTCTATTTTTGTTTCCATTTCCTTCCTAATTGCTGTTCCTACATCTTCATTTGTGCACAGAGACACCCAGATCCTTCTATATTGCAGCAATCTTTAATCTGCTTCCATTTAAATAATATTCTGCATTTCCGTTCTTCCTGCCAAAGTAGAACCCTCAATCACCACCAATACCATGAGCTCTTGCACAGTGATCTTCTTTGGAAATCCAAATAATCTACATTGACTGGTTCCTTTTATCCACCATTTGTTACATCCTCAAAAGGATCCTTAACAATCTCATCAGGAAAGTGAATAACTTTGAATAAAGCATTTCAACCAGGAGTTTGCCACAGCGGTATATTTTAAGGATGGTGTATAAGTGGAAGCACATTTTAGGATACAGTGGTGATCCCATGACCTGCTGCCTTTTCTCTAAGTGGTACAGGTCATAGGTTTGGATGGTGCTGTCAAAGGAGCCTTGGTAAGTTGCTGCAGTGCACACTGTAGATGTACACACTGTTGCGAGTGTCTGTTAGTAGTGATGGGAGTCAATGCTGACACTGGTGGATGGGTTATCAACCAAGAGTGTCAAATCTCTCAGATGTTGCTCGAGTTATATTCATTCTGACAAGTGGAGAGTATTCCATGACATTCCTGGCATGTGCCTTCTAGATGGTAGGCAGGCTTTGGACATATTCGAAAGTGGATTCCCAGTATCTGACATGCTCTTATACCACACATTTATAAGGTTGGTCTAATTAAATTTCAAGTCAATGGGAGCTGAGGACCTATTATTGTAGCATGATGCAGAGTCAGACTAAATCAAAGCCTTACTTACTTCACTTTTATACAGGTCTTCCAGCTCAGTTAGGGTTTGGATGGATTTCCTTCTGCAAATATCCTCATCTGTGAATTTTTGAATGTCAGGATGGACCTTCTGGTAACGTCCCAAACGCAGGAAGCCCACCTTGAAACGAGCCAGTTTCAACAAAATGTTATCAACAGCTGAGTGAGTGTAACTAGTCAGGAGGACACTGAAACCACAAGCATGAAGGATTCTCACCTAAAAGAACAATAAAATAACCTAAATATATCTTAAAACCAACAAAATGAACTTTACATGTTAACAGTAACATGATACTGAACTGCAAATAATAAAACGCAAGTCTAAAATCTCCAGAAGCTTGAATTACCCTAGGGGTTCCTTTCTTTGCCTGATCAGGAGCAGACACCAGTGAATGGGCCCTGCCCTACAGAGAGCTAACCCCTTAATCTAGACAGACAGCACTGGCAATTTTCCTATAACGCAATGTGCTACAATGCTGGGTACTTTCCCTTACCAGAGTACAAACTGTGGTAGTTTTGCCTGTTCCAGGCATGCCCATGATTAGTGTGTAGTCCTTGGAAAGTAGTACCCGCTTCATTGCTTGTTTCTGAGGTTTGTTCAGGCCTTTTAATGGAAGAAAACAACTTTAGTTTCAGTGGCTGAAGTAAAAAATGTGGGAGCATGTTGGGGAAGGGTGATACAAAACAAAATAGTTGGGGGTTCAGAAGGAGTGCAAGGGGTAATGTGTAAGCACACGAGGGAAGGGAGTGGATGGGAAGGGAAGGGAAGGAAGAGGAAGCATGGGGAGAGGAAAAGTAGGTGCAAGGTAGAGGGGCAGGAAGGAGTGATGGGGTATGATGGGGAAGGAAAAGCACGGGATTAGGAGAGGGAGCATGTATAAAGCCATAAACAAAGATGCTGATGTAAGGTGCAGCCACATTTATTCCAGTCTGTTAAACGTGATTTATTAATCTGAACTGAAAGGCACCAGAAAAAGGTACAGTAAATACAGTGTACCTTGCAAAATTTTGGCCACTGTGTCCTTTGCTTTCCCTGGGAGTACAGTGCTCAGGAAGGGAATGAACTGTGGAGGCCGGAGGTCAATAATCAATTCCCGTAGTTTATCACTAAGAAAATACGGAAATGCTCATTATTTTGATAGTATATTCATTCAAGTAAATGTGTAAAATATGCATTGGGATTTTATTACAAGATGTTCACAAGGTGTTGCTAAGCTTTACATTGAATACAAGACCTGTCCTTTTCTTGTGTTTGATGGAGTCTTTGTTCTTTATGCTGTGTACATCTGACTTGGGAGTATTCGATAGGACAGAATAGAGCAGGGTTTTTGAACATTTTACATGGTGGGGAGGCAACATGTTAAGTTTACTCTCAGTGGGAACCTGTTGGAATATTTCAGAAGCTAAGATCTGGCATAATAGTAAACATGAATTTTACGAGAAAAAAAAATCCCAAAGTAATAGATCAATGATGTAAATGAACAACAAACAAAAACTGCCAATAAAAAGTGCCAAGCAGCTGCATAAACGAATCAACCTTTTAGTTTTTTGCCTTTTTGGTTAGGAAGCAGAACTGGTGTGTAATATAGGGCCTGAGTCCTGATCACTCAATGATCACTCCTCACCCAAGCTGAGGAGTTAGGTTTAACCAATAATGACCCCGTTTCACCTCTGATGACATACTCTTCAAGCAAGCTTTGGTGGAATTTGTATTTAAGTGGGTTCGGAAGCAGACTACATTTAGCCAGGGATTTCCTCCTCTCCCAGCCTTTTTGTTTTGGAATGGGAGGAGAAAGGAAAGAGTGCAAGCCTGTCCCAGTCTCAAGAATTCACACATTTCCCTGTCCATAACATTTCCCTCCTCCCAACACATGTTCTCCAACCCATCTGCCTACACAGATGCTCTCACTCCCATACCCTCCCTCTCCCATCCACACACAATCTGCTTGAAAATACTAACAGCCTTTTATGTAGTATTTTCAAACACTTCAACATCCACCACATTCCTTTCAACAACCTATTCTATCACTTCATTAAAAAACTGAATTTGTCAATCACAATTATTCACAAGTTTGTGCTGGATTCCTTAATTAATTCAAATGTCTTTGATTGCTGCCTGTTGATTGTCTTTCCGCGATTGTTATTTCTGAAATAACATTTGTCACAGATTTTAAACTGACCAGCCAGTTATTACCTGGAGTGTCAGTATATCAAGAAAAAAAAGAATACATTATAGATATTGTTGGCCTATAACTAATCCTCCCAGTTTATCTGCCACTATCTCCCAGTTACACTGATTCTAATTCCTGCTCATCATTGTCCTCATTATCCTACTATGCAGGCGCAGCACAACTAATGTGCACCACAAAAAGGGTGCTGCCATCAAGTGAAAAAAATGTTCTGCTGATCATACAATGTGGTATATAAATTTCAATATCAGATAGATGTCAAGTGTATAGGCCTTAGATCCCAAAGACCGGCGGACAGTTCAAACAGCACAGTTCTTCAGCTAGTCATGACAAGGTATCCAAATAACCATACTCGCAAAACTCACAAACTTCCAAATTTAGATATAATTCAACATTTGCTCAGTGTGTAAAGTCAACAAATTTAGGATTATCCATTCAGCTCACAATGTGGCACAATTGTACTGGAAACTACATAGATTAATATGGAGGGCCCTATTCCTGCAGACAGGAAGAATATGTACACGCTCTGTGCCTGCTTCAACTCAACAAAATAGACAACACTTTTCACTGGTCACTTAGTTAGGTAACGCCTTAACTGGAGACACCCTGTCTAGTTTAAAATTTAACAAGGCCTAGCAGTTAACTGTCAATTATCAAACTAGTGCATTCTCTATAGCATTGCCCCTACCAATCAGTGTCCCCATGCCAATCAACCAGCTCTCTCAGAGTGAGAATGTGGGTTTTTCCCTTAGTCTAGTATTCTTGTGAATTCTGAGTGCAAGACAAAAAACTTAGAGAAAATGTGAATGTTGTCAGCAGTATTCAAGTGTTGTAGTACTAAGTGATTAATATGTTAGCCTTCATTATCAGGGCTAAGCCACACCAAAGTCTTCTCCATTTGCCCATCTTTTAAAAAAAACGCTAAGTACTTGGAAACATAACTTGCAAAGATTTATGCTTCATTAATAAAGCAAAGAAACTCAACAGACATTTATTTTTAAAAACGGCAGCCTTTGCAACTGTTTTCTGTCATATTAAAAGACTGCTTTATATACATGCCAGATCTTGCACACCTTTCAGAGTGAAAGCATTTTGGTCATATTGCCTCTCATCATTCTTCTAGCTCACTTAAGATATCCTGACAATTACCACAATCTACATTATTTACTACATTTGAGTTTCATAAAGTCTGCAAACTTTGACGTTATAACCTACATACCCAAGTCCAGATCACATAGTTCAAAAAGAAAATAAATATTATGCTATCTAATGCCTGCCAGTTCAGTGTTTGATGGTCAGATGAGAATATGTTCCATAACCTAGGGAACTGATATTGTCCTACCTGGCTGATGATGAGAATTTTAAAAATACAAAACATTTGGTTTAACCACCCCACCACCCCCACACCGTTACCTGACTGCAGATTGTTCCATCAGCTTTGAAAGATTTCCTAAATGAATGTTCATATTTCCAACTCCTTCATCATGATCGAGTCTGAAGATAGTTTCTAGAGGCAGCCTGGAAAGGTTCCTGCAAGGCAATGAAGAGTTCTAGTCAATATATTATCAATGTAGTAATACATTCTGACTCTGGTACATTTTGAAGCACATAGTGGCAACAGTCTGGAAGTCCTCCATTTATAGAACTCTAACAAAATGATTGAAGTGTGCAAGTCATCATCTATAAAGCTATTTTATCAGATGTGATCATTGCTGGCAAGATCAGCATTTACTGCCCATTTCAAGCCAATTTTCAAAAGATGGCAGGGTAGTGTAGAATTTATTGCGTTCCTGGAGTTAGATTCAACCATGCAGGTGGAAAGTATTCCTGATTAGTGCCTTGTAGATCAGGGCTTCCCCAACTGTGGATCACTCCAGTGAGTCATCCTGAGCAGCAACCATCTTCCACTGTGTAAGGTATCACTCCAAATAGGAGAGAACTTTCCCATTTATTCCTATTGACTTGCCAGGGGACTTGATGCCAAAGCCAGTTTCTCGCATCTCCTACAATTCAGCTGGTTCATTCATTGGCCAGAAACTCAACTGGACTTACCATATAAATTCAGAAGCTACGACAGCAGGTTATAGGCTAGGAATATGGCAACAAGTAATTCACATCTTAGCACCCTAAAGCATGCCCACCATCCACAGTGGAACCTCGATTATCCGAATGAGTCGGGCAGGCAGTATTTCACTCGGATAATTGATTATTCAGATATCAATTTGACCTTAAACAAGGGAAGCCACACTCATCTAACACTGTCCTCAACCAGAGAGTTTGTTTAAATCTATAATTTTGATGAGTCTGCTATCTAAACAAACTGATCTTTGCATTCTGCAAATTACAGGTTAAACTGAGAAGAACTAAACCCTTACCATCACACAAATATATGAAATCCCAGCATTAAACAAGGTCCCAAACAGCTTCTACAATCACAAGTGCATTTGTCAGTTGCCACTGAACTCAGTGTCACCATAGAAAGACAGAAGCATCACCTTGCATACCTGTTTACTTTCTCTGCCATGTTCTTCATGAACGCCCCAAAGTGATGGAAATAAAGCACTTACTTTTGCAAAGGGTTGTGTAACTAACCCTTACGTTTAAAAAAATTTCAGTCGCTGTTGCTTGTGGTTTTTGTTTTTGCCAGTGTTTTCACATGTTCTTCAGTACAGGTAATCCAAATTCACTTACTTCCTTGACATAATGTTTTTATGGGACCTTGAGATCTTATTCAGATAATCAGATATTCTGATAATTGAGGTTCCTCTGTATAAGGCACAAACCTCTGTTCAAGAAAGGAAGTGGGGATAATCCAGGAAACTGGACTGAATCTCAGATCAGTGGTTGGGAAGCTAATGGAAAGTATTCATAGGGATAGCATTTATGTGCATTTGGAAAAGCATGCGTCTAATTATAGACAGTCAGCATGGTTTTCTGCAGAGCCGGTCATGCCTTACTATCTTGAATTTTTCAAGGTAGTAACAGGTGATTGATGAAGGTAGAGCATTGGATATTGTCTACATGGATTTTGTCAAAGTTTTCGACTTGGTGTTTCATATAGGCTCATCTAGAAGATTAAGATGTACGGACTCAGAAGGCAGAGGGTAGTGGTGAAAGTGTGCTTTTCAGGCTGGAGGTCTGTGACTACTGGTGTGCAGTGAAGTTGTGGATTATGTAAAAGGGTGTCAAAGGACACAGCAGGATTAGATCAGTTGCAGATATGAGTGGAGAAATGGTAGATGGAGTTTAATTAGGAAAAGTATAAAGTTAATGGCAGGACCCTGAACAGCTCTGATGCATAGAGGGATCTTGGGGTCCAAGTCTATTGTTTTCCTGAAAGGGGCCACACAAAGTACTTAGGGTGGTAAAGAAGGCATACAACATGCTTGCCTTTATTGGTCAGGGAATGGAGTTCAAGAGTCATGATGTCACGTTGTAGCTTTGAAAAACTTTGGTTAGGGAGTGTTGTGATCAATTCTGGTCACCACATTACAGGCAGGATACGGAGGCTTTGAGAGGGTACAGAAAAGCCTGAGTAGGATGCTGCCTGGATTAGAGGGTATGAGCTATAAGGAGAGGCTAAAAAACCTCAGCTTGCTTTCTCTGGAGCAGAGGCTGAGGAGACTTTTATAGATGTTTATAAACTTATGAGATGCATAGGTAGGGTTAATAGTCAGAATCATTCTCCCCCAAGATTTGAACACTAGGGCATGCATTTAAGGTGAGACGAGGAAAACCTCAAAGAAGGTGTGAGGGACAATTATTTTAAACAAAGTAACAGGAGTCTGGAATGCTCTGAGAGGAGTGGTAGAGGCAGATACGATAGAGGTGCTTTAGGGACGTTTAGATACGCACACAAATATGTAAGCAATGGAAGAACATGGACTGAGGTCAAACAGAAGGGATCAAACTTGGTATCAAGTTTCGCACAGCATCGTGGGCTGAAGGGCTCATTCCAGAGCTGTATTGTTCTATGTTCCTTGCAAATCAGGAGTATGATGGAATACTCACCATTTACCTGGATAAGTATAGCTCCAACAACATAAAAAGCTTGCCCCCATCATGAACAAAGCAGCTTGACTGGCACCACTTCCTCCACAACCCATAAGAGCAATACATACCATTTACAATAAATTTGCCAAAGATCCTTCAGCAACATCTTTCACACCCAAAAGGACAAGGGCAGCACCACCACTGACAAGTTCCCCTCCAAAGCACTCACATCCTGTCTTGGAAATACAATGGCATTCCTTCAGTGTTGTTGGGTTAAAATCCTGAAACTCCCTTGATAACAGCAATGTAGGGGTACCTACAGCAATATGTATTGCAGTGATTCAAGAAGGCAACTCACTAAAACCTTCTCAAGAGTAACTAGGGATGGACAACTCATGTTGGCCAGCCCGTGATACACACATACCATGAGTGAACAAAAAGCCAGTACTGAGATCTGGAGCTCTGTTGAGTAGGGAAATTCAAAGCGAGCACATTATAGTGTAAAGGGCAGATGGGGAGCAACAATTCCTAGACTTTTCTGAAGAATTTCCTACACCAGTGTGTTGCTAACCCAATGAAAAGGAGACACTGTCAGATCTGGCTCTTGGGAATGAAATGAGTCATGCATCAGGACATGAACATTTAGCGGATAGCGATCTGCTTACGGAACAAAGAATGAATAAAGGTATCGAGATTCTAGTCAAGAATAAAAAAAACATTCTATATAGTCAACTGGGATGAAACAAATTTCTTGAAGAGTATAGAGAGTTTGGAGGCATTCTTAAGAGGGAAATCAGGAAGGCAAAGAGGGTACATTCTTGGCAGATAAGGTTAAAGGAGATTCTACAAACATATGAAGAGCAAAAGAGCAGCGAGGTGGGGAAAGAGGGGGGAGAGAGCGAGAGAGCGAGTGAGAGCGAGAGCGAGAGAGCGAGCGAGAGAGAGAGCGAGAGAGAGAGAGAGCGAGAGAGAGAGCGAGAGAGAGAGAGAGCGAGAGAGAGAGCGAGAGAGAGAGCGAGAGAGAGACAGTAGTGTCCCTTAAAGATCAATGAGGTCATCTTTGTGTTGAACCTCAGGAAAAGGGAGAGATATTAAATGAATACTTCATGTCAGATTATAATTTGAAGAAAGAAATGGAGGCTGGAGACCTCCGTGAAAACAATTCACATTACAGCAGAGTATGCTGGAGGTCTTAGAAATCAAAGCTAGATAAATCTCCAAAATCTGATCAAGTGTGTCCCAGGACATTGTGTGAAGTTAGGGAGGAAATTTGAGGCCCCCTATTAGAAATATCCTTTCTGCATCATCTGTAACCACAGGTGAGGTGCTGGAGGACTGGAGGATGGGTAGTGCTGTGTCTTTATTTTAAAAAAGGTGTAAGTAGAAGTTTGGGAACTACAGACCTGAGAGTCTAAAATCAGTGGTGGGTAAGTCATTGGCAGTGATTCTTAATGATAGGATTTAAATGCATTTGGAGAGACAAGGAATGATTAGGGACAGTCAGCATGGTTTTCTGTGAGGAAAATAATGTCTCACAAATGTGATTCAATTTTTTGTGGAAGTAACCGAAAGGATTGATAAGGGCAGAGCAGTAGGCTTTGTGAACTTGGAATTTAGGAAAGCCTTTGATAAGATTCAGCATGGTCGACTAATTAGCAAAGTTAGATCACATGGGATTGAGGGTGAAGTTGCCAATTGGATGCAAAATTGGTTTTACAGTAGGAGACAGAGGGTGAGGGTGGACAGTCGTTTTTCAAACTGAAGGCGTGTGACTGGCGGTGTTCCACAGGGATCAGTTACTGGGTCAATTTTTGTTTGTCATTTATATAAATGATTTGGATGAGAATACAGCAGGCATGGTTATTAAGTTTGAAGATGACACCAAAATTGGTGGTATAGTGGGTAGTGAAGATTGCTGAGTGTAAGTTAGCTCGCTGAGCTTGAAGCTGAAAATGTGTTGCTGGTCAAAGCACAGCAGGCCAGGCAGCATCTCAGGAATAGAGAATTCGACGTTTCGAGCATAAGCCCTTCATCAGGAACACATTTTCAGCTGTGATCTCCAGCATCTGCAGACCTCTTTTTTTACTCGCTGAGCTTGAAGGTTTGTTTTCAGATATTTCATCACCATACTATGTAACATCATCAATGAGTGTCTCCGGTGAAGCGCTGCTGGTACATCCCGCCTTTCTATTTATAGGTCTTGGGTTCGTAAGGTGGGTGATGTCATTTCCGTTTTTTTTAACAAGGGAAGGTAGATAGAATCTAAATTGATGTGTTTATTGATGGAGTTCTGGTTAGAATGCCTTGCCTCTAAGAATTTTCATGTGTGTTTGTTTTGCCTGTCCTAGGATGGTGTTGTCCCAGTCAAAGTGGTCTCCTCCTTTGTCTGTATGTACAGAAACTACTGATGGTTGGTCGTATCTTTTGGTGGTCAGTTGGTGTTCATATATCCTGGTGGCTACTTTCCTGCTAATTTGTCCGTTTGTAGTTCTTTTTTTACAGTTCTTGCATGGTATCTTGTAAATGGTGGTATCTAACAAACGGAGTACCCAATAAATACAATCCATCAATTCCTCAGAAACAAACCCAAACAAACAGGCACAATGCAACCAAAAACTATAGCCACATTATCTTACATCAAAGACGTATCAGAAATGACTTCCAAACAACTCAGACTCCTTGGCATCCTGATAGCCCACAAACCTACCAAGACACTTAAACAGCAACTAATGAACCTAAAGGATCCATTAGATACCACCAGCAAAACTAACAAAAAAAACAGAAATGACTTCACCCACCTTAATGCACCAAGACCTATAATGAGAGAGGCGGAACATACCACCAGCACTTCACAGGATACTCTCATTAATGATGTTACCTAGTATGGTGACAAAACATATGAAAACAAATCTTCAAACTTAGCTAGCTAACTTACAAACTTATCATCAACCTGAGCTACAAATGTTCCCAAACATCGCTAGTGAAGAATATTATCTAAAATTACAAAGAGATCTAGCTCAATTGGCTAAGAAGTGGCAGATGGAGATCAATTTGGATAAATGCATTAGTATCGCATTTTGGTAAAACAAATAAGGGCAGGTCTTATACAATTAATGGTCGAATCCTGGACAGTGTTGTGGAAAAGAGAGACCCAGGGTACATAATTCTTTGAAATTTGTGTCACAGGTAGGCAGGTTGGTTAAGGCAGCATTTAGCACACTTGCCATCACTGCTCAGACCTTTGGGTATAGTAACTGGAATGTCAATATGAGGTTGTACAGAACATTGGTGAGGTCCCTTCTGGAGTACTGTATGCAGTTCTGGTCACCCTATTATAGCAAGAATATTAATAAACTGGAGAGGGTTCAGAAAAGATTTCCGAGGATGTTGTTAGGAATGGAGGGTTTGAGTTTTAAAAAATAGACTAGGGAAGCTGGGACTTTTTTCACTGAAGCGTAGGAGGTTGAGGGGTGACCTTATAGAGATTTATAAAATTATGAGGGGCATAGATAAGCTGAATACAAAAATCATTCCCTAAAGTGGGGGTGTTCAAAACTAGGGGGCATACTTTTCAGGTGAGATGTGAAAGATTTAAAAGGGGCATGAAGGGCAACTTTTTCTTTAAAACACAGTAGTGTATGGATTGAACTGACAGAGAAAGTGATGGATGCAGGCACATTTATGATGGTTAAGACATTGCATAAGTACATGAATCGGAAAGGTTTGGAGGGATAGGGACTAAGCACAGGCAAGGTGGGGCTCGTTCAGTTTGGGAACATGGTCAGCGTGGACTAGTTAGACTAAAGGGTTTGTTTCTATGCTGTGTCACCCTCTGACTCTATCCCTTTCATCCCTCTCTCTTGGTTCGGTCTCTATCCATAGCGGCGGCACGTTGGCTCAGTGGTTAGCACTAGGGCCCAGGTTCGATTCCAGCCTCGGGCAACTGTCTGGGTGGAGTTTGTACATTCTCCCCTTATCTCCCCAGTTTCCCCCCTCAGTCCAAAGATGTGCAGGTCAGATGAATTTGGCCATGTTAAATTAACGATAATGTTACATGCATCAGTCATAGGGAAATGGGGCTGGGTGGGTTACTCTTCGGAGGGTCAGCGTGGACTTGTTGGTCTGAATGGCCTGTTTCCATATTGTAGGGAATCTAATCTAATCTATCCAATCAACTCACCTCACCATCCCCAATCTCATCTTCAGCATAAATACCTAGCTTTTCCTAGCTGTTATCAGTTCTCATGAAGAGTTACAGAACTAGAAACATTAACTGCTTTCTCCTCCCACATCCTGTCAGACCTGCTGCTTGTCACCAGAAATTTCTGTTTTGTTTCACATAGAGTCATAAGAGATGTACAGCATGGGAACAGACCTTTTGGTTCAACCTGTCCATGCCGACCAGATATCCCAACCCAATCTAGTCCCTCCTGCCTGCACCCAGCACATATCCCTCCAAACCCTTCCTATTCACATTCCCATCCAAACACCTCTTAAATGTTGGAATTGTACAAGCCTCCAGCACATCCACTGGCAGCTCATTCCATACACCCTCTGCGTGAAAAAGTTGCCCCTTAGGTCTCTTTTATATCTTTCCCCTCTCACCCTAAACCTATGCCCTCTAATTCTGGACTCCCCGACCCCAGGAAAAGGCTTTGCCTACTTACCCTATCCATGCCCCTCCATTTTGTAAATGTCTATAAGGTCACCCCTCAGCCTCCGATGCTCTAGGGAAGACAGCCCCAGCCTGTTCAGTCTCTCCCTTTGGCTTAAATCCTCCATCCTTGGCAACATCCTTGTAAATCTTTTCTGAACCCTTTCAAGTTTCACAACATCTTTCCAATAGGAAGGAGATCAGAATTGCACGCAATATTCCAACAGTGGCCTAACCAATGTCCTGTACAGCCGCAAAATGACCTCCCAACTCCTATACTCCGTACTCTAACCAATAAAGAAAAGCATACCAAATGCCTTCTTTACTATCCTACCTACCTGCAACTCCACTTTCAAGTAGCTATGAACCTGCACTCCAAGGTCTCTTTGTTCAGCAACACTGCCTAGGACCTTACTATTAAGTGTATAAGTCCTGCTAAGATTTGCTTTCCTAAAATGCAGCGTTTGCATTTATCTGAATTAAACTCCATCTGCCACTTCTCAGCCCATTGACCCATCTGATCAAGATCCTGTTGTAATCTGAGGTAACCCTCTTTGCTGTCCACTACACCTCCAATTTTGGTGTCATCTGCAAACTTATGCTTGCATCCAAATCATTTTATGTAAATGATGAAAACTAGTGGACCCAGCACCGATCCTTGTGGCACTCCACTGGTTACAGGTCTCCAGTCTGAAAAACAACTCTCCACCTCTACCTTTGAGCCAGTTCTGTATCCAAATGGTTGGTTCTCCCCGTATTCCATGAAATCTAACCTTGCCAATCAGTGTCCCATGGGGAACCTTGTCGATTCCCTTACAGAAGTCCATATAGATCATATCTACTGCTCTGCCCTCATCAATCTTCTTTGTTACTTCTTCAAAAAACTCAATCAAGTTTGAGAGACATGATTTCCCTCACACAAAGCCATTCTGACTATCCCGAATCAGTCCTTGCCTTTCCAAATACATGTACATCCTGTCCCTCAAGATTCCCTCCAACAACTTGCCCACCACAGAGGTGAGGCTCACCAGTCTATAGTTCCCTGGCTTGTCCTTACCACCCTTCTTAAACAATGGCACCACGTTTGCCAATCTCCAGTCTTCCAATACCTCACCTGTGACTATTGATGATACAAATGTCTCAGCAAGAGGCCCAGCAATCACTTCTCTAGCTTCCCACAGAGTTCTCGGGTACACCTGATCAGGTACAGGGGATTTATCCACATTTATCCGTTTCAAGACATCCAGCACTCTGTAGTCTGGACATTTTGCAAGATGTCACCATCTATTTTCCTACAGTCTATATCTTCCATGTCCTTTTTCACAGTAAATACTGAAGCAAATCTACACTTGTTTGCTTTATTATATAAATATAGAGGGCCAGGAGCTCAACTTGAAAAAATGTTATGAAGTCAAAGGCATTTATTGTACCTTTAAGAAACATAGAATGCTGTTTTGAACTGAGGGCTGACAAGCACTGGTGTATAGCTGGATGACAGTCCCACAATGTACTAGAAAATTGAAAATATGCAACATTTGGCTACGAAGTGGAAATCTGAGTTTTTGTTGCTGTTTTGACAACAATTCAAACTTAACCACTTTAAATGATGCCCCAGGATGCTAAAACCTAATCGAGTTTGAATGCATTGTTTTGTCAACATCAAACCAATAAGACGATCCAATGTTGGGGGGGGGGGGGGGGGGGTATATACAAATGCAGATGCAGGCATTTTGAGAATTCGTCACCAAGCAACTGCTGTAGGTAGAGAAAAACTTCTGGAGAACTAAATGCCCATCTTGCTCTTAGAGAAATTAGGAAACACTCTATCAAAGGTACCTTTTCACATGAAACATACTCACAGTAAGAAGTAAGATAACAATCCAGGGAAATCAGCAGCCAGAAGAGTGAAGACAACACAGACTGTGTGGTTTTGAAATTAAGTTGATGTAATTTTAATAAGTGTCTTATTGGAACAGTATATTGTTAGAATTGGATGCAGATAGAAAGCAGTTAAGAGAAAGGGAGGCTTAGATTTGTGAATAGTTTTTGTTTAATCTTCACTTTTAGAGTTAGAAAATACATTTACTTTAAATAGTGGAATCTGGAAGTTCTCAGTCAGATTTTAACAGACGAGGCGAGGTGAGCTTTTCTGGATGTTTGGTTTAGTTAACAGATAGGTTCACCTCCGTGTCGTAACAAAAGCTATTATAAAAAAGTAAGAGGAAATATGAAAAGACAGTGGCAGTTAACATACATGTAAACCCATACAGACTGTCAGAATGGACACATAGGTGTCAATGAAATGTGAAGCATTTCACTTCTTACGAAGGACATGGAAAGGCAAATCAAAATGGGTCCATTTCTAAAACAGGAAGTGGGGCTTTGATATATATACACACAACAATCATTGAAAATGGCAGCGTAGGTTGAGAGAGAGCAGTTAATAAAACACAAGGAATTCCTAGATTTATCAATAATGCTTCTTTTCATACTTATGTCAAATATCTTTTTGTCAAATGATTCAGCCTCAACTGGAATAGTAGATTCAGTTCTGGAAACAACACTTCAGGCAGGATGAAACTTTAAGAGGATCCTGAAACAATTCATAAGAATTGTTCCATGATGAGCTGGCAGTGCATGAAGATTGGACAAATTGTGACTCTTCTCTTAGAGGTTGGAAGGAGATATAATAGGAGTATTTAATTTTATTATGGCTTGGACAGGATTGATAGAAGGAACTGATCAAGGAGCAAAGTGTTCAGATTTGAGATAATTGCCAAAAATAAAAATAGTGATCTGAAGTAACCTTTTTCCCTCAGTGGTTATGATCTGGAGTGAAGTATCTGAAAATGTGATGGAGACAGATTTAATTGAAGTTTCCAAAAGGAAACTGGATCATTATCTGACAAGGACAAATTTTCAGGCCTGCAGGGAAAAGGCAAGATAGTGACAAAGGGTGAATAGCTCCTTTGGAGGACCAATAGATACAGTGGGCCAAATGGCTGCCTCCTTCACTGTAACAATTCTCAGATTCTATAATGAAGTGGTAATTGACCAAGGTGAAGCTGCTTTTTGTGCACAAGATATACCTGGACAACTTTCCATAATGCAGCTGTTGCAACCCCAAGTCACTGGACAATTCCAGAGGCCAAAGCTGATCACATGGGCTCAAACTTAACCAATCCAAATAATTAAATCTGGAATTAAAAGCGTGTCTCCCTAACAGTGACACAACAAACATCATCAACAGTTGCAAAACAAAAACCTGGTTCACTTTTAGGGAAGGAAACCTGTCACTTTTAGATGGCATGTTGCAGTGAGGACATAAGGATATAGATAGGTTGAGTGAGTCATCTTAAATTTAGCAGATGGAGTTCAATGAAGGAAAGTGTGAACTACTGCACTTTAGAAGAATCATAAATCAGACCATTATTTACATGGATAGAGACTCCCAAAAAGTGCATCACAGGAGGTTGTGAGCATTCTTGTACGTGTAACACAAAACATTAGCATGTAGGTGCAGCAAGTAATTAAGGCAGCAAATGGAATTTTGGGTTTTATTGTTGAAGGGGTTGAAATAGATAAGTTTTGTTTCAAATGCACAGGTGAGGACTGGTGTACTGTTCTGGTCCTCATAATTAAAAAGAAAAAAAACTGGCATTAGAAGCAGTTCAAAACAGATTCACCAGATTGTTCCTGGGATGAAAGGGGGAGTAGAACAGGCAACATTTTAAATCATGTCCAGACAGGCTTGAGGGTTTGAATAGCCCACTCCTGCATCCATTTCTTGTGTTATGTTCTTAACTGGTCTGGTCTGGTCTACGTGTAAAATTAGATCCATAGCATTGCAATAGATAACAAACGGTCACGTGAAATAACCTCGCAAGGCAATCAGTTGCTGCCTCGAGTAGGATTGTATTGGAGTTATATGAAGCACTATATTTTTACATTTGCTTTTCTAGTTGGTTTCTACAGACTGATTCCCTACACAAAACGACATACATAAAATCCCAGAAATGATAAATCCCAGTCAAAGTTCTCCTATTGGACTTCAGGTTTAGTACTTCTAACAGAATCCCGACATGAATGGATCCCTTACCGATCTAATATACATGTGATCTGGAATGAGCAGACATCAGTGACATATCCAGAAGAGACAGCAAGCAGCATTTTCTTCTGACCACTGACAACCACTCTGTCTCCAACCATTAGCGTAGTTTTCGATATTGACCCAGCTCTCCGTGTGAATTTGTGCTCATACTGTCCATCAGCAATGGTCTGGATGCAATCACTGCGCACAAGGTTAGCAACACAGCATCCCTGCAGTTCCCTATTGAAATAAAATAATCCAAGCACAAACATTAAACAATGTCAAGACAGTATACTGTTCTTCTCATACTTGGAAAATTCCCTCATAAAGACCATAAACCCATAAGACATAGGAGTGAAAGTAAGGCCATTCAGCCGATCGAGTCCGCTCCGCCATTCAATCATGGCTGACGGGCATTTCAACCCCACTTACCCGCACTCTCCCCGTATCCCTCAATTCCTTGTGATATC
The DNA here is from genome assembly GCF_020745735.1 of Hemiscyllium ocellatum. NCBI lineage: Eukaryota > Metazoa > Chordata > Chondrichthyes > Orectolobiformes > Hemiscylliidae > Hemiscyllium > Hemiscyllium ocellatum. The sequence goes on along the minus strand of NC_083422.1, from coordinate 2,765,133 downwards.
AAGAATTTATCAATCTCTGCTTAGTAGACATTTAATGTCCTGGCCTCCACTGCTCTCCATGGCAATGGATTCCACGGGCCCACCACTCTCTGGCTGAAGAAATGTTGCCTCATTTCCATTCTAAATTGACCCCCTCGAAGGCTGTGTCCACAGGTCTTAGTCTTCCCACCTAATGGAAACAAATTCCCAGTGTCCACCCTTTCTAAGCCATGCATTATCTTGCAAGTTTCTATTAGATCTCCCCTCAACCTTCTAAACTCTAATGAATACAATCCCAGTATCCTCAGCCGTTTATCGTATGTTAGGCCTACAATTCTATTCCTGATGAAGGGCTTATGCTCGAAACGTCGAATTCTCTATTCCTGAGATGCTGCCTGGCCTGCTGTGCTTTGACCAGCAACACATTTGCAGCTACAATTCCAATGATCATCCGTGTGAATCTCCGCTGGACGCGCTCCAGTGCAAGTATGTCCTTCCTGAGGTGTGGGGCCCAAAACTGGACACAGTATTCTAAATGGGGCCTAACCAGAGCTTTATAAAGTCTCAGTAGCATACTGCTGCTTTTACATTCCAACCCTCGAGATAAATGAAATTACATTTGTTTTCTTAACCACAGACTCAAGCTGCAAATCAACCTTTAGAGAATCTTGGACTAGTACTCCCAAGATCCCTTTGTAATTTTGCTTTATGAATTTTCTCACCGATTAGAAAATAGTCCATGCCTGTATTCTTTTTTCCAAAGTTTGCTCACGTTGAATTTCATCAGCCATTTCTTGGACCACTCTGCTAAACTGTCTAAATCTTTCTGCAGTCTCCCCTTCTCCTCAGAACTAGCTGCTTGTCTGCCTAACTTCGTATCATCAGCAAACTTTGCCAGAATACCCCCACCCCCTTCATCCAGATCATTGATATATACAGTGAAGAGCTGCAGCCCCAACACCAAACTCTGCGGGACACCACTGTTCACTAGTTGCCATTCCGAAAAAGAACCTTTTATCCCAACTCTCTGCCTTCTGTCAGACAACCAATCCTCAATCCATACCAGTAGCTCACCTCGAACACGATGGGCCCTCACCTTACTCAGCAGCCTCCCGTGAGGCACTTTACCAAAGGCCTTTTGGAAGTCTAGGTAGATAACATCCACTGGGTTTCCCTGATCTAACCTACTTGTTACATCTTCAAAGAATTCTAACAGGTTTGGCAGGTACGAAGTCCCCTTACTAAATCCATGCTGGCTTGTTCTAATCCGATCCACTTCCAAGAATCTAGAAATCTCATCCTTAACGATGGATTCTAGAATTTCACTTACAACCGAGGTGAGGCTAATCGGCCTATAATTTTCCATCTTTTGTCTTGATCCTTTCTTGAACAAGGAGGTTACAACAGAGATTTTCCAATCATCTGGGACTTTCCCTGACTCCAGTCATTTTTGAAAGATTACAACCAACATCTCCGCTATTTCTTCAGCCACCTCCCTCAGAACTCTAAGATGTGGCCCATCCAGGTCAGGAGATTTATCAATTTTTAGACCTTTTAGCTTTTCCAGCACTGTCTCTTTTGTACAGGCTACCATACTCAACTCTACTCCTGGACTCTCCTTAATTGATGGGATATTGCTCATGTCTTCCACTGTGAAGACTGATATAAAGTATTTATTAAGTTCTTCAGCCATTCCCTTATCTCCCATCACTAGCCTTCCTGCATCAATTTGGAGTAGCCTAATTTCTACTTTTGCCTCTCATTTATTTCTTATGTATTGAAAGGAACTTTTACTATCATTTCTAATAATACTGGCTAGCTTATCTTATATTTGATCCTCTCCTTCCTTATTTCTCTCTTTGTTATCCTCTGTTTGTTTTTATAGTCTTCCCAATCTTCTGACTTCCCAGTGCTCTTGGCCGCTTTATGGGCTCTCTCTTTTTCTATGATACATTCCCTGACTTCATTTTGTCAGCCATGGCTGTCTAATTTCACCACCCCCCTGCCCTGGATAACCTTTCTTTTCTTTGGGATGAACCTCTGTACTGCGATTTTAAAACAAATGGAGAATCTCCCCCAAAGCCTTCTCAATACTGACACTCAAAACTCAAAGTTCTCATTTTCAACAATGCAACAGTTTTCTCTGGTGAGAAGAAAAATTGACCAGGGATCCTGATCAACAGCCAAATCGAATACCAGGTTCAGGGTTGCTAGAATTTGGCACATTGTTCAACTGACGAATAACTATTTGGACAATACATACATCAGAGGTCAATATTGAAAACATCTCCAGCAAGATGTGGTGTTTCAGTCCTGGGGACTTGACATCACTTATCTAGACACAGTACTCAGCAGTTTAAGGTGTAATCTGGATCACTGGAATGGAGATCCACTTATTGGAACAAAGCAAGCATCTGAAAGAATATGACACCTACCAAGATTCAGATAAAAAGTTAATCATTTTGAAGCTAAATGTGGTAGATTAAACATTAAATCTTGAACATTATGATCAGGTGTAGAATATATAAAATAAAGAATATAATCAGCAACATTCTAGATCTTTAGTAAATAAATTGAGACCTAAAGATCCTCAGAAGTGGTGACCGGCAAGTCATTGAAAATTCATCATTTCTAATTATAAATAAAACAAAGAACTGTAAATGCAGGAAATCTAAAAAAAAATTGCTGGAAACATTCATCAGGCCTGGCAGAATCTGTGAAGAGACAGCAGAGTTAACATTTTGGGTTCAGTGATCGTTCTTCACGAGTTGAATTGAGTTCAGAACTTGAAACTGTTGAGTTTTTCTAGCAATTTCTGTTTTGGTTTCTATTTGCAACACTGACTCTACACCAGATATGCAGTCCTAAATCAAACATAAACCACAGGAAAATCCTGCTTTACAACATAAATCTACACCAGATATGCAGTCCTAAATCAAACATAAACCTAATTGTTCCAAACTTTGGAATTCTGGATAAACTGAAATACGATTTCCACAAATCCCCTCCTGCATCAGCCTGTGAAGGTCATGCACCAAGCTCCACCTCACACACCAAACACTAAAGCCATCACATTTGGCCACTAAGTTCTACACCCACCAGCAGCCCACACAAAGATACTTCACATCACAAGGTTTTTGGATACTGTGGATTCTTTCTCACCTTTCCTCTGCAGAGCGCAGCCAAATGTTTCTCAGTCCTCCCTTCTTATCAACTGCTTGTGTCTCCAGAACACATAGCAAGTACCAGAGCCGGAAGTATTGCAAGTGTACTAGTTTCAAGTGCTCGGTATCTTGTTGCAGAATTGGTTTCACATCTGCAGGTACAGAATTGTCCTCCAAATCCTGCTCCACTGCCCTGTAGAAAACAGAACAGCTTAATCCATCAGAGTACAATCTCATCATATTCAGAGGAATTTCTTCTCTCAGAGGTAATAAATCTGGGGAATTCTTTACTAAAGAAGGATGTGGAAGCTGGGTTGTTAAGTACTGTATATCCAAGGCTGAGAGACAGATCTTTAAACCAGCAAGGAAATCACAGGTTAAAGGAAAACAAGGGTGGGGTTGAAGATTATCAGATCAGCCATGATTGAATTGAATGGCGGAGAGGTTCTAAAGGCCAAATGACATACGTGTGCTTCTACATTTTCTGGTCATTTCACCTTTCTGCCCTTCGGTATGCAGTTCACCTACTACATTTGAAATTTCACAGCTTTACAACATAAATTTGATTCCTTGGTGATGTGGAATCAGACATGAGCACTTCTGCTTGGGAAAAAGGATACAGAAGTCAGCCTGGTTCATGCCACCATAAAATTTGAATACCTAAGTCACAGATAATCAAATTAGGGAAGTGACTTGTCGTTGAAGTAAGTAAAAACAATGACTGCAGATGCTGGAAACCAGATTCTGGATCAGTGGTGCTGGAAGAGCACAGCAGTTCAGGCAGCATCCAAAGTGCAGCGAAATCGACGTTTCGGGCAAAAGCCCTTCATCAGGAATAAAGGCAGTGAACCTGAAGTTGAAGAATTAGCATAGGAAAGAGGGCTTCCATTTCATGGAACACTGGCACCAGGCTGGAACGATGATTCTTGTTAAAAGAATAAATAGGGCAATCACAGCAAATTAAAGTTAGTAAGTTTGTTTTAAGGCTAAAGCAAAAAAGGTAGTTTAAGCAACAGTTTAAGATTGAACTGAAGTGTACAGTAACAATGAGAAGCTGTGCTTTGGGCCCCACTATTACAGGAGAGCGAAATTCATTTTAAGTTATTCATCCAGATGCTCCTTAAAAATGTTGCAAGCGTATCTGCCTCCATCTTCAGGCAGCACATTCCGCATTTCCACTAAACTTGGGGTGAAAAATGTTCACTCAGATCCCCACTAAACCACTTAGTCCAAATGTTCAAATTATTCCCTCTGGTCTTAGACTCTTCTGCCATGGAGAGAAGTCTCTCACAGTCTACTCTATGCTTCTCATAATTAGGTATACAGTCTGTTCTGATATTACTCTAAAAATCACAATGCCAGGTCATAGTCCAACAGGTTTATTTGGAAGTACAAGCTTTTGAAGCGTGCTCCTTCATCAGATAGCTTGTGGAGCAGGATCATAAGTGGTGTGTCCTATGATCCTGCTCCACAAGCTACCTGACGAAGGAGCAGCACTCCAAAAGCTTGTACTTCCAAATAAACCTGTTGGAATATAACCTGGCATTGTGTGATTTTTGACTTTGTCCACCCCAGTACCTCTGCATCATGGCTGATCGTTCCATTCTCGTGCAATCTCATGTTATAAGAAAATTGTGCAATAGCCACATCATTTAAACTAATGGGGCCAGAATCACAATTTAATCAATACAGATAAGGAAAGTTTGCATTCTACAAATAACAGTCTAAATTCCTCAATCGCATTAAAGCCAATTTGTGTTGAAGAAACACACAGGATTTTCTAGAACCAACTGTATCTCAATCAGATTCCACTCAGCCTCCTCTGCTCCAGGAAAAACAAACCAAGCCACTATCCAGTCTCTCCTCCTAACAGACGTTCCATACCAGGCAGCATCCCAGTGAATTGCCTCCGCACCCTTTCCAGTTCAACCACATCCTTCCAATAGTGTGATGACCAGAAATGCACAGAACTATGGCCTAACTAATGCTCTATAAAGTTGCAACAAGTCCTCCCTGCTCCTACATTATACACGTGGCTAAGGAAGGCAAGTATCCCGTATGCCTTCTTCACCACCCTGTCTGCATCTGTACTGACACTTTCAGGAATCTATGTACTTGACACCAAGGTCAAAGAACAAAATAGAAGAAGAAAATTTACAGCCCAGGAACAGACCCTTCAGCTCTCCAAGCATGTGCCTATCCAAATCCACTGTCTAAACCTATCGCCCAATTCCTAAGCATCTGTATCCCTCTGCTCCCACCTACTCATGCATCTGTCCAGACGCATCTTAAATGAATCTACCATACCTGCCTGTATATCTCTGCTGGCAACGCATTCCAGGCACCTGCCACCCTCTGTGTAAAGTACTTTCCGTGTGTATCCCCTTAAAATTTTTTTCTCTTACCTTGAACACGTGACCTCTCGTTATTGAATCCCTCACCCCGGGAAAAAGCTTATATCTATCCACCTTGTCGATACCCTTCATGATTTTGTAAACCTCAATTAGCTCCCACACCTCTCCCCACTGTCTCCTTTTTTCTAATGCAAACAATCCTAACCTACTCAACCTCCCTTCATAGCTAGCATCTTCCATACATGCTTTTAAACCTTCTCTGCATCCTCTCCAAAGCGTCCACATCAATTTAGTAATGTGGCGACCAGAACTGCTATTCTAAATGCGCCCGAACCAAAGTCTTGTAACAATCTTAACAGGACCTGTCAGCTCTTATACGCAATACTCCATCTGATGAAGGCAAGCATACTATATGCCTTCTTGACCACTCTATCCACCTGTGCAACTACTTTCAGGGCACAATGGACCTGAACTCCCAGATCTCTCTGCCCATCAACTTTTTCCAAGGCTCTTCCATTTACTGTATACTTCACTCTAGAATTAGACCTTCCAAAATGCATCACCTCACATTTGCCCGGGTTGAACTCCATCTGCCACTTGTCCTCCCAACTCTCCAGTCTATCTACATTCTCTTGTATTCTTCGACAGTCCCCATGCTTTCTGCTACTCCACCAGTCTTCATGTCAGCTGCAAACTTGCTGATCAGAACACCAATGCCCTCTTCCAGATCATTTATGCATATCACAAACAACACAGTGGCCCCAGCACTGATCCCTGTGGAACACCACTGGTCACCTTTCTCCATTTCGAGAAACTCCCTTCAACTACTACTCTCTGTCCCTGGTTGCTCAACCAGTTCTTTATCCACCTAGCTAGAACACCCTGCACACCATGTGACCTCACTTTCTCCATTAACTTACCATGGGGAACACTATCAAACGCCTTACTAAAGTCCATGTATATGACATCAACAGCCCTTCCTCATCTACCAATTTGGTCACATCCTCAAAGAACTCTATTAATTTGGCAAGGCACAATCTCCCCCGCACAAAACCATGTTGCCTATCACTGATAAGCCCATTATTTTCTAAATATAATTTGATCCTATCCCTCAGTACCCTCTCCAGCAACTTTCCCATCACTGACATCAGTTTCACTGGTCTGTAGTTACCAGGAATATCCCTAACCCCATTCTTGTACAGGGGACAACATTCGCAATCCTGCAGTCCTCTGGCACCTCACCTGTATTTAAGGATACCACAAAGATATCTGCCAGGACTCCAGCTATTTCTTCTCTCGCCTCCCTCAATAACCTGAGATAGATTCCATCCTGACCTGAGGATTTGTCCACCTTAATATCCGTTAGCCTACCCAACACATCTTCCCTCCTTATATCAGCATGATCCAGAGTAAACAAACTTCTATCTCTAATCTCAACATTCGTCGTGTCCCTCTCCTCAGTGAACAATGATGCAAAGTAATCATTCAGAATTTAAACCATTTTTTCAGGTTCGACACACAATCTTCCTACCTTATCCATTAGTGGACCAACCCTTTCTCTAGTTACCCTCTTCCCTCTTATGTGTGAATAAAAGGTCTTGGAATTCTCCTTAATTCTACTCACTAAAGTTATTTCATGACCCCTTTTAGCCTGCTTGATTCCTCGTTTAAGAATGGTCCTACTCTCCCGATATTCCTCCAAAGCCTGTTCTGTTCTTAGCTGCCTGAACTTTATGTATGCTTCCCTTTTCCTCTTGGCTAGTCACACGATTTTTCCTGTCATCCACTATTAATGAATCTTGCCTTTCTTATCTCTTTGTTTTCAAAGGAATGTGCCTATCCTGCACTATTTTTGAAAGCCTCCCACATATCAAACGTGGACTTCCCTTCAAAGTCCCTTTATTCCTCCGTACCTCTTTGGGACCTACCATTCATAGAGTAAACCCTTCCCGTTTTAGACCTCTCAAAATGCATCACTTCACACTTATCAGGAATAAATCTCCATCTGGCATTGTTCTATCCAATTTATCAGCTGATCACCACAACCACGTTTTTGCACCATCTACAAACTTACTAATTATACCTTCTTTCACATCCAAGATATTAATATACATAACAAGCAGCAAGGATCCCAGCATCAATCCCTGTGGCACACTGCTGGTCACAGGCTTCCAATTAAAAAAACCCTCCACCAACAATTTGTGCCTCTCATTTGTCAGCTAATTACGGATCCAGTTTGTCAACTTGCCTCAGATCCCAAGGGCTCTGACCTTGTAGACAGCCTTCCATGGAAGACCTTGTCAAGAGCCTTACTGAAGTCAACTGCACTACCCTTAACAACATTTTCAGTCACCCTTTCAAAAAAACTCAACTTAGTCTCACAGGATCCCCCTCCAACAAACCACTGCTGACTATCCCTGATAAATCCCTTCCCTTCGAAGTATTGATTAATCATGCCCCTCAGAATATTTTTCCAACAATTCCCCTACCACTGATGTCTGACTAACTGGTCTGTAAACCTCTCCTGCTGCCTTTCTTGTACAAAGGAACTTCCAGTCATCTGGCACTTCACCAGTGCCCAGCGAAGTATCAAATTTCTCCTCTCAGACCCCAGCAATCTCCTCCCTTGCCTCTCATAGCAGCCTAGAATATATTTCATCAAGCCCCAAGGATATATGTACCTTTATGACCATTAAAACATCTCACACCTCCTGCTACTTATTAACTTTAACATGCTTTAGAACCTTACCATCCCAAATGAAATCTCCAGCTACAATATGATGATTAAGAATGAAATCTCAATAGTGATGGATATAATAAGCTCCATTGTGAATACAGATGAAAAATATTCATTCAAAACCTCAACATCCTTTGGCTCCATGCACAGATAACTCCTTTGATCTCTAATACATACATCTCTTTGCCTGGTAGTCTTCTTGCTCTTAACATACTTATAAAATGATTTGAGGTTTTCCATTAATCCTATCTGGCCATCTTTGCTCTCCTAATTGCATTTTGAAACACTCCCCTACTTACACTATGTTCCTGAAGGGCCTCCCCTTTTTGTCATGCTCTGTCCCTAACATATGCTTGCTTCTTTTTCTTATTCAAACTCTCGATATCCATTGACATCCAGGGTTCCTTGGACATGCCGTACTTTCCGTGCTCTTAATGGTAAAAATGAATTCTCATTAATAAGGGGATATAATAATGATTAGGCATCCTGGTAACAGATGTGAAGTGGTAGCTTGTAGAATGCAGTGAATAAACATATACGTAGCAAACACAGTGGTTTTAATAGGAGGATTCATACTTTCTTATAAATTTGGACATGTAAAACATGTCAGTTAACCTGTGAATTTCTGGGCCATATCTAAGTTCTTCTGCAACACGCCCAAGAATCAAGAGGAGGATATAGATTTAGTTCACATCATGTGAATATCTGTCATACAGTGTTCTTAATACAATTAAGTTCAACAGTGTGTTTGGCGAAGACAGTTGCTGTTAAGACAGACCATCTACAGTAAACTGGGCAAATGGATAAAACAGAAGCTAAGACAATAAAAAGTAGAAATTGAAGTAGGCCATTTGAACCATCAAGTTTACTCCATCATTCAATGAGATCATGGCTAATTAGATAATTCGCATCTCCCACTTTCCTGCCTTATCCCCATAACCCTCGATTTCCTCACTAATTATTTAGAAATAAAATCGGACCTGACTGCTCTCGGCAGTAAAGAATCACAGATTCACTAACCTCAGAAGAAATTCCTCCTTATCTCAGTCTTAAATGGGCATCCCCTTATAACGAAATTATGTCTTAGTCTCTCCCACAATGGGAAACATGCCTCTTGGCATCCAACTTGTCAAGGCCCCTAAGAATCCTGTATGATTCAGTAAGGTCATTTTTTTCTGTTGAATACCTTTTTTGCATATGAAAAGCTTTCCATTCCCAGAATTAAAAGAAGTAAACCTTCTACGAACTGCTTCCAAATCCAGTGCATCTATCTCACTTTGGACAAGGGGGCCAAAATGGTTCTCTGGATTCCAGGTGTGGTCCATCTGGTGCCTTGTATAGTTTTAGAAAGATTTATCCATTTTATTCAATTCTCTTTGGAATAAAGGCTGACATTCCAACTGCCTTCTCTATTACCTACTGAACTGTATACTAGTTTGTGATTTATGCATGAGGACTTCCAATCCCTCTGTCTTGCAGCTTTCTCCATTAAAAATTATTTACCTCCTTCTATTCTTCCTGCCACAGTGCATAATCATATTACCAATATTATATTCCGTCTGCCAAGTTTTTGGCTGCTCACTTAAGCTATTTATTTCTCTGCTGACTCTGTCACCCTCACTGTTGCCTTCCCACTTATTCCTCATCCCAGTCACTGTGACCCCAATAGTGATCAATGTGGCACTCCTCTAGTTACAGGTTGCCATCCTGGAAATCACAATTTTGTCTTCTACTTGTTAACCAATCCATGCATGCTAATACACTACCCCCAACATCACAACATCTTATTGTTTTACGTAGTTTAATGTGCAGTGTCTGATCAAATGCCCTTTGGAAATCCAAACATGTTACTTCTAATGGTCCTATTTTATCTATTCTGCTTTCTGCAACCTCAAAAAATTATAATAAAACTCTCAGTAATAATTTTCTCTCCGTGAAGCCATGCTGACTTTGCCTATTATATTATGCATGTCTAAATGCTCCACTGACATCCTTTATAAATAGACTAACATTTTCCCAATTACAGATGTTAATTGTCCTAAAGTTACGTGTTTATTGTTTCATTTTTCTGAACAGGGCTATTACATTTGCAGCTGAAAATGTGTTGCTGGAAAAGCGCAGCAGGTCAGGCAGCATCCAAGGAACAGGAGAATCGACGTTTCGGGCATAAGCCCTTCTTCAGGCTTATGCCCGAAACGTCGATTCTCCTGTTCCTTGGATGCTGCCTGACCTGCTGCGCTTTTCCAGCAACACATTTTCAGCTCTGATCTCCAGCATCTGCAGCCCTCACTTTCTCCTATTACATTGGCAGCTTTTCAATCCTCTGGGACTTCTATAGAATCTAAGGAATACTATCAGTGCATCCAATATCTGTATTTATTTCCTTCTCACCGTTTGCACTTTGAATTTTGGAATACAATTAAAGTCTTGAATCAACTCCTCTATCACTTCCCCAGCCTTCTTCTCTAAGAGATATACATATGCGCTCGTCCCTCTTTCAATTTGATATCATCCTCAAGTCTTTTGTTACCCACAGTTTGTTTATCCCCTTCCCAGAGTTCTTCATTGGGATATATCATTTCCAGGAGTCAGTAACTATTTCTTAAACGTTTGCCAATATTCATTAATGGGATATTTTCCAAAAATTGCAAGGAATACAATCATGGAAAAGCTGAACAGGCTGGGGCTGTTTTCCCTGGAACGTCGGAAACTGAGGAGTGACCTTCTTGAGATTTACAAAATTATGGGTAGGGTAAATAGACAAAGTCTTTTCCCTGGGGTAGGGGGAATCCAGAACTAGACAGCATAGGTTTAGGGTGAGAGGGGAAAGATATAAGAGAGATTAGATTAGATTAGATTACTTACAGTGTGGAAACAGGCCCTTCGGCCCAACAAGTCAACACCGACCCGCCGCAGCACAACCCACCCATACCTCTACATTTACCCCTTTACCTAACACTACGGGCAATTTAGCATGGCCAATTCACCTGACCCGCACATCTTTGGACTGTGGGAGGAAACCGGAGCACCTGGAGGAAACCCACGCAGACACGGGGAGAATGTGCAAACTCCACACAGTCAGTCGCCTGAGTCGGGAATTGAACCCGGGTCTCAGGCGCTGTGAGGCAGCAGTGCTAACCACTGTGCCACCGTGCCGTCCCAGATCTAAGGTGCAACTTTTTCACACAGAGGGTGGTATGGGTATGGAATGAACTGCCAGAGGAAGTGATGGAGGCTGGTACAATTGCAACATTTAAGAGGCATTTGGATGGATATACGAATAGGAAGGTTTGGAGGGGTATGGGCCGGGTGCTGGAGGTAGGACTAGGTTGGGTTGGGATATCTGGTCAACATGGACGGGTTGGAGCGAAGGATCTGTTTCCATGCTGTACATCTCTATGACTCTAAAATAGCGCGGTGACAACATAAAACTAACAGGATAGTGAAAATAGATAAAAAAGTAAGACAGTAGCTAATGTGAATATTCATCATTAGAGAATGAGACTGAGGAGTTACTAATAGGGAAACACAAAAACGGCAGAAACACTATCAATATTTTGCCTCAGTTTTCATGGTGGAGGACACAAACTCTCCCAATAACAGCAATTTATGCAGAGGCTGTAGAAAAGGAGGAACTTAAAACAATCACCGTCATTAGGAAAAACATTCTAAGCAAACCATTTGGATTAAAGTTCCCAGGGTCTGACAGCCTACAGAGAGAGCACAGAGTGGTTGCATTAACTATAAGAAACCAAATTTCCCTGTTATTTTGGAAAGGTTCTAGTAGAACATAGAACATAGAAAAATACAGCGCAGTACAGGCCCTTCGGCCCTCGATGTTGCGCCGATCCAAGCCCACCAAACCTACACTAGCCCACTATCCTCCATATGCCTATCCAATGCCCGTTTAAATGCCCATAAAGAGGGAGAGTCCACCACTGTTACTGGCATTAAATTGGAAAAAAAATGTGACACTCAATCAAAAAGTAGGGGAGGCATCAAGTATCGAACTATAGACCAGTTAATTCAATGTCTGTCATTCGAATCCATTATTAAAGCCATAAGAGTCAGCACATTTTTAAGAAGGGCAAATCATGTTCGACTAATTGCCAAGAATACTTTGAAGCTGAAACAGAAGATTACCTCAGAGCACAATGGGATCTTGATCAGGTGGGCCAATGGCCTGAGGAATGGCAGATGGGAGTTTAATTTAGATAAATGTGAGATGCTGCATTTTGGAAAAACAAATCAGAGTAGGACTTATACACTTAATTAAAAAAGATTAGATCCCCTACAATATGCAAACAGGCCCTTGGGCCCAACAAGTCCACACCGACCCACCGAAGAGTAACCCACCCAGACCCATTCCCCTAACCTATATTTACCCTTGACTAATGCACCTAACACTATGGGCAATTGAGCATGGCCAATTCACCTGACCTGCTTATCTTCGGACTGTGGGAGGAAACTGGAGTACCTGGAGGAAACCTATGCAGACACAGGGAGAATGTGCAAACTCCACACAGACAGTCGCCCCAGGTGGGAATCGAACCCAGGTCCCTGGCGCTGTGAGGCAGCAGTGCTAACTACTGGGCCAACATGTCACCCCTGATGGTAAGGTCGCAGGAAGTGTTGCTGAAAAAAAAAAGAGACCTTGCAGTGCAGGTTCACAATTCCTTGAAAGCAGAGTTGCAGGTAGACAGGATAGTGAAGGCAGCATTTGGTATGCTTTCCTTTATTGGTCAGAGCAGAGTATAAGAGCTGGGAGGTCATGTTGGGGCTGTACAAGACATGGGTTAGGCCAATGTTGGAACACTGCGTGCAATTCTGGTCTCCTTACTATCAGAAGGATGTTGTGAAACTTGAAAGGGTGCAGAAAAGATTTGCAAGGATGTTGCTAGGGTTGGAGGATTTGAGCTATAGGGAGAGTCCCAGAATTAGAGGGCATAGGTTTCGGGAGAGAGGGGAAAAACATAAAAGGGACCTATGGGGCAACTTTTTCACACAGAGGGTGGTGAGTGTATGGAATGAGCTGCCAGAGGAAGTGGTGGAGGCTGGTACAATTACAGCATTTAAAAGGTGTCTGGATGGGTAAATGAATAGGAAGGTTTCAGTGAGAAATGGGACCATATTACATTAGGATAACTGGCTGGCATGGATGAGTTGGACTGAAGGGTCTGTTTCTGTGTTATACGTCTCTATGACTCTGTGGAAAATGGAAGCAGATGTAGTACATTTGGATGCCCTAAAAGATATTTGATAAAATGCAATGCTAAAGAGAAATACACAATTCAAGATCAAATGGAATTAGGGGTGATATTTTAGCTTGGATAGAGAATTGGCTAACCAACAGAAAGCGCACAGTCGGGATAAATGGGTCTTTTCCTGGATGCCAGGCTGTAACCAGTGGGGTGCAAAGGGCTGAAGTCCTTGGGGCTCCAACAATTTAAACCAAGATTAAATTGGACTTGGACTGTTTAACTTGGACACGGGGTAGAATGTACTTTGGCCAAATCTGCAGATAACATTAAATTAGGTGACCAATTAAAAAGTTATGAAGAAATTAATTAGATTCGAGGCAGTTCAGAGAATGTTCACTAATTCCAGAGATGAAAGGCTTGTCTTATGCGAAGAGACTGAGCAGTTTGGGCTGAGGTATACAAGTTGCTAAAGGAGATTGACAAAATCGATGCACAGCAGATGTTTCTCTTTGTGAAGCAATCTAGAAAACAAGTCAGGATTTTAGGCTAAGAAGTGGCAGATTTAAAACAGATGAGCAGGAATTCTCTCAAAGGGGCATTAATTTGTGGAATACATTATCCCAGAATGCAGTGGATGACAGAACACTGAATCAATTTGAGGTGTAGGCAGATTTTTAACTATTAATGGGTTAAAAAGTTATAGAGACTGGGCACAAAAGTGGAGTTGGAGCTGAGATGAGGCTGGCAGTAGTCATTTAATGGCAGAACAGGCTGAATGGACGTAATTGTATACTGCTGCTCCTAGTTCTCACATTAAAATGCATATACAAATTCCAAAGATATCATAGATCCAGGTGAATGGGAGAAATACAGAAAACAGCACGGGATGAGAAAACAGGCAGCTGAACATGAATGCAAATAAAAATTGCAAGGGCTACCAAAAGCAAACCAATTTTTAAGAATTTTACAGTTTTATTAGGAAAATATAGAGCAGTCAGAAGCAATGTGTACCTATTGAAAACTGTTAAAGGCAATATTATCAATGAAAATAAGGAAATGTTGAATAATTACTTGCTATGAATATTTACAGGAGAGGTCAGTTTGTTGAACATCCCAAGAAAATTATTAAATTATTACTAAAAGCAAAGTGACATCACCTCACGAGCAAGACAATGGCCTAGTAGTATTATACTGGACTGTTAATTCAGGAAGCAATGTGAAGTTCTGGGGACTCTAATTTGAATCCTGCCACAGCAGACAGTGGAATGTGAAACTGATAAAAATCAGGAATTAAATCTTCAGAGTGATGGCTTCCGAGTAATTCCACGAATTATCAAGTGTCAGAAAATTCCATTTGGCTCAATCATGACCTTTTGGGAAGGAAACTATCATCCTTACCTGGCCTGGCCTACATGTGACTCCAGATCTATAGCAATGTGATTGACTCACTGGGCAATTAGGGATGGGCAATAAATGCTGGCCTAGCCAGCAATAGCCACATCCCATGAATGAATAAACAAAAGTCAATGAAAGAGAAAGTAACCAATACCCAGGACCCAAAGGTTTTCCACCCTAGGATTTAAAGGAAGCAGGTAAGGACAATATAGATGGTTGAACTATTAGTTTTCCCAAGTTCTCCAAACTCACTAATTGATTTTTCTAGATTAGAAAGCTGCATGCCATTCTACATATTCAGGAAGAGAAACCAGTTAGCGTGAAAGGTGTTGGCAGGAAGTCACTAGACAGGAACGAATCGTATTTAAATTTTTGAAGAGATGACTAAAGTAGAGATTTGAGAAATGGCTAAGGATATTATTCATATGCACACTCAGTTTACAGTTAATAAAGTGCCTCATGACAGATTACTCACTATTATTGACCCAGTTAAGAAATTGGCTGAGGAGACAGAGGAGGGATAATTGTCAGACCCTCTAACTGACAGGTTCCCTCCATGCCAGGCAACATCCTAGTAAATCTCCTCTGAACCTTTCCCAAAGCTTCCACATCCTTCCTATAATGTGGTGACCAGAACTGTACACAATATTCCAAGTATGGCCACACCAGAGTTTCGTACAGCTGCACCATGACCTCATGGTTCCGAAACTCAATCCCTCTAACAATAAAAGCTAACACACTGCATGACTTCTTAACAACCCTATAAATCTGGGTGGCAACTTTCAGGGATCTATTCACCTGGACACCAAGATCTCTCTGCTCATTTCACTACCAAGAAGCTTACCATTAGCCTAGTACTCTGCATTACTGATACTCCTTCCAAAACGAATCACC
Organism: Hemiscyllium ocellatum; assembly: GCF_020745735.1. NCBI lineage: Eukaryota > Metazoa > Chordata > Chondrichthyes > Orectolobiformes > Hemiscylliidae > Hemiscyllium > Hemiscyllium ocellatum. The sequence goes on along the minus strand of NC_083422.1, from coordinate 2,749,409 downwards.
TCACACTTTTCCACATTAAACTTCATTTGCCACCTCTCAGTCCAGCTCTACAGCTTATCTATGTCTCTGTGACCTACAACATCCTTCGTCATTATCCACAACTTTACCAACCTTCATGTCATCTGCAAATTTACTAATCCATCCTTCTATGCCCTCATCGAGGTCATTTACGAAAATGACAAAACAGCAGTGGCCCAAAACAGATCCATGCAGTAAACCTCAGTAACTGAATTCCAGGATGAACACTTCCCATCAACCACCACCACCATCATCATCTTTCAGCTAGCCAATTTCTGATCCAAACCGCTAAAGCACCCTCAATCCTATGCCTCCGTATTTTGTGCAATAGCCTACAATGGGGAACCTTATCAATTGCCTAACTGAAATCCATATACACCACATCAACCACTTTATCCTCATCCACCTGTTTGGTCTCTGTAATTGGACTGTATCGGGTAATAGGTTGGAACTTTGCATCCTAGTCATGTAGCTCGGCGTGTTTCTTTCCTTTCTTTTTATGTTCTGATGTTAAAGAGCATCTGCAGCCTACTGGGAGTATGCCTTAGTAACCAAACACGACATTAACTAACTGCACAACATTAAACATACGATCAATCATGCCAGGTTTCATTCTGGGATTGACTTGTACCATAACAGACAAATTCCAAATAAATGCCAACTACAAGCTTGCTGATGACACCACCATGGTCAGATGGATAACAAACAATGATGAGTCAGAATATAGGAAGGATATACAGGGTTTGGTATCGTGATGCAATGATAACAACTTCTCTCTCAATGTCAGAAAAACAAAAAAACTGATCACTGACTTCAGACAGAAAGGAGGAGAACCCCCCCCCCCCCCCCCCCCCCACCCCCAACCACCTACATCAAACGGAGCCTGGATTAACAGGATTAAGACCATCAAGTTCCTGGAAGTGACGATAACTTGACAACCTATCCAGGACTTCTAGTGTAGATGTGATGGTCAGTGGTCAAGGAGGCATCTTCCTTCGACAGTTTAGGAAATTTGACACATCCATAAGGACTCTCACCAACATCTACAGATGCACCATAGAAAGCATACTGTCCTGGTGCGTAACGGCCTGGTACGGAAACTGTTCTACGCAGGACTGTAAGCACAGCCATCACAGAAGCCAACCTTCCATCCATGGAATCCACTTACATTTCTCATTGCTGCAGAAAGACTGCCAACATTATTAAAGACCTATCTTATCCCGGTAATGCACTCCCATAAGCTCTTCCATAAGGCAGAAGATACAGAAGCTTGAACACATACTCGAACAGATTCAAGAACAGCTTCTTCCCTGTCGTTATTCGACTGATGAATGAATCCTGTCTAAGCACCTGTTGAACTATATGTCCTTGCTTACTATACCGTACTTCTTGCAAAAAAAACTTTTCACTGTACTTAAGTACACGTGACTACAATAAATCAAATCAAATAACACACCATTACCTGTCCCAGTGACCTCACAGTCACTCAGTTTCCAGTCGCAGTGGCCAGACACTCCCTCACCGTTACCCACCCCCATGGCCAGATGCTCCCTCATCGATATCTACTTCAACGATTGGACATTCTCACCTGCTGTATAAAGCACAGTTGCGTCGCTGAGAGCAGAACCTGCAAGTCTGTTGGTCATTGATGACAGGAGGGAGTGGTGCAACCTTGGTGTCAGTATTCTTTGATTCTGGCCAAACAATGCCATTGGTTAAATAAAATACCAGCTGGTTCCTTAGCTTTAGCAGTTCTGTGATAAAATCAAAATAAAAACTGTTTTAGCAAAAAGCTGCATCCCTGACTGATGATATCAGCCTACTGCTCTGCTCTTGGAAAGTAAAGTTCTCTCAATACTGTCCCCATCAAACACTCTTTGGACAGAGACAGCACAGGGTTAATACAAAGTACAGCTGCCCCTTTTCAAGAGCTAGGCCATGTTCAGCAAGGATTAGACATTGATCAAACACTGAGAGAACAATTATAACATAGGGTTAGACCAGAGTAAATTTTACTTTGTTGTTCTCGTTCTGTTCGCCAAGCTGGGAATGTGTGTTGCAGACGTTTCATCCCCTGTCTAGGTGACACCCTCAGTGTTTGCGAGTCTCTTGTGAAGTGCTTCTGTGATGTTTCCTCAGGCATTTATAGTGATTTGTATCTGCCGCTTCCGATTGTCAGTTCCAGCTGTCTGCTGCAGTGGCCGGTATATTGCGTCCAGGTCGATGTGCTTATTGATTGAATCTGTGGATGAGTGCCATGCCTCTAGGAACTCCATGGCTGTTCTCTGTTTGGCTTGTCCTATAATAGTAGTGTTGCCCGTCATCTGAGTGTGTGGCTACTAAGGATAGCTGGTCATGGCGTTTCATGGTTAGTTGGTGTTCATGGGTGCGGATCATTAGCTGTCTTCCTGTTTGTCCTATGTAGTGTTTTGTGCAGTCCTTGCATGGGATTTTGTACACTATATTGGTTTTGCTCATGCTGGGTATCAGGTCCTTCATCCTGGTGAGTTGTTGTCGGAGAGTGGCTGTTGGTTTGTGTGCCGTTATGAGTCCTAGTGGTCGTGCTGTCAGTTCGGAAATGCTCTTGATATATGGTAGTGTGGCTAGTCCTTTAGGTTGCGGCATGTCCTCGTTCCATTGTCTTTCTCTTAGGCATCTGTTTTTGGCGAATACATTGCATAGGTGTTCTTCTTCTTTTTGCAGTTCCTGTGTACTGCAGTGTGTTGTGGCCCTTTTGAATAGTGTCTTGATGCAACTTCTTTTGTGTGTGTTGGGGTGGTATTCAAAAGGGCCACAACACACTGCAGTACACCAGAACTGCAAAAAGAGAAAGAAGAACACCTATACAATGTATTCGCCAAAAACGGATACCCGCGCAATTTCATCAACAGATGCCTGAGAGACAGACAACGGAACGAGGACATGCCGCAACCCAAAGGACTAGCCACACTACCATACATCAAGAGCATCTCCGAACTGACAGCGCGACCACTAGGACTCATAACGGCACACAAACCAACAGCCACTCTCAAACAACAACTCACCAGGACGAAGGACCTGATACCCAGCATGAGCAAAACCAATATAGTGTACAAAATCCCATGCAAGGACTGCACAAAACACTACATAGGACAAACAGGAAGACAGCTAACGATCCGCATCCATGAACACCAACTAACCACAAAACGACACGACCAGCTATCCTTAGTAGCCACACACTCAGATGACAAGCAACATGAATTCGACTGGGGCAACACTACTATTACAGGACAAGCCAAGCAGAGAACAGCCAGGGAATTCCTAAAGGCATGGCATTCATCCACGGATTCAATCAGTAAGCACATCGACCTGGACGCAATATACCGGCCAGTCGATTTACCAGCTAATCAACTAATAGACAATCTAAGACCATCCTCCTCAGTATTAATGAAATCAATTTTTGTGTCATCTGCAAACTTTTTGCATTCACATCCAACCTTTAATGTAAATAACAAACAGTAAGGATGCTAGCACAGATCCCTAGGAGAAAGTGAGAGCTACAGATGCAGGAGATCAGAGTCGAGAATGTGGTGCTGGAAAAGCACAGCCGGTCAGGCAGCATCTGAAGAGCTGGAAAATTAACATTTTGGGCATAAGCCCATCATTCCTGATGAAGGGCTTATGCCCGAAACGTCAATTCTCCTGCTCCTTGGATGCTGCTTGACTGGCTGTGCTTTTCCAGCACCACACCCGCGAACCCGGCACTGATGCCTGCAGAATACGCAGATCACAGGCTTTCAATTATGAAAGCAACCCTTCGCCAACACCCGTTGCTTCCTATTTGAAAGCCAATTTTGGACACAGTTTACCAAATTACCCTGGATCCCACAGGCTTTTACATTTTGGATAAGCCTTTCATGTGGGATCTTTCCAAAGGCCTTACTGAAGTCCATGTAAACCACGTCAACTGCACTACCCTCACTGATATATTTAGTCACTTTTTCAAAAAACTCAAACTAGTCAGGCAGGATCTCTCTTTAACAAATCCATGCTGACTATCCATGATCAATCCCTACTTTTCTCAAATGTTGATTAATGCTGTGGGTCAGAATTTTTTTTCCCAAAGATATCCCTACCACTGTTGTCTGACTAAGTGGTCTTTAATTACCTGGCCTATGCCTGCTGCCCATCTTGAACAAAGGAACTAAATTAGCACATTAGGTACCCTCCAGTCTTCTGGCATTTCACGTGTGACCAGTGAAATATTAAGTACTGGAATCTTACCACCCCAATTCAAATTCCTGGCTACAAATATGTTTTTGCTCTGTGAAAGGCATTTTACACTTATGTGAGGAAGAAGAGAATGGTCAAAGAAAGAGTAGCATAGGGATAGCACAGGGAACTTGTGTGTGGAGTCTGAGGTGGTAGGGGAAGCCCTAAATGAGTTTTTTGCTTCTGTCTTTACAAAAGAAACGAACTTAGTAGTGAATGAAACCTTTGAAGAGCAGGTGTGCATGCTGGAATGGATAGAGATAGAGGAAGCTGATGAGCTGAAAATTTTGTCAAACATTAACACTAAGTCACCAGACCCGGACCAGATTTGTCCTCGGCTCCTTCGGGAAACGAGAAATGCAATTGCTTCGCCACTTGTGAAGATCTTTGCATTCTCGCTCCCCACTGGAGTCATACCTGAGGACTGGAGAGAGGCAAATGTAATTCCTCTCTTCAAGAAAGGAAATAGGGAAATCCCCGGCAATTACAGACCAGTAAGTCTCACGTCTGTCATCTGCAAGGTGTTAGAAAGGATTCTGAGGGATAGGATTTATGACCATCTGGAAGAGAATGGCTTGATTAAATGCAGTCAACACGGCTTTGAGAGGGGCAGGTCATGCCTCACAGACCTTATCGAGTTCTTTGAGGATGTGACTAGAAAAGTTGATGAGGGTCAAGCTGTGGATGTGGTGTATATGGACTTCAGCAAGGCATTTGATCAGGTTCCCCATGGTAGGCTCATTCAGAACATCAGGAGGAATGGGATGCAGGGGAACTTAGCTGTCTGGATACAGAATTGGCTGGCCAACAGAAGACAGCGAGTGGTAGTAGAAGGAAAATATTCTGCCTGAAAGTCTGTGGTGAGTGGTGTTCCACAGGGCTCTGTCCTTGGCTGTTTGCAATTACTGTTACAAACTGTTTGTAATTTTTATTCATGACTTGGATGAGGGGATTGAAGGATGGGTCAGCAAGTTTGCAGATGACACAAAGATTGGAGGTATTGTTGACAGTATGTTGTAGGCTGCAGCAGGACATTGACAGGATGTAGAGATGGGCTGAGAGGTGATAGATGGAGTTCAACCTGGATAAATGTGAGGTGATGCATTTTGGAAGGTCAAATTTGAAAGCTGAATACAGGATTAAGGATAGGATTCTTGGCAGTGTGGAGGAACAGAGGGATCTTGGTGTGCAGGTACATAGATCTCTTAAAACGGCCACCCAAGTGGACAGGGTTGTGAAGAAAGCATATGGTATTTTGGCTTTCATTAACAGGGGGATTGAGTTTAAGAGTCATGAGATCTTGTTGCAGCTCTATAAAACTTTGGTTAGACCACACTTGCAATACTGCATCCAGTTCTGGCCGCCCTATTATAGGAAAGATGTGGATACTTTGGAGAGGGTTCAGAGAAGGTTTACCAGGATGTTGCCTGGACTGGAGGGCTTATCTTATGAAAAGAGGTTGACTGAGCTCAGACATTTTTCATTGGAGAAAAGGAGGAGAGGGGATCTAATTGAGGTATACCAGATCATGAGAGGCATAGATAGAGTCGATAGCCAGAGACTATTTCCCAGGGCAGAAATGGCTAACACAAGGGGTCATAGTTTTAAGCTGGTTAGAGGAAAGTATAGAGGGGATGTCGGAGGCGGGTTCTTTACACAGAGTTGAGAGAGCATGGAATGCATTGCCAGCTGCAGTTGTGGAAGCAAGGTCATTGGGGACACTTAAGAGACTGCTGGACAAGCATATGGTCACAGAAATTTGAGGGTGTATACATGAGGATCAATGGTCGGCACAACGTTGTGGGCTGAAGGGCCTGTTCTGCGCTGAACTGTTCTATGTTCTAATACAGATGAGAAATATTCATTTAAGACTGCACCCATGTTCACTGGCTCCATGCACAGGTTGCCCCTTTGGTCTCTAATAGGTCCCACACTTTCCCTGGTAATCCTCTTATTCTTAATACAGTATACCAACTAAAAGCTTTAAGGTTTTTCTTGATCCCATCTCTGCCAAAGATATTTCCTTTTTTTAAAGCAGCCTTCCACACTTTAGAAAGGCCTCCCCCATTTTAATGCACTGCATATGACATATGCTTCCTTTGCAAAACCTCTCAATATCCCTTTACCTCCAGGGTTCCCTGGATCTGCTGCCCTTGTCGTTCACTCTTAGAGGAACATGCTGGCCCTGAATTCTCATTATACTACTTTTAAAAGGCTCCCACTTTGCCAATGTAGACTTACTAGCAAGTAATGTTCCATCTAATGTTTGCAAGATCCTGTTTAATGATATCAAAATTGGTGTTCCCCAATTTATGCCCTTAACGTCTGCATGAACCTATCCTGTAATGTCATGATTTTGAAACTAACAGTTATAGTGACTATCTCCAAAATGCTTACTCACTGAAGTTTCAAACACTTGACCACTTAAATGACCACCAGAGGACAAGGTGTCATCTGCAAACTTACTATTCATATTTCCTTTGTTTACATCCAAATCATTTACATACGTGGTGAAAAGCAGTGGACCTAGCATCGATCCTTGTGTCATGCGACTAGTCACAGACCTCCAGTCTAAAAGGCAACTCTCCACCGCCACCCTCTGTCTTCTACTTTCGAGCCAGTTCTGAAACCAAATGGCTCGTTCTTCCTGTATTCTATGTGATCTAATCTTGCTAACCAGCCTTTCGTGTATGGAACGAGCTGCCAGAGGAAGTGGTGGAGGCTGGTACAGCTGCAACATTTAAAAGGCATCTGGATGGGCATATGAATAGGAAGGGTTTAGAGGGATATGGGCCAAGTGCTGGCAAATGGGACTAGATTTATTTTGGATATCTGGTGGTCATGGATGGGGTGGACCAAAGGGTGCACTGTACATCTCTATGACAAGCTCAAGCACTGTCCCATCTCTAGTAGTTTGACTGTTGGAATATTGCCTGCAATTCTGGTTTCCTCCCTATTGCAAAGATGTTGTGAAACTTGAAAGGGTTCAAAAAAGATTTACAAGGACGTTGCCAGGGTTGGAGGAGTTGAGCTATAGGGAGAGGCTGGGACTATTTTCCCTGGAGTGTCAGAGACTGGGGGGTGACCTTATAGAGGTTTACAAAATTATGAGGGCATGGATAGGATAAATAGACAAAGTTTTTTGCCTGGGGTGGGGGAGTCCAGAACTAGAGGGCATAGGTTTAGGGTGAGAGGGCAAAGATATAAGAGAGATCTGAGGGGCAACTTTTTCACACAGAGGGTGGTACGTGAATGGAATGAGCTACTACAGGAAGTAGTGGAGACTGGTACAATTGCAACAATTAAAAGCATTTGGATGGGTATATGAATAGGAAGGATTTGGCAGGATCCTGGCCTAGTGCTGTTCTATTCCAGCCTCGGGCGAACGGTCTGTGTAGAATTTGCCATTCTCCCAGTGTCCGCGTGGGTTTCCTCCCACAGTCCAAAGATGTACAGGGTAGGTGAACTGGCTATGCTAAGTTTCCCATAAGCGCTCAGGGATGTGTAAGTTAGGTGCATTAGTCATGGGAAATAGGGTAAAGGGATGGATTTGTGTCAGATACTCTTTGTTGTGGACTTATTGGGCCAAGTAGAATAACTACTGTGTTGAAACAGGCTATCTATAAGTGTGAGATGACACACAAGGACAGGACAAACAAGGCATGGAAATACATGACAACTGATGGGATCCTGGAAAACACCAGGAATCAGAGGGACTTTGGTGTGATTGTACACTGGTCCCTGAAGGTATTGGGGCAGGTGGATAAAGTGGTTAGGAAGGCATACACTAGCATTTAAGAGTAGGGTTGTTACACTGCAGCTGTCTAAATATTGGTTGGAGCACACCTCGATTGTGTCCAGTTCTGGAATCCACATTGTAGGAGGGATGTGATTGCACCGGAAATTTACTTGAGGAAGAACTTTAGTTAAGAGAGAATGAAGCAGAGGACACTGAAGGGGGGTCAGGGCAGGGGGAGAACATGATTGTAGATGTTTAAAATTCTAAGGGGCATGCATAGGAGAGACAGGAAGTAACATGTCCCCTTGGTGTTGAGTTCAAATACCAAGGGCATAGATTTCAGGTAAGCAGATCAGAGGATGGTGAGATTCTGGAAGACTGCCTATAACAGTGGCAGAGACAGAAATCCTCATAATATTTTAGTAGTATTTAGATGCGCATTTGCAATGCCAAGGCATACAAGGCTGGAAGATCAGATTCGAGTAGTTAGGTGCTTGTTTTTGACTGACTCAGACTCAATAAGCTGAAGGGCATTTTTTGGTGCGGGAGACCTCTATGACTATATTACTCAATGTAAGGTGATAAAAGTACTGTAAAGGAATTAAAGTTAAGCCTTAAAAGGTTTCCAAACACCTGGTAAGGATTTTGCATTGCAGCTTTAGTATCTGGAGGGAAATAAGATCTATAGCACAAATTATGTTTAAAGGGAATAACTGACAAGCATAGTCTAAGAAGGATTCACAGCAGTGCAGCTTCCAGTGTCCTCAGCAACCACATAGTTAATAGCATTTTGGAGCTCAATGAGCTGGTGAACTCACTCTGCAGCATCTGCAATACCAAGATTGCCGTGATGTGGAGTTACCAGTGTTAGACTGAGATGGATAAAGTCAGAAGTCACGTGACACCAGGTTATAACCTAACAGGTCTATTCAAAATCATTGCTCCTTCGTTCACCTGACTTTTAAAGATTGTTATGCACAGCTTGTTCAGCAGGATGGTCACATCACAGGTAAAGACTGAACAGGCAGAAAAGAGACCAAGCAAATCAGAAAAAGGCAGGTCATACAGCAGTGCTCTATGTCTGTCCCCTTCTCTGATATGTTCAGTGGATAACTGCAGAAGTTAGGTCCGTGGTACCATGGTTGGCTCTGATTAAATAGGAGAAAGAAGAATGACCAAGTTTTGGTAATTGGAGGGCAAGAAGGGCAACTGAGACATTTCTGCTGCAAGAGAAAGACTCCAGAATGGTATGTTGTCTCCCGTTGCAATGGTCAAGGATGCACTGGAGTGGCAGCAAAGTATTCTGAAGGGACAAGGTAAAGAACCAATGTCCGTATACATATCCAGATATGAGGGATTTGTCCTGTGAAGAAAGATTAAGCAGTTTAGACCTATACTTCCTAGAGTTTATATACTTTAATTAAATATCATTGTTATAAGATACTAAAGGGAATAAAGTAGACATAGAAAAGTTGTTTCCTCACGTGGTGCATTCGAAAACAAGGAGGTCAGAATTTTAGGATAAGGGGTAGCAGATTTAAAAGAGTTGAAGAGAAATTACTTCTCTCAAAGGGCCATGAATCTGTGGAATTCACACCCTAAGAGTGTAGCGGATGCTGGATCATGAAGTCAACTTAAGGAGAAGACAGACAGTTAAAGGGATATGTAGAGTGGACAAGAAAGCTGAGTTGAGGTTGACAGGAGAATGGCCATGATCATATCAAATTGTGGAGCAGGGTCGAGTGGCTGAATTGTTTATTCTTGTTCCTGGTTCTAATGTTTTTATATTGGTATCAATAACATTTGTTAATAAAAAGGATGAGATTCTAAAGCGGAATATAGGGAGTCAGGATATATATTAAAAAGTAGGATCTCCACGGTAATCCTGAGATTACTTTCATGAATGACACTAGCAGCATATACCATATTAATATGTGGCTGAAGAAATGGAGTAAGTGCAAGGAATTCACATTCCTGGGACATTGTGACTAGTTCTAGAGAAGGAGGGACCTGTACAAGTGGTATGGGTTATTTCTGGACTTAAACTAGAATAACAGAGGGATGGGAATCTCAGCAAGGATACAGAAAAAGAAAAACAAAGTTAGAAACCAAAGAAAAAGGCTAGAAACAAAAGAGGAAGGCAAAAAAAAATCAAGGGAGTCATTGTGCAAAAGCAGATGGAGTTCGATCTGGATAAGTAAGCGGTATTACATTTTGGCACACAAAACAAGAGAAGGGCTTATTTAATTAATGGTAAGCCTTGGATAATGTTGTAGAACACAGGGACCTAGAGGTTCAGGTACACAATTCTTTGCAGTTTGCATCACCGATAAAGAGGGTGTTTAAAAAGGTGTTTGGTATGCTTGCCTTCATTGTTCGTTCCTTTGAGGACAGGAATTGGGAAGTCATGTTGAGCTTGTACATGACATCTGTAAGGCCTCTTCTGGAATACTGTGTCTGGTTCTGGTCACACAGATATAGGAAGGATATTATCAAGCTGGAGAAGGTTCAGAAAAGATTTACCAGGATGTTGCTGGGTATGGGAGCTTTGAGCTATGATGAAAGGCTGGATATCTGGGACTTTTATCACTCGAATATAGGATGTCGAGACGTGATCCAATAGAAGTTTATAAAATAATGAGAGGTATAGATACAGTTAACAATAGTTGACTTTTCTCGAGGATGGGGGATTTCGAGAGTAGGGGTCACATTTTTAAGGTGAGATGAGAGAGATTTAAAAAAGACATGAGGGGCAATTTTTCTTTTACTGAGGGTGGTTCGTGCATGGAATGAACTTCCTGAAAAAGTGGTGGATGCAGGTACATTTAGAACGTTTAAAAGACATTTGGATAGATACATGAAAAGGTTTGAAGGGATATGGGCTAGGAGAAGGCAGGTGGGACTAGTTTAGTTTGGGATTATGTTCAGCATGTTCGGGCGGCAAGGTGATTCAGTGGGGAGCTAGCACTGCTGCCTCACAGTGCCAGATACCCGGTTCGCCTCCAGCCTCGAGAATTTGCACATTTTCCCCATATCTGCGCGTGTTTCCTCCCACAGTCCAAAGATGTGCTGGTTAGGTGAACTGGCCATGCTAAATTGCCCATAGTGTTCAGGGATGTGTAGGCTAGGTGCATTAGTCAGGGAAAATATAGAGTAAAGGGGAGGGGAATGAGTCTGAGTGGGTTACTCTTCAGAGACCTCTTGGGCCAAATGGCCCGTTTCCACACTGCAGGGATTCTATGATTCTATGGACGAGTTAGACCAAAAGGTCTGATTCCATGTTGTATGGCTCTATGACTAACAAAGTTAAACAGACAAGTTAAAAGCTTGTGTCATTACATGCAGAGCATTCAGAATAAGGTAAATGAATCAGCACTGCAACTGGATATAAATCAGCATGATGTACTTGCAATTATGGAGACATGGCTGCAGGGTGATCAATGATGGGAACTGAACATCCAGGGGTATTATTTTGGAAAATTCAGAAAAAGGGAAAGGAGATGGACTAACATTGAAAAAGGCAAATGCAATAGCTAGAAAGGATATTGGCTTGAAAAATCATGATGTGCAATCTGTGTTAAGTGGAAATAAAAAACTTCACAGGGCAGAAACTATTGTTGGCGCTGTCTGTAAGCCCCCAAACAATAGTGGAGATGCAAGAGAAGGGTTTAAGCATAGATGAAGGGTACAACTGCAATGATGGTGACTAATTTGCATAGACTGGACAAACCAAATTTCCAAAGTAACGTGCAAGGAGATTTCCTAGGGTGTATACTTTATGACTGTTTAGATCAATACATTGAGGAACCAACCAGAGAACAAACTGTTCTGGACTGGGCACTGCACAATGAGAAAGGGTCGACGAACAACCATGTTGTGTAAAGTCCTTTGGGGAAGAGCAACCCTATGATAGAATTCTTCATTAAGATGGAGAGTGAAGTAGTCAAGTCTGAAACTCGGGTCCTGAGACTAGATAAACGGAACTATGAGTCATGAATTACCAAAGATGGATTGGAAAAACCATGAAGAAGAGATCGATGGTGGCTTGGCAATGGCTAATACTTAAGGAACGTGTATGAATTACAACAGTTATTCATTCCTGTCTGGTACAAAAATACAAGATAATATGGTTCAACCATGGCTTTCAAACAAATTAGGGATAGAATTAGATTCAAAGAGGAAACTTACAAAATTGCCACAAATGCATCAAGGTTGAGAGTATTTCAGAATTCAGCAGATGATAAAACGCTTAAGAAGCCAGTGGACAAAATTAAAGCACATGGGACAAGAGGTAACATACTGGCTGGGTTGATAATTGTTTTACAGACAGAAAACAGTGAAAACAAAATGGGTGTTTTTGAGAGTGGCAGATAATAGCTTTTGTGTATTGCAAAGATCAATACTTGGGTGTCATTTATTTATGATATACATAGATGAGGGAACCAAATGCAACATTTCCAAGTTTGCCGATGACAGCTTTAGAACCCTGGTCTATTATTATGCATCCCTCTCCCTATCACTTTACCATTGATGGTTGTGAATTCAGCCATTTATTCTCTTGGTCTGAAACTTCCTGCCCAAGCTCTTCCATTTTCATACCTTGTCTTTTTTTTAAATCTTGGAGTAAGCTTTGGTCAACACTTCCACACCAATCCCTAATTTCCCATGTTACAACTCAATGTCCAATTTTGTTTCATAATACTTCTGCACAGACTTGAGAGAAAGATGGCAGCATGGTGGCTCAGTGGTTAGCATTGCTGCTTCACAGCACAGGGTCCCAGATTCAATTCCAGCCTTGGGCAACTGTGTGGAGTTTGCACATTCTCCCTGTGTCTACCTGGTTTTCCTCTGGGTGCTCCAGTTTCCTGTCACAGTCCAAAGACCTGCAGGTCAGGTGAATTGGCCATGCTAATTTGCCCATAGCGTTAGGTGTAGTAGTCAGAGGGAAATAGCTCTGGGTGGGTTACTCTTCAGAGGGTCAGTGTGGACTGGTTGGGCTGAAGGGCCTGTTTCCACACTGTAGCGAATCTAAATAAAAAAGATGCTAGGGAGGCTTCAAGGTGATTTAAACAAGTTGAATGAGTGGGCAAACTCATGGCAGATGAATACAGCATGGTTAAACTTGAAGTAATGCACTTTGATGTGGAAAACAGAAACGAAGATTATTATCTAAATGGTGATATGTTGGGAAGTATGGATGTATAAAGGGATCTAGGTGATGCTTATGCATCAGTAAATGCAAGTAGACAGGCAGAACCAGCAAGTAATTAAGAAGGTAAATACTATATTGGGCCTTGATTGCAAGATAATTTAAGTTCCGACATAGGGATATCTTAATGCAGTTATACAGCACTTTGGGGAGACCACATCTGGAGAACCACTTGCAATTTTGGCCTTCCTATTTAAGAAAGGATATACTTGCCATAGTGGGACTGCAGTGGAGGTTCAACAGACTGATGTCAGAGTTGGTGGGACTGTCCTATGGATTGGCTCAACTTGACCTATGTTCATGAAACTTAAGAAGAATGAGAGGAGATCAGATTGAAATGTTTATAATCCTAACAGTCCTGGAAAGGGCCTGTTACCCAGCATGATTTTCCAGGTTTAGAAGTCTAGAACTGTTATACAGGGTAGATTATTGAGATTCTAAGTGGGAAAACATTTCTTCAAGGAGTAGTTTGGAATTCACTACCACAGAAGACTGGAGGCCAAGTCAACGAATATAATCAAGAAGGAGATGGATTCTTTCTGGATTTCAAAAGCATCACAGGGTTATGAGGCGAATGCAGAAATATAGCATTGAAACACATGATCGGGCACAATCATATTGAATGGTGAAACATGCTTGAAAGGGCTGAATAACCAACTGCTGATTCTAATATCTATGTGCACAGCACATTATATAGCTTTATATTTCCTTGTATAGTCAATGATCACTTAACAAGAAAGTAAGAAGCCCCCAGCTTTTGGCTCCTCAAGATTCTGTCCTCTATGATATTTATTTAAATATGGAAATAAATATGGAAAATCAACTTTTCAAAATTGATACCAAAACAGAAACAATAAAACAACAGTAAATCAAGGATCAAGAAAAGCAAACTATTAGACAATTAAACAACAATTCAAAACTTAACACTTGTCAACATGAACTAAGAGATGAGATAATTTACGACTTTTTCAATCAGTCTGAATTATAGAGAAATTACTAATATATTTTCAATATGGAGTAATTTAGCAATTTAGTCAAAACATAACAAATGTACAAAGCCAGAAAAAAAATCAACAAAATTAGTTCTCATTTGAGCAGGATCAATTGTAAGGGATAAATTTAGAGGCTTCAATTCTTTATTTTGGAGTACAGATAGGCTTGCTCACTGAAAGCTGTGGCCTATTCCTGCTCAAAATTCACACAATTTATCAAATATTAAATAAGAGAAATCATGAGAGAGAGCACAGAACATTGTAAATTTAAACATGCACAACAAAGTTAGTATCACTTAGAATAATCTACCAGGCAGGACTGGAAACTGGTTCTTCATAATACAGAAGGCTGTTTGGATGGAGGACTTTGATGGGGAGATGAACCATGAAGTTCATGAATAAAAATGTGCAGACCTTTATGACTGTGGATTTATTTCCTGAAAACATGTTTTTATGTAATCTGGCAGGATGAGTAGAGAAGATGAATATTATTTAAACATAGAAAGACAGCAAAGTTGCTGCATGCAGGGATTTGGGACTCGTGTATAAATCAAAAAAGACTTGCACACAAGTTCACAGAACCATAGAATCACACAGTAAAGAGATCCTTCATCCCATCAAATCACAATGGCTGAGTGGTTAGCACTGCTGCCTCACAGTGCCAGAGACCCAGGTTCAATTCCAGCCTTGGGCAAGCTCTGGCCAAGCTAAATTGCCCAGAGGATTCAGGAACGTGTGGGTTAGGTGGATTTGCCATGGGAAATGCAGGTATAAGGCTAGGGTCGGTGTGGACTCGATGGGCCATTTTGTGGGTGGCACGGTGGCACAGTGGTTAGCACTGCTGCCTCACAGCGCCAGAGACCTGGGTTCAATTCCCGACTCAGGTGACTGACTGTGTGGAGTTTGCACGTTCTCCCCGTGTCTGCGTGGGTTTCCTCCAGGTCCTCCGGTTTCCTCCCACAGTCCAAAGATGTGCGGGTCAGGTGAATTGGCCATTCTAAATTGCCTGTAGTGTTAGGTAGGGGGTAAATGTAGGAGTATGGGTGGGTTGCGCTTCGGCGGGTCGGTGTGGACTTGTTGGGCCAAAGGGCCTGTTTCCACACTGAGTAATCTAAAAAAAAAGTACCACCAAAAACATTCTACGTACCTACACTAGCCCCACTTTGCCAAGTTAGGAAAGTTCAGCAGGCAATAGGGAAGGAAAATGGAATAGGGGCCTTTCTATCAAACGGGAATGAAGTACAATAATAGGGAAGTCTTGTTAAAACCATACAAGGCATACATTAGATTATTCAAGGAGAAAGTGAGGTTTGCAGATGCTGGAGATCAGAGCTGAAATTGTGTTGCTGGAAAAGCGCATCAGGTCAGGCAGCATCCAAGGAACAGGAAATTCGACGTTTCGGGAATAAGCCCTTCTTCAGGAATCAGGTGATTCCTGAAGAAGGGTTTGTGCCTGAAACACCGAATTTCCTGTTTCTTGGATGCTGCCTGACCTGCTGCGCTTTTCCAGCAACACATTTCAGATACATTAGACTATACCTAGAATACTGAACAGTTTGGGCCCGTTACAAATGAGAAATGACACCATTTTGATTGGAACAACACATCCATCCTAGGACAAGCCAAACAAAGACATGTACGAGAATTCCTAGAAGCATGGCATTCTAGGAAATATACACTGGAACTGGAGGTAGTCTAAAGATAGTCTAATCATTCAGTTGATCCCAAGTATGACAGAAATGTTGAGCAGATTGAGCACATGCTCACTGGAATTTAGGAGAATGAGGGGTGACTTTACCGAAACGTACAAGATTCCTAGGGAGCTTGATGGAGTAGATGCAGATGGTTGTTAGCAGGTTTTGAGAAGATTTGTAGCTCAGGTTGAGGTTCTGAATGTAAGTTTCCTCACTGAGCTGGAAGGTTCGTTTTCAGACATTTCATTCCCATACTAGGTAACATCAGTGAGTCTCTGGCGAAGCACTGGTGTTAGTGACCTACTTTCTACTTATGTGTTTAGGTTTCCTTGGGTTGGTGATGTCATTTTCTGTGGTAATGTGATTTCCTGTTCTTTTTCTAGAGGGTGGTAAATAGGGTCCAAGTTAATGCATTTGCTGATAGCATTCCAGTTGGAATGCCATGTTTCTAGGAATTCTCAGGCATGTCTCTGTTTGGCCTGTCCTAGGATGGATGTGTTGTCCCAGTCGAAGTAGTGTCCTTCCTCATCACTAGGATACTAGTGAGAGTGAGTCATGTATTTTTGTGGCTAGTTGATGTTAATGTATCCTGGTGGCTAATTTTCTGCCCGTTTGTCCAATGTAGTGTTTGTCACAGTTCTTGCAGGGTATTTTGTAAATGACATTCGTTTTACTTGTTGTCTGTACAGGGTCTTTCAAGTTCATTAGCTACTGTTTTAGCGTGTTGGTGGGCGACCATGGTGCCAAGAAATCTGAGTAGTCTGGCAGTCATCTCCGAAATGCCTTTGACGTAGGGAAGTGTGGCTAGGGTTTTTGGACAGGTTTTGTCTGCTTTTTGGGTTTGTTGCTGAGAAATTGGCTGACTGTGTTCATTGAGTGTCCATTCTTTTTGAATATGCTCAAATAAACTGCTTAGCCTGCTGGACACACTTTCCTCATTCCTGATGAAGGGCTTATGCCCGAAACGTCGAATTTCCTGTTCCTTGGATGCTGTCTGACCTGCTGCCCTTTAACCAGCAACACATTTTCAGCTTGCCAAACATCAAACCCAAGCTTTGGGTCCGCTACGTGGAGGACACCTCTGTCATCACTAAACGAAACAAATTAGAGGAAACCTTCAAGACCATCAATAATATCCTTACTGGCAAAAATTCACTGAAGAGGAGGAAAACAACAAACTGTCATTCCTAGGTGTCCCAGGAGAGCAAGCAGCCAATGAGGAACCTCAAACCAGTGTCCAAGGAAAACACATATGGACCAAGTACTGAATTACAGAAGCAATCATCCCAAAACCTACAAACTAAGCTGCATTAGAACATTATTTCAACAAGTTACCACACACTGCAGCACAGAGGAACTACGAAGAGCAGAGGAAAATCACCTATACAGCGTACTCAAAATGAACAGGTACCCAATGGACACACTCTGTCGATTTCTCAGCAACAAACCCAAACAAGCAGATAAAACCCACCCAAAAACCCTAGCCATTCTCCCCTACGTCAAAGATATCTCGGAAATGACTGCCAGACTACTCAGATCTCTTGGAACCCTGGTAGCTCACAAACACACTAAAACAGCAGTTGATGAACTTGAAAGACCCTATGCAAACAACAAGCAAAACTAATGTCATTTACAAAATACCTTGCAAGAACTGTAACAAACACTACATTCGACAAACGGGCAGAAAACTAGCCATCAGGGTACATTAACATCAACTAGCCACAAAAATACATAACCCACTCTTAATAGTATCCTTACACACAGGTGAGCAAGGACACCACTTTGACTGGGACAACACATTCATCCTAAGACAAGCCAAAAAGACACGCATGAGAATTCCTAGAAGCATGGCATTCCAACCAGAACTCTAACACATTGACTTAGACCCCATTTACACCCTCCGAGAAAAAGAACAAGAAATGACATCACCAACCCAAGGAAACCTAAATACATAAATAGAAAACAGGTTACTAACACCAGTGCTTCACTGGAGCCTCACTGATGATGTTACCTAGTATAGTGACGCAACATCCAAAAACTAATCTTCCAGCTCAACGAGCAAATTTACATCCAGCATAGGGTTATTTCCCATGAGAGTGTAAGACCAGAAGCATAAGGATTCAAATATTTAAGACAGAGATAAGAAGGAATTTTTCTCCTCAGAGGGTACTAAATCTTTGGAATTCTTTCTTGTAGAGGCTGGGTTAAGTATTTCTAATCTGAGAATTTTATTTTACTTTTAATAAGGGAATCAACAGCTATCAGAAAAAGGCAGGAAGGTAGAGTTCAGGATGATCAGATCAGCCACGATCTCACCAAATGATGGAACAGATGCAATGGGATAAATGGCCTACTTATTTTCCTATGCTTTATGGTGTTATATTTTGGGGTTAGTTTATTTTAACCAGTCACTTCTAATTAGCTTTGAAGGTGGGACTCTAATGGGTAAACAGCTTATACTCTGACTGCTGTGCTTTCCCAGCACACTTTTCAGAACTTGATCTGGAGTGGGCGGCACGGTGGCACAGTTGTTAGCATTGCTGCCTCACAGCGACTGAGACCCGGGTTCAATTCCCAACTCAGGCGACTGACTGTGTGGAGTTTGCACGTTCTCCCCGTGTCTGCGTGGGTTTCCTCCGGGTGCTCCGGTTTCCTCCCACAGTCCAAAGATGTGCGGGTCAGGTGAATTGGCCATGCTAAATTGCCCGTAGTGGGGCAAATGTAGGGGTATGGGTGGGTTGCGCTTCGGCGGGTCGGTGTGGACTTGTTGGGCCGAAGGGCCTGTTTCCACACTGTAAGTAATCTAATTTTATGGGTGTTGGGTTCCGTGGCTCAACTCTAATTATCCCTATCTGATTAGATAAGTTAAGCATGTGCATCTGTCACTACAGGGACATTGTAGCCCCATGTCAGTACGAGACTTGCTCCCTGTGGGTATCTCAGCAGTAAATCTACATTGCATCTGTGTTTGTGCCATGATACCTAAAGACTTTTCCCTGTTAGTTTTAACTCTGCTCCAGTTGTGAGCAGGAGTGTGGTATCTCACCAAGTTTAAATGAACAGAATGAATGTCTGTGGACCAAACATCCATAATTAATCACAGGAGAGCAGAACCCTCTCATCACAACCCACAATCCTCAGCTCTTCCCAGCAACAGGCTACTCTGTCAGTGATTTGATACACTTTGCATCGTATCATTACTCTCTGATACTGAGGCCAAGTACACTATGCAACCATTATTTTATTTGTCTCCTGTCAAGGATAGTAGCTTACTTCTTCTAATTTAATGGACAGCTTGGTCAAGCAGCCAGTGGTCAGCTGGAAAAGCCATCATGGTTAAGTCCACAAGGCCCCTGACCTCTACAGTTGCCTTTCAAGAGCCAGGCTACTGGATGGTGATTTGAATCCCCAACTACTCAGATGAATTCTTCCCATACAGTGAGCCTACCACAACAGAAGAATTTCCAACTAATTTCCAAATAATCTAGATGGCCAGGTCTGATTAAAACCAACACCAACTGGATGCCTAAGCTCTGAATGCTAGCTCCAATTACATTTGAAATAGCACACATTTAACACCTCTCAAATGCTTCGGGTCCAGTTATCTTTTAGTTGAAATTCCACAATACCTCTTCTGTCCATATAATTGCCTGGTACTAGATGCATAGCACCAGTTTTGAGATACAAGAGAAATCCAGCTTCAGGATCTTCCCTGCGTTCCTGGCTCAGCAAGGTGTACAGAATTACCTGAAAGAAAGAAGTGAAAATTTACCTCTGATTGTTGATTTTCATAGTTGACAAAACATTTTTAAAAATTCAGTCATTGGATGTGAATGTCGCTGGCTGGCCTTGAGAAGGTGGTCATAAGCTGCGTTTCTGAACTGCTACATTCCATGTGCTGTAGGTTGACCCAACAAAGCCCAAGGGTTTGATCCAGTAACAGTGATGGAATGGTAATATATTTCCAGGCAAGGATGGTGAGTGGCTTGGAAGAAACTTACAGGTGGTGGAGTTCCCATGTATCTGTTGCTCTTGTCCTCATAGTTGGAAGTGGTCATAGGTCTAAAAGATGCTGCCAAATGATCTTCAGAGAATTTCTGCAGTGCATTTTGTAGATAGCACACACTGTCGCTACTGAATGTTGGTGATGGAGGAAATGGATGGTTGTGAATGTGGTGTCAATCATGCAGGCTGCTTTGCCCTGGATGGCATCAAGCGACTTGTAAGTTGTCACAGCTGAACCCATCCAGGCAACTGGGGAGTATGCCATCACACTCTTGACTTGTGCCTTACAGACGATGGACAAGCTTTGAAAAGACAAGTGGCGAGTTGCTCGTCACAGTAGTCCTTGTTTCTGACCTGCTCTTGTAGCCACCATATTTATGTGAGTTGTGTTAGTTGAGTTCTTGGTCAATGGTAACCCCCAAGGATGTTGATAGTGGAGGATTCAGAAATGGTAACACCATTGAATGTTAAGGGATGGTGGTTATATTGTTTTTTATTGCAGATTATCATTGTCTGGCATTCTTGCGGTGCAAATGCTACTTGCCATTTTTCAGCCTAAGCTTTAAATTCTAATTGTACAAATGCTTATATTTACTTCATAAACATTAAATTTCAGAAGTTTAAAAGGGTGTTTTTTAAGATGAGACGAAGAACAGATAAAGCAAGAAGTAGGTTAAGAACTAGGGAGTACAGTCTAAAAGAGACACACACTTTTCAGGACCGAAAGTGGGAAACTTTTTTTATTCATTCATAGGATGTTGGTGACCAGCATTTACTGCCCATCCCTAATTGCCCAGAGGGAATCGAAGAGTCAGTCACATTGCTGCGAGTCTGGACATGTCTAGGCCAGACCAGATAAGGACAGCAGATCTCTTTTCTCAAAGGACACAGTGAGCCAGTTGGGTTTTCTAACAATCAGCAATGGTTTAAAGACATCATTAGATTCTTAAATCCAGATTATTATTGAACTTAAATTCCATCATCTGCAGTGGCAGTATTCAAACAGAGGTCCCCAGAACATTACCTGGGTCTCTGAGTTGAGCAAATATTATCACGAAATCATCATCTACTCTAATTTCACACAAAAACCAGAAGAGGTTTAAAAATCTGGCAACTGATAATCAATTAGTTGTTGATTTTAAAACTGAGATTGGTAACTCTTACCAAAAAGTATGAAGGAATACAGACAAAAGCAAGCAAGGTTAAGGGGGCATTCAATGAACAGACAAGAAAGAAGGAAAGAGAGATACAATAGCCTGCGAAGTGGCAATTCGAGTAAGATATTGGAATAATAAAGTTTAAGCATCTGTAGGGAACCAGTTAACTGGACAGTTTCAGTGCTGGAGATGCTACAGTTCTAAAGTCAAAGTGATCCAAATCTCATCGGAATCCCACAGAACTCTCTGAAGCAAGATCTTGAGATAGCAATGAGAAACAAGAATCACAGTTTAGTTTTGTTCATACCTTACTAGTAGGGAACCTAATATCTCCCTTTATCTGAGGCCAGAGTGTCCAAGACAATGCCAGCAAGCTCCTGTTTCTGGGCCCATACATTATATTCTATTACCAGTCTCCATAAACGTCTCTTTGTAGTTGATGCCTTACCTCCAGGGGCTGCCTGATTGGAAAAAATTGCTCCTCCACCAGCAGATATTGATCAATAAGTGGGTAAAGTTTAAATATTGAACTAGAGATGAAAAATGGGTGCAAGATGAGCCAAATTTGGGAATCAATGCAACACTAGTTCCAAGCCTAACTTCAGAGTGGGTAAGGTGGCTTGCTAAACATCAAATAACTGTCTGTAACAGATGTACATAAGATGCCTAAGACCCGTTTTAGACTTAAGTTTCTTTCCGCTGTGGCCAATTTAACAAAGGAATTTTCAGTGCCTCTATTCCTTGAACTCTACCCCCCAACACATCTACAGAAATGGGAAGACTACTTGAAGATAATGACTATAAATGACTGAAAGAAAATGAATTCCAGATTATGCACACAAACATGGACTGAACCAAACTCCAACTAAGTTAACTCAGAAGAGTGGGAATTGTGGATGATTCCACAGATAAAATACAGTAAAATTAATACAATGGCAAAGAGCAGGAGGAGTTTCTGCAAAAGGTCCAGACTATTTTCCTCTTAATATATTCCAGCACAAGAAATGAGGCCCTGCTGGATTTTGGAAATAAGACAAGTAACAAGGATCTCACTAATAGCAAGCAGTATGCAACTGAAATCAAAAGTATAAACACGCAAGATGACAAAAATCTTCAAAAAGTTTAAAAGGGAACCAGCCCAGACAAACCTAAAAGCCACAAAATGGCAAATAGGGTTGAATCAGCTCCTAAAAGGAGGAAGTGAGTCTGCAGCAAAACCTGGAGTTCTTCAGATTAACAGAGAAGTAAATGAAACATAAACATGCCTGTAACGAAGTATCTAGTGAGATAATTAAACAGTGGAGGACTTTCAAATCAAGTTTTCAAAGTACTCAGTAAAAATATATACCAGTGAAAAGGAAGGACTGTAGGAAAAATGGTAATCTGCCATGAGTGTTTAAGAAAATAAGAGAGGCTATCAAATTGAAAGAGAAGGCACATGAAGTAACCAAGATCAGCAGGAAAATATAAGATTGGGAAAGCTTTAAAGGTCAACAGAACGCCACAAAAGGAAAGCTATAAAGTAAGATAGATTATGAGAATGAACAAGCTCAGAGTATAAATACAGATAGCAGAAGTTTCTACAAATATATAAAATGAAAAAAAAGGCTAAACATTAGTCCTTTCGGAGATGAGAAGGGGTGATTAGTAATGGGGTATGATGAAATGACAGAGTCATTGAACAGGTATTTGTGCTGGTCTTCACAGTCGAAGACACAAATGACATGCTAGGAATTGACAAAGAGATGAAGGTAGGTGACGACCTGGAAACAATCATTTTCACAAAAGAGTGTTGGGCAAGCTAATGGAGCTAAAGGTAGACAAGTCTCCTGGCCCTGATGGAATGTATCCCAGGGTATTAAAAGAGATGGCAGGAAAAATAGCAAATGCACTTCGAGAATCAGAATCATAGAGACGTACTGCACAAAAACGGACCCTTCGGTCTATCTCGTCCATGCTGACCAGATATCCGACCTAATCAAGTCCCATTTGTCAGTACTTGGCCTACCTCTAAAACCTTCCTATTCGTGTACCCATCCAGATGCCTTCTAAATACTGTAATTTTATCAGCCTCCATCACTTCCTCTGGCAGCTCATTCCATACATGCATGACCCTCTGTGCGAAAAAGTTGCCCCTGAGGTCCCTTTTATATCTTTCCCCTCCCACCCTGAACCTATGCCCTCTAGTTCTGGACTCCCACACCCAGGGAAAAAATCTTGCCTCCTTAGGCAAATTTTGATGGAATGAGGTAGGAACTTGCAGAGGTTGATTCAAGTAGCTTGTGTGCAAGTGAAGGGGCCTCCAGCAAATGAAAGGCCTTTTAAAATGTGATAGCCAGGTTCAAGGTCAATTTGTTCCTGTGAGGGTGAAGGGCCAGGAATAAAGAAACCTGGATGACAAGACATATCGAGGCTTTGACTTGAAAAAGGAAGGATGGCTCAGGTACAGGCAGCTGGGTTCAAGGGAATCCCTGGAGGTAGACAGGGAATACGAAAATTTACTGAAGTAGGAAATCAGGAAGGCAAAAAGGGAGTACAACATAGCCTTGGCTGAGAAGATTAGGGTGAATCCAAATTTGGAGATGCTGGTGTTGGACTGGGGTGTACAAAGTTAAAAAGCTAGTGTGCTTCCAATTAAACCTGTTGGATTATAACCTGGTGTTTTAACGGTGAATCCAAAGTAATTCTTCAAGTATATTAAAGAAAAAGGAATAACTAAAGAGAGAATAGGAACTCTCAAGGTCCAAAGTGGACATGTTTGTGTCGAACCGCAGGAGATGGGAGAGGTCCTCAATGAATATTTCTCCACTGTGTCTACCATGGAAAAACACAAGACGACATGGGGACATTCGGGGTGATATCTTGGGGACAGTCCATATCACAGTGAAGGTGATCTTGGACATAGAATGCATGAAGGTAGATAAATCTCCTGGTCCTGACCAGTTATATCAAAGAATATTGAAAAAGGTTATAGAAGAAATTACGGATTTTTTTTGCATCATCAGTCGCCACAGTTGAGGTCCCAGAAAACTGGCGGGTAGCAAATGCTGGGCCCTTATGCAAGAAGGGCTACAAATAAGAAACCTGAGATCTATAGACCAGTAAGTCTAACACTTTTGGTAGGTAAGTTACTTGAGAAGATTGTGAGAAAGAAAATATACACGCATTTGGAAAGACAAGGTTTGATTAAGAGTAGTCAGTGTGGCCTGGTCAGCGTAGGAGATCAAACCGCACAAATTTGAGAGAATTCTTTGATGAAGTGACCAGAAATGACTATGGCAGCACGGTAGATACAATCTATAAGAATTTCAGCAAGGCCTGTGAATCACAGATGTACAACACAGAAACAGATTCTTCAGTCCAACTCATCCACGCTGACTAGATATTCTGAACTAATTCGGTCCCGTTTGTCAGCCCTTGGCCCACATCTCTCTAAACCCTTCCTATTCATTTACCCACCCAGATGCCTTTCAAATGCTGTAATTGTACACGCCTCCACTACTTCATCTGGCAGCCCATTCCATTCATGCACCACTTTGAGGCAAACTTGGCCCTTTGACCCCTTTTTAAATTCTTCCCCCTTCACCTTAAACTTATGCCCTCTAGTTCTCAATTGTCCTACCCCAGGGAAAAAAACCTTATTTATTTATCCTATCCATGCCCCTCATGAACCTCCATGGTGCAGTCTTTCAGAACGCAACACTCCAGGGAAAACAGCCTCAGCCAATTCAGCCTCTCCTTATGGCTCAAATCATCCAAGTCTAGCAACATCCTTGCAAATCTTTTCTGAACTCTCAAGTTTCACAACCTCCTTCCAACAGGACGGAGACCAGAATTGCACACAGTATTCCAAAAGTGACCTAACCAATGTCATGTACAGCCGCAACAGGACCTCCCAACTCCTATACTCAATGCTCAGACCAATAAAGGAAAGCATACCAAATGCCTTCTTCACTATCCTATCTACCTGCGACTCCACTTTCAAGGAGCTGTGAACCTGCACTCCAAGGTGTCTTTGTTCAGCAACAGTTCCCAGGACCTTACCATTAAGTGTACAAGTCCTGCCCTGATTTGCCTTTCCAAAATGCAGCATTCACATTTATCAAAATTAAACTCCATCTGCCAGCCCTCATCCCATTGGCCCATCTGGTCAAGAGTCAAAAGGTGTGGCACTGGAAAAATGCAGCTTGTCAGACAGCATCCGAGGAGCAGGAGAGTTGACATTTCGAGCATAAGCTCTTCATCAGTCTTCACTTTGTCCCATCTGATCAAGATCACATTGTACTCTGAAATAACCCTCTCCACTGTCCACCCTACCTCCAATTTTGGTGCCATCTGCAAACTTATTAACTGTCCCTCCTAAAGAACTTAGCCTGTGCCCACACCTCCACCCAAGGCCCCAAAAGATCCTTCCACATCCAGCAGAGATTTTCTTGCACCTCCAAACACCTCATCTACTGTGTCCGTTGCTCTCATTGTGGTCTCCTCTCCATTGGGAAGACAGGACTCCAACTTGCAGAACATTTTAGAGAACATCTTTGGTCCACACGCACCAATCAATCCCACCGCCCTGTGGCTGAACACCAACTCGCCCCCAAACTTCGTCAAGGACACGCAAGTCCAGTACCTCCTTTCCCCCACCATACATCACCCCACCCCCATTCCTGATGAAGAGCTTATACTTGAAATGTCAATTCTCCTGTTTCCTCAGATATTGCCTGACCAGCTGTGCTTTTCCAGCACCACACTTTTTGACTCTGATCTTCAGCATCTGCAGTCCTCACTTTCTATCAGCTTAAGGTTAGATGGTAAAGAATAAAAGTGAACTGGAGGATCAACTCTTTTTTTCTTACAGAAAGGGTGGTATGCGTATGGAAGGAGCTGCCATCAGAACTGATTGAGACGGGTACATTAACAACATTTAAAAGGCATTTGGACAAATACATGGACAGGAAAGGTTAGAAGGATTTAGCCTGAGTGTGGGGAAATGGAGCCATGTGGGCATTTTGATCACCATGGACCAGCTCAGGCCAAAGGACTGGTCTCCATGCTGTTGGACTCAATGGTAAGGTCATGGGGAGTCATTAAGTGCATAAATCCTACTCCGATTTGACGTTCCAAAATGCAGCAGCTCACATTTATCTAAATTAAACTCCACCTGCCAATCGTTGGCCTAATGGCCCAGCTGAGATCAAGATCCTGTTGTACTCTGAAAAAACGCCCTTCGCTGTCCACTACTCCTCCAATTTTGGTGTCATCTATAAACTTATTAAGTAGACCTCTAACGTTCACATCCAAATAATTTTTATAAATGACAAAAAGCATTGCACCCAGCACCAATTCACTGGTCACAGGCTGCCAGTATGAAAAATAACACTCCTGCCAGTTCTGTACCCAAATGGCTAGACCTCCCTATATTCCATGTGATCTAACCTTGCCAACCAGTCAACTTAAGTCCATATAAATCACATCCACTGCTCTGCCCTCATCAATACTCTTTGTTACTTCCTTAAAAATCTCAATTAAGTTAGGAAGACATGATTTTCTCTGCACAAAGACATATTAACTGCCCCTAATCAGTTTTTGTCTTTCCAAATACATGCCAATCCTGTCCCTCAGGAATCCCTCCAATAACTTACAGATCACCGATGTCAGACTCACCGTTCTTTAGTTCCCTGGCAAGGGGCCCAGCAATCACTTCTCTAGCTTCCCACAGAGTACAAGGATAATCCTGATCTGGTCCCACAGACTTATCCACCTTTTTGTTTTAAGCCATCCAGCACTTCCTCCTCTGTACTATGGAGACTTTTTTTTATATGATGCTGCTATTTATTTCCCCACGTTTTAAACCTTCCATGTCCTTCTCCACACTAAACACGGATGCAAAATATTTGTGTAAAACTGCCCTCATCTTCTGTGGTTTCACACAAAGGCTGTTGATCTTTGAGGGGCCTTATTCTCTCCCTAGTTACCCCTCTTGTCCAATGTATTTGTACAATCCCTTTGGATTCTCCTTAACCCTATTTGCCAAAGCTGTCTCATGTCCCCTTTTTGCCCTCCTGACTTCCCTCTTAAGTAATACTCCTGCTGCCTTTATATTCCTCAAGGGATTCACTCTATCTCTGCTGTCTACACTTGACATATGCTTCCTACTTTTTCTTGACTAGAATTTCAATTTCTCTAATCATCAAGAATTCCCTACACTTATCAGCCTTGCCCTTCATCCTAACAGGAACATAGTGCCTCCGGATTCTCATTACCTAATTTTTGAAGGCTTCTCATTTTCCAGCCATCTCTTTACCTGCAAACATGTGCGTTCCCCCCAACCCCCCACTCAACTTTTCAAAGTTCTTACCTTCAAAATTGGCCTTCCTCCAATTAAGAACTTCAACTTTTAGATCCGGTAAATCCTCTTTCATCACCATTTTAAAATTAATAGAATTGTTGGCCACAAAGTGCTCTCCACTAACACCTCAATCACCTGCCCCGATTTATTTCCCAAGAGTGGGTCAGGTTTTGCACCTTCTCTCATAGGTATATCCACATACTAAATCAAGAAATTTTCTTCTCCATATTTCACAAGTTCCTTTCCATCCAATAATAGACTTGAAACTGAATGTATAGTTGCCAAATTTGCTCATGACTCAAACATAGATAGGAAGCTAAGTTGTGAAGAGGACAGAAGAACATCACAAAAAGATGAAATGCATTGGAAGCAATTCAAAGAAGATTTACCAGACTAACAGCTGGTATGGATACGCAGGAAGAAAGATTGGACAGGTTGTTTTTAATTTGCTGGTATTTATAAGAATAAGAGGCAACATAATTGAAATACACAAGACGTTAAGGGATCTTGACAGGTTGGATGTTTCTCCCATAGGATAATCTAGAACTGGAGCTCACTGTTTACAAATTAGGGGTCATTTATTTAAATGAAATATGAAGTTGATATTTTTGAAGGTCTTTGGAATTCACTTTGTGTAAAGCAGAATTCTTGAATATTTTAAGGCAGAAGTGGTGAAAGATTGACAGTCGGTGAGAATGTGGACTTCAGGTTACAATTAGATTTGCCATGATCTTACTGAATAATGCAGAATGGCCTGCACATCGCTTGTATGATCATATGGAGAAACACTCATGGGAACACAAAAGGAAATTGAAAAATAACTCAAATATAAAGTACAAAATACAAAGTTCAATACAGGGCCAGTTAGAGCTGAATAATAATACCTTTGTGCAAAATGATAAATGAAGTTTCAGAGACTAAAGGACATGCAGGACATTTTCAGAAAAGAAAAGATTTGAGGTAAGGTGTCACGCAAGAGCTTTCCAACCAAATGAAGACACACTCTATACGAGGGAGCATGACAGTATTTTGGCAAGCTGCTTAAACATGCAGAAAAGTGTGAAGTGAGAAGGCGTTCTCTCTCTCTTCCCCTCACAGAGTGACCACCTTCAGGAACCATTCCACCCAATAAGAGCAGCACCTTCAAGAACCGCATCCCACCGAGAATCAGCACCTTCAGCAGCCATTCCTCAATGAGGGTCAGCGCTTTCAGGACCCCTCCCCTAGCAAGAGTCAGCACCTTCAGGAGCTGTTCCCCCAATGAGAATCAGCACCTTCAACAACTATCCCCCCATGATGCTAAGCCACTTACCTGACTTCTGTGCTCCACCGAATTAGACTCTTTCCCGGTTTTAAGCTCCAAAGGCATGACTTTAGTATGTGTCCTGGGTTGGCGGTGAATTTTTACAGAAGCTGTTACATCAATCTTGCCTTTTAATCCAAATCTTGGAGACCAAATATTCTCCTCAATGTCTTCAATATCAAGCACTGTGATGCCACAGATTGAAGCCAGTCTGGATGGATTTCTATCACTGGGTCTACGAAAAATATTCAAGTAAATTACATCATATTTTGGATTACCATCGTTCATTGGAAATCAATGAGGGTGAATCCATGAAGGAGCAGATGTACAGAAGTTTACGCACCCATACATGGGACAGGCATATAACACCAGCAAAGAGAGATGGTTAGGCGGTGAGGGACAAGTGGCTAAATTATTAGTAGATAGAAGAAACATGGATAAAAACAAATTTATTTTCTAAGAAGAAAGGCATGTCAATTTTAGCTCTGTCAGTTCAAGGAAAAAGTATAAATCCCAAATTTCAAATGATTAAGGAGATGAGGGTGTTGACCTGAAGAAAAGTCAACTCTGACTGACCAAGAAATTATTATCCAAAATTTGCCATTCTTGTATTTGTCCCGATTAGTGTGAGGTAAAACTCTGCAGCAACAATTCTCCATTTTAAGCAATATTTAAGTGACAATGCGAGGGGACTGGTCACTATGAAACCGTCACAGCCAATACAGGGAATCCAGCCAGAGATAAACCAGCTAAATAGCATCTTCATCCAGCAAAATCATGGAGCTCAGTGGATCTATCATAATTGAACCCAATCATAATTAGAAGCAATGAAATTCAAGCATTAAAAAAAATTAAAAGCAAGTCAACAAACAGTTAAACAGACAAGTTCCTGAGCAACAGAGTGAAAGTCAAAGACCGCTTGGACAGTACGATTCTGTATAATTTAATTTCAATTGTGCTTGCTTAATATACCAACCCCTACACACTAAGTTTAATAAATGTGGAACATTACGTACAGTTTCAGCTGCATTTGCTGTATCCCGGACTGAGAATTATCCATGAAATTTTGAGCCCAGGTCTCTAACGATGGGAAGTAATCACGTAATGCTTGCATCATATCTGCTTGACTCAGATTCAAACTGTACCTGCATTTAAAAAAAAGCTCAAGATCACATCAGACTAAAGATATCCCTCATGGGTCAGTGAAGCAGTTGCACAAATAGCCTCAAGGATGAAAGAGATGCATTAATTTGTTTTTAGTTTTCTAATTGCCCTGACCCAGGGGAGGCTACTCCCACTCTACTCTGACACAGACAATACTAAAGCTTCACTCATTATCAAAACAAAGCCAGAATCTGCAGTGAGGATTCAACTGCAAACAGATCATAAAGCAATAATGATTGGACCACCAATTGCTTCAATACGTCTGGCGATGCACGATGCTCATCACAGGCATTTCAAAGCATTGAATTATCAGATAAAACACATGTAAAGCCACTAAAACTTTCAGAAATCTGTACAGCACAAAAACTGATTATTCGGCCATTGTTTCTGTGCTTTATTTTTGCTTAAGTAGTCTAATATTCACCTGAATATCAGAAAATATTTAGAAAATATTTCTCAACCTGTCCTGATCAAATTAGAGTCCTTCAATTTGAAGCGATTAGCAAGACTGGATAGTCCGGGAAACTAACATGGACAAGAAAAAATGATAAATCAGGAAACAAGATATCTCTAACTGCAAGCACAACTATTCAAATGTGTTCCTAATCATATTCATAATTTCTGTATTGTTCAGTTCATTCAAAACTCTGTTTTGCATATCTTATCCACTGGCACCCATGCTCACTGATATGCACAAATCTTTCTAAACCCATAATGGCTTTGATAATCACATTATGCTAACCAAAAATATCCCCCAGAATACTCTCCTTTTTAACTCTACCTTTTCTTACATCTGGGTTTTAATAGAATTGCAGCAGTTAAAACCTGGCCTATTCTGCTGGGTTCTAAAGTTGAGCAACATGCTATGAAGATACGTTTTGATTAATTTTGTAAACATTACATACTTAAGCAATTTTTCATATTCTTAAGTAGATGCCAGTTTTGTTACTGTACTAGTGTATTTTAGCTAGGAATCATCTAGTTCTGCTGCGTAAGTCTTCAGGACTGTTGCTGCAACGTTGCATCTTGATAAGGTGTGGAGCAGATCATAATTGACTGAAAAACTGGCATGTGACATTTGGCAGGAAGCTCAGGAGGAGACCAAAATGGATCACCACTCTACACTTCTGGCTGAAGATGGAAGCAATGCTTCAGCCCTCTTTTACCATTTATGTGCTGAGCTCTTTCATCATTAAATATCAGTGGATATCTATAAAGGGTATTCCTCCAGTTAGTTTTTAATTGTCTACCACCATTCACAACTCGATGTGGGAAGACTGCAAAGCTTGAATCTGAGCTTACCTCTATCTATCGCATGACAAAAGAAGGAGAAGGGAAACTAAGTGAAAGGTTCTCTTAACTGGAAGGGTGTGCAGAATTCAGCTTGTTCTGATATCCAGGGTTTCCTAACAATTAGGAAGGAACTGAGATCATTTTCTTCTTCCCTAACCAAAGGGTTGAGGACACTTGTAACAATTTACCTAAGGCCATAGTGGAGAGTAGTTCAATACACTAGAATCCAAACTGACTTCTTGGTGCATGAGCTGAAGAAGTATCCTCACCTGCTTAGCCAAGAATGGAAGCTAAGCTTCACATTTCGAGGCCCCAGATAGAGAAACTGTATCTCAGCTTACCAGCTCAAAACATTTCCACCAATATCAAAAAGAAATTAGACAAACACTGCTTACATCTCTCCCAAGTACTTTTGGGAATATACTGTTTGAGAGGCCACTTCTTCCAACGCATGATGCGTAAATCTGTTGCTCATTGCCGCTTTTTGAAAGATCTCATGAACCAAAGTGCCAACCAACATCTGTTGCGTTCCCTTTTCACAGGCCTTCGAAACAAAAGCAAGGATCAAAAATGCAGAAAGATCCGTTAATCAGAACACCATACTAGCTGGTCTGACAACACAATGAAACATTTCCTGGTTCAAACTATGTAACTTGGAATTTGGGGATACATGGTTGCATTAATGACATTAAAACTGATCAGCAATTCCACTTTAAATTACAACAATCTGGAGTGAGTTATGCTAACCATGGCAATCAAAAATCACAAGACACAATGCAAAGAGAAAACAAATCTCAGAACACAGTGGAAAATTTATTGAAATAGGAATGGTATCTAATGTTAAATGCCAATCACCCATTTACCAAATGAGCAAGGAGTCTGCCTTCCACTGTTTATTTGCATTTCATAGTTCAGCACAAACTCCAGTCCGCTGTTTTCCATCCCTGGGAAAAACTAGCCTTTAGATATTTGTTCCAATAAACATCAGCTGACCTCTATTCTCTCCAGGGCATGTCCTGCTTCATTATTAATGATTAAAATTCCCAACATGAGGGCTGGATGAATGTGAAATTAATATTAACTTGGGATAGCAGCAGAGGATTGTCAGACAGAAATTCATATTGTGATGGAAACTGTGGGAC